>NC_083826.1:8847283-9447283 GCF_015708825.2 Lethenteron reissneri | reverse complement strand
ACCCACTTAAACGGCATGAATAAGTAATGTGGTGACGTGCTGTGTAACGGGAGTTGATATTTGAACGTGCTTATAGCGAGCGCTCGTAACGTGGCAGACGAAATGTGTCCATCTGTGGGGCAATCCCGCTGGGGTTATTGTTTGCGTTTCTTCTTGTGAATGTTTTTTTTTTACATCGCAAATCACTTGTAAATATTGTTGATCGCAGCAGCTGCTTAGAAATTCCAAGGCGATCAATAATATCTTTAATATGTTTGCACTGCCCCTCCACAGAGGGACACTGTTTACGTTAATATGAGGCGGTCCTTTAATTTAAAAAGGCCGTGGGATGCTCGTTAAAAAAAAATTAAAATACGAACTCTCTCTATTCGTGTATTTTTAAACCAAACTGGTTTTGTTTTAAAGCTCGTCCTGCTCATTCTGTGAATGAAACGGCTTTCAGCATTGCCTCTCCATGCTGCCTTTCTTATTCCATGTTCTCGTTTGATTTCCTGTGCTTGCCACGGAGGTTGGCCCACCGTGCATTCTTTGTTTTGTCAGTCTTAATGTCGAAGCACAAAGTGAACTCCTGCGTGACTCAAGCACGTATCGTCGGTGTGGGGCGGTGTTTCTCAAACTTGTTTGGCTCGCGGACCGCTCAGCAGATGCGAACATTGCCACGGATGCCCCCCACCCATAGTGGCACTTCTCTCTCTAAATAGCAGTCATGCAAAATTATTCCTATGACCGGAACATAAAAATGTTTTTTTTAAATGCAGCTACTCCTCTACTTACGAACACTTCGACTTGCGAATTTTCGGAGATACGAACAAACCTGCCCCCGTATGTCCAGTTGCCTGTTCAGACCGAGAGTCGTAAGTTCAACCGCCGCGCAATAGATGGCGATGGTGGCATCTACATCTGCACAGACGTGTGAAGAACCAGCGTCATCTACATCTACAGGAGATTATAAAACGTTTAAAGGAATTCCTCGTGTTTAATGTATATGCCGTACAACATGTTTGTAATCAGCATGAGTAAATCTTCTTGGTTTTTTCGGTAAAGTCACGTAGAAGGGAAGTAATAAAATAATTAAAATAAAACATAATAAAATAAAATAATTCTCACCCTGAAGACGGCTGCTTGCGTTGTAGCCGAAACGTCGTGAGAATTATTTTATTTTATTATGTTTTATTTTTATTATTTTATTACTTCCCTTCTATGTGACTTTACCGAAAGAACCAAGAAGATGAATCCCTGCAGTCACGAAAGCTTCAAATCGAAACATGAGTAAAGTTGCGAACAAATCGACTGACGAACAGACCTCTGTAACCTAACTCGTTCATAAGTAGAGGAGCCCCTGTATACGGTTTACTTTTTAGGAGGGGCATTTAGATCTTGGCGTTAGGGTAGTTTACCAAAACTTTCTTTTTTAATTAAATATCATAACCTGCATTTGTGTCGCAGCCCCGCAGACCACCTGGTGGTACCGGGGGACCACACGCTGAGAACCACTGCTGTGGAGTGTCGTGTGAATAGGCCCCGTTCCACGCGTTCATCTGTTAACGAATGCTACCCTCGTGTTACCATAGGGGTCTCAAGACTCGTTTAACAGGAGGGTCCTGCACTGCGATATTTGTCCGATTACATTTTAAGATCATTCTCAAAAGGAAAACGCAACCCAAGAAGTTAGTTTCGTACGCACCATGCTGTGTGCCATGCCGTATGAACTTTCATCTCCATTAAGAAAAATTAACAGAACCTGGGACTCTTTCAGATTCACCACCAGACTTGCCCTCTTACTGCCGTTCACAAAGCTGTAACCGTGTGACCCTGGCGACATCGTCGTGCTCCGAGCTCGGTTGGAGCCGCTCCACGCTCGTCCTACTTTCAATTGCTGCACTTTTGTGGATCGTCATTGTTCTAACGATGTCTACAAAATAACGGAACAAGTGATATATTATTACGTGCGTTTAAAAAAACTAAATTTGCATCGCGGGATCCCGACAGACGGTGGCGCTTTGGGGAGGCCTTCATCCAGCTGCTGGATTGACCGTGGCTGACAATGATAATGATGAGTGTAATACATAGGTAATACCTAGGTAATACATAGGTAATACATAGGAGACAATCATTTACTCGTCTCACGACGAGGCCCCCGGCGGTGGCCCGTTCCCCGCTTGTTGTAGAGGTTCGCGGTTTGAAACCAGCGGCGGCCTTGATTAAAAAACAATCTGCGGTAGTGTTGTAACCGTAATGATACTACAGCGCCGTCCGATTCGAATTGGATGTTCAAGATCACCCGCCGCCATGTGCGAGAGTCGGCCATTGTGTGCCGATGTTCGGGGGTCAAAATGGTCAAGGCCAAAATCACACCACAAATTCGACTCAATTGGGATTCCCCGTAGCAATCATTGTGCCTCCGACCGGCAGATGAATTCCCCCGGAATCACTCGCAGACTGAGACGGCGTATTCTGGCCTCCTGAGTTCACACCAGGTTTAAGAAAGCAAACTCTGATAATAAAAACAAACTTGTTTTTACTTATAAGCCATTTTGTTTATCTCTGCTGATGTGCATGGCCCCCCGAGCAATTCTTGCGGCACGGTTTTTACTGCCGAGGGCTACGAGTAGTGAGTGATGCTTTCTCATTAAACGGCCCGTTAAAAAAAGAACCCATACGCAATTACTCAAGCTCCAAAGAAGCGCCTGCATTATTATCCAAGCGCAATGTTTCCCCCGCGCAGTACTCTATTAAGCGTAACATTCTAGTCCGGCGAATCATCTCCCAAGCCAGACGAATGTGAGTCAGAGTCTTTCTGGTTACGGGAGATGTCCGGCATCCCGCAAGTAACTACATTTGTAGTTTAATACGTAGGCTTCCGCGATGAATATCCATAATAGAGGTTTTTGTGGTGGGTTAGCTCGCGTAAATATAAATGTGTCGTTAAATTGTAAATGTTGTGGGGTTACTCTCCCGACTTACCGATGTGTGCTGAACGAGTAACGAATTGGCATGTTTTGATTACGTGACAAACATTACTCATTGACTCTGTCGGGTGGTGGAGGCTTTAACGACGCATTTATATTTACACAATCTAATCGAAAAAAACGTATATTGTAAATAACATGAATTTGCTAAATAGCAGCATTTTAAGCTTGACTTAAAGCTTTCGTGACTGCAGGAATTCATATTCTTTGGGTCTTTCGGTAAAGTCACGTGACTTTACCGAAAGACCCAAAGAAAATATCTGCACTTAAATCAAATTTACACACATGACTAACACCTAACACATTCTGATAAGCAAATGAAAATGCACGTTAGAGTAGTTAAATCAATAATATTTAAATCACAGGGATGGTGCCTTGGCTGCGACGGTGTGAGCACGCGGGATCTGCGATCCAGATCATAGCCGGTTTGATTCCCCGGCGCGGCAGCTGAAACGATGGGGCAACTTTCTTAACCCCCCACCCCCACCCCCTCTTGTCTGTGTTCCACCCATCTCTCCAGAGCCCTGTTATCGGAGGCCGCTTTCCGCCAGCGATCGCAGCTCCCGCACGTTCCACCCTATACCCTTTGCCTTTCCAGCATGCCCTGTGGTCTGGCGTAACTCGAGTGCGCCTCCCCAGATGTTTCGCTGCGCACCAGCTCGTGAACGCACCGTTAGCACGGCACGCTCAGCAGCAGTGCATTGAAGGGGGGGAGGCGCACGTGGAAAGCCGCTTGCGCTTGTGGTCGCGTGATGGGTTTCTCGACGGGCATGCGTTGCCGTGACCCTTGCATGCGATCCGTGTTTACCAGTTGTTGTCGTTTACAGGATGTGTGCTGAACGTCGCCAGTAGACGGTGTCCTTGTTAGTGGCTCGGGCTGGAACGACTTGCGAGTGTTTTGCTGATGCGGCTTTCTCGGTCGTTGCTCTATAAAATCTCGGAAGTGTTTTTTTTTTGTTTTGGCTCGTGCCGTGTGTTGTTCGGCGTGATGGTGGTGGGTGAGCTTTCTCCGGATACTCCAGGTTCTTCCTAGCAGGAAAATAACATCGGCCGGCCCACATCCGACACCACCAGCAACAGCAGCAGCATCGGGCAACGATGTGTGAACGAGGGAGAAGGTAAGCTGCTGAGTTCAGTTCCTGAAGAATGTCCCAGCACGTGGAGTGAAATGTTGGACACGTGCGTTGCTGCTCTGGAGAGCGGGAGATCGACGCTCGATGTCCGGTCGCCGCGTTGACGGCATCCGTCGCGATTTCACACTTAACAGAGTCCGGGTCGCTCGACGGCTGCTGCCATCTTCCGCTCCAGATATATTGGACATCGTGCCGAACAACACACGGTACGAGCTGGGAAAATACATCGGATTATTTTCGAGTTTTACCAACGAAACAGTCCTTTGCATCACGTGGGAATGTTTTTCAAAAGCATGGGCGGTTTTTCGTTATTGCTATAAACATGCCGTCCGTGCAATACCTCTCCAGTAACTGCATCGTCAGGTGGTGCTAACTCGTAAGCTCAGGATGTCGCTTGTAATTAGCCAACACTGCCACTGAAAGACGTGGCAATGAATCGGCAAAGGTCCTAGCTACATCAGGGGGTGAACACTGAATTATTCATTCGTAATGCAGCACGCTGGTGCAAAAGGTCACACCGTGTGTTGAGATGCTCGGATATTTTGGCTTCTTCAGTAATGATGATGATGACGACACAAGTGATTAAAAAATGTAGGTTAAAGTTCGTTTTCTTGATTCTTTCGGTAAATTCACGTAGAAGGGAAATAATAGAATAATAAAAATAAAACAATAAAATACAATTCTCACGACGTTTCGGCCACAACGCAATCAGCCGTCCTCAGGTGAAGAACAGGTCTGTCGAAAAGACAGTGTCTGAATGAGCCAAAGTTCGTTATCTAACAAACCGCTTGTGTAATTTAAATGAGTATCTTCATCACGGATGACGTTTATACGCTCCGTTGAGTGCATCGAAAGTACGGAACGGAAGTCTGCTCGGCGGCAGAGTGGAGTTCCTCTTTACTGAACGAAGCACATCGATGGACAACCCAACGGAGTCGGGCTCACTGTCCATGTGTAGTGCGTTCAACTCAGGCGTCCTCTTTCAACTCGGAGGAAGCGTATTTTACTGTTGAACACAACAGGACAACTTTAACACAACGACCTGGGGTGGTGACCACCCTGGCTAACCACGCAACAACTGGTCACGTGGGCCGGGGCTGACAGCACATTGCCAGCACCACGTGCTCGAAGACCGTAGAACGTAGACTAAGGATGGACAGCCAAGAGCCCTCTCACGATTCGGCTTATATATTCTTCTCCGGCGTGGCCGGATCCACTCCTGGCCACGCCTCCCTTCCAGAACCTTCACGAAGAACCTCGGTTCCATCACGTGATCCTCACAGCCCCCCCCCCCCTCGGGGGCCCCTCTGTTACCTTAACTGGTCACGTGTCAACCCGGGTCAACTAGACTGCCATGGCCTTACCCGACCTTCCCTTCTGGGCGGCACACACCCTGCCCGCTCGGGCCGGTACAGTCCTTACAGCCTGGTGATGACATCCCTTGATGTCATTACCCGCATGCCGTGCCTCTGGGGCCGGTACTGCACCTACACCAGGGGTCCTCAAACTACGGCCCGCGGGCCACATGCGGCCCGCCGAGGACATTTATCCGGCCCGCTGGGTGTTTTTGCCGCCGCTGCCTGTCTGTTACTTTTTTTCTACATGAGAAGGACGGTCATTGGTGGAAGAGGGAGAGGGGGCGGAGTTCCCCCCAATCAGACTGCATTGATGGGCAGTGCAGTCTGTATGTCTCTGTGTGGGCAAAGTTATTGCTGGTATATTGTTTTTGTAGCGCTGTATATATATTGGTATTTTACTAATAGCAATTTTGACTCCCTAGGAAACAATGATGTCAAGAAAGAGAAAAATTTACTCGGAGTGTAGGATATTCAAAGAACAGTGGACTTATGTTACTTTTTCATGCAGTACAAGGACAGAGCTGTGTGTCTGATATGCCAGAATATAGTGTCTGTGTTCAAAGAATACAATTTACGTCGACACTATGAAACTCAACATAAAGATAAATATGATTGTTTGGTCGGAGAAGTGAGAAAATATAAAATATTAAAACTGAAAAATACATTAACAACTCAGCAAAATACTTTTGTGAAGCAGAAGCAGCTAAATATTTCATCACTGCAAGCAAGTTTTCAAGTTGCCAAGCTAATAGCATGCACTGGCAGACCATTCGTGGAGGGAGAATTTGTTAAAGAATGCCTTCTTTCTGTTGCCAAAGAGATGTGTCCAGAGAAGGCCGATTTATTTAGTACAGTGAGTCTTTCAGGACCTACAATTACACGGAGGATTGAAGAAATGGGAGACAATTTGCATCAGCATTTGCAAAACTCCACAAAAAAACTTTCCTATTTTTCCTTGGCACTCGACGAAAGCAATGATGTTCGTGATTCTGCACAACTTCTAATTTTTATTCGTGGGACGAATGACTATTTCGAAGTCACAGAAGAGCTTGCTGCACTGCAAAGCATCAAAGGAACAACTACAGGAGAGGATATCTATGAAAAGGTTTGCCAAACTGTGAATGGTTTAGAGCTGAACTGGGCTAAACTAGCCAGTGTGACAACTGATGGTGCTCCTAGCATGGTGTGGTCTAAGAAAGGAGTAATTTCTCGCATTAACCAAGAGATGGACAAACATAACCATTCTCATCCAATAGCCATACACTGCCTCATCCACCAACAAGCGCTGTGTAGTAAATCACTGAAGTGGGACTCTGTTATGAAATTTGTGGTATCTTGTGTTAACTTCATTAGAGCTCATGCACTAAACCACAGACAATTTCAGGAATTTCTGTCCGAGCTAAATGTTGACTATGAAGATGTTCTGTATCACACAGAAGTCCGTTGGCTGAGTCGAGGGAGAGTTTTGAAACGTTTCTATGACTTACTTCCACAGATTACAGCTTTTCTGCTTTAAAAAAACAAAGAAGTACCAGAGCTCAATGATGCAGAATGGAAATGGCACCTTGCCTTTCTGACAAATGTAACAGAGCTACTCAACAGTTTCAATGTGCAACTTCAAGGAAAGGGGAAGCTCATCTGTGATATGCAATCACATGTCAAAGCATTTGAAGTAAAATTAGGCCTCCTCATCAAACAAGTGAAGGAGGAAAACTTCTGCCATCTCCCCACAACTCAAAATCTGTTAGCGGAAAATCCATTGGTTGCATTCCCAAACAAAACATGTGTGGATTCACTGGAAAAATTGCAAAAGGAGTTCCAATTTGGATTTAAAGAGCTTCATCTCCATGAACAGGACATACAGCTTTTCCGTAACCCATTTTCTATTGACATTGAAAATGTGGATACAATTTACCTAATGGACCTGGCTGAACTGCAGAATTGTGACTCTCTGAAAGACGCATTTAAGTCAAGCAGCCTTCATAATTTCTATGCATCTCTACCCTCTGAGACATATCCTCATCTCAGGAACCATGCACTCAAAATGGCAACCATCTTTGGCAGCACTTATGTCTGTGAACAGACATTTTCCAGAATGAAACATTTGAAATCTCCAACCAGATTTAGACTAACGGATGCACACTTGCATCACTTGTTACGACTAGCAGTGACAACTATGGAACCGGACATTGACTATCTCATTAGCCAAAAGCAGGCCCATAGTTCCCATTGAAATACTGGCAAGTTTGTTGATTTAACTTTACTTGTTCTTCATTTTAAATATTGTATTTGTTCCCGTTTTGTTTCTTCACTTCAAAATAAGATATATGCAGTGTGCATAGGAATTTGTTCATATTTTTTTTTACTATAGTCCGGCCCTCCAACGGTCTGAGGGACAGTGAACTGGCCCCCTGTTTAAAAAGTTTGAGGACCCCTGACCTACACCATGGTGACATATACAGTGAGGGAAAAAAGTATTTGATCCCCTGCTGATTTTGTATGTTTGCCCATTGACAAAAAAGGATCAGTCTATAATTTTAATGGTAGGTTTATTTGAACAGTGAGAGACAGAATAACAACAACAAAAATCCAGAAAAACGCATGTTAAAAATGTTAGAAATTGATTTGCATTTTAATGAAGGGAAATAAGTATTTGACCCCTCTGCAAAACATGACTTAGTACTTGGTGGCAAACCCTTGTTGGCAATCACAGAGGTCAGACGTTTCTTGTAGTTGGCCACCAGGTTTGCACACATCTCAGGAGGGATTTTGTCCCACTCCTTTTTGCAGATCTTCTCCAAGTCATTAAGGTTTCGAGGCTGACGTTTGGCAACTCGAACCTTCAGCTCCCTCCACAGATTGTCTATGGGATTAAGGTCTGGAGACTGGCTAGGCCACTCCAGGACCTTAATGTGCTTCTTCTTGAGCCACTCCTTTATTGCCTTGGCCGTGTGTTTTGGGTCATTGTCATGCTGGAATACCCATCCACGACCCATTTTCAATGCTCTGGCTGAGGGAAGGAGGTTCTCACCCAAGATTTTATGGTACATGGCCCCGTCCATCGTCCCTTTGATGCGGTGAAGTTGTCCTGTCCCCTTAGCAGAAAAACACCCCCAAAGCATAATGTTTCCACCTCCATCTTTGACGGTGGGGATGGTGTTCTTAGGGTCATAGGCAGCATTCCTCCTCCTCCAAACACGGCGAGTTGAGTTGATGCCAAAGAGCTACATTTTGGTTTCATCTGACCACAACACTTTCACCCAGTTGTCCTTTGAATCATTCAGATATTTATTGGCAAACTTCAGACGGGCATGTATATGTGCTTTCTTGAGCAGGGGGACCTTGCGGGCACTGCAGGATTTCAGTCCTTCACGGCGTAGTGTGTTACCAACTGTTTTCTTGGTGACTATGGTCCCAGCTGCCTTGAGATCATTGACAAGATCCTTCCGTGTAGTTCTGGGTTGATTCCTCACCGTTCTTATGATCATTGCAACTCCACGAGGTGAGATCTTGCATGGAGCCCCAGGCCGAGGGAGATTGACAGTTCTTTTGTGTTTCTTCCATTTGCGAATAATCGCACCAACTGTTGTCACCTTCTCACCAAGCTGCTTGGCGATGGTCTTGTAGCCAATTCCAGCCTTGTGTAGGTCTACAATCTTGTCCCTGACATCCTTGGAGAGCTCTTTGGTCTTGCCATGGTGGAGAGTTTGGAATCTGATTTATTGATTTCTTCTGTGAACAGGTGTCTTTTAGGAGCACTCCCTTTAAGAGTGTGCTCCTAATCTCAGCTCGTTACCTGTATAAAGACACCTGGGAGCCAGAAATCTTTCTGATTGAGAGGGGGTCAAATACCTATTTCCCTCATTAAAATGCAAATCAATTTCTAACATTTTTGACATGCGTTTTTCTGGATTTTTGTTGTTGTTATTCTGTCTCTCACTGTTCAAATAAACCTACCATTAAAATTATAGACTGATCATTTCTTCGTCAGTGGGCAAACGTACAAAATCAGCAGGGGATCAAATACTTTTTTCCCTCACTGTATGAAGTCACTACACATGGACTAATTTCCTACTTACATTTTGTAGGGTTCCCAGCAAACATGGAACATTGGGCCAACGGTGATTTCAACAGTTCAGGGTTCCAATCGCATGCCAAGTTTGACCCAGTTTTGTATCTTTACTGGGATTAAGGCAACGTGGCTATTGAGCTTCTATGTACTGGTGTGCCTTTCACAGCATCTTTGGCGGCATCGTATTTAGACGACTATGAAGAGAGTAATTTCCACCAACGGGGTTTGCTGGACCCCAGGACACTGTGGAATTAGCTTCTGTTAATGTCAAACCTGTAAGTTTGCATTTCCGATGTGAAAACCCCAATCGGGTGAGACTGAACCAGTGACATCACGCAAACACAAGGAAGAGTTCACCGGTGTGTGGCGAGGCTGAGGACACCTCGGGAAAAAAAGCAATCGGTTGTGCATTACCTTAAATAGCTACTGTATAAACATGGACCTGGGGTCAATTCCCAGTCGTGGCTAACTTCGGCAGCGAGTGATACCTGAACCGGCATTGTGCCGCGTAGCGTGGTGAAGCATGGCCTAAGAACACCCACGGCTGACATGGCACGGGGGTGTACGTTATGGTGACATAATCCACTCACGGTGGGCCAAAGTGGTCACTCCGTTCATGGCATGACTCCCGATTGGAAGGTTGCGATTTCAAATCTCTCTCTCTCTCTGGGAGTCGAGTCAGCCCTTCATTCTCTCGGTGGCATTAAGTTAAGTACCGCTTTGTAAGGACGTCAACTTGTGGTCGTCTTATGGATAGACTGGCCCCTGCCATAGGAGTGTGGAATTCCCTGCGTTGACTCAGGGCCACTATCCCCGTCTGAGCCTGATTGTTAATGATTGCAACTTCAAATTAAGCCGTGTGATAGATGCTGGTCTCGCTTCCACGAGGGTCACCTGCCCTTTTATTGCGAGAATGTTTGAGAGGTTATAAAGGGATCCCCTCGATAACGATATGCAGTAAAATTCACCGGACAGGATCCGTATTGCCGAGGGACAAATCTATTGTCAAAAAAACGAATTATTTGGCGACACTGCGTTGGCAGTGGTGCACACGCAGAAATAACGAACGCTTGGCACATTCGTAAATAACATCGTGACCTTAAGAGGAAATATATATAATGTACGTATGTCGAACTTCTTTCGCACCGTACGTAGCCAACCGTGCTAATCGGAGGTGCGAATTTTTAAAATATTTTAAAATACTTTATATTAAGTTCACTTGCTTGCTTGCTTGCGCGCTTACGACCGCGCAAATCTTTCGGACGTTTTTTAACCCACTTCCCGTGATCCAATCGAGCTGACATTTTCCACACAGACTCGTGCGTGACAATTAATTTTCGTGAAATTTTTTCCCAAAATTTTACACTTTTTAGGGAATTTTATTTATTTATTTAACTACCAATTGCTTAATGGTGGCAGGCAATCATCTGACCCATAGGTGGCAGCCATCTCAAGCCAGAGGACGAGAGGACTCTAGCCGCCCGTTTCAAAGACCAATGTGGGCTGGGTTGTGGCCCATTGAACACGTACTGTAATTTATTGTCTTGCTTTTTGTAAGAAACTGAAAACACAGCAAGGTCCTCCTGTCATGGAATGTAATGTAAACCAATCTAAAGCAAACAACAATAAACGTGTGCCTATTTTATGTATTGCTGTTTTACAGTTCGTTCTCATTTGATGGATTTTGCTTCACAAAACTGTCACCATCGTAGTGATAACGCAAATGTTGACTAACCACATGGCATGAAATCCCTGTCCCCACGCTGTACAATGGAGACTATTTATAGAGCAGTTAAATTGAAGCCGCCAGGTTCTTGAAAGTGGTAAAACGGGTCAACGCTAGTGCCCTCGGGACTATACGGGGCATGTCAAGAGGTGATCTTACATTTTTAAATCCTTTATATTAAGTTCACTTGCTTGCTTGCTTACTCAAGAAAAACAGAAATGAATAATAAAATGAAACCGATGCCACGCATATAAAGGATTTATAGTGAAAAACTTTGTTTTTACGGGTTAATATTTTTTCTCTATTTTTCAGGCCACTGATATTGCCCCACGTGTGTTGAGTTTTTCCTTGTTAAAAATAATGTAACGAGGCATAAAACTGTGTTCTCATAGACCGAAGGCCCCCCCTCCCCCCGTTGTTCTCTGGTCCAGTCTTAGCGGCGTTAAATCGGCGAGGAGCATCTGTACGAATGCCCCAAGCGCCCACCAACCAAAAGCCCCCTCCCTCCCCTCCCCTACTACGCCGCGTCTCTTGGTGGCTGTAAGCTGTGTGTGTGTGCGCTCCTGGCTGGGAGGGAGCCTCTTGCGCCAAGCCTCGGCGTGAGTGCGAGGATTTGGAAGTCGTGACCCACCCTCCCGCTGGAGGGAATCGCGCGAGGTGGCTGACAGAGCGGTGACGTAAGACGTCTCCGAAATAAACAAGGGCTCAGAATAGAACGCGTCCACTGACGTTAACCGCACCGGGGTTAATCTTCTTGACGGCGCTTTTCTGTTGTGTTGTAGTTAATCCGTTATCGGGCTTTGCGGCTTTTAGTCCTGTGGCCAGATCGCCCAAAAAGTGTCGGATCTGGGAGAGCTGAACAGGCCATTGTCAAACAACACTGCGGGTAAAAGAGGGAGTGGGATAGAGCGATGGTCGCAGTGGTTAGCCCACTTCGCTACAAACCCCGAACACCTGAGTTTGATTCCTCGGGCACGGATAGCTTCAGCTGTCCTGCCTCCCCCCCACTCTTTCCACTCCAAACTTCACGAACCGTGACAGACCAGCGTGGCGAAGTATGTTCAAACAACCCCTACGACCAACACAGCGTGGGGCGGCCTTATTCCAGCAGTTGATTGGTGAAGCGAAGATGCATGGTCCGATCAGATATCACGCGCCGCTGATGTTAGCCATAGCTGGGAATTGAACTCGAGTTGCCAGGTTCGTAGCGCAGCGTGTCAACCACTGTGACACCACTACAACCATTCCAATCTAAAAGGCATTGTTAATTGTTAAAGTGGTGAATTTGAAATGCTTGCGACATTAACAATACAAAACTCATTGTACTGTGCTCCACAACACACCGCGAGGGACAAGTAAACATTACAAGCCGCAAGCTATATTTAGGTTTCTTAAATATTATTTGCTGTAATTTCCTTCTTGGGATAAATAATAATACAGTATTTGGAAATACGTTTTTTGAAAATGCTGTAATATTTCTTTTTTCAAAATCTCTTAATCCAAATCCTTATTAAATGTATACCTGCTCGAACGTTGCATGGAACGTATGCTAATCATCCTGTATTGGGCCTTCATTTAGGAATTGCTTTTAAAGTGTTACGGTACATCATGGGAACCTCCTTTGCCAGTACCAAAATATCAAATAGGTTTTCCTTTTTTTTCTGGCAACAAAACAGGCGTTAAGATAATTAAAACACCAAACTGAAACCTTTCACAAGGAATCATGTCTGCATTAACCACAATACTTGTGGTCAGAATGCAAACAAAAACATACTCTGATAATATATGTGGAGTGACTGTGAATATCACTTGTGTGGTGCCGGGCCTGCGAGGCTATGACGGATAACGTGTTGGCATTATGTGCAGCCCGGTTACTGGGTGTAGTACCACCAGCCCTAGCGGGCCTGGGTGAGCGCTGGTCAGCACAGAGGCACCACGTACAGCGTCAAGTGTGGGCTCCTGGTGAGGAAGCAAGAGAGATTGTCAGCTAGCCAGGGTTACGTTGGGGCATGATACGCTGGTTGGCCTGCCGACACGTGACTGGATGATATTAGAGGGGGGCCACGGGTGGACGGGGGCCGCTGGGTGGTCACGTGGTATAGAAGAGCTCTCGGGAGCCTTGGGGAAAGGGCCAGAGAGATCGAGAAGGTGGGCGGGGTGAGAGACGGAGCCAGCGCCAGCCCCGTGTGGGGCTCGGGGTTCTTGTCTGTTGGTGAGTGAAGATCCACGTCGGGTTGAAGAAGCCTCTAGCCACGTGGTCCGGGACCCAGCTCGTGGTGCGGACCGAGATAGGGGGACCGTGTCTAGTTCTGTCGTAGCGTGGTTAGATGGGCGTTCGACACCCGAGTGTGGGTCACGTGATGTTGTGTTGAGTTGATGTAATAAATAGTGTTGCTCCCAAGACAACGTCTGCAACTCAATTGGACTCACTACATATGCATTGTCGTCTTTGAAACTTGTTTGTTGCTAGAAACAAGGGGAAAACCTATTCTCATATTTTGGCACTGGCAAAGGAGGTCTCATGATGTAGTTGCTCACCCCGATCTCTCATTACTCTGATAGTGCATTGTTTTTGTGCTGTACGCCTTTTGGCGTCCTCTGGTCTAACATCGTTTTGAGACGAGGTTCAAAATAAAGCTGTCTCTGGTGTGGACCAATCAGTTTCAAGGACAATGCATATATTATCAGAGTACGTTTTTGTTTGCATTTTGACCACAAGCATTGTGGTTAATGCCGACATGATTCCGTGTAAAAGGTTTCAGTTTGGTGTTCTAACATCTTAACACCTGTTTTGTTGCCAGAAAAAAGGGGAAAACCGATTCTCATATTTTGGTACATTATAGATGTGTACACACTCTGCTTCACGATATGTGTGCACGGAACTGTGGATGCTCATCGATGAAGATTTGTTCATAAAAACATTTTGCTTGAGAATGTAATATTCGTGGACGTAAATTATTTGTGTTATAGCAGTCTTGGGATACGGTCATATTCAGACTCTTTGCAAGTCATAAAATGCGTTATTGACCGTTCCACAGTCCACATTATGTGATATAACAGTCATACTGAAACAGAATAAATAGTTTATAACAAGGCAGCCAGTCGGGATTGATTGGGATGTTTCTCCCGCTGCACTTCGATACGTTGTTTTCAGTTTGGCCATCGCAGCCTTTGTCATTTACACTTGACGATACAGAATCACGACCGCGCTACTGCGTCGGCGTTCGCGCCTGCGCTGCGTTATGCTCAGATGTTTTCCGATTGTACCGACTGTCGTTTGACGTGGCGTTCAACAATTTGTTCCACGTGATCGCAGCTACCTCAGGAGCTGAGTAAAACATATCTATATTTTGTACACATTTCCTGAAGCTCCCAAGAACGTGAAGCGAGATGTCGGACATCGTGCCAAACAGCCAGAACCAGAAACTTTATTCATTCTGGAGAAATCCGATGAGCTATGGAGTTATTTTTCACAGATGTCCCGTATAATCGAATTGGCATCGGCGAGCTTGGTAGCGCAAACCGCGAACCACGACGCGCTTAGTATATTAATATAAAAAGCCCCCCTCACCCGGCAGAATGTTATTTTCTCTGAACATTTCGCGTGCAGTTTAATTTACTTGACCGGATGACAGTGTTTCGCTCAACTTTACGCGGGCTGCCACAGATTTTATTTTATTTCCCCCCCGAACCCCACTGGTGCAATCGCGCATCTGCAAAGCCCCGGCACGACGCGGGGCGAATCCAATAGAGTGCGAGCGGCTCGATCATCGCCCCCTTCCCGATCAATAAAAGGCCAACGGCTGTCAATTTGCGCGTGACTTTGAGCTCGTGGGGAGTTTAGAGGCTGTTACGGGAGAATGTAAAGAGGGAGCGCCGGCGTAATGGGAGGACGGATGAAGAGGATTGTTGAGAGAGAGAGAGAAAATGACAACAACGCAGGCGTGACTGAGAAGTCCGCTGATAAGGAAGAATATTGGCAAATATGCGGGGTAATACCCTAAGAGGGCCGCAGCTGGAGACTTCGGCCGTGATTTGTTTTGTGATATAGCGCCCAATTATGCCGGGGAATCTCAAAGGAATCCGAGGCAATAAACACACTGCCTGCTTACGTGTACGAATCATTTGTATGTATGTGGAACTTCTTTTGCACCGTGCGTAGCCAACCGTGCGCAGCGGAGGCGTTAGATTTATATTCGCGATACCAAAATGGTATGTACATTACGCTTTATAAACTGGGGGATTTTATCTTGTCTTTTATTATGTTCATGGTGTAAACGAGAAGTGAAGACATTTAAAACCCCCCGTCTTGAATTTCTGCCGATGCAAGCCATAAACGAACACGATTTGTTTTGACGGTGGTTTATAAACCCAGGCCGAAAAAAATGCGCACTGTCGTCATTAACAAATGCCGCGTTATGACTTACGATTGTGACGTGAGTTAACATTTCGCAGAATAACCCCTGGGAGCAGAGGTAAGGGGACTGCAACATATAATGATGTGAATTTCGTAAAAGCTAGAACAAGACAATTTCATGACGGGGTGTACACGTGCGGCACTTTTGTCACTCCGCTGCTGGATGAGGGCCTGGCCACAACCTCGCATCCATGATCGCCGGGTTGTTGACGTGCACCACCGCACATCATCATCATGGACCAGTTTCCATCCACTGCTGGTTTAAGGTCTTCACGTGCCAGTGACCTTTCGATGCCATAATCCAGCTAGTAACTCGTGCGCATGCCCTGGGTCACATCGCTTTGTCTCCTGGGCGGTCGCCCTCTCGAGTTCAACCCCGCCTTTGACTGCCGCTCCTTCACCACGCTTGTCCATCGGACATCGTTCCTTCTTGCGTTGCGTCCTAACCGAGCCCGTTAAATTTTCGTCAGGGTAAATAACATTACAAAAAAACACACAACGTGTCATTTTTCCAGCAACAGCTGCCCTTGTTCATGACGGGGGATGTCATCTATTGGCGGTGCTTTAAACCCCCCAATGGATTATACCGGCTCAGGGACGATTATCTTTCCCAGTTGTAGTTCTTGTGCCTCGAAACTACTTAAGCGTCAGATGGTACAGCTTTCTGATCTGCTGGCTTTGTGATCTCAACGACCTTATCTCCACTGACTGTCCTACCAAACCATTCTCTAATGAATGGTACATCATGTCAGGAATACATGTACAGTACAGTATGAATTGTATCATCACTCGGCCTGGTAGCTCAGCGGGACACAGCGAGCAGCTTGGAGTCAGAAGGTGCACGAGTTCACATCCTAGTCGGGGTTTGACTCAGCCCAATCATCAATTTGGGGTTGATAAAACGATTACCACTTTGTTGGGAAGATAACTGTGGTTGTGTTGTGGACAAACTGGCTTGGGACTGTAAACGGGAAATGAACGCTGCCTCAATTGCTCATTTGAGCAGAAAATCGCCGTTGCGGCTTTAGTTATTGAACACTACAACAGCAACAACAACGCAGGAAATACGGCCTTGCAATTCTTCTTCAAGAACGCGCCATCCCTGCTATTTGTGAACACGTTGCTCATTTGCAAGATGCTGCAAGGGACCGTTGAGAAAGCTAATTCACGTCGCGATGTGATATGTATTTGAAAACACAAGCGCAATCCCGCAGTCATTGTTTGCTTTTATATAAAGAAGGGCATTTGGTGATGTAGGCTACATACCTGTCAACCCCTTATCAGTGCTTTCCTTATTACAGACCAATTCAGAGATTATTGATCACCCCGTACCCTTAGAAATCTCAACGTTCATCCTACAAAGTCCCATCACAAGGGAGAAACACAAACAAATAGACAAAATAAACTTGTTTGCCCGTATAGAAACGGCTGTACGCCGTATGGACCTGAAAACTCAATTTCCCTGCAGAAGAATGCGGAGTAACCCGTCTGGGTTAACAGCTATGTAGAGGTAACCTCAGCAAAGCTCTCTTCCGTGGACAGTTATCACAATAAGTAAGATAATGCTTTTGTGTGGCATGCTGAGTGGTTTGTGCCATGTACCATATGACTTTTACTGCTCAATAACAACAACAACGATTGGTGTGTGGATTTGCGAGCACAAACGCAAACAGACTCAAGATGCTTCACAAAGGCAGCGGGGCTCATTGCATGAACAAAAAGGGGCGAAATTTGTGATTTAACAAGCAAAAAAAACATACAAAAGTTGTACGAGAATAAACAGGCACGGACAGAGAAGTGGAGCAGTGGGAGGTCAACCGAGATTTCAACAAGGAGGGAGGTGCAGAGCCCCACGGGCTGCAGAGGAGGGGAGCGACTCCCCACGCAGTGAAGGTTAACATTGTGCTGCGACAAGAGACCTTGGGAGTTGACAGGGCCACAGGGAGGTGGTGGAGGGCCAGGGGCTGTTCGGGGGGAGGGGGTCTGGTGGGGGTGGCGGGCGGGTGGTGGCAAGCTGTGCAATCTGCCCGGGCCTCAGAGGCAGGGGGAGCGGGGGATGCGGCGGGGGGGGGGGGGCCTCGTCTCGAATTTTTGTCTCAGATTTCCAAACACCTTTTGGCAGCCCTGCAGGGTGCATACGCAGTATATGTTGTATACAAATGCAGCCTGCATACGTGGACAAGGCCAGACGAAGATACAAAAAATAAAATGCATTCACAATCGAGTTTTTGTTGGGTTAGATCGCGTAAATATATAAATGTGTCGTTAAACCCGCCACCACCCGACACAGCCAACTAGCAAGGTTTGTCACGGAAACAAAACATGCCAACTCGTTACTAGTACAGGGCACCGGTGTGTTCGAGAGTAAACTCACAACATTTACACAATCTTTATTATGGATAATATTCGTCGTTAAAGCCCACGTGTTCAACCAGTTAGTTGTGTTTTTTGTCGCTGCGTCAGGTGTGAGATAAAAAAAAAATCCTGCCCAGAATTCTACCCTGCCCATCATCTCGATTTGCCCGACACACCTCCAATTAGCACAGGTGGCTTCGTGCGGTGCCACAAGAAGTTCAACTTACACACGGTCCATACGTATCACTTCATGGGAAGGAAAGTTGAAATTCACTTATGAGCAGACTGCCTCATACCGTTAGGAATGTGGAATTTTCACCAGCGATTGAGCTTTGCTCAAAACAACACTGTCAGTTCGCGATTCCGGGTTACGGAGCCAACAACATCGTCCTCGTTTCTTTGAAGTCTCCGGTGATAACGGGTGCAGGTGGAGCTTATTGATAATTGGAACACGAATGATGCGTGTGCTGCTGATGGTGCTACTGCTGCTACATCAGTGCTGGGCACCTGACGGACCACGGTTCTCCTGGGAAGCCACACGGCAGCCGTGGTGGAGAA
Source organism: Lethenteron reissneri (assembly GCF_015708825.2). NCBI lineage: Eukaryota > Metazoa > Chordata > Hyperoartia > Petromyzontiformes > Petromyzontidae > Lethenteron > Lethenteron reissneri. The sequence continues at coordinate 9,428,695 of NC_083826.1, read as the reverse complement.
AGTGCTGATGACGAAGACACTGACGCAGCATTCCTGTTTCTCAATGAATCCACCAACGTGTTTCTCTTTTCGGTCTCTCTGTAATTGCAAAACACACACCTCTCCACGTGTCTGTGTGCACTTTTCAGCATTCGACGGGGAATATGCAAGCAACGGATACAGCGAGGGTGGTAAAAAAAGAATGTTTTAAATGTGTGTGCAGTGATGTAATGGTGAGCACACTGGACTTGCAATACGCAGATCGCCGGTTTAATTTGATTCCCCGGCACGGTAGCGGAGATATTGGAGCGAGTTTATTAACCACAATAGAGGTTGTTTTTGGGTTACATCTCGTAAATATGAATGTGTCATTAAACCCGCCACCACCGGACACAGCCAATTAGTAAAGGTTTGTCACGTAAACAGAACGTGCCAATTCGTAACAAGTTCAGCACACCGGTGTGTTTGAGAGTAAACCCACTTTATATATAATTCGAATGCGACGTTTCGCCGATAATTACAACCAGCATCATCAGGGATAAATGTGATGTCGTCACATGCGAGCCACACAGGTAAGAAGACCAGTGGGGTGGGTGGAAGGGGCAATGAATTCATATCAATTAAACAATGAATATCTATGATTGGTCGGGTTATTCACAGTTCGCCAACATACATAGTGTATGTACATTCACATTACGTATTAAATCTCCACCGCATCTGTTCACCCCTCAGCGTGCATCGGTGACCCCAGAGGCAGTAGATCGGCAGGTCGCGTGCGGTGGCTACTTCCACCGTGTCCAAGACATCTCGCCAGCGTGGAAGAGGAGGCCAAACACCTTCTAGAGGCACTTTCTTGTGCTGCCTCCCAGCAGAAGCTCTTCCATCAGCAGTTTTGCAGGGCGCGCGCGCCTGCAAATGTTCTTTCCGACCGCATTAACGACCCAGGCGGCCGTGGGACAGCAAGACTCTCCACACTTGAGAAGGTGATTTAATCTTGGCCGCTCGAGCTGGCGGTGTGGGGGCGGGGGCGGAGGGGGGGGGGAGGATCAAACCCACGTCTTTCCTTAGTTCTCTCCGCGACATCGACACAGCGTGCTCTCCATCAGCCCACTGAGGCACCCGATGGAGACGCAGTTCTTAGCGGCGGGCGGACCTGAATCTGTCCGGCGGGCGGACCCGATGGGATGGCATTGCGCGTCGCGCTCTGCTCGCCTTGCATGGGATCAGCACACTTGGGAGGATTAGCTGACTCTAGCTGCCTCGGCTGCAGCTTCTGCCTTCCGCTTAATACATTTATTGCGTTCTTTATTTATTTATCCTTGAGATCAGGGGGGAGGGGTGGTGCAGTAGGGGGGAGTGGTGGTGGTGCTTGCGCGCGTTCCTACGCAGAGGTTGGATCGTCACGCGGCCACTTTTTTGTTGTTGTTGCTGTTCTCCCAAATGCCCTCGCCGATCCGCGGTGCCGGCAACACGAAAGCATGCCCAGGGAAGGCGCCGCGACATTCGTGCTTCTGCTGCTGGGGTTTTACCAACAAGGTGAGAGGCGAGACGCGCAGCGGCGTGCGCTGTGCTGGCGTGCGGGGTCTTGTGTTGGTGAAGTGTCGTGAGACTGCTTGGTGACGGTGACGCTGCTGCTGCTGCGTTGACAATCAGTGGTGCACAAGCACAGTTAACAGCAACAAAACTCAACACGGTCATCGATCGCACTGCCTTAAAATAAAAAAACAATAGACGACGTTTCAGGCAATGGACCTTTTTTGATGCGATATGAAGAATATTCGTTACCCAAAACGTCGCCTTTATGATACGTGTTTTTTTTGTCTTGTTTTAAGTCCATAATAATGATGTTAACAAACGTGTTGAGTTTTTTTTAGAACACGTCTCTACATCGCGTCTTGAACTCCGTTGTGCGTTCGTCGTTAAGGCTGCGGTCTCTTGTCCGCTTGCTAGTATTTTTCCAGACGCGTGCGCGTCCCCTATTTTGCATCTATCGCACCCACGTGCTGGCCTGGTGGAGTGGTGGCGCAGCGGTTAGCGCACTGTGAGCCCGGCGTCCCAAGCTCGAATCCCGTCCACGGCTGACTAAGTCAGTGGCCGAGGGGGAGATCTGTGAACCGGTCCAACCCCAGCACCGAACAGTGTGGTGAAGTAAGGTCAAATAACCTCGCCTCGCCCCCCCCCCTGCCCTTGACTGACAGAGCATGGGGAAGTCTTCATCCATTAGTGGATTGACAGAGGGTTGTATATTTTAATGTAGTTGTATCTTGCGGTGTTGTGTTGTCCGAGATCTCCCTCGTTAAAGGGGACGGCTCGTCTCAACGGAGTTCTCTGTCCAAAACAAAAGTGACAATTTGATTCACCCGCGAGCGTTGTTATTCAACAACGCTTCGTGCGCGCGATCTACCTCCGCTGCTAATTCACTGCGTGACGAGGACCTTTCCCAGCGCCGTGCTCGCCCTTACCGGTAGTTTGACCATACTTCACCACGCCGGTTAGTGTGAGTTCGGTGAGGGTGGGGGAGCTTAGCCATGGAGTCAACATTGGGGGGGACCAAATCTTCCAGGGTGTCTGGGGGTCTCAACCCAGAAAAAGATCTAAATTTGAAAACTCATTTCTTGCCCAAAATATTTAAAAATTCACTAACACATGGGATGGACTTTTTTTTTACAATAATGTCTAATAGTGTATTATATTACATTTCTCTGTTTTAACTTTTTTACCATTTATTGTTTATTTGTAAGTATGTAATGGCAGAGATTAGGGATTAATAAAGTACAACCATAACCACAATCATATAAACATAAATCTACGCATTGATTTATATGAAGACAAGTCCAGATTTTGTGGCCAAGATTTAGTAAATTGTTGTTTTTATTTACATAGCATAGCAATATATATTTTTATAGCAATATATTGGGGGGGGGGGGGGCATTTTGAGCATATTTTACGATTTGGATGGGATGTGTGTCCCCCCAATAGAAATTAGAATTACGGCCTTGATAGTACCGTACAACAATTCATTTTGACGAACACCATTCTGCTGTGCACCACGTGGTATCCACAGTAGCCGTTTTGTGTGCGTGATGGTCGCCCATCCGCGCACCTCTGCGGGCTCAAAACCCTGCTGAGCTTCCGAGATCTGTCGAGATCGGGCGCGTTGCATATGTGACTTGGTCATAGGCAGTTTTGCTGCGTGTAAATATTAAGCCCCCCCCCCTCCTCACCCTATTCTAAATGGGGCAGTCAGTCCTCCCCGCGCAGAATTACCAACGCTGGTGCGCCTACATCCAAAATTTACAAGCTTCTTATAAGCGGAGACAGGCCAAAGAGTAATTTACAAACTGCGTTCATTGACCGGCGTAGATAATGGGAAGAAGCCCCTGGGAGGTGCTTGCACTGCAGTTTTACGCTGCGCGGTTGGATGCTGTGTGGCACGGAGAGATATGCGAAGAGCAAAGACGGCCGCCACGCGCTCGTGTTATTCGCGTTTATTATTCAGGCTCTTTTTTATTTATTGCGTAACCGCTGTAAATTGAACCTCGCCTCGTTCATTCCCAGGGTGGATGATTTAAAAAAATGTTGATTCTGCACGGGTCTGCCACTGGCGGTTTCACGGTTTAAATGTTGACGCATCTCATCCTTACGAGATTCACCATCAGCAGCAGCAGCCGCAGCAGCAGCCATGATCAATCCACTGCGGGATGAAAGCCTCGTCAAGTCGTCACCATCTCGCACACCATCTCACACGGTTGGCTACGTACGGTGTGAAAGAAGTTAAACATAAATACGGCATACACACATCATGTGGACATTTCTAGAGCCAAATATTCTTAACGCACATTTTGAAATGTGGAGGGCAAAACCGGAGGAACCCGGATGAAAATCCACGTGACCACGGGGAGAACACGAATACTCCAGATATACAGCAGGCGTCAGGGTCGGGATCGAACCCACGACCTCCTGTATACCAGGCGAGGTAGTTAACATCTCCTAGCCACCGTGATACCCCACTTACATATGTAGCTCCGTCTGTCTAGCAGTGTAAGTCCAAGTGTGGACACTTTCATGCTTCTTTGCACACTTTTCATATTTTGCTCCATTCTCTTCATTAATATCCACGTTTCCGATCCGTACGTCATAGCGAGGTGATACGCACATATCGACGACGTTGCTAGACACATTCGCACTGATTAAAACACGTTTGTGAGAGGAGAAAGTGGATAATTTAACCGTCGGCTGATTTGTTGCAAGACAATGCCAAGTCAAAGTGCTTCTCTGCTCAAATGAGAAATGAGCATTGGGCGGAGCTCATGTCTGTAGGTGGCCCTAAGCTGGAGGTGAAAATTCCACTTTCCTATGGTGGGTGCCAATTTATCCATAAGACGACCATTATTGACTTTGCAAAAAGTGATTGGGTTGTTGCTCGAGTTAAACTGACGGCCTATTGATTGCGTATTGACCGCTCTACCACAGTGCCACCTGGCCATAAATGAATTCATGCCGGCTTTGCACGAGTGCAAAATGTTAAGCCTCTCTGTATGTATATATGGTGAACTTCTTTCGCACCGTACGTAGCCAACCGTGCGAATCGGAGGCGCGTGGAGAAGGACAACAAACCGAACACAAAAAACACAATTCTAAAAAAATGAGTTTTCAGTCGAGATTATTTAAAAGTAGACACTTAAAAGTGGCTTCCTACCCTAGGAAGGAAGAGCGTTCCAGACGACCGCAGAAGCGCGTCCGGAACGCTCGCGATGCAGTGAGACCGTCTGTGCTCGATGGCCAGCCATCGCACCTTGCTTGCCCACCACCACCACCGTTCCCCGCTGACGATGAACGTGCGCCGCATAGCTGACGCCACGACACAGGGCGGGGAACTGCGTTCCGGACGAAGGCCTCCCCGCGTCCACGCCATCCCTCGCGTCGCCTCTAAACTAAACTATTTAAACTAGAAACTCTCTATCTTTTTATTCCACCAGGTAAGGCCCACCGAGCCAGAAGCGACCTGGCTGTCAACAATGATAGCTCAACGAAGTGGCTTGTCATCATCATCATGTGGAAATGTATAAGCAGCCAGATACTCTAAACGCAGGTTTCTAAATGTGGAGGGAAAAGCCGGGGGACCCGGAGAAAAATCCGCACATCCACGGGCAGAGAGAACATGCAAAACTCCAAATATATACAGCAGCAGCAGGCGTCAGGGTCGGGATTGAACCCACGAACTCCTGCATAGCAGGCGAGGTAGTTAACATCTCGTCACCACTCCTGTGAAAGAACTAATAATCTCTTCACTCCCTCTCCGCTGTGGTCGTTTTCTCGAGCAATGCCAATGTGCAATGTCATTGGGAGGCTACTGTGTGTTGTTGTCTTGGTGTGGTCTGGGACTGTTCTTCCTCTTGTTTTGCTGCCTTGCCCAAGCTCTGGAAATTGGTGTACTTATGTCATTCCAACTTATATACTTTATCTATTGTACGAATGTATTTCTAGCGATTGGCTTACCTTTCTTATGCTTAGCACTCTGATATTTTGTTGTTGTTGTTGTTGTAACTTTCTGATCCGCTCCTATTGGACATCTGTGAAAAACATCTTCATAGCTCATCGGTTTTCTCCAGGACGAACACAGATTGCGACTTGGGGAGCGTGCTTTTCTCACCAATCTCGTCACTCGGTCACCATCCCTCCGAGCGACACATCCTGCCCAAAGCCCATTTTCGTTTTCGGAAAAGTCACCGCGATGCCTCTCATGGCGATTTATCCTCTGCTTTTACGCCGACCCAGCCTCTACGCTCGCCCCGATAGTTGGACGTATATCCACATTTCTACCCCCCCACCCCCCCGCCCTTAGCAACCCACCCGTCGAGTTATTGCAGTCTCCACATTTCCCTGCGAGTGGCGCCGAGGCAACAGCAAATAAAGCGAAGTGTGCCAGCGGCTTCCACCAAATTGATCAGTTCCCAGCCTCAGGCAATGGCGCCATAAATCTGTCCGTGATCCGCTTGGGCTGGGAGGTGCTAGTGGTATGGCTGCACGTGTGTGTATGTGTGTTGTGTGTGTATGTGTGTGTGTGTATGTGTGTGTGTATGTGTGTGTATGTGTGTGTGTATGTGTGTGTATGTGTGTGTGTATGTATCTCTGTGTGTGTGTATGTATCGCTGTGTGTGTGTATGTATCGCTGTGTGTGTGTGTGTGTGGGAATTTCCATTTGGTACAGATATAATGGGAGGCTGATCGACGCCCGGGTGCGATCAAGGGATGGCTCCCTATTGGTCAACCACGTTATGTATGCCGATGATTTGGTAATAGCTTCTCATTCAGAAGAGGAGTTGGAGACGCTGGTGCTGAGACTGGAGCGTGCCACTAAGAGGTGGGGCCTTACCATCAGCCCCACCAAAACTAAGCACCTGCCTGGGTATTTTGTACCATCGGACACTCCACCCCCACAACTCCCAATCGGTGATGGGGAAGTTGTGGAGAGAGTGGAGAGTTTCCCATACCTGGGCAGTGTGCTTATGACCGGCTCCAGTTTAACAGCAGAGGTTTCACTCCGAATCAGTCGAGCGGCAATATCTTTTCATCGGTTGCGTAACGCTGTGTGGAAGCTACCTGGTCTGTCGCTCTGCACGAAGCTTCAGGTCTTCTCGGCCACGGTAATTCCCTCCCTTCTCTACGCTTGCGAAACGTGGACCCCCCTAATAGAGCATCTTCGCCGGTTGGAAACATTTAGGCTGACCTGCCTACGATCCATCTTGGGTTTAACCAGGCTGGATTGTGTGAGCTCACAAATCCTTGAAAGATCTGGGCAAAGTCCCATTGGTGAGCTCCTCCGGCAGGCAAGGCTGCGTTGGCTGGGTCATGTAGCCCGCATGCCCAGCCACCGCATGCCTAAACAGCTTTTGTTCGGCCGGATCGAGGGGGCTAAACGGGCGCGGCACGGGCTAGAGAAGAGATGGAGTGATGTGGTACAGGAGGACGTGGAGCTGAGTGGACTTGCCGATGACTGGTACCAGCGGTGTCAAGATCGGCCTCAGTGGAGGAGGCTCGTGAAGGACGCTACTGGGCAGTTGGAGGCAGTCGCCTTACAACAACAACGGAGGGCGGAGGAGCGACGCTCACAACAACGAGCGGAGCGCCGGGTGACTAAAGCACAGCAAGTTGGTACAGTAGGGGGCAAAGGTGGTGCATCAGCCAGTCATCTCGGTCATCTCGGTCAGTCGACCCGTGGCAACTGCTGGGTCTGCCCCGTGACCTCCTGCCAGCGGGCGTTCGACACTTCACGTGGCCTCAAGGTGCACTTGGCCTGGCACAAGCGTCGTGGTGACGTCACCGCCACTTAGTGGTGAATGGCGGTTGTTGTTGTGTGTGTGTATCGCTGTGTGTGTGTATGTATCGCTGTGTGTGTATGTATCTGTGTGTGTATGTATCTGTGTGTGGGGAGGAGTAGTGTGGCGGTCAGCGCGCTGCACCGTTGCGCCAACCGCCCAGCCCACGAACCGAACACCTTTTGAACGAAAGTTTCATAGCTCTTGGGTTTTTTTTCTCTCTCCCGGCTTCAATCAAATGTCTTTGGTCAATGCCGCAGCAGCCCGTGAAGGCTGTGTGTGTGGAGGGGGGGGGGGGATCTGCATGTCCGTGTCTATTCGTCCACTACCCAGGCTTCGCGCTCCGCTGTTTTGCCTGCAACGTGGTGGTCAAACACCGCGAGCTGGACTTCGGCTGCACCAACCCCCAGGTCATCGCGTGCTCCTCCCCGCAAGGCTTCAAGGAGAGGTTCTGCTTCACGGCAGAGAGCGGTGGGTTGGTCGCGTTCGTTTGCGTTCCGAGGTTTATAAGAAAACTAGCTGGAAGTACCTGGCGTTGCCCGGGCGATAAAGACACACACACACATTGACTTAGACACACACAGACACCGATACTTAAACACGCCTGATAAATCTCACGCTTGAACTCTTTTCCCATTCCGATGATGCACGTGTACGTCATCGGAACGGAATCGGAAGAAAAACTGAAATAAAATAACTTTATCGTAACACTCCAAATATATACACTCCAAATATATACCATGCGGGAGCGCGTGTGGCACAGTTTGACACCAGCTATCATAGAGTGCAGCGGTCGTTTCGCTACGGTCCTCTGCGGTCCTCTGCGGTGAGTACAATGTCTTTAAAAACAGCAGCGCCACGCCTCTCTAAGTAAAATTAACGCTAAACCGCTCGCGCGTTACGAGAATCGGCGCTGAACGGGACACCCACCCTGCAAAGTGTAGACGTCTCGGAATGGAGAAGGGTTACGTGAAGATTTGAAGTTTCTGTGAGGCGCAACCAGGACACGTGATGAGCTGACAGCCCTCCCCACTTTTAAATATCAAACGCCCACTCGAGTCACTTCGCCAACCCATAATGGCCAGTGTGGTGAAGTATGGTCAATCAAACCAACATTGCCTGACATGACGTGGTGAGCAGACTATATGTCTCCTTCAAATATCTTTCCCTCCACGTCATTTTTTTTGGCACTTCGTGTCAACCACAAGGCTGTCTGGGACCGCACAATCCCAGCAGCATTGGTTCAAGACAAGCACATTGTGAATTGGTTTCAACACCCAGTGTCTCACCAGCAGAGCCAGGCCTGCCTCAACCAACGCTGGAGAACTACCAAATGATCTCGGCAAGGATCGCCTTTTTCTAAAGATATTGGCCCTATTTCGACGCAAAATCACCAAATACATAACACAGATAATAATTTAAAAGATGTTTTAAGTCTCATCAACAGTGGCAGGTTTGTTAAACAAATGCCACTGGGTTGCCAGATGTTATCGGCCAGGGCGCCCGAACTATCTCACATAGATCACTCGCTCATTATGCACGCCTTTGAAGGAGGTCTGCAGTCATCACCGCGTGTTACATGGTAAATAGATTAATAGTCTCCCATGGCAGTTTCAATTGATGACTCAACATCGCAGTGATGGAAACCACCGCTTTACAATAGTACACCATCGTTCAATCTCTCATCGACATCACAATTTTTCCAGGGAAAATGCTTGCTTTGTTTACAGGCTTCGTGACATTTAAATTTCGATTTAAAGCTTTCGTGACTGCAGGGATTCATCTTCTTGGTTCTTTCGGTAAAGTCACGTAGAAGGGAAGTAATAAAATAATAAAAATAAAACATAATAAAACAATTCTCACGACGTTTCGGCCACAACGCAAGCAGCCGTCCTCAGGTGAAAACCAGGTCCGTCGAGGCGACAGAGTCTGAATGAAACAGCACACGAGCTTGGAACATATATATATGCTCCAAGCTCGTGTGCTGTTTCATTCAGACTCTGTCGCCTCGACGGACCTGGTTTTCACCTGAGGACGGCTGCTTGCGTTGTGGCCGAAACGTCGTGAGAATTGTTTTATTATGTTTTATTTTTATTATTCGTGACATTTGTTGATGTAACATTATTTGAAAGGATAAAAAAAAATCTTTATTGTCACGCTGAGAGGTTGGTTTTGGAATAAAAAAATAGGGCCCCAGGCTCTGTTTTACAAGCATTGCTAAAATTCTGTCCTGAATGATTTTACAAGTAAATAATATAAACGGGTTCAGATTAGGAGTAAAAACATTTGGTTAGGAGACTTTCCATGTAACAAAAAATGTAGATGTCTTTATTTTTTTAAACACTTTTATTCATTATGGAAGCATTTGGTCCATGATGTACAAATAGCGAATATTTTCCAGCAAAGTTTGTCAAAGGGTATTTGAAATGTACACATTCGCTTGCATCCAGAAAAAACCGCGGTAGTATTTATGCAGTGGCAATAGCAGACTCGCTCTTAGCCACGCGTTTGTGCTTTCTATCATTCCATTCGAATCTAAAAAATAACTCAACAAATTCGTCAATAACACTGCGGCCGCCTTAAAAGGAAAACGAATATATATCATCGGCGATGTTTCGTGGTAATGGGCCTTCTTCAGAACACATTGATAGAGAGGACAGAGTGGACAATACGAGTTGGAGAATGAACTTCACACGACGGTGCCTGATGAGAATTACATAGAAAAAATTTTGATGGCCAAATTTTTTTAAATATTGCCTCCGATCAAATCAAGTGATTTCGTTTTTATATAATTTTTTTTATTATTATTATAGTAGGCCATTGCCGTGCCTCGAATAAAGACTTGCAGAAGTGCAAAAATTACTCGGTGCTAACCATCGAAGAGAGTCACCGGCCGAGTTATTTTCTGAGCAACTATTTTACCTCAGAAGGCCATCACCGAGTCTCAGCGCAAATCTTTAAGGGAGTTCTGCTCGCAGTGGCCGTCCGCTTCAATACAAAAAAAATTATATTTCGTGGGTATTATGAAAGCAGAGTACCCAGGTTGAAAAAGAAGAAAACGCACGTGCAAGAGATTTGCTCAACTCCACAAGGAAAGGTCGGAACCACGTTTGCTGAACTGTCAGCAAACGTGGTTCCGACACGGTAGTGTAGTGGTTAGTGTGCCACGTTACGAACCTGGCGACCCGGGTTCTATTCCCGCTCACGGCCAACACCAGTGACGATTATTTGACCCGGTCCTGGGCCTCCCCTAGGTCGACTCAGCCTCAAATGAGTACCTAGTGCGATGTGTAAACATCGCCACTGGGGAGACAAAGGCGGCCGGGCGTGGTGTTGGCCACCAACTCCATCGTGGACCGTGCCGGCCTTCACAGGTGCTCGCTAACAGCACTTGCCCCAACAGTCTCTTGAGGCTATACGGGGTAGCTCTGTCTTTGATGTACGGCTCACCGATGCGCTTTACTGCGTGTGTGTGTTGAACTTCTTTCGCACCGCATGTAGCCAGCCGTGCGAATCGGAGGTTGCGGGGGAAGGCCAACAAACTAAACACAACAAGCCGTTCTAGATAAATGAGTTTTCAATCTAGACGATGTAAAAGTGCACGGCTCCAGTGGCTTCCTAATATTGGCCAGGGAGAGCCTTCCAGACCGCCGCAGAAGCGCGTCTAAAAATGCGCGATACGGCGTCCGCCCGCCTGTGTTTGATGGTTAGCCAAGAGCTGCCGCTGCTGCTGCTGCTGCGAGAATGACCCGGAGTTGGCGTGATGGTTTATGATGGTTTATGCTTCTGGACGAGATCAGCGAGGTGTTGTGGTCCGTACCAAGCGTTTTGCTCACACGTGCTGACCACGTTCCTCAAGATGCTCCCAGGGCGTAGATCGACACGTTGGACATCGCGTTCGTCCTTGTTGACCCCTCTATATGTGCATTTCAGGCCAGGCGTTCATTTTAAGCTGCCTTATCATTCCCTAAGGTAGGCCCATCAATGTCGAATTTAAGCAGCATCATCAAATGGTTTAATGTTATTTTAATTATGCGGGATTTGGTCCCATCGTCATTATAAACTCTCCGCTGGCACAAACTCAGTGGTGTGTGGCAAGTCAATTGTCACTGCTGCGTGACTTGTCGCGGTGGTGCTGTTGCAGCTCCCCGATGTTGCTGTGCAGTGCGTCGTTTGGCGCGGTGTCCGACGTTTCGCTCGCGCGCGCTGGGAGCTTCTTCAGGAACTGAAGTGAGCAGCTCACTTAATCCCCTCCCTGACGTGGCGTCGCTCGCTGCTGACGATGCCAATCATCGTGGAGAACTGACAACACCGTCGGCGGCGGCCGGCAAACGCAGCTCTCAACTCAGTTGCCGGAGAAGCTGCCGAGCAGGTGTGAGCGAAAAACGTCGGACATGTGACCCTGTTGGTTTTCCCCGCAGTGGCGCACGGCGCGGTGGTGTCGCGGTCCTGCGCCACGTCTCGCCAGTGCCACGAGGTGGCCATCCCGGGCGTGCGCGTGCGCTGCTGCGAGGAGGACCTCTGCAACGGAGGCCTCCGCACCGCCGCGACTCTTCCCCACGTGGCCGCCCACGCCACTCTGCTGCTGACGCTCACGCTGCTGATGGGGGAACTTTGCACGTGACGGCAGGGTTCTTATTTTAGCCTCTCATCCGCCTCCCTCCCTCCCTCCCTCCCTCCGCCGTCCTCCTCCCCTGCTCCTCCGTCGTTGGCTTGGCTTCATCTCGGCGGTCCGGATTAACGCCGTTCGCGACAAAGGAAAAAGGCCCACCAGGGATCAGGCATTAGAAAGCCAATTATGTATAATGTCGGTAAGCAGTTTTGTATGGTCTAAAAGCTTACTCCAGCTTGAATGTAAAAGTCAAAAGTGTCTCACTACTCGAGTGAGCAATCGGGTGGCACTTATCTCTGTTGGCAGGTCTGCAAATTCCACATTCCCATGACAAAGGCAGGTCCGTGCTACGACAAGCAGTCCTCGTTTTGTTCGCGTCACGTATTCATTTGCCTGCTGACGCTATGCATGAGCGGTTTGGAATGGCACAAGAATGCTCTTACACAATTTGCTATTTTTTTAATGTTAATCGTCACGATGGTTTCTGATCAGTGGGGTTCTGATTCGCCAAGGTTAACGGCCCTGCCGAGGAGCGGACAAGTCAACACGACCTGAATGCAAGAGCTGCATTGCCATCTGTGGCAAGAGTGTCCGTAGAGGTATCATCCGATATATATGAAATCATTGTAATTAGACAGCAGTTTGAAGCGTGCAGTCGAATTGGCGGAAGCATATTTCTCACGAACAAAGTAACGGATTTAGTTTTTCAATTGAAAAGCACGTCTCGTGATTGAAAGAGAGCTCGAAAGAGAAGCATTCGAAACAATCGCGGCTGAGATGGTGGACAACACCTTTGGACCCTCCCCAAACATCGATGTGACGTTCACCAGACATCGATGTGACGTTCACCGCCAATGCCACTGTGATCACGTGGAGGTTTATAGGGATGACGCGAACACGGTCAAATGTTCACACGACCACGTGCGCGTGTGAAGATTTATCCACCGAGCTCGCGTACTATCGAATTATAATTCTTTACTTCTTTAATAACGGATGATTCGTTTACGGAGACTCTGTGCGCTACTTCAGGTGTATATGCATGTGGGACAGGATTGTGAATCCACAAATGTGTAAGAGTTGCCCAAGATGTTTATTATTATTAGGTGACAGCCTTTTAGACAATTCCGCATGAAAGACAAAAAACAAAGTCTGACTGTCCCCGTGCTCAAACGAACTGCTCTGTTAGTGGCCCTGAGACGGGGGTGGAAATTCCTCGTTCCCATGGCTGGGGCCAGGCTTTCCACGGGGCAATCACTATTTTTCCTTTGTCAAAGTGATTTAAAGCACTTCGTCTTAACTGAAAGAAAATCAACTTGTACGTTCGCATACACACTATTTAATGAACAATATCAACCGTGGCCTCTGCACTGCTGGATAAAGGCCTCGCCATGCAAAAGATTCATCAAGCTCTTGCGCACGAACTGGTTCCATAACTCCGCCTCATCGGTAGATGTCCCCTTGGGCACATTTCACACGGTGTAGGATATTGAACGTAGCCCATGTTAACCAGCATGTCATTACGGTTTGCTTTGTAATTAATTCAATTGAAGTACAGTGCTTAGAAAATGTAGTTGGTAGTGCATCCAAAATTAGGTTAAGTGGTTTTTGCACTGCAATTTGATCATGCGGACGTGAGATTGAGTCCTGGCCACGCCTAACATCAGTGGCTAGCGATAATTAACGCAGCGTTACTCTTCCACCACCGCTGTTCCACGCCATCACATCTGCCCACGCTGACCAGCATGGTGAAGTATAGTCAGCCATCCCCATGGTTTTACACATTTCTATATATTTTTTAATCGCATACAACACAGACCAATCTACACCGTAGATCTGATGGGTGTTTCACAGTGTGTGTCTTTGTAAGTCTCTATTCTCACGTGTGGAATGCTGCAGGTGTGCGTATGCATACCAAGGTAGCTGCAATATGGCGTTACTGCAAATTCGTGGCACGATGTAAGGTCCACGATTATCGTATCGTCTCTATTGCGAAGTATCGTGATATCGTGATTTAGCTGCCTAGTTTTATTCTCCCTCAGCTATTCTATTTGCCCACGAAATAATTCCACAATGCCAAGCGCGCAAGTTTATAAAAAAAAATCGTAAATAACCGTCATTTGTTTGATGAGTGATTTTCGATATATGAACCTTATGGCGCGACCCCGGGGCCTCGAATAAACGGAAGTCAAAATCGTAATCAATAAATTTATTTTTGGCGACTCCGTCCCACCGCGCACATGAACCCCGCGACCCGCCTGGCGCAGCAGAAACGAAACTTTGATTAGCGCATCGTGTGGAGCTCGTCGAGAGGGACAGATCACCGCGTCGTTCGCCTTCAACAGACGTGAAACGACGTCGCGACGCAGTTTATGGCTGACGGGGGGACCCCGGTGTCCCGCCATGAGGCTCATATAAGGGGCCGTCCATAAATTACGTCACGCGATTTTGGACGATTTTTCACCACCCCCCCCTCTCGTCACACGGCGTCACAAAAAGTCAGACCCCCCCTCAAATATAACGTCACAAAGCTCTGCCCCCCCCCCAAACCATATTTTCATTTTGAAAATAAAACATGTTTCAAATCGCTTTAAACTATTGTCATTGTAGTGCGTATTTAATGTGGCGCTGCACTCTGATGTTGTAGAAGTGTTGTTATAACAATTAGTGTTCTTATAACAATTCAATATTTATTTAAAGTTGCGCATTTTGATGTGACGTCACATTTCTCAAACCCCCCCGCCCCTCGTCACACATCGTCACAAATGTCTGACAACCCCCCACCCCCCAGGTGCGTGACGTCATTTATGGACGGCCCCTAAAACAAAAACATTCTGGGAGTGATCGATGCCGCGCGTTGATCTATATGGCCTCACAATTCCCATGAATTCACGCAATTCGCGTGTGACTGGCGGCACGTGAGTTGCCCGTTCGTGGAGAGGCTGCGGGTGTTCCCAGCGACTCCGCAAGGCGCAGCCTCTCCCGTTGTGAGCGGGGTGCGGGTTGCAGGGCGAGTGGCTCACCTGTGTTCACGATTGGGGGGTACAGCCGAAGCACAACGGGACGATCGCGATAACTGTCAGATCGTGACGCGTCGCATTATATCATATTGTTTCGCGAGACGTGATATAATCAGGCAAAAATCGCGTGTGTACTGTTAAGATGTGCGTGTCTATAAACGATCTGTGCACTGTGTGTATTAGGTGGTGGTTTATACGGTGCGTGACCGCGTGCCATACCGGCGATCCTCATAACATCACACACGTGTACACGAGAACAACACGGAACACCGCACACACGTGTACACGAGAACAACACGGAACACCACACACACACACACGTGTACACGAGAACAACACGGAACACACACACACACACGTGTACACGAGAACAACACGGAACACCACACACACACACGTGTACACGAGAACAACACGGAACACCACACACACACACACGTGTACACGAGAACAACACGGAACACCACACACACGTGTACACGAGAACAACACGGAACACCACACACACACACACGTGTACACGAGAACAACACGGAACACACACACACGTGTACACGAGAACAACACGGAACACCACACACACACACACGTGTACACGAGAACAACACGGAACACCGCACACACGTGTACACGAGAACAACACGGAACACCACACACACGTGTACACGAGAACAACACGTAACAACGCACACACACGTGTACACAAAAACAACACGGAACACCGCACACACGTGTACACAAGAACAACACGGAACACCGCACACACGTGTACACGAGAACAACACGGAACACCGCACACACGTGTACACGAGAACAACACGGAACACCACACACACACGTGTACACGAGAACAACACGGAACACCACACACACACGTGTACACGAGAACAGCACGGAACACCACACACACACGTGTACACGAGAACAACACGGAACACCACACACACGTGTACACGAGAACAACACGGAACACCGCACACACGTGTACACGAGAACAACACGGAACACACACACACGTGTACACGAGAACAACACGGAACACCGCACACACACGTGTACACGAGAACAACACGGAACACACCGCACACACGTGTACACGAGAACAACACGGAACACACCGCACACACGTGTACACGAGAACAACACGGAACACCGCACACACACGTGTACACGAGAACAACACGGAACACACCGCACACACGTGTACACGAGAACAACACGGAACACACACACACACGTGTACACGAGAACAACACGGAACACCACACACGTGTACACGAGAACAACACGGAACACCACGCACACGTGTACACGAGAATAACACGGAACACCACACACACACGTGTACACGAGAAAACACGGAACACCACACACACACGTGTACACGAGAACAACACGGAACACCACACACGTGTACACGAGCACAACACGGAACACCACACACACGTGTACACGAGAACAACACGGAACACCACACACACGTGTACACGAGAACAACACGGAACACCACACACACGTGTACACGAGAACAACACGGAACACCACACACACGTGTACACGAGAACAACACGGAACACCACACACACGTGTACACGAGAACAACACGGAACACACACACACGTGTACACGAGAACAACACAGCACAAACACACACGTGTACACAAGAACAACACGGAACACCACACACACGTGTACACGAGAACAACACGGAACACACACACACACGTGTACACGAGAACAGCACGGAACACCACGCACACACGTGTACACGAAAACAACACGGAACACCACGCACACACGTGTACACGAGAACAACACGGAACACCACACACACGTGTACACGAGAACAACACGGAACACCACACACACGTGTACACGAGAACAACACGGAACACACACACACGTGTACACGAGAACAACACGGAACACCACACACACGTGTACACGAGAACAACACGGAACGCTTCCTATTCCTGCACAGAGACGCTCTCCCACAGAGGGCAGCCGGCAGTGAGTGTCTCTGTGTGTGTGACTGTGAGTTTGTGTCCTCGCTCGCCACGAAGAGCGGTGACAGCGATTATCTCAACCGGTTCTGGGCCTCCCCTAGGTCTACTCAGCCTCGAAATGAGTACCTGGTGTGGTGTGTACACATAACCACTGGGGAGACAAAGGCGGTCGGGCGTGGTGTTGGCCACCCACCCCTCGTGTGCCGTGCCAGCCTTCGTTGGTGCTCGCTAACAGCACTTGCCCCAACAATTTGTTCAGGCTATACGGGGGATCTTTGTCTGTTGTGTCCCCGTAAACATGGAACGTTGGTTCTATGGTTCCAGCTTCATGCCAACGTTGCCTGGCCATACGTTGCCATGTTTTACTGGGGTGTGTGAGTGTAGAGAGCGGTGGCACAGTGATTAGCGCACTGCCCGACCTTAGTTTGATTCCCGTTCACGACCAATAACAGTGACGAATAATTGAATCGGTCTTGGGCCTCCGAATGTCGACTTCGCCTTACACGTGTACCATGTACGATGTGTGAAACATCGCCACTCGGGAGACAAAGGCGGCCTATGTCGTTCAGGCCTTCATAGCCCCACGCTAACAGAGTTTGGCCCAACAGTCTGTTTAAAAAAAGAAGCTCTTTTTATTTGACCAGGTAAGGCCCATTGAGCTATACAGCTCAACGAAGTGGCCCATCATGTGGACATTCACAGCAGCCAAACACTCCAAACGCATGCTTCTAAATGTGGAGGCACACAAATCGGAGGACCTGGAGAAAAATCCACGCGACCACAGGGAGAGAGAGAGAGACACGCAAACTCCAAATATACAGCAGGCGTCAGGGTCGGCCGGGTTCGATCCCACCACCTCCTGGAAACCAGGCGAGATGTTAAAGGCTATGCGGGGGATCTTTGTGTGCTTCAGTGCCACTGGGTCACTGAGCATGGGCTGATGCATGATGTACGACGATTTCATCCCGACGCTACTGGATTTGCGTTTCGACCACTTTCTGCGTGTGTGTGCACGCAACCTCCGTGAAAGTGATCGTGAGCATTCTTGTGGAGAGCAATAATAACAACACGACAAATAAGCAGTGTGTCTCACGTCAGACACCCGTCTCTCCGTATAACACAATAATAAAGGTCTCTCTCGCACAACCCATCGGCTACGCGGATTTCTGGGAGTGCGTAATTTTAGCCGCATTGTGTCAAGGGGCCGTCCATAAATGACGTCACTCACCTAGGGCTGGGGGGGGGGGTCAGACATTTGTGACGATGTGTGACGAGGGGGGGGGGGTGTGAGAAATGTGACGTAACATCAAAATGCGCAACTTTAAAGAAATATAGACAACACGTTCTACTTAATTAAATAGACTTTTTAATAAATGTTTCTCGTACAAAATCAGAGTGCAGCGCCACATTAAATACGGACTACAATGACAATAGTTTAAAGAAATTTGAAGCATGTTTTTTTTTTGGGGGGGGGGGGGGCAGAGCTTTGTGATGTCATATTTGAGGGAGGGGGTCTGACTTTTTGTGACGCCGTGTGACGAGGGGGGAGGGGGGGGTCAAAAATCGTCCACAATCGCGTGACGTCATTTATGGACGGCCCCAAAGACAGACAACCCCTGGACCGAGTTTCAACACACGGCGTCTCCCATCAGCAGTCGAGGGCCTTCCTGCGGTGTTCAATGCGGCAATGTAGCTCGTAAAATGAGATCGCCCGTTTCAATATTGAATGTTGAACTGCTTTTGCAGCGTGCGTATCCAACCGTGCTAATCAGAGGTGCGGGGGGAAGGGCAGCAAACTAAATACAAAAGCACTTCGAAAGGAATGAGTTTGTCACAGCTCTAGCGGCTTCCTAATGAAGGAAGAGCGTTCCAGACGGTCGCTACTGCTGCTACTGCTGCTGCTGCTACTGCTGCTGCTACTGCTGCTAATGCTGCTGCTACTGCTGCTACTGCTGCTACTACTGCTGCTACTGCTGCTGCTGCTACTGCTGCTGCTGCCGCTGCTGCTGGTGCTGCTACTGCTGCTGCCGCTGCTGCCGCTACTGCTGCTATTGCTGCTGCTGATACCGCTGCTGCTGCTACTGCTGCTGCTACTGCCGCTACTGCTGCTGCTGCTACTGCTGTTACTGCTGCTGCTGCTGCTACTGCTGCTGCTACTGCTGCTGCCGCTGCTGCCGCTACTACTGCTGCTACTGTTACTGCTGCTACTGCTGCTGCTACTGCTGCTGCCGCTGCTGCCGCTACTACTGCTGCTACTGTTACTGCTGCTGCTGCTGCTACTGCTGCTGCTGCTGCCGCTGCTGCCGCTACTACTGCTGCTACTGCTACTGTTACTGCTGCTGCTGCTGCTGCCGCTGCTACTGCTGCTGCCGCTGCTGCTGCTGCCGCTGCTACTGCTGCTGCCGCTGCTGCCGCTGCTACTGCTGCTGCTGCTGCCGCTGCTGCCGCTGCTGCTGCTGCTGCCGCTGCTGCCGCTGCTGCCGCTACTACTGCTGCTGCTACTGCTGCTGCTACTACTGCTACTGCTGCTGCTGCTGCTACTGCTGCTAATGCTGCTACTACTGCTGCTACTGCTGCTGCTACTGCTGCTACTGCTGCTGCTACTGCTGCTAATGCTGCTACTACTGCTGCTACTGCTGCTGCTACTGCTGCTAATGCTGCTACTACTGCTGCTAATGCTGCTACTACTGCTGCTACTACTGCTGCTGCTACTGCTGCTACTGCTGCTGCTACTGCTGCTACTGCTGCTGCTGCTACTGCTGCTGCTGCTACTGCTGCTGCTACTGCTGCTGCTACTACTACTGCTGCTACTGCTACTACTGCTGCTGCTACTGCTGCTGCTACTGCTGCTACTGCTGCTGCTACTACTGCTGCTGCTGCTACTGCTGCTGCTACTGCTGCTGCTGGCTGCTGCTACTGCTGCTGCTGCTACTGCTGCTACTGTTACTGCTGCTGCTGCTACTGCCGCTGCTGCTGCTGCTGCTGCTACTACTACTGCTGCTGCTGCTGCTACTGTTACTGCTGCTGCTACTGCTGCTGCTGCTACTGCTGCTGCTGCCGCTGCTGCTGCTGCTGCTACTGCTGCTGCCGCTACTACTGCTGCTACTGTTACTGCTGCTGCTGCTGCTACTGCTGCTGCTACTGCTGCTTCTGCTGCTGCTGCTACTGCTGCTGCTACTGCTGCTGCTGCTACTACTGCTGCTGCTACTGCTGCTGCTACTGCTACTACTGCTGCTGCTACTGCTGCTACTGCTGCTGCTGGCCGCTGCTGCTGCTGCTACTGCTGCTGCTACTGCTGCTACTGCTGCTTCTGCGAGGATGACGACCCGGGCTCGTTCGGCAAGGCATCGTGCTTCATTCGTGGCGAGCACTTTGTGTGCGTGATGAGCGCGATCTCGCAATGTGTTCGTTCGGCAACCGGAGGCCATCTTCTTGGTTCTTTCGGTAAAGTCACGTAGAAGGGATATAATAAAATAATAAAAATAAAACATAATAAAATACGTCTGAATTCAGACGCTGTCTTTCCGACACCTGAGGACGGCTGCTTGCGTTGTGGCCGAAACGTCGTGAGAATTGTATTTTATTATGTTTTATTTTTATTATTTTATTATTTCCCTTCTACGTGATGACTTTACCGAAAGAACCAAGAAGATGAATCCCTGCAGTCACGAAAGATGTAATTCGAAATTGAACCGGAGGCCAATTCAGCTTGGCGAGCACCGGACGGACACGGTCAGACTTTGCAGTGGTCCCGTCACGACGCGTGCCAGGGGCTTGTGGACACCCTGCAGCTTGCTGCCGGCAGGTGGAGACATCTCTACGCGTGGCACATGGCTGATTATATTTATTCTTAAGCATTATTATTCTCAAGCATAGCGCGAGAGGTTTGTATCTGTCTTGCCAGTAGGGCGTGTGTATGCACGCACACGCGCTAATGGCGTGATGGTTGTTCGCTGCTCCACGTGCTCGTTGTCGAGCGATGCTACGGTGTGTGTGTGTGTGCCATTGACCTCATCACCTCCAATGCGCCAGATCTCAGAAGCTAAGTCGGTTTGAGACGGGAGAGGGGGTAGAGAGAGAGAGGGGGTAGAGAGAGAGGGGGGGAGAGGGAAGGAGTAAGGAGAGCAGAGCGTGAAATATTTCATTAAAAAAAGGGAGGGGGGGGTTACATAAAGCAAAGCATTAAAAAAAACCGAAATGATGAACGCAGCAAAGTGCCGACTACACCGAGCATCTTCTTGTTTCCTCTGATCGTAAACAAAAGAGACGGGATAGTTATTGGATGGGTGACCAGTGGTGATCAGAAGAGGGCAGTCCAGCAAAGCCATCGTTTCTCTGCGATGCGATGCTTCCCCCATCTTGACCAGCACACACTGACCAGCATGCTGAAGTATGTCCAAACAACCACCATGACTGACATGGTGTGGGAAGGTTTTCATCCAGCAGTGGATTGGCAGAGGGGCTTTACATGACGATGTGTGGTGCAGTGACCTATACCAGATTGTCACCTAAATGACGAAACCAGGAGTCGGTTGACCGCATGGCTAATTAAATAACAGGCATAGTAGACAACCAACAACCAGCAGCCATTGTCTATCCACTGCTGGCTGAAGGCCGCCACAAGCCGTCACCATCCCCCGAGTTCCAGTGCCGCTGTCATCCGTCTCACTGCTACACGTGGACTCATCTCATCGCCTCGCAGGGGTTGCATTATTCACTCATGTGTCTGCCATTCTCTCATCTATCGGCCATCCTTACGTTTCACGATGCGTCCTGTCCAAGCAAATTTAACCATTTACTTTGAGATAAAAAAACAACAATACGTTCATCAATAACACCGTGGCATTAACAAGAAACTAAAAAGAACGGATAGGCAGCGTGTTGGGCAATCAGCCGTATTCATAGCACACGGATGGAGAAGGCCCGTCGCCCATAACGCTGCCTTTAATACATTTAAATTTCGATTTAAAGCTTTCGTGACTGCAGGGATTCATCTTCTTGGTTCTTTCGGTAAAGTCACGTAGAAGGGAAATAATAAAATTATAACAATAAAACATAATAAAATAAAATAATATACGCTGCCAAGCTTGGTGGTGCCCATTCAGACGCTGTCTTTCCGACAGACCTGTTCTTCACCTGAGGACGGCTGCTTGCGTTGTGGCCGAAACGTCGTGACAATTGTATTTTATTATGTTTTATTTTTATTTTTTTATTATTTCCCTTCTACGTGACTTTACCGAAAGAACCAAGAAGATTTTGTACATTTGTTTTGCTTTTAAGACGAGTGCCTTTGATTCGTTGAGCTATCGTTTGTGATCGCCAGGTCGCTTCTGAAAAAGAGCTCCACAGCTCGGTGGGGCTTGCCGGGTACAATAATAAAAAGGTCGTTTTTAGAGAAGATCATTGACTTGTATATGCAACGTGGTGTGCAGAGAGGGAACTTACCAACAAGATCTGGTTATCCAGCAGTATTTGTGTTCGCAAACCTACCTCTGCAGATGTACAACAGCAGGGCAGTACATCGACAGCTTAACATAACCCTATGAGGCCAATAGACTAAAATATTAAACAGAATTGTGGTAAAATGAGAAGGAATGTGATTTATTACTATTATGTGAGCCCATGACGTCCCTTTTACAAGAAAGATCTCTAAATTAAATTGTGTTCACAACAACGCACACGTGACCAATGACAACGGAGCGTTACAGTGCAACAATTAAGTTACGTCGTAAATGAGTACATTAACGAAAATCGCATTCGGGGTTTTAACTTAATTATACTTGTTACATTATACCATGGGCTTTGATGCTATTTTTCCATTCGTAAATGATACATGCTGTGTCATAAATTATGGCACTGCCACCCATCCATATTTAACTCTGAACGCGAATACACTTTCACACGTTCACAATTCTTCCATTCCATCCGATTTCTGGTGAGATGAGCTCATGTCGCACATCATCATCAACATTCGGGGTAAAAAAATAATCACCCAGGTGATGTTTTTTTTAACGATTTTGTCAAGATTTACATATGGTCCTTGCTGCATTTGCATCATCGTCAATGTCATTGCGTGACTATCGTACCAATTTAGACGCATCGATGGTGACCGTTAGTGGGGCCACGGGTCTTCAGTCACGCTGGGTCAGTGGCGGCTGCCTTCAACCACGAGCCGTGCACGGCCTCCGCTAGCAGACGACAGTGAAGCAGGGGGGGGGGGTGGAGAGGCATCCATGTGTCTGCTCCTCGCCACAGACCGCGCAGTTCCCTCCCCTGGGCCTGGCTGGAGATGGTCCCCACTTGCTGAGGGCTGCTCTGCAGCGGCCCACTACACCTGCAGAAGGAGGGCCAAGTGTAATCGTCGGATTGGGCCGCGGTTCTACCGACACTGGCCAGAGAGTCTCCGCTATTCACAGCATCATCATCTCAGCAGCCGCTGATATTGCTCGCAGTATAGCGTAACTATTTAAGCGACTAGTCAATCTTCGCTCATTGGGAGGTTGCTTATTCTCCTCTGCTGACCACATCGTCTGAAACTCCCTTTGCCCCCAATTATCCGTGCTGGTGATTTCCTGCCCCTGTTCAAGCCCAGTTTTAAAAACCTACTTTATTTCTTCTTGCCCTTGGCTATCTCTTTCTGTCTACAAAATAAATACACCCACTTTTTCCGTTCATTACTGTATTTCGAGCATTTATATGGCATATACACCCATATTGTAATTGTATGCAGTGTACAATCAGATGACTTGAACTGGCGGCTTATTGGCAGGGCAGGTATAACGCAGAGGCTTTCGGATCTGCAGCCTCGCACTTTGAGGACCATCCCAACATATATACTTTACGGTATACTGCTTTATAATGGTTGAAATGCAATACCCATGTAGATCTTAGAGGTCATTTGGCAATTCAAGCCATCGAGTATCGTCTTGTGTATTACTACCAGCTATGTGCAGAAAATAAAATCGAATTTCTCATTGTAACTCTGATTTCGCTTTACAAATTCGTTTGTATACATGTTAAACTAGAACCGAAATAACCAAGGTGAATAGCAAAGGAGCGTTTGGCATCAGGCATGGGCGATGGTTAATACACGTCATTTTGCCCTGTGTGCAGCCATCACACAGCGAGATGTTAACTACCTTACCTGGTATACAGGAGGTCGTGGGTTCGATCCCGTATTCATTGACGCTATATATTTGGAGTTTGTATTTTCTCTCCGTGGTCGCGTGGATTTTTATCCGGGTCATCCGATGTTTCCCTCCACATTTAGATTATACATTTAGATTATACATAAGCCACTTCGTTGAGCGATCATTTGTGGCCAGGTCGCTTCTGAAAACGAGCTATATAGCTGGTAACATAAAAAGTTGAGTTTAAAAGTGTATCTATTATATCTTGTATGTTAGTCCATAAACTAATGAGTTGGTTTGTACCACCAGGTGTAGCAGATGCGACTCGTATCCACCATGAGCACGTATTATTATATTCATGGGAAGAATGCACCATACGCATACATCGCATCGTAAACACCGTCTGACAGTGCACACTTTCTATTCTGATACCACATTCGTTTTTATTGAAAACGATATTCGATATTACACGCATATATAATACACTTTATGGCATGTTTCCCATACGAAAGGTATCATGTTGACTCTGCAATCTTTGCTCCATGTTTGTGATCTCGACATGGAATGATACGAAACGAGCATTGTTAGCATGGGCCAATGGCTCAACGGACCATTATTGGAATGATGGGTTCATTCATTTCAGCCTGAGCGTGAGTACAGCCGTAAGCCTGTAACCAAGACACACACACACACCGTCGTTAATTGTGCGGTCCCATTAAGCCGAGCTGCTTTGGTCGATACGCCGGCGTGAACTCTTGGCCTGGCCATTCTCTCTCCTTCACCGCTTCTGGATGTAATGACAGAGCATGGCTATTCCTTATTGGTGCAATGCGCATTGCTTTGTCTGCGGTGACCCACACTGCTAATGACTCGTCCCTATTAATAACATAACCGATGGAAAGCAATGACAACACATTTCCGTTTCCCAAAATTTTGAGAGTTGAGTATGGTCAAGCAAACATTGGTGGACAGGCAGGAGGGTGGGGGGATCATCCACTAATGCGTGTGGTAATTAGACGAACACATTAATCCACTGCTGGTTGAGGGCTTACACATAAAACATTTCGCTATACGGGTAGCATGTGTAAGCACAGAAGTAACAATGGAGGTTGCTGTACTTCTCTCTGCTGCTCACAATGTAGCTACACAGCCGATGACATCTATCCACCAGGGTTAACTTTGCTTAGTTTCTGAATTGATCATAGGCCTTCGATTATATGAATTACTGTGTTGGCGTGATCGTCTCATCATTGATCAAGCCAATTGGCATCATTGTTGCCATATATCTGTACATTACATTGATTTTAAAAAATACAGAACAGCATTTGCTCTGCAGTACTTACTAATTTTAGATTTGAAGCTTTCGTGACTGCAAGGATTCATATTCTTAGGTTTTTTCGGTAAAGTCACGTAGGTAAAAACATTAAAAAGTAAAATAAAATAAAAATCACGACGTTTCAGAGGCAACACAAGCTTCCGTCTTCAGGCGGTACCGTCACAGCCACGACAGCTGCAACAAGTAAATGAGAGATTGCAGGAGCTACCACCTTCTCCAACCATTATATAAACGCAGTGGTAGCTCCTGCAATCTCTCATTTACTTGATACAGCTGTCGTGGCTGTGACGGTACCACCTGAAGACGGAAGCTTGTGTTGCCTCCGAAACGTCGTGATTTTTATTTTATTTTACTTTTTAATGTTTTTACCTACGTGACTTTACCGAAAAAACCTAAGAATAGTACTTACTAATTTTGTAAACGGTCACGAATATTATAACCGCCATTCGCTACGAAGCCGCAGTGACGTGACCATAGCACTTGTGCCAGGCTAGGTGCACAAATATTACAAATAGAAAAAGACCCCCTGTATCGCCTTCACAGACTGTTGGGGCAAGTGCTGTTAGCGAGCACCTATGAAGGCCGGAACGGCACACGAGGGGGTGGGTGGCCAGCACCACGCCCGGCCCGCCTTTGTCTCCCCAGTGCCGATGTTTACACACCGCACCAGGTACTCATTTGAGGCAGAGTCGACCTAGGGGAGGCCCAGGACTGGTTCAGATAATCGTCAATGGTGTTGGCCGTGAGCGGGAATCGAACTCGGGTGGCTGGGTTCGTAGTGCGCTAAGCACTACACTACCACTCCCCGCTACACTACACACACACATACTTGCTATGAGAAATGCATTTTATTTGATAAGATGTTTGGTTCAAGTGCATTGTCATCATTATATATATCAAATTACAAATTACACATACCGTTTAAATGAATCGTGTGTTTGTGTAAGAGTTCCCAACCTTTTCAACGGACCAAACCCCACGTACAATCCCAACGCAGGGGTTTGAAAGACGCCACGTGAGCCTCCTCGCTCGTGCAGATCGCATCTCACAATCGCCACGCACAAGCGGGAAAGCCAACAATTGCCCAAGTTCTGGAGTCCTCTGAAATGTTCATGTTTCTAGTCTATTTATGAGTGGGATGATTTCTTTTTTACACGTGGGAGGAAACCGGAGCACCTGGAGAAAACCCACGCGTGCGAGGGAGCAACGCAATATCGGTGTGCCACGATGGCGAGATGTTAGCTACCTCGCCTCGTATACAGGAGGTCGTGGGTCTGACCCTGACGCCTGCTGAATATTTGGTGATTGCGTTTCTCTCTCTCTCTCCCTGTGGTCGCGTGAATTTTTCTCCGGGTCTTCCGGGTTTCCCTCCACATTCACACGTTGAGAGTATTTGGCTGCTATACATTACCACGTGATAAGCCGCTGAGTTGAGCTATCGTTTGTGGCCAGGTCGCTTCTGAAAAAAGAGCTCTATGGTAAAATTAAAAAAAATGTGTTCATAGTTTAAGACCCCCCTACATACATAACTCAAAATAACAGATGGGACGTATAACTGTAGTCCACCCTTTGCTGTACTGCCTTCTCCTGGCGAGCCAGGGTACGGCTTATCCTAGGACGCCCACAGGAATTGGGAGTTTCACAACATCTGTTTTGTGACTCACCAACCCTGGCTACCTCGCATGCATGGCCACCAACAAATTCCAGCAAAACAAAGATTGTTATTGTTATACTTGCCCGTCCAAGGACGGGTGTATATTGCAGTAAATGTGAAATATTCAACAGAAAAATTGTTCAGCTCATGATTATTAATGAGGGGGGGGGGGGGGGTTGCCCCATGTGGAGCGACGTCATCCGCTAATGGTTATTGGGGAGGGGTGCGGCATGTAGAGTGACGTCACGTACATTTTCACACACGGGCATGAATATTAATGAAGGGGGGGGCTTTTTTGCAGTGACGTCACGCACGCATGTATCACTGTGCTGCATAGATTTATTTTTTACCGTCACTTTCTGTTGAAGTACCGGTGAGGACGCTTGACACCGAGATGGAGGCACACGTGTATTTATTTTACAGTACAACAGTGGGCATATAACACTCGAGGGGTATTCGGCCCCCTCACCCGTATAACTAGGAATACACCCCTAGCTATCCCCGTCCTACCCCCGAGTCCTCCACTATGGGGCTAGGGGAGGCTATCTGGCCCGACACTGGTAAGTCGGGCCCGGTACCCGGAGTCCCAGACCAGCTCTTACAAGAGCACTGGCTCTGGCTTTCGGGACCACGCCGCTGGCTCAGTCCTGTTCGGCCCTGATAAGGACATCGAACTAGGGGAGTCCAGGGCTCTATCTAAGACGTCTTCAGTCTTCTCTGGTTAGCTTTTAACTGACTCCCGAGCCCTTTGATACATCCCCTTTTATACCCAACCCTTCCCTGAGGGGTGGGGCCATAACGTTCGAACCAGCCCCCCCCAGGGTGCCTGGCTCGGACGTCGTAGAGGGCACCTCCCCGTGCACTTACGTAGCCCCGCCCACTGTGTTTGTTTACCATAGGCTGCCATGCATAACGGCTCTCTCTCTAACACCCCTACACTGTGAAGAAACATATTTGAAGCGACTTTGCGTAATACATTATTTAATTCAGTTCGACCTTCCTCTGCGTTCGTGTAACAATCCACACACGCATGAATATTAATGAGGGGGGTGGGGCTCATGTGGAATGACGTCACGCGGGGGGGGGGGGCCTCATGTGGAGTGACGTCACGCGCGGGACGGACAGACAAATCTGGGTGATTATAGTCGGAAATGATTTTCGCAACTGGTAGAGGACTTTTGCCCACTTTTTTGCATTTTAACAAATACGGATACAATGATGTACTGTCGGAAATATCACACGAAAATTTGGCACTGTATGCTATTTTTTTTTTTACAATTCTTGCTCTTAATTTGATATAGTATTGTGTATATTGTTTCTACGAGTAAGCATCGACTGAGTGCCAAATTGCAGCATTCTAGGCCGTTCAAATACTGCATATCATAGCATTTACATAACTCACAACCGTCTGTGTGTTCCTGATGGAACACGGATTCAATAATTCATAACCCTATAGATTGAAATAAGGATTTAACAAACAAAAAAACCCTCCCAACGTCCTGCTGTCGGTGATGTCCATACTTCACCAGGCTGGTCAGCGCTGGTTGAAGGCTCTGGGGGAGTCGGGTGCCACTGGCGTTGGCTGTGGTTAGGGATCGAACTCAGGTGGCAAATCTTTACTGCTTCACTTCGAATGACTGTTCTTCGTATCACGCGCCTACAAAATACACGCAAGAGACACGGTACGGGCACAAATACACAAACGTGTTGACCATTATAGACGTGCATCACAGACGTCTCGCCTTTACACAATGAGACTGTTGGGGCAAATGCTGTTCGCTAGCTTCTCTTGAGGTCCGCACGCTACACGAGACGGGCTTGGTGGCCAGCCCCACCTCGGGGCCGCCTTTGTCTCCCTCGTGGCGACGTTCACACACAATGCCCCGTGCACTTATTTAAGGCTGAGTCGACCTCGGGGAGGCCCAGGACCTCGCTTCAACAATCGTCCGCCCGGTGCTGGTGATCGTGAGCCGAGAATCCAACCAACTCGGGGTTGGACCCGTGCGGGTTTCGTCGGCGCAGCGCGCTAACCGCTGCGCCACCGCTCCCCACCCAACACCAACAGAGGGGGGGGGGGGAGACGCGTTTCCAGCAACTGCGGAGCGAGCGACGCGACGATGATGATCGGTGGGGGCGCCCCCCCCCCCTCGCTTCCATCGTCATTGCAGACTCCGCTCTTGATTTGCCGCTCCGTGCCGTGACGCCGCTCCCATCACCACCACCCCTCGTCCCTGGCGTTGTCCCTCGCCCTGCAGAGGGAAGCTCCCCCCCCACACCCCCCCCCACACCCCCTCCCCCCCACACCCCCTCCCCACACTCCCCACCTCCCCCCCACCTCCCCCCACGCCCTCCCCCCCACCTCCCCCCCACCTCCCCCCACGCCCTCCCATCACCTCCCCCCCACCACAGCCCCCACCTCCCCCCCGCTCCCTCCCCGCTCCCCCATCCTCCACCCACTCTCCCGCCCAGTCTGGAGAGATGCGATCCAAGTGCCGCTGCTGCTGCTGCTGCCGCTGTTGGTGATGGTTCTGCAGTACAGTGGTGGTTGTCTTGCTCTCTCAGCCATCATCCACCCATAGACAAAGACCACCACCAACACCACCACCACCCACCCCGCATAGACTCAGAGTGTTGGGGCAAGTGCTGCTAGCGGCACATCCATCCACGCGCCACCGTCAACTCACTCCGGCAAGAGCGACATCACTTCTTCTCGACGTGACTCTTGCCTCCTCCTCCTCCTCGCTTTCATCATCCTCGCTTTCCTCGGCGACGATGCGCCGGTCATAAAGGCGCCCGGAGAGATCGGGAGGCCGTCTCGTCTCGCCCGTGCCGCTTTCCGTGCGAGCAGGAGGAGAAGAAGATCCTCCCGTGCGCGTGAATAACTCACTCCGCCTGCTGCTGCTGCTGCTGCTGCTTCTTGCCACGGGAAAGTGGACTTCAGGAGGAAGCCGCGGGGTGTGTGTGTGGACTAACAGGCAAGCTTGTTTAGATCTACTTACAGCCTGCCCCAACACTCCACACAACACACCACACACACACCACCCACACAACACACACCACACACAACATCACCAACACCACACACACCACGCACACAAACACCACACACACAAACCATACACACAAACCATACACACAACACACACAAACCATACACAACACCACACACAACACGGACACACCACCAACATAACACACACACACAACACAAACCACACATCACACACACCACCCACACCACACGCAACCCACACCACACACAGACCACACCACCCACACAACACCAACCAACACCACCCACACACACCACAGCACACAACACGCGCGCTCACTGCAGCAGTCTTTGCGAGTGTCCGCTCGGGACACAACCGCGAGAAGAGTGAACTTCAACATTTGGAGGTTTTCTCTGATTCTCCCTTGTATGTGTTAATCGACGACCCCATCACCGGGAGTCGTCTACGACGGACGGGATGCGCTGAAGACTTGGACGCGAAGCTGCGCTCGTCCGGGTTTGGACTCGGCAAAAAGCGAAAACTTTTTTTGTTCGGGAAAACATTTCGCGGTCCCACTTGCTGCGCTGCACTCAACCGCACTGACACAGAATCTTACTCGCCCCGCAAGACTGACCGGAAGCTCAACGCTGAACACCAACACTCAATCTGCAACGCGCACTGTCGACAGACGCAAGATCCCCCTCAACAAACGCGAGAAGAAGACTTCCACTAATTAACTGCGTCGAAAGGGGGCTCGGGTGTGGTGCAGACGAACGGGAATCGCAGTTTCGCGTCATCATCCGTTAAACATTTCTTAACTCATCCCATCAATAACCCCCCCCCCCCTGCCAGCCTCCCTCGTTCCCTACATCTCCATCCCCTCCTACTCCACCAGCACCACCAACAACCATCATCAGCATCATCGCACGCTGGCCAGCATGGAGGAGTGGAGGCAATGCTGCCGATGGCTGATCGACTGCAAGGTCCTTCCCGTGAGCCATCGAGTCACCCGCTCCGACGAGGTCTTCGATCTGGCCCAAGCGCTCAGAGATGGAGTCTTACTTTGCCAGCTGCTCCACAACCTCAACCCGGAGTCCATCAACCTCAAGGAGATCAACCTCCGCCCGCAGATGTCACAGGTGAGCGGACCGAGTTGGGTTTTACGCGGCCACGCGAAGCCGGAATTCTGCGCAAGCCAAAAGGCTCTGCGATAAGAAGAAATAAACAACGTAACGGCGAGCAAATCCTCTATGTATGTTGCACTTCTTTCGCACCGTACGCAGCCAACCGTGCGAATTAATGGGAGGTGCGGGGCAACGTGCAGTTGGGCTGTGTTCGCGGTGGTTCAGCGCCTTGGGCGACGAACCGTGCGCTACCTGAGTTGTGTCGAGAACTTGTGTTCTATCTCGGCCTTTAATGAGTTATATATATAGTACCTTGGCGCTGTGTGTTCACAAAAGCGGCCGGGCGTGGTACTGGCCACGCAACGACCACAGCGTTCGTCTGCAGCAGCGCCCGTTATCATTTGGCGTTGGGTGCCAGCGGCTGTGCCCAAGGGTCTGTGTGTATATCCTTTTGTATATACACACACTGACACACACACCCGTGCGTGTATGCTTCCAGAATAGCGCTTTTGAGTTTATTGTTCATACGCTTAAATCGGAAACTTGGGGATGTTATTGTATCGATGTGCGTGTTATTTTCTGGCAGTCGTTTGGTGAATTATTAAAATAGGACTTGGCACGGTTGGCATTGCAGGAGATGTAATTGCCATGGGTCTGTCCTGTGACCCTCCAATCGGACCTGCGTGTGGCTTCAATGTACACCTATCCTGGCACACATTTTCTGATTATATCACCAGTACTTCTCAGTGGCAAACACTCAGGTGTTGCGTCTGTCTGTGTGTATTTGTCTTACAAGCTCAGCCACCCCGGTTAAGGTCCTGGCCATGATGGTCAGCAGTCCAAACACATTGGTAATTCAGTGTTTAAACCTGACCTGAGCCTCCTGTAGGTTGACTCGATCAGAAATGAGTACATGATGTGGTGTGCCTAACATTGGCAGATGGCATGGGAGGGATGGCACATGTGATGGGGCTGGGCACACCAAATAAATCTCAAAGTCTGCCATTCTGACCTTAATAGGTAATCGCTACCAACAATTGAGCCAACAGTTCATCGTACCTAGTGGGGTTGGAATCTATCCTGCCACAGTTGTCCAATTGTTCTGACTGTGCAATACATTAACTGCCTCATTCGCCGTCTCGTGAAGCCATCAGCTGGATTTCGAACCAATACAGGGTTGCCGCATAAATTACGCACGAAAGAA
This sequence comes from Lethenteron reissneri, assembly GCF_015708825.2. Lineage (NCBI taxonomy): Eukaryota > Metazoa > Chordata > Hyperoartia > Petromyzontiformes > Petromyzontidae > Lethenteron > Lethenteron reissneri. The sequence goes on along the minus strand of NC_083826.1, from coordinate 9,396,321 downwards.
TGCACGTCTTCTTTGGTTTTTCGGTAAAGTCACGTCGGTAAAAAATAAAATAAAATTAAAACAGTCTACATCAGCAGCAGACCATGCTTTCCCACCTGATGACGGACGCTTGTGTTGTGCCCGAAACGCGTGATTTAATTTAGTTGTTTTCATTTATTTAAATGTTTACCTACGTGTCTTTACCGAAAAAGCCAAAGAGTATGAATCCTTGCAGTCACGAAAGCTTCAAATCTAGAAAGAATACACGTCGTATAATTGTGCAAATACTGCTGTCAAGTTAAACTGTTTATTTTGATTTGTAGGCTAACCCACAGCTTTTTGAAAGGGCTTTGTTATTGGGGTGTGGGTAATTGTCAGATTTAATAATTGGCTTATACCAACAACACACATTGCTGTTTGTTTGGAAAAGATGCCACAGGGTTTGTCTTTAATGCCCTCGCGAGCAGATGGTGTATTTTGGCAAGTGACCTTAAGACTTGCCGCTCATGCACATTGGTAGGGATAGTGCCGAGAAGTTGCACATTGTATTTGCATTGGCCGCGGGGCTGTATAACCTACCATCTCTTCATATCGACTAAGTCCGCATACCATCTGTCGATTTGCAAGCAATAAGCTCCTGTGACGTACAGAAGCCATCGTTGATAAACGTCCGATCACCGTGAGCCTCCGTCACTGTCAAATTTAGGAACATTTCTAAGTGATAGAAATAACTAAAGTTGGGCTGATTGATGGCTCCTCTCGTCTAAAAGTGCTGTCAGAGCAATTGTCCCCAAAGCAAATGGTGAATATGTCCACGGGGGGAAGTGGGAGTGGGGGGTATACGAGATAGCCCGCGTGCCTGTTTGCGTGGCCGAGTTTCCTCATTTCACCTGTGGGCCACCCGAAGACAATTCGCAAGAAGGCTGCTCCTTTGTTATCTGTAGCAATAACCCCCCCACCCCGCGTCACTGCAGAATGCAGCCCGTGCGTTCGCTGACACGCATGCGACAAAATATAACAAAAACCCCCTCGCCTATCTCACCAGGAAATGAAACACGAGCCTGGCTGATACGCTCTTTAGACCGTATGCTGCAGGTACACTCTTTCGCAATGATGCAACGGCGTAACTCTCCCTGGTGCAGGGCGGTGCAACTGCCCTGGGCCCCGTGGGTTGGAGGGGCCAAAGCGCGGGGGGGCTACGGAGAGGGGAGAGGGGAGGGGGCGGGATGGGGGGGGGCGATTTTATTCCGTGCGCCAGGGCCTATGCCAGGGGTCGGCAACCTACGGCTCCGGAGCCGCATGCGGCTCTTTACGGGCTGCTTCTTGACGATATGTACGTGAGTACAGTATGTACTCAGATGCATTGCGGCTCTTGAAATACTGAATTTTGTACCGAATTGGAAAGAAATGGCTCTTCTTGTTATTTTGGTTGCCGACCCCTGGCCTATGCCAACCACGCTGTGCCGCTGGTGAAACCGTTAATTTTTTATGACGGCACACATAAACGCAGATCGACGCTGCTTAATGTTGATTTTTACGTCCCCGCCCGCTAAACGTACTCAAATCAGGACTTCCAGGACATCGCTGCAAGTTCCTGTCCACTCTGCATCGTGTCTTTCGCTTTGAGGTCTCGTCGCCGTGATGTCTGTGCCCGTGCTGTTTGCTGCATTGCCGGGGTCACCACAGACAGAGCAGGGTGGACCAGGGCCAGTGGTGGTGGCGGTGAAGACGGGGCTTGTAGTCGACGCGACGCGTGACGCGCACGGTCGATGGCGCGAGCGGACGCGCCGGTGCGAGCGTTACGATGGTGGTCGCCGCCCGCCTTGCCGCCTGGGTCGTGTCGTGTGCGGGGCCTTTGAGCGCACAGGCGGTGCAACCGCACCAGGGCCCACTGGCCCGAGGTGCTCAGCTACAAGAGGGGGAATATTCGACTGGGGGAGGGCCAAGTGTCATTCCCCGCACCAGGACCCATGCCAACCGCGCTACGCCACCTGAGATGTCCCACACTGACACGGGGAATCCGGGTTACGCCTGTTCCCACACTACGCCTCCTCCCTCTTCACCTGTCGTAGAGCGTTAACGCCACTTCTGAAAAGTGCCCTCCTTGCGGAGCCGAGAGCAAAGCCTCTTCTTAGCCTTGTTAACAACGACCCACAACAATCGGGTCTCACATGCCATCAAAAGGGATGCCTTACAGTTTCTCGCAAAGCCCTTCCTACCCGTCCCGAGGAATTTTTGATTCCAGTATGAATTCTGCTTGTAGGTTTGGAGATTGTTTTTTCTCTTCAGGGCAAGGCTTGAACAATTTAACCCGCTCTGACCCGTGCAATGTAAAGTCAAATGTTGCTTATCCGACCATCACATATCCGCTTGACCAACTGGGCATGGCGCAACTCGAATTTTCAATAGATGTTCGCAAATCCGACTTTTCCAATTATTGTCCTTAAAAACTGTCCCCAGCGAGAGTCAGATTTGCGACTTAGTAACTGCAAGTTCTTGCCACCCCTCAAATTCAAACCCATCTTGTTAAACGGCAGCCACCCTGCTCACAATTGCAGCGAATTAAATAACACGATGGTGGACATAGTAAGCTATGATGCGGTTGGTCATTCGGGTCTCTGTAGGGATGACTGTTATTGATCATCTGGGTCGGTACATGGGCCCGTGCATCTATCGAAAGCTTTTAAATGATTCCTGAACACAGATGAAGAGTACGGTTTGGCATAACAATGTGCGCTGCCTCCGACACAGCTTTGCAGACCCATTAATTTCCTTGTGTCTCTTCGTGACCAATTAGCCTCCGCTGTAGCAAATGGATGTGCACCTGTGCTCTTTTGCAATTTAATCGCGTCCGTGGATTGGGAGGATTATGCATGAACTGACGACGCTGCACTGAATAAATAATGCACATTTGGGGTGGGTTTATTTCATTTTTTCTTCCTTCAAATCAGTGTTGTTGTGGACACTGTGATGGTTACAAGTGTAGCGCATAATGTCATTGTCATCAGCCATCCACTGCTGGACGAAGGCCTCCACCCGTCACTCGCCACGATCCTGCAATGCAATAGTCCACCGAGCACTTGCGCACGAACTGATGCCGTTGCTCCATCTCAACGTTGGACGTCCTCTCGGACGCATTTCCATTGCTTTGGCTGCCACTCCGGCGTTAATCTGGACCATTAGCAATGTAAATAACACATACGTAGCATACTCCTAGGCAAGGTAAGCATTGCTTGTGCCATTTTAGATAACACATCTCACCATAGATCCTTGCTGCTGAGCAGAAGTCGAACATTTTTACTCGTTAGAAATTGTTTATGAATCTGTATTTAATTTTGTAATAATTGACCTGGTATGCACTTGCAGAGCTCAACAGCATTCATAAACTAGGTAGGGTTCAGCCTGCGTAGTGCTTGGCTGTGCAACCACCATGCATAAAACTGGAGCTATAGGCTGCAGGGCCGCATTGTCATTCGAGGGCAGTGCAACAAAGCCCGTTGTTGTGCTGTACTTCTATGCTGCCAACTGTATTCTCACCTCCTGCTGCAACCCGCATTGACGAGCGTGGCAAAGCGTGGCCGTGCAACCTCCACGATCTGCATGGTGCGTGGCGGAGGTTGACAGGAGGGCTCTGCGTGTACACGTAACGTATGGGCAAATCTGCAAGCGATCGGGAGAACGGGATATGAAACCGAGCAGTCGAGCGTCGTCAATGGCATCGCCGTCGCGGTCCATACGGAGACGCTGCGGTCCATCGCTCTTCGCAGCCGCACTTAATGCTCACCCGCGGAATTTGCATTTCTACGAGAGAGGGAAGGCAGGAGCAGAGAAGGACGGGCCAGGGAGATGGAGCGGGAGCGGGGCGGGGAGGTGGGGAAGAATGATGGGGAGAGAGAGAGCTGGCATTGATAAACCATATACTTACTTAAAATAATACATTTGGGACCGTGCTTAGGATTTCGCTGCTTCTTAAGCGCTCTTCCTGCCAACCGCCGTCCCCCCCCGCCCACTACCCCCCTCCTACTTTCATTGTGTCTCCATAAATTATTCAAATAATAAGAAATGTACATTTCCCACGGAGCAAATCTCTCTGAAAATAATATATCAGCAAGGCGAGGAGGAGGAGGAGGAAGAGAGCGAGCAGGCGACGTGGGCGCGCTGCGGTTCGTACGGCTGTGACTGATCTGGCAATATCGCTCCGCGTAGGCAGTTGCCACATGAGGCAGAAGCAAAGTAAGCGAGGGCGGAGTGGCCCCAAGAGGCTCAAGGAAAGCGAGGGGGGCCCTGAATTCATGAAAACATTGGGCGCCTCAAATGTGAGGTCTAATTGTATTGCTGGGTCTGTCCTGTGGCCCTTCAATGCATTATAACAAGCTAATCAACATAAAACCCAAATTAATCTCTCCCATCCCCGTATCGTTTGTAATTCAGCAACTACATCTCTAGTCTGCATCTGTCATTTCGCAGCATGGCTGTCTCATCTGTATGTCTCTCATCTCACTGCATCTCAGTCTTTGGTTCATACTTCACTACTTTTCTCTCACCGCACCGCATCTCTTAACCTCTTGTTTGTATTATCTTCTGTCCTCTCAGCGGGAGTTGTATCAACCGTAAGAGGGGGCTGCCAAAAACAATTTATGCCAGGGGCTCCCAAATGGGCTGGCACCACCACTGCATGCTGGGAGCTCTTAGTTTGAGGAGATTCGACTTCCTGTGTTGCCGTTTGGCTCGTGGCTGAGAGCGAGGCGCTGCGCCGGGCTAAACACAGACGAACCGGAGCCTCCCGGCACACCGTGTTGTTTTGTTAACCCTGCCTGCGACAGATACCGCTCAGCTCGTGACTTGTCCTGCAAGAGCTGTTGCCTCTTGAGCTCTCAGACTGCTCATTGTCATCATCGTCACCGGCCGTGGTCATTCCACTGCTGGATGAAGCCTCCCCCAAGCCGCCGCACCGCCTCTCGCGACGATCCTGCGACGTGAAAATCTACCCAGCCACCTGCACGCGAACTGATTCCATCGCTCCATCCTCCTTGGTGTGACCTCGGGACGAGTTTCGTCCCTTGGCTGTCCACTTCGTTCCTCTTCTTGAACCCTCCAACGGCCATCCTCCATTCTAGTGACATCTCCTGCCCAAGCCCCACTCACTTTTCTCAAGACTTTGAATTACCTCATTGACCTGCGGCATATGTTCTCTAACAAAGACAAAGATCCACCGTATAGCCTTTAACAGACTGTTGGGGCAAGTGCTGTTAGCGAGCGCAAAATTGAAGGCCGGCACGGCACACGAAGGGGTGGGTGGCCAGCATCACGCCCGGCCGCCTTTGTCTCCCCAGTGGCAATATTTGTACACATCGCACCAGGTACTCATTTGAGGTTTAGATAACCGTCACCGGTGTTGGCCGTGAGCGGGAATAGAACTCGGGTCGCCGGGTTCATAGCGCAGCGTAGCGCTAACCGCTGCACCACCGCTAGCCGCCACTATTTTCTCTAATTCACCGACGTCTCATGCACAGCCAAGCACCCATCGACCGTATTCTCTCTGATGCACTTTTTTTCCTCCTGTATTTTAAAGATGATTTTGGGTGGGGGTCAGCATGTATTTTAATCCGGTACATGCACTCGTCTTCCGGGAGACGTGATTCATGGTCGAGTTTTTGGACGTCACCTTCCTGAAGAAGGGATTTCTCCGTAGCGTCACAGGGACCAACCCAGAGGAGAGAAGATGCCGCCGGCCATTAAGAATCATCTTCCGCAGCGCAGCCTCTTTCCGTTGTACAGCGGCGCGTTCGTAACATTCTTACGCAAGACTGCTGTCCTCCGTAGCATTACTGTCTTCTCCTTGATTATAACGGACATTTAAAAAATAATCAAATTACCCCAATGTTTCGGGGTGGGGGGGGGGGTGAAGCTTGCTTTTCTGCACGTGAACACGCATATATATGGTGCATATATGCACGTGTTCACGTGCGCATCTCTAGACCTGTTATTTGGGATGGCAAGGTTGGGGGCTCCCAGGTTGGAAAGTGGCATCTGCATTAATAATGTTGGCAGGCTGCATTGCCACCTTGTGCTTGCAAGCTGGATGCTGCCCGTGTTAACCAAAACGGCTCGTTAATGTTTCACGAGTTTAAGAATCATTTCTCCCCCACCGCCCATCAGCCGTAATCCGTGCTGTGGCGCTGTTGTGATGCCACTTAGGATGATTACGAGGATGCTGGAAAGGTCAGAAAGTGGGTCCCAGCATGGCACAGCAGCGCTGTGTGGTGTGTGCGCGCAGCTTCCTAACCGCGCACGGCACGAGAGTAACCTGCGTGCGACAAATGCGGCGGACTGTGCGATCGCATCACACTGAGTGCGCCTGATTGCGCCAGGTCTCGTAAGCAAAGCCGGGTCGAAACTGGCTCCTGCTTGGATGGGAGTCTGCTTGTGAAATACCAAGCCAGCTGCGAGTTGGGCCAGGACAAGAAGGCGGTATGCACGGAGGGATTCTTGGGTGTTATCAGTCTGGAGATTTTGTGTTGTTCTGCCCTACGTACGCTTGGAATTAATGCGGGGACTCCACGTGGTGTAGTAGCCCAACACTCCCTAATAGAAATGGTCAGGTATCCCAATGCAGCCTCGGAGGAGGGGGGAGGAGGGGTGCAGGTGAGACATCTTGCCCTGGGCCTCAGATCCGAGGGCAGTGGGGGGGGGCTCAGAGGAGGCCTCATCTGGTGTTTTGTCCCAGGCGTCTGAAAATCTTTTGGCAGTCCTGGTTTATTGAGACTACGATTCTTGTGTTTACGGGATGGTGAATTTCTTTCGCACCATATGTAGGCAACCATGCTAGTCGGAGGTGCGGGGGAGGGAAGGACAACAAACTAAACACAAAGAGCAGTTCTAAAGAAATTCGTTTTCAGTTTAGATGTTAAAAGTGCCAGACTTTCGTCCACCCACCATGTATTACCTTGGGCACTAGGGTATTCTTAATGAAACATAAAACTTCGAAGCCAATTAAAACAATAACATATGTAAAAAAATGAGCACGAAACAATAATTGTAGGTTGTGACCGCTTCTTCCAAGTACTAAACTTTTTATTTTACCAGGTAAGGCTCCACTGAGCTATGTAGCTCTTTTTCAGCGGCGACCTGGCCACAAATGATAGCGCAACGAAGTGGCTTATCGTCACGTGGCAATTTATAGCAGCAGCCATTATACGCTTAAACGTGAGACGTTGATTCTAAAAGTGGAGAGAAAAACCGGAGGACCCCAGAGAAAAATCCACGTGGCCCACGTTGCAGAGAGACACCGCGAACTCCAACAGTTCGTCTGGCCAGTGTGGCAGAGTGGACAAAATAACCTCTAGGGGGGGGGGGGGGGTCCATAGTAGGGCTCTCTCTCTCATAGAGGCCCTCACACGATCGCAGCGGTGTGACGAGAAATGTCTCTTGCCCCAGCGGCACGCGTTTCCTGTCTCGTGAGCTTACGGGGCGGAATTTGCATGTTGTTGAACGTGGAGGCCCCGACAGAACCAGGAAATGTCCTTGGCACCAACCTGACAAACGCCATTCCTGGATAACTTTGAAAAATTCACGTTGAATAGATAATGCGTTTAACGCCTTTTGAACGCTCATCACCTGAGCCTACCCTACATCATTTGTACTTTGTGCAGCGCTTCGTGTGAATGGACATCACGTGATGAAGATTGTCTTCTTGTTTAGTTTTTTTTGTTCGGGTGTACGTCCGCCGGTGACAATTCTCCCCGGACCCGCTCGCTGCTGCGTCCATCGCCGCACCACGCGGCTTTCCCGTCACCCTCGAGTTAATACTGAATTATTTGGTGATGCTGAGTCTGCGGTAGCACACAGGCACGGTTAACAGTCTTGGGGTTGTTTTATTTGTCATAGTTATCTCTGGGTAGCGATGGATCTGAAATTTACAACGCGCACTCTACAACGACAAGGATGTTTTCAGCTTTCGTTCCATTACAATGCGCGCCATGCACAGACCAGAACTGGTTTTAACCCCTATAACTGGTCTGCAAAGGACCTTGAAGAAGTCCCAATGCGGAAACAATGTATTTTTAGAGGTTACCATTTGCATGGAGAGCATCGTGGCATCTGAGACCAACACTTGGGACTTTCGCCTCCGCATCAAAGCTGCCAATGGAGATAAGCGCCGCCTATTATGCTCAGTTGAGACTTTTGAGTACACATAGTGAGGTTAAAGGTGCAGCCCTGAAATTGCCGGCTCACGCTGCTGTCGGTTGAAGGGCCTCCAGTGGCGGGCCGTGTATTTTACACTAAGGCCTTCAGTGCAATTAAACCGCCTTTGAATAACCTCATCATGACACTAGGGCTATAGGCTGTTGTCATTTGACGTAATCACCCCATATTCACAGTGACAGTAACCTTTATCGAGTGGAATAAAGAGATTTAACACGAGGCTCAACACCGATGAGAGTTACAATACACTAATTGTAGAGACGTGAATACATGGTGACTGAAACCATCAAGGATGTACCACTATGACGCAGTATGACAGGATGCTTCATCACAAATAGACATCGCATAGCCCAAATCAATGTCATTACCAAAGAAACAATGACAAACTCACAACAACCAGTCATATTCTTTGATTTATTCGGTAAAATCACGTGGGTATAAAATAAAATAGATCACGACGTTTCGGGCGCAACACAAGCATCCTTCATCAGGTGGGAAAGCATGGTCTGCTGCCGAGGCAGACTGTTTTAAAAGGTTTGAAATGAGTGTAACCCAAGGGTCATAAAGAAGTGGCCGGGGCTAGTGATGTTAACGTGAGAAAATAGCATACAACTGTACGATAGGAAAGCGGCCTCCTCGACGAGGGTACGGAAGTGGCTATGTTAATGTGAGAGATTAGCATGTTAATGTGAAATCGAAGAGTGGTGCAATCCAAAGGCATGAGTGTAACCCAAAGGGTACAATGCAAGGGACATGTGAGCATGAGAGTGCAATCCAAAGGCATGAGAGTGCAATGCAAAGGACATACCTAAGTGACTTTACCGAAAGAACCAAAGAGTATGGATTCCTGCAGTCACGAAAGCTTCAAATCAAGAACAACCAGTCACATTTACTCATACGACCACCAAGCAAGCAAAAATGCAGTAAAACACAAATAACACAATCAGGATTTAACAGGCTTCCCCACATACAAAACAAAAAACTAAAAATCGAAAGCACTACATCTAAAAATCTAAACGTCACGAAAGAAAGTTTAAATAAATGATAGATGATGGTACGTTACGTGCAAGTTAGTTTTATTTCAGTTAGCTAACTGGCCCTCCGATCACGCCACACGAACAGGGCTAACGTAGGCGGCTCGGCCAGCTAGAAGGCTCCGGCGTGTCAAAGAATACGCCCAACATGGCAAACTCGACATCTGATTGGTTAAAGAATATGACGATCAACAACATCGTCCCCATTTGCTTCAACAGCAGAGGGGATTCACTCGACATTCTGAAGGCCTCTGGGTAGATTTTTCACCCGGAGAGGTGAAGACGGCACAGGTGGAAAATCTGATTGGATAAAAGCTCAAATTTATGAGCTGCACTGGAAGCAGCGCAACTGAGGGAGAGAGTAGCAATGAAATGACGTCGAAAGACTGATGGGAACGAACTTTGTAAAATACATCTAGCATTAAATCTTGATTTCAAGCTTTCGTGACTGCAGGAATTCATATTTTTGGGTCGTTCGGTAAAGTCGCGTAGATAGGTTCAAAGAAAATAACAAATTAACCAAAAAACTACGACGTTTCGATCGCAACACCAGCAATCGTCAACAGGAGAAAAAAGAATTGGAAATTTTAAAAAATATAAAATTTTCTGATTCTGACAATCTCTAGGCCAGCAGAGAAGGCCTTGCTGGCCCTGACGGGCCTGCCTCTGCCTCGTGGAGGTGCGAGGTGCCCTTTCTCAGGGTCAGATTTTTGGGTCAGATTTTGTTTAGAAGGCAAATCACCGAAACACAAATTAAGTACGGGCACGTAAGTACAACTACTTTGTTTCATCAAACCCATGTATTTATTAACATTAAACATTTTTTTACGATTGAGAATATTTAGCCGACTCTTCCACGCTGAACAGACATCTTTGAAGACGTCGGAGTACTCACACTTTACCCCATCACACGCGACGTAGCCAATCCACGTACTGTGTTGTGCACATATATACCGCTGGGGAGACAGAGACAGGGGAGGACTCAGGGATTTGCCCATCGCTTCATCTGCCACACCTAGAAGACTGAACTGGCAACCTCTGGATTTCAAGTCCAGTGTGCGAACCATTACACCACAGCAGTACGGCATTCTCCATCTGACCAGAATGGAAGAGTAGACCAAACTACCCACGGGTGTGGCTTGACTCAGCCCATCATTATTCCCGGTCGATAAAATGCCTCCCACTTTTGGGAAAATCAACAACAGTGGTTGTTCTATAGCAGCCGGTGGCCAATCGGCGTCTCCCGAAGCCGCACGCGGCTCTCTAATGCACCACAAGCGGCTCCACCGAAGGGGCATGTAACGTAGCACGTGCTATCACAGACGTAGCAAGTAATCATGAGTGTCTCTCGTGCTGTTCCGAAAACCGTCACTATACACACACTTATACACAGCGTGGACTCGGCTCCCTGCAGAACTCGTGGGTACTGTTTGGCCCCTGTAACAGGTTGGCCGCTACCCCTGCTCCGTAGACTTTCTCACCCCCACCATGGGAATGTGAAATTTTCCACCGCTGGCTCGGGGACGTCAATGGGATATGAGCACCGCTGGCAGTGCTTATGGATGTGACTTTGACTTTTTTTTTGTCACGAACCACAGTTACAACACGGCCGTGCGGTTTGGAGGTCAGTCGCAAAACCCCGCCGCGTGATGTTGCCCGTGCCCGGCGTAATGAATGTGATGATGGAAATTTGCTTTATTGTGCAAACGCGGATGAGATGGATGCGTTGGGCGTGCTGTTGAGCCACAGTCTGGCAAAGAGCTTCTCGCAACTAGCAGGCTGTAAAATACAAACTTAACCACTGACCAGGTGCAGCCACGCGTGCATGCAAAGGTAATTGTCTTCCCATTAATGGCCACAAAGTTGTGCTGCACAGTAGAAGAGGCTGAATAATGTATGGAGCAATGCAGAGCAAGTCCAAATTAATAAACTTAAACGATGGCTGTAGTAGCGGCCAGCAATAACCACTCAGACGTCTGCTGTCGAATGATAAATGAATAAAAACCTGCTTTCGTCATTCCCTTCCAATAATATATTTTTTTGACATTGTACCAATGTCCTCGGAGCGTAAGTGGATATTCATGTTGTGTATTATATTTATCTCAGGAATTGGTTGATCCAATAGAAGCATGTTGCCACAAAACACTATCTGCAGGTGCTGCTGTGAGGTCAAGGTTCGCAGCACTCATGGATTTGTGGCCCAGACGTCGCCGGTTACATTTTGATCTCTCGGCGCGGCAGTTTGAACGACCGTGCACTTTCACAAATTGCTCCCCCCCCCCACCTCCATCTGTCCACCCCGCAGCATAAATGGGTACGCTACAGTTAGTCGATCGACAGGTCGTGCACTGTGTGGCTAGGTGTGGGATCTCCCGCGCTATTTTAAGATGCCTGGCCCACGTGGAAGAGTAGGCCAAAGTAACCTCTCGTGGGGCTTTCTCGATCTCCCTTCAGCGGAGGCCCTTCTGTCTGCAGTGGAGTGAGCAGGTCCTTGCATTGCTGCGCCTTTACCGTTAGCTGTGACTCTTTTGATGACCGTTTGATTGTCCGCGGTTGATAACTGAGCAGGCCAAACCACCCTCCAGAGGGGCTCTCCAGACCTGCCTCTGATAGAAGCCCTTCCGCTAGCGGCGGTGTGAGCAAGACGTTGCAGGGCTGCACCTTTTCACTGTTACTGTCGGATTGCCCGAACCTATCAACCAAAGACATCCCGCCCCCCCCCTAACCCATCGTACACTCTCACCGCCCCCTAAACCCACACTCTGGAAATGTGAAACCGAGTAACAATTTCGGGCCAAGTCGAGCGTCGACGGGAATTCATCAATTGCTGCTCACGAGCAAAACACTTTTACAAATCGGCAGAACTGGCGGTGCAGGGTTCTGCGTGGACCAGGGCTGGGCTTGGGCCCCCACCTTCATCAGCGCGGAGCCGCACGTCCAAGCGATGAGAAGATAAAAAAATAGTCGACCCCGAGTAATGTTCACGCTTGGACGTCGGGGTGCGTCGTTTGCAGACACGTCCAGTAAAGTCTCAAACACCTTTAAATTAACTTTCTGAATTGTATGCGTGTACGTTGAACGTCTTTCGCACCGTACGTAGCCATCCGTGGTAATCGGAGGTGTGGGTATCCCTCTTCCGCTTAACAGTGCTGCGCACGATATGTACGCGTGTATCGTCATTGTATCATCGTTATCATCGTCAGCTGTCATCAATCCACTGCTGGATGAAGGGCTTCCCAAGCCGTCGGGCAGCTCTCGTGAGCCTGCGATGTAACTATCTACTTGGCGCCTGCATTGTTGGCACGTTTTATCGCTCCATTTCCATGGTGGACGTCCCTCTAGGACGCATTCTGCTCATTGCGCTGCCTCTACCGTCGCTAACCTTGACTATCGGCCATTGTCCCTTCGAGCGACACCTCCTGCCCAAGCCCGCTCGCTTCTTCTGAACATTTTGTTGAATTCTGTCTTCGACTTGCGTACGTCCTGCAATTGTATATTGGCTTAGATACTGTGGCGACGTAACGGAGCCTCATCATACGCTTTGTTAAGTAATGGGGCGTGCGTTCAAGGTGAGAGCAGAGAAAGCGTTTCAAGGATGTCCTCAAGGCCAACGTGAAGAAGTGCACCATCGACACGGACTCATGGGAGACTCTTGCCCAGGGATCACCTCAGATGAAGACACGGAGTCGTATTTCAATGATGCAAACATTTTGAAACTCAGCGGCGAAAAAAAAGCAGAAACGGCACGCTGCAGCCCGACTAACTAACCCAGTTCCACCCACCCACTCTTTCTGGACACACGTGTATGCCCGAGCTCCGGCAGAATCTGTCAATCCTAGATCGGTCTATCCAGCCATCTTCTGACCCACAGATACTCCAACTTTTCTGTGGAAGACAATCATCCTTGATTGCGAGGGATAGCCTATGACGATGAATAACAATGGTGTTAAACTGGTCAGGTCAAAGTGTCTCCTTCGTCTTAAAATATTGAGGGTGGTATCTAAGCTATTGATAAAAGTGCCAGAAAATGATTGCGCCAATGGTTAGCGCGCCGTGGACCCTGAGACGCGAGCTCCGATCGCTGGGCACGGATGACCCCGGAGGCGAGGGCTCTCCTCTGACTTGGTCTTGGGCCCCGCCCCTTGACTCTCCGTCCCCCATCTCGACTCGCCCCGCTCCCCTTCCTCACAATCGAGGCACTCCTCCGACAAGCCCCCAGACAAACTCTTTTGCACAGACTATTCAACTCTGCTGTCCCAAGTCATTGGTCCACCTTGCAGCGAACCCAATTAGATGCATTAATATCTGATACGGCTATTGTTCACAATTGCACCCAATAAACAAAAAAGTCTGGAACTCCCAAAACCTTCAACCAGCTGTGCGTTGCCAACTCTCAGCCCCTGTCGCAAGGTCAGACTCAAGACCTTTCCTTTATATTCCCGCTGCCTCTGACTGAGTAAATGCGCCCACTGTTCCTGTATGGCTTCCTGAGATGCCGTCACATTAGGTGCTTTGCAAATCAACGGGTGGAAGCGGTGGTGCCGCGGTTAGCCAGAACCCGAGCTCGGAAACCCGGTAACCCGAGTTCGATTTTTGGCCGCAATGAACATCGTTGGCGAGTGGTATCAGAGAACAGTCCTGCTCCCCTGCCCAGACGAACTAGCGTGGTGAAGTATGGTGGATAAAAAATATTACCGACATGGTGTGGGGGAGGCTTTCACCCGTTGGTGGATTGAGAATGTTCGCAATTTTACAAATCCGAATTGTGTTGCATTGAACAGTTTCCGGTGTGTGCCTGTGTGTTCTCATAATATCCCATTCTCAAATGTTTGATTGGCCCTCTTTTGCACAAACGGCACTTATTAGGTCGCCGAAGAAATCGATACTTGAAGAGACACCAGTGGCTAGAGTTCATGCGAGGGTGACTAAACGATAAACTATCCGGACAGATGGTGCAAAGCTATCTCATCAGGTTTGCATACATTGCTTACATTTTTTTGACGGAGAAACATGCGTGCATCTTCGCTGTCCTGTCCTAATGCGGCTCTCGTCGGCTGCAAAGAGTGAAGGTGACCCCTGCTTTTGCCCAGATTGTAAGCGGTGCTGCTATTTCCGTGCCCTGTGTTTGTTTTTTACCCCGTGGTTGCTTCGGATGTTGCTCAGACTCCTCGCCTCTCATTGGCCTCTGGGAAGCAGGGCTTGGCTTGAGATCGCCACCCTAGCCGCCGTTTCACAGATCCTCCCCTCCGTCCGAGGCCAAATTGAGAACGCGTCGGGAATAACCGTCCGAGTTGTCGGACGGGAGGCGGGTGAAACAAAACGGTGCGGCAGTTTCGCTTCGCGGCGAGCGCCGTGATATTTTGCACTTAAATCCGCCCACTGTAAAACTTTCAATTGCCATACGTTTCGTGTGACTTTTGATTTCCCCCGTTGCCCATTCCGTCTGCCCTCGCCCCTGTCTCGCGCACTCGGTCTCTCTCCCCACAAACGTGGGGATCTTTCCGGGGAACTCATTTCAGCCTGCGAAGAAGGCGCCTCACCGATGGAAACCAATTAAAAACAAAACAACGTGGCTGGAAATTGAATTACAGTGGGCTCATGGCTTGTGGATGCTCCTGTGATGTGAAGGTCGACGGTTCCATCTACCTGGTTCGGTTAGTTGAAAAATTGGTCAAGTTTCTTGAATCGCCACAACCTCTGTCTAGCCAGCGGTGTAAATGGGTCCACAATGGTTAGTCGATAGACAGGACGCACGTGTTGGGTTCAAGTTGTGGGCTTTCCCACTTCTTCCAAGACATCTGGCCAGTGTGGATGCGTAAGACCAAAATACCTACTGGAGGAGGGGCTCTCCATCCCTCTCGGTAATTGCAGGGCTGCACCTTTGCCTTTACCAGGGCTTGAAATTTCAACTGCGAAGCTCGTTGTTTTGTCTTTCTCTGCGTGACTCGGTTCGCGGAGGGCCCGTATAAGTGGCTGCACGTGCCAGAGATTGACTCCGGGGCGGGGTTTGCAGCCCTATCAAATATCAGCAGTCCAGACGTTTAATAAAGCAGGTTTAACTCTTCTTGGAAACGCCACGGCGAATTGCACCCCACGCTCACGTGAGGTTAGGCTGACGGACGGCCTCTATGGCTGGAAAAGATAGCTATTTTTTCCCCCTCCAAATACAGTACAGGGCTGTTGCTGGTGCTTACGATTATAGCCGAGTGAGTAATGCTTCGTCGCTTAAAGTCTTTGATTTTTTTTTGAGCACCAGTTAAATTAGTACCGCGGTTGGGGGGGGGGGGGTTAGGGAAGTACATGCTGATTGTCCATTTGAGAAACTGGCACCGCTTGAAAGAATAAAGGTGGCCAAGTGGCTAAATGCAATGTCACAGCACTGACTGGGCACCCCCGGCAAGCCTGGGTTTGATCCGGGGTGGTAGCCGCCCGTAATTGAAACCGATTCTCAAGTGTAGCGAGTTGATGGCTTCACCCCAGTCGCAAATAAATGGATGCAACGAAGCCCTTCACTCGGCTTTAGTTGCAGCTCTCCAAATTAAAAGCTTTCGTGTGTCGCTGTTTACGCGACGGACTCTCGCTCCCTTGATTGGGCTTCTTCCGGCTTGAGCGAGAACGTTTGTTCAGTTTGACCGCCATCCGGCGAACGCCTCCGCAGCCGAGCCACGTGAGGCAGTGACGCTGCCCAAGTGTGACTAGAAGCCGATTGAAGGGCCCCTCGGAGGTAGTTCTGCGATGTCGTCTTCCGCGGGCAGTTCTCCAACACGAGGTGGTGCCCCTTGGGCATTGCAATGATGGGTAAGGTAAAGGGCTCTGCGTTGCTGAGGCATTTAAAGCAAGTGCCCTAATAATGCAAACCCTCATCCCTTTTCTGAAAGGGTTCCGAATGGAAGTGTCTTCATCGCACGATGAGACGGAGAAAGCACAATTGGGATTTAATTGAGGAAAAGGAAGAATATATAACAGATAAAATGAAGTGTTTTTTTATCACTGGAGTTAGGGCCATGAACAGAGACGAGCAGAGTCTGACACTCGATTGGGGAGAGAGGCACTTTGACTCGACTGTACTTTAATGTCCATTTCGCCTCCCGTTGACTCATCCCACAGTTGAAACTGCTTATGAAAACCATTTATTTGTTTAATACTTTATGGAGATATGTTAGCAGTGTCCTTATCCCCTGGGCGCTAGAAAATGGTCTCCTTGGAAACTCTTGGCTTCATTGCACACTTAAAAAAATTACCTTCACTTGATGTCCCTACTGGGATATCGCCACCCATAAAAAAAAACACCCACACACGGCCCACGATGGTTTCATGGGGTTTACAGTCGAACGCAGAAAGATTTTTGTTGGCTCCACAAATTCGCAGCTGAACCTTGCGTGCCGTGCATGTTGGTTCTTGCCGCTGCAGCAAGCGGTAAAATCAGGGGCCTTCCCGAGGCTGTTACCCTGTTGTCATGATGACTGGGTAGCGAGCTGGCCTGGCCCACGTGCCCCAACTTAAGCAGGCCAACCCCGGTGCTGAGCGGGCTTCTAAAGTTGGGCCGTGTGGCTGTCTTCTCCAAGTGAGCTGCACGCTCTCAACCCGGGCCACCCGCAGAACCACACGTGCGACATTGTGCGGTCAATGCGGGAGCGAAACAGGCGGTCAATTGTGATCCTGTTTTCGTTCAACTTCAGGATTTCAATGTTATGACAATAATAGATGTGTTTTTTTGTTTGTTATGGATTGCGTGACCTAATCTAAGCCAGCGTTAAAAGTTGTGGGAAAAACGAACGCTTCCTTTTGGCCATGGACGAAGGCAGGACCAGGGGATGGTTGCAGAGGCTGAGCCCTACGGAGCTGCACGGCTCTCGAAGCGCAGGCGATGCAGATCTCCGAGCCGTGCTGGAACCATCCAGGGCCATTCCTCGGGCTGCGGAACGGACTGTGGACGCGTGGTGTGTGCGAGCGTGCGACGTGCCGGCCTCGGTGATGGCAGGGGTTCGCAGTGCGAGTTTATCGCTCAAGCCCACGCGGCTGCGACCGCCGCCGTGCGATGTTTTAAGATGCGCGCCTGGCTGGACGCAGGAGGGGGATCATCCTCCTCTTCCTTCAGCTATCACCTCGCCGCCAGCCGTCAGCAACGCTCTCCCATAGCGGAGACGGGACCTGAGCGGGTGAACAGCTGTTGCTTTTGGAAATGACCACTTTTCGAAGCGGAGAGGGATAAGAGTGCAGCCGGAATGTGGTGACTGACTTATGTATCTAGATTTGAAGTTTTCGTGGCTGCAGGGATCCATCCTTTTTGGTTCTTTCGGTAAAGTCACGTAGGTAGAAAATAAAATAAATTACGACGTTTCGATTGCAACACAAGCAATCATCTCTCCCACTTCAGCAAAACATTTTCTTGCTGTGGTTTTCCCACTTGATGATGATTGCTTGTGTTGCAATCGAAACATCGTGATTTAATTTATTCTATTTTATACCTACGTGACTTTACCGAAAGAACCAAAGAGTATGGCTTATGTGTGTATGTACGTATGTTGAACTTGTTTTGCACCGTATATACCCAGCCGTGTTCATCGGAGGTGTGGAGCTGAAAGGACCACAAACTAAACACAGTGCAGTATTGGAGGCCGCATTCTACAACGTAAATAAAGCCGCAGCGTCTCCGTGCTCGGATGAGTGCTGTTCGCAACTTTTAGCGCTGGCTTGGCTTGGGTCACGCTATCCCCAAGCAAACATCTATTATTGTCATTCTTCTCTCGTCTGGCTTGTGTCGGGAAACCACGATGTACGTACTGTATCATTGCTCAGAGAATCCGTTCAAGACCGCACCACAGATTTGAATGAATGAGGTGTCATTTGAAAGTTTCAGTAGATTCACGTAGAATGGAAATAATAAAATAATAAAAATAAAACATAATAAAATAATTCTCACGATGTCTCGGCCACAACGTAAGCAGCCGTCCTCAGGTGGAGAGCAGGTTTGTCGAGTAGACAGAGTCTGACGTCGTGAGAATTATTTTATAATGTTTTATTTTTATTATTTTATTATTTCCATTCTACGTGACTTTACCGAAAGAACCGAAGAAGATGAATACCTGCAGTCAAGAAAGCTTTAAATCGAAATTTCAGTAGATTGTTTCCAGGTGTAATCACAATAATTTGGATAAATTGTTTAGCTTTCTTGTGTTGCTTATTCAAGCTATCGCTTAGAACACCATGGTGCATGAGACACTTCTGTTTTAAAATGATCCAACTGAAAGGCACGAATGAGTGTTGATTGTCACTTGAGTGGTAAATGTCTGACAAAGGCCAGGTGAGTGTCAAGTGAATGTCACATCACCCTGTCTATAGGACAGGCTGCACCCCCAGGATTCAAATATGACTTTAGTGGAAAAATATTCTGACTCTCCTTTTTTGATGTTGTCAAGGAGGGCCACTGCCCACTGGAGAAACCCAATGATCTATGAAGCTCTTTTTCACAGATGTGTAATAAATCCGTTATATTCCAGTATTTTATGTTAGTTTTATATGAATGGCAAAACACATCATTAAAGACATGGCCTGACATTACAATGCTTGACCCTCCAGAAAATGGGCCTTTCGCATTCGCGAAGCCTTTATTGGCACGAATATATATTTTTTGCGAAGAATATGAAATAGAACACTTGACTCAATTCTATTTTCGCGAGTGCGGTTGTGGACAAAATGCATCGTTACAACGCTTGTAATGTGGTGAAACTCGTCGCTTTTTTCGAACGGCGAACGCGAATGTTTAATCTTCATTTACATTTGCCGGTAATTAAAACGCCTTCGGGCCATTTGAGTAGAAACTGCATTGGGGGGTTCCGCATTTGAATACCCTAATTGGGTTCAAGGCGTTAAGTTCACATCTTGCGCAGTGCCGTTGTACATTTCGTACGTTATTTACTGTCAAAGACAAAAATGAAATCCACAGACAGGTACAGTGTCCGTGTAATAAAGGGGGCCCCGGCGAGAATAACTAAGCCAGCATAAGTAGACGAGAGATGATTGAAAAATGTAATCATTTGTAGCGGCTTTACATATGCTCGGAGCGAATTTTTTTTATATTCGTAGTCTTCTCGGAGGCACCTGCTTATGGGAACGATTCACAACCAAAGACGCAACTTTCAGTATTCACTTGTCTTCTGTACAAAGGAGACGGTGATAATACGGCCGTGATGCTGCGGAGGTTTATGTGTTGCAACAAAAGTCTCACGGTGAAATTGTAACCTATTCTGAAACAAGGTAAAAAATAAAGAATGCATACGTGACCTCTGTCATTCATCACAGGGAATTTTACAGGACACATTCGGCATCCTCTCATCAATTTTGGAGGCCATTTCCTCTTTGTATTTGTCATATTTACCATCGGGTTTTTCCCCGTCCGGTTTTCGCCGCCTCGTGGACCGTTGCCCAGCGGCTCTTTCGTTTCTTTGTAGAGCTCTTTCGTTGCCAGCGCCTGACGTCATTGACCGGGTTGCCAACGTCTCCTGGTGCTGAGTGGGAAATGGGATGGGTGAGCCCCCCCGCGCTTTCAGTCGGGGCCTGTCACGCTTGCTTCTACGTATGTACGTTGAAATTATTTCGCATTGTACGTTGCCAAAATATCCACAGGTCCTTGTTGGTGAATTCACCGTTTTGTGGCTCATGGGGGGTTACGTGACCATATTTCACCACACTGGCCTGTATGTGTTGCTCTTGACTGTAGAGGGGAAGGAAGGACCTGTTCCGATATTACTCGCCATTGACTGTCAGCCTTGCCTCGGGTATTTTAACTCGGGTCTCCGGGATCGTAGAGCAGTGCGCTAATCACTCGAGCCCCACCGCTCGTTCCGGTGAGAACACTTAAAACAAATTGTGGATTGGGTCTGGAAAAGGTCGGCCGAGCATATTCGTATTGTGACACCCCGTCTCTATCGGTAACAAGGATAACATCTGTGCCCTGTCGCCGTATGTCCAGATGTCCTGCAGATCGTCGCTTAGAGAAGGGAAGAAATCCACAGGAGCTGTGAAGGCAGCGATGTGAAGCTGCTCGACAGACTCTCGCGTGGCGTTTTTATCTTTATTCTATTTTTCATCCCCCATTTAGAGTGGTGGTTCTCAACCTTTTCGGTATCATGACCCCCCCCCCCCCAATCAATACCGCTGGTCCCCGTGCTCCCCCCCCCCTTGCCAGGTCACAAGGTCACAGTGCACAGAGAGGTCACATGGCGGTGCCTCGAGTTACCGCGATGTCAGCGAGACATTTGTTTTACGTTGCGTGTTTTTTGTCCGCGAGGCATGCATTTCACGATGCGTGTCAATGTTATTCGTCGCTGCTACGTGGCGCTTCATTGCGCGCACTCGCACATTTCTCCTGCGTGATATCCACGCCGCAGCCTGCATGTATGCGTATATGAATGTAGTAAGTATGTTGAAGTTCTTTCACACCGTACGTAGCCAACCGTGATAATCGGAGGCTTTCACGCCCACTCCCGACCGCTGGTTGAAGCGTCTCAATCAGCTTGCGCACAGGATCGGTTCTGTATCGCGAATCGGTGATACACGACCTTCCGTGTCTTGCACACTGGAAGGAAGGGATGATGGTGCCAGTGGCGAATGTACGTACATGTTATGTTAAACTTCCTTCGCACCGTACGTAGCCAACCGTGCTAATCGGAGGTGCAGGGGATGGATCTGGGTAGGTGCAGAGCAGCGGAACCTCGTGTGTCTCTGTCACATGACCTACTGGTGGTGCTCATCTCCATCGGCATCACTGAACTCCGGTCATCCTCGCAGCAGCAGCAGCAGCAGGGTCGGCTTGTGGCTGACCATCGAACAAAGACGGTCGCCGCATCGCGTGCTTTCAGATGCGCTTCTGCGGCCGTCTGGAACGCTCTTCCTTCCAATATTAAGATGCGACTGGAGCTATGCACTTTTAAATCTGCATTGAAAACTAATTTCTTTTGAACTGATTTTTGGCAGTGGCCGTGATGTCTCATAGGACATGCCGCTATTGACTTCCTACAAAAGTAAGAATGTTTAAGTCCTGCTCAACTGAGCACTCTTCTCCTGTATACAAACCTGAGCCAGCGGTGGAAATTCCACATTCCCATGGCAGGGGCCACACTGCCCATAGGGCACCACTACTATGTGGCACTCATTTACAAACTCAACAATAATGGGTTATCATAACAGTTCAAAGCTAAAAAGGTAAAGGTACAGCCCTGCAATTGCTCACTCACGCCACTGCTGCTGCTGCCAGAAGGGTCTCCACTCGAGGAAGTGCTGGAGAGAAGCTCTATGAAGGTTCACCCCTCCACGCTATCCAAGCGTTTTGTAAGAGGTGCGAGTACCCACGCTTTACCCCACCACACGTGACCTACCAGTGGACTAACCGCGGTGTACCCATTGAAACTGCTGGCTGGGGGGGGGGGGAGTGTAGTTTACAAAGCTTGCAGCTTCGGTGCAACTGCCGCGCCGGGAGATCGCATCGAACCGGCGGCGTCTGGATTGCAATTACATTGCGATAACCATAACGCGACGGCGTCGTCGACGGCGTTAACTTGCGACGCGCGTTTGGCTCCGTGCCTGCAGCAAGCCATCGTCGCGCCTTCAGGGCCCAACGAGGCTTGGAAGGTGAGAGATTCGGGGCCCCGCGTGACGCCTGCCGGCCGACGACAGCTTCACTCGCTGAGCAATGGGCGCTCGCGTCGGCAATGGATAGAAAAATACGCACCTTCAATTACCTGATGATCGTCCCACCGGCTTCCTCGGGTCAAAGTTGAACACATGGCTCCCCCATTCAGCAGTTGTTGTTGACGTGGTTCTCGCGGGGAGTACATCCCCGCTGTGGTTCCCGCTGTGGTTCCCGCTGTCATTCCCGCTGTCGTTCCTGCTGTGGTTCCCGCTGTGGTTCCCGCTGTCGTTCCCGCTGTGGTTCCCGCTGTCGTGCGCCTCTGTGTGTGTGCGTGCGCGTGTGTGGGGAGCGGTCGTGTAGCGTTTAGCGTACAGCGCTACAAACCCCGGCGACCCGAGTTCGAATCTCGCTCACGGTCAACAGCACCAGTGACGATTATCTGAGCCGGTTTTGGGACTCCCCTAGGTCGACTCAGCATAAAATGAGCACCTGGCGCAGTGTGTAAACATCGCCACGAGGGAGACAAAGGCGGCCGGGCGTAGTGCTGGCCACCCACCCCCTTCGTGTGCTGTGCCGGCCTTCATAGGTGCTACTCCCGCACAGCACTTACTCCAACAGTCTGTTACAGGCTACACGGGGGATCTTTGTTTTTGTCTTGATGGTGATTGCCACTATCCTCTGCTTTTCCATTCACAGTTCCTCTGCCTGAAGAACATCCGCACGTTCATCAACTGCTGCCACGAGCAGTACGGCATCCGCAAGAACGACCTCTTCGATGCCTTCGACCTGTTCGACGTGCGGGACTTCGGGAAGGTGAGCCCGCGATTCTCTACTACTGCTAACACTAAACTATTTTATTTATTTTACCAGGTAAAGGCCCACTGAGCTACATAGCTCTTTTTTTGGAAGCGACCTGGCCATCACAAGTGATAGCCCAACGAAGTGGCCTGTCATGAATACATTTACAGCAGCCAAATAAGTCAAACGCATGTTCATTCTCAATGTGGAGTGAAAAATCCCCGAGGACCTGGGAGATAAATTCGTGTGACCACGGGGGAGAACATGCAAACTCCAAATTTACAGGCTTCGTCCGAGTCGAGGTTGAGCCCACGGCCTCCTGTATACAACGGGCGAAGTAATTAACATCTCGCCACGGTGACTTCAGTTTTCTTAAATCACGGTCGGACTGGGCGCAGGCCCAGCGGAACAAAACGCCAAGCGGCCAGCCATCGGCAGCACAATTTAAAGGCGTAACAAGAGGAGAGTTAATGCGATCTTCGTGGGCGGGTGGCGAGGACTCGTGAAGGTCCCATTAGCCGCGAACGGAAAGGGGGAAATGCGGAAGGCGGGAAGGGGACTGTGAGCAGGAAAGCTTTCCAAGACTTTGCACCGCTGCCGAGTCAGCAGTCCGCGTACACTTACCAAACAAATCATTATAGGCGAATCGATCATTTCACTGTACGTGTGCATTTTCTGACACATCAGCATGCATTTTCAATAATTTATTTTTTCTGTGTGGATTTAAAGCAATGATGTTTGGAGTGGCTTTGTTTTATGTGTGTGTGGGGAACGGTAGTGGTTCGCGCGCTGCGCGTAAAACCCAGCAACCCGAGTTCAGTTCCTGTTCACGCCCAACACCAGTGACGAATATCTAAACCGGTCCTGGGAATCCCCTAGGTCGACTCAGCCTCAATTGAGTACCTGGTGCGGTGTGTAAACATCGCCACTGGGCAGACAAAGGCGGTCGAGCGTGGTGCTGGCCACACCATCCTCTCCCGTGCCACGCTGGCCTGAGTAGGTGCTTCCTTGGCACTTGCCTAAGCAGTCTGTTAAGTGTAGTGTATGTTGAACTTCTTTCGCACCGTACGTGGCCAACCGTGCTAATCGAAGAGCTAATTTCTGACCGCACTTGCCCCAACAAGCTTACAAGGCTGAAGAGGTGAACAGCACTACCCTTGGTGTTTCATCTCCACAAGTTTGCCTGATGCAAAATTTCGTCCGTCTGTACATTTCCACGATCCCTCACACGTGCATACGTACGTATCGAACAGGAAACAGAAAGCGATTAAACGCACCGCTGATAGCCAATTTACGTAAACAGGAAGGGGGCTCGTTCACCCGACTCTCCCGCACGGCTCGTTTTACGCGCACGTTTCATCCGCGCCACTTCGGGGGATCGCTCAACATTATCGACACTTGTCACGGACGCGGGAAACAATCGCGCGTTCGGGTGGGAAACCCAAACACGAGCTTTATAAAAAAAGATTTAAAAAAAACACTCAAATGTTCGTGAAACGATTTCTCCATTTGCTGTGAGAGGAGAGAGAGGGGGGGCACGGGGCGGGGTAGAGAGATGGAATCAAAAGAGATTATCTGCTGGACATTTTTTTGGTAAACATTCGTCGTAGTTTAACGATTCCTAATGGTCAAGCGTGCTAAGGTTGCAACTTTGTGAGTCACACAGGCAATCAAATACTAATGCCGTTAACCGCACGGGATGTTATAAACCATCCGCGCAGTTGGCAGAAAATAGATAACGGTACATATCCTGTTACAGTGCATGTTGAGTGGCGGAGGTAGCCCGGTTGATTCGGAATACTCCATTACGAGTTGCGTCTACGGTTCCCCACGCAAACCTTGCGGCCGCGTCTCCAGTGCTGGCTGTGTGTTTTGTCTCCGCGTCGTTTGGCGCATGGCCGAGTACAGTACTCGTGACCTCGGCGATGAAGTGACCGCTGTGGTGCCGTTATCGCCTTTCCTATCGCGTCGGTCGCCGGTCAGGTGACTCGGTGGCAGAGCTGAGCGGCTCGCGGTCGGAAGGTTGCGAGTTCAAATGCTTGGTTGGGAGGGGTTGGCTCATCCATCGTCCGTCTGGGGTCGATAAAATAACGACCGCTTTGTGGGGAAATCAACAGTGGTTGTCCAGTGTGGTGACTTGGTCACCCCCGTCATAGGAATGTGGAATTTCCGGCACTGACCCAAGGCTATAAGTAGGACATTAGCAGCCCATCAATGCTCACTTGAGATGGAAATCACTTTGACTTGACTTCTTACCATTGTTATATCGTTATCCCAGTTACACATGCGGGGACGATACTCTTATGCGGCGACGGAAGCTCATTTCATGCTAATCTCTCTCCCATAATCTCTCTCTCCCTAATCTCCCCCATTAACACAACTGACGTGCTTGCGTGCAGGGATGGAATTCCTTTCCAGCTCAGACCCCGCCTGTTTGCCCTTCGCCACGTAAATAACCTCTTGTTGTAAAAGCTCTCTCGCTGTGTTCTTGCTGGTTCAGCAGTTCCACTGCTGGATTATTTTTTCTGCCTGAGGACAACCGCTTGTGTTGCGATCGAAACGTCGCGATGTATTATTTTTTATTTAATTGAATTTTTCTACCTCCATGACTTTACCGAAAGAACCAAAGAGTATTTACAAGAGAGTTTGTCCACCATGATCTCTGCCCACCTCTGATCTCCAGGTCTTTCCCATCACGTCTGGAGCTAAGTGTCTAAATATTACGGTGTATGGCCTGGCTTTGTCACCAAACTCCTGTAGAATACTATTGTAAAGGAGAGCCGACACAAGATTGCAGGGGGTTCGTCTTTTAATCCTTTTCTCCCATCCACACCTGCCCCCAGCCGTCCCAATCTCGTTCCCGCTAAAGGCCCCTTCTTCCCGCCCGTTCTCCCCTTATATCTCCTCGATCACCCCTCCCACTAACCCACCTATTGGTCGGAATCCTTCCCCTGACACCCCTACACTATCCTTGGTTCTTCACCCTATCTGCGGGATACACAATCATCCCACTCCAGTACCGTAAGTTCAAAGCTGTGGTGACCTTTCTCCTATCTGCTGCATTCGCCACATGCATTTCGCACTCATGCATTACAAATGTTTTAACTTGTTTGTTTTTGGTGAGTCTGCGAGTACTTATCGGCTTCTGCCGTCGTCTAATGCTTATCGATTAGATCTCCCGATGAAATAATGGGGCAGGTTTCTTGAATTTTTGTCCACCCATCGGCAAAAATAGGCACACCACAGTGAGTCGATCGCCATGTTGCATGCGGTGGGGTTAAATTGTGGGTACACCCTCCTCCAAGACATCTAACCAGTATGGAAGAGTAGGCCAAATATCCTTTAGAGGGACTCTCTTAGAGTGGCCTAGAGTGGAGTCCCTACTGCCAACGGTGACATGAGTAAGCAATTGCAGAGTTGCACATTTTTTTTTTATTCAAGAATCCAGAATACGGACATTACAGGGGCAGATGCAACTTATGAACATGTGTCGAACCGGGAACTGCAGGCCTGCACCCCTTACCATTTCTAGTCTACTTCATTGCCTTCTTAGCACGGTTATACGTTGCATTTTTGCCATTGGAATGGCACAATACATCAATGATTGCAGTGTGAGCCTCACCTATACGCATAAAATCAGAACGTTTTACATTCCGTGCAACTAGAATCTTTCTTGTATATTAACGAGATATTCGGTCACAAACGACTGCTTGAATTACTTTGGCCGTAACGCAGTTATTAGTGCTTTTCAGAGGTTGCAGCCAGCGCAGTAATGAATAGTCATAATCTGCCCTCTGAAAATGCATAGTTTGAATGAATTGCTGCACGTGGCCATGTAAATACCACACAAGAAGTGATTACAATAATTTCCGCTCCCCCCCCAACCTCCCTCCCCACAAACATAACTCTGCATTACATTCTTTTAATATTGCGTTTTTGCGTACGTCTTAAAACAAGCGGCTTCGCAATATTCACGTGAAATGAATGCGTTTCATTTCCACTCCTCGCGCTGCGAATCGCCCTCGGAAAGTCAACGTGGGAACACATTTCGTAACCGTTTGGAATCCACCCCGCTCTCGACAGCAAACGGGTTCACCCCTTCGCGCACGGCGCGTTTGAAACATCTGACGTGGATTTACTCCCACGCCCATAGTTCTTGTCCAACACTGAGGCGCGTGAAAATAATTCTCGCCCCAACGCCAACGCAACGGCCCTTTTCTTATTTTCATCGACGCGGCGTAGCAATAAACTGGAATTACCAAAAGGGGTGCAACTTGCTCAGCCTCCCCACCGCCCCCTAGATCTGAGGCTCCGGATGAAATGTCTCAAGCTGCCCCTGGCTCCACCCCACTTCGCCCACGCCCCATCCCCTCCACCGCGCCCCACAAGCCTGAGCACTTGGCTTGAATTGTCTCTCAGCACTGGGTATTTCCACGAGGCTTCACATTGGTGCACACGCTAAATTATTATTCTATATTTTTGTTATTTAACCAGGTAAGGCCCACTTGAGCTATGTAGCCCTTTTTGGGTATTGGGAATATTGTTTATATTGGCTATTGGATATATTGAGTATTGGGTATGTTGGCTACTCGATACAATATCGGGCCTGCTGCCTGTGCTACCCGCCGCGGGGAATAATGGCGTTCACCCCTCACTGCGGAGTTGCAGCAGCTGCCCTCTCTGCTCCCCGCATGCATCCTCAGCCCATTGTCCCAGCCGGATGAAAGCTGTCCCCCACTGAGACATGGCCCACTTGGCAAGCACTGGCCAGGGCTTGCAGCGCCTGGCCCAGAGTCCCTGCCATTACAGCTGAATTAAAGGCTAAACATCGGCAGTCGGCTCTTGGATGTGTGTTTTCGGCTTGCGCCGTGTGGTGTTCAGTGTGATGTCCAGCATTCCGCTCCACATGCTGGGAGCTTCGTGAAGGCCCCGTCTGTTTTGTGGACTTCTACAGAGTGCTTGTCACCCTTGTACGCACTGTGAACTGATGATGAGCTTTCTCCGGGCACTCTGGTTTCCTCCCAGACGTGGCGAATAAACAACATCGCTCGGCCCACATCAAACACCCGCAGCAGCCGGCAACCCTGCACAGTCGAGGGAGACCCGTGAGGCGCTCAATTCAGTTTCCTGAAGAAGCATGTGTTGCGAAACGTCAGACATCATGCCGAACAACACCACAGAGCAAGCTTAAAACAAATCGGATAGCTACACAGCACAACCACGGAACCATTCATAATAACATTTTAAGGTAGTAATCTAATCGGATAATCAACGGTTTAAAAACATGGCTGAAGTGAATGAAACGATGTGTATGCAAAACAAAACTGAATGCGCCATCACCATCCCAGCATGAAATTAAAAAAACATTCCATCCGAGTCTGTCTGGCACCGTGGTATTTATTGAGCATGCTATGCCCAGACGACAAGCTGTTGTCCCACTCCAGACGGATGTCTGATTGAGCGCACTTTCTGTGCAATCAGGGGAGTTCTCGCCAGCAGAGAAAATGTGGCATTTTGGTGTCATCAGTCGTACTCAAAAAAATCCTCAAGGCATTCAATTATATTTTGACCCGTGGAGGTGACCATTTGGCTCAGATGTCAGAGCTCTGAGCTGACACCATAGAGGTCAGGTCCTGGGTTAAAATCCAGACAGCTGCCTGTGATCAAACTGTGGAGTGAGTTGATGGTTTCAACCCAGTCGCCGATAATTGCCCATAATCACCGTCGCATAGAATTTCTTAAAGGTTTCTCCACTTAATTTCTTTGCTAACTTCCAGCTTTGAAAATTGAAATCGCTGCTTTCACCGTCGTGCTACATGGAGTCCCTCACAGCAAGAGCCCCTTGCTCTGTAGAGAATAAAAAGGGCCACTGGAAGGTTTGTTGTTGAAGTTGTTGTTCTTCTCCTTCTTGAAATTCCTGTGGAATAAGAAATCCTCCGTCAGCCACTCTGTAACACGTTGGGGCTTTACCGCTCTGCGAGATTTTTGAACGGATTCCTCGGCACATGACACGATGCCGATAGCACGATTGGAACAAATTTGGTAAAAAAAAGAAAAGGCCAGATGCAGTAAATAAATAACTAATACGCACACACAGAATAAAATCTGGACGCTGTGACATTTCCAATGTGGCTGCGATGAGGCGTATACCTCCAATATCCAACCTATTTGCTATTTAGACGAAATATATCCTTTGGATTAAAAATACATTGTAGCCCTACAAACACTCACAATTTTTTATTGTTGTTATTTTTTTTTGGAGTGTATTTTTGTTTTCTCGCGCTGTTTGTGAGCCAGGCTTGTGTGAGGGTGCCGTGGTGGCGAGATGTTAACTACATCACCTGGTATGCAGGAGGTCATGGGTTCGATCCCATCCCTGGCGCCTTTATATTTGGAGTTTGCATGTTCTCTCTGTGGTTGCGTGGACTCTTCTCCAGGTCCTCCCGTTTTCCCCTTTTGTCTGCTATAAATGTCCACGTGATAAGCCACTTCGTAGTGCTATCATTTGCGATGGCCAGATCGTTTTTGAAAAAGAGCTATACAGCTCAGCGAGGCCTTACCTGGTAAATAATATTTCTGTTAGTTTTATTACGAGGGCCTCTCGGCCGTTTTGTAATGAAGTCTGACAGCACCGTACTGCAAGGGCCCTGTGCCTCGTGCCGGCAGGGAAGGAATAAAAATTGCTGTCGGCTTACTCTGCAATGAAGAGAAGAACGGGCCTCCAAGATTAAACGATTTGAAAAGATCACGGCGAAGAGATCACGGCGAAGAGGTGAACACAGCTGCTGCAAGTGATACCGCCACACCGACGCCATTGTTCTCCCCTCTCTGAAGATATTTCAACCGCCACCAAACATTTGCTAAATCTAACGCGTAGGTTGTCTGTAACAAATTTCAATTAGCTAAATTTGGTTTGTGAGGGCTTGCCGGGGAGCTGTAAAAATTCTAATCGGCGCGCTATTAAACAGTTTGTCACGTGAACAGAACATGCCAATTCGTTACTAGTGCAGCACACCGGTGTGTTGGAGAGCAAATCCACAACATTTACAGTCTGAGTACGACGTTTTGCCAGGAATTACGACCAGCATCATCAGGCGGACAGCCAGATTTGTGGTGAAATCCGCTTGTTTCGTTCCTTAAATAGAGGGATAGATGTGATGACTTGTTCTGTGTGAGTGACAAACATTATTAATTGACTGTCGGGTGGTGGCGGGTTTAACGACACATTGATATATTTACGTGATCTCATCCAAAAAAACCTGTATTAAGGATGATATTGGCCGCGAAAGCCTACGTGTTAAACTAACGTAACAATTAATTTGTTTTTTGCTGTGTTGGGTATTGGAGGGTTTTTAGTGACACAGATTTTGGGTAGATCATTACGTGGACTGCCAAAACTCCATTATGATGTTTGCTACATGTCATGTAGTGTTCAGCTTGTTTCCATACACTGCTGTGTTCGTCATTAGGGACATTTGACCATGCTTCACCACACTGGTCAGGGAGGGTTGGTGAAGGGGGGAGCTCAGGATTGGTTCACATATCGCTCGTGACTGTTGTGTGCCATGGTCGGGGATTGAACTTGGGCGGCCGGGTTCATATTGCAGGGTGGTAACCACTGTGCACCGCTTGACCCCATCTTCATCATCAGCCATGTTCCATCCACTGCTGGCTGGGTCATGGCCTTTCCAGACTGTTGCCATGTCTCAAGTCATTATCTCTGGCCCATGACCTGTCCACTGCTGGATGAAGGCCTCTCCGAAGCCGTCGTTCGTTCTGCCAAACCCGCCGGGTGCCCGCACGTCCGCCGGCGTAATCGCCCGACCTCATCGCCCGATCTCCTCGTCGGTAGTCATCCGCTCTCACGCCGACGATCATTTGCCTGGGGGGGGGGGGGGGGGGCGGTGGTGGCCAAATTATCCCAGCTGGGGATCTGTTTAAATAAGCGGCAGACACACCCACACCCCCCCCCACACCATGCTTGGGCATAATGTCAGTTGCCAATAGACTGTTGCGTTGCCAGCCGGTCCTGCCTGCCAATGCCGCTGGTCTCCATTTAAACGGACCCACAGTCACCCCCCGTCTCCCCGTGGGGTTCATCCTCTCGCGATCTGCGACCACGCCCCACAGCCATCGCAGGATGGCCCCTGTGGTCACAGCACCTGGCCGCTATGTCGCGGCGCGATCGATTTTGTTTTCGTTAAACATTTTTTTTTTTCCGTGGGGTTAAACCTGGGCTGCAGTGCGATTTTAATCGGTCGGCTAACCCCCCCCCCCCGCCACTTGGAGAAGAGCCTTAATTGACCAGCGACGCCTGAGATAAACCCACAGTATTGTTCTTCTTGGTTCTTTCGGTAAAGTCACGTAGAAGGGAAGTAATAAAATAATAAAAATAAAACATAATAAAATAATTCTCACGACGTTTCGGCCACAACGCAAGCATCCGTCCTCAGGTGAAAACCAGGTCTGTCGAGGCGACAGCGTCTGAATGAAACAGCACCATGCTTGGAGCATATATTTAAGCTGGGTTGGAAGGGGGGGAGTATTGTTGTTAGACGAACATTGGGAAACGTTGCTACGCAGTACAATGTCGCGCATTCTTCTCGCCAGAGATCGATCATCTGTCCTGGGCCTCCCCTAGGTCGATTCGGCCTTAAATCAGTGCCTAGTGTGGTGTGTAGGCATCAGCCTTGGGGGAGTCAAAGGTGACAGGGCGTGGTGTTGGCCACCCACCTCCACCCACCCTCTCATCTTCATAGGCGCTGCTTGCTAACAGCACTTGCCCCAACAGTCTGTTAATGCTATACAGGGGATCTTTGTCTTAGTATGGGTGTATACATGTCATTTCTTGTTTGCCGTGTGTGTGTCCATTGACGCCCGTTGCAAACGATATGCATTGTCGCCAGGGATTTCCAGGTGAAAGATTTTAATGAATAATAAAACAAACACCCCTTGACCCTATCCGTGTGCAGCGGGCAGGGTGGGCTGGCGAAGACGGCTGTAGGAAAGAGAGGAGATCGGAATAATGTAAAAGATAAAAAACAAACCCCCCAAGAAGGTGAAGGTGTAGCAGTGACATTGGTTGCCTAAACAACTGCGGGCAGAATTAGTTATCGGGAGCCCCTCTAGCGAGTATTTTATGCGACTCTTCCACACTGGTCAGACGTCTCGAAAGACGGCGGTGGTACCCACACATCACCCCGCCACACAAAGACAAAGATCCCCCGTATAGCCTTCACAGACTGTAGGGGCAAGTGCTGTTAGCGAGCAGCACCTATGAAGGCCGGATCGGTACGCGAGGGGGTGAGTGGCCAGCGCAACGCCCGACCGCCTTTGTCTCCCCAGTGGCGATATTTACACACCGCACCAGGTTCTTATTTCAGGCTGAGTCGACCTAGGGGAGGCCCAGGACCGGTTCAGATAATCGTCACTGGTGTTGGCCGTGAGCGGGAATCGAATCCGGGTCGCTAGGTTCATAGTGCAGCGCGCTAACCGCTACACTACTGCTACAATACCGCTACCCCGCCACACAAAGATCCCCCGTATAGCACAGACACACACAGACACACACACACAGACAGACACACACAGACACACACACACAGACACACACAGACACACACAGACACACACACACAGACAGACACACACATACACACACAGACACACACACACAGACAGACACACACAGACACACACAGACAGACACACACAGACACACACAGACACACAGACACACACACACACAGACACACACAGACACACACAGACACACACACACAGACAGACACACAGACACACACAGACACACACACACAGACAGACACACACAGACACACACATACAGACACACACAGACACACACAGACACACACACACAGACAGACACACACAGACACACACAGACACACACACATAGACAGACACACACAGACACACACAGACAGACACACACAGACACACACACACAGACACACACAGACAACAACAACAACAACCGCCATTCGCCACTAAGTGGCGGTGACGTCACCACGATGCTTGTGCCAGGCCAAGTGCACCTTGAGGCCACGTGAAGTGTCGAACGCCCGCTGGCAGGAGGTCACGGGGCAGACCCAGGTGCCACGGGTCGACTGACCGAGATGACCGAGATGACTGGCTGATGCACCACCTGTGCCCCCTATTGTACCAACTTGCTGTGCTTTAGCCACCCGGCGCTCCGCTCGTTGTTGTGAGCGTCGCTCCTCCGCCCTCCGTTGTTGTTGGAGGGCGACTGCCTCCAACTGCCCAGTAGCGTCCTTCACGAGCCTCCTCCACTGAGGCCGATCTTGACACCGCTGGTACCAGTCATCGGCAAGTCCACTCAGCTCCACGTCCTCCTGTACCACATCACTCCATCTCTTCTCCAGCCCGTGCCGCGCCCGTCTAGCCCCCTCGATCCGGCCGAACAAAAGCTGTTTAGGCATGCGGTGGCTGGGCATGCGGGCTACATGACCCAGCCAACGCAGCCTTGCCTGCCGGAGGAGCTCACTGATGGGACTTTGCCCAGATCTTTCAAGGATTTGTGAGCTCCTCACACAATCCAGCCTGGTTAAACCCAAGATGGATCGTAGGCAGGCCAGCCTAAATGTTTCCAACCGGCGAAGATGCTCCACCAGGGGGGTCCACGTTTCGCAAGCGTAGAGAAGGGAGGGAATGACCGTGGCCGAGAAGACCTGAAGCTTCGTGCGGAGCGACAGACCAGGTAGCTTCCACACAGCGTTACGCAACCGATGAAAAGATATTGCCGCTCGACTGATTCGGAGTGAGACCTCTGCTGATAAACTGGAGCCGGTCATAAGCACACTGCCCAGGTATGGGAAACTCTCCACTCTCTCCACAACTGCCCCATCACCAATTGGGAGTTGTGGGGGTGGAGTGTCCGATGGTACAAAATACCCAGGCAGGTGCTTAGTTTTGGTGGGGCTGATGGTAAGGCCCCACCTCTTAGTGGCACGCTCCAGTCTCAGCAGCAGCGTCTCCAACTCCTCTTCTGAATGAGCAGCTATTACCAAATCATCGGCATACATAACGTGGTTGACCAATAGGGAGCCATCCCTTGATCGCACCCGGGCATCGATCAGCCTCCCATTATATCTGTACCAAATGGAAATTCCCCCGGTACAGCTATTGAAGGCTTCACGAACTACGCGGTCAAAATAGATGTTAAATAATGTGGGAGCCAGAGGACATCCCTGTCGCACCCCAAGGTGTACAGGGAAAGGCTCCGACTCCCGGCCACGTAGTTTTACCCGGGCCCGCTCACCATCATGAAGGTCTTTAATGATCGTGAGCAGAGGGTCAGGGACTCCGAAAGCACGAAGAACAACCCAGAGCCCAGTCCTACTGATGGTATCATAGGCCTTGACCAGGTCAATAAAGCAGAGATGTAGGTCTTTTTGGAATTCCCTACACCTCTGCTGTAGCAGACGGACAGAAAATATGGCATCTGTGCAGGACCGCCCTTTCCTGAAACCGCATTGGGGCTCCGCAAGCCTCTCCTCAGCGTGCCTAGCAAGGCGATGTTGAATAATCCTTGCCAGGACCTTACCCGGCACACTGAGGAGTGAGATGCCCCTGTAGTTGTTACAGTCGGTACGGTCCCCCTTCTTAAAGAGGGGGACCACCAGGGCATCCTTCCAGTCCTGCGGAATCCGTCCAGTGGTCCAGACTGTTGTTATGATGTCATATAGGGCAGTCCGTGCACAAACGCCACCCTCCCTCAGCATTTCGCTTGGGAGATCATCTCTGCCCGGTGCCTTCCCTGGTCTCAGACTCCGGATCGCCCTCAGTACTTCCTCAACAGCTGGCACCTCAGCCAGCCACTCACAGGGGGTGACCTCTTCCAATATTTGAGGCACCGCAGCCTCAGCAGGGTTATCACCATTTTGTGCCATGATGTTTTCCTGGCTGAGAGAATTTCCCTCCCCCAGGACCTCACAGAAATGCTCAGCAAATCTGCAAACCTGTTCCTGGGGGTCGGAGATTGGATCACCGTTTTTTCTTCTAATGATGGTAATAGGTGTGGCGCTGCAGGTTACTTTTTTGATGGAGTTAAATAGTGATTTGTGATCACGGGCCACTGAGGCAGACTCCATCTCCTCAGCAACCCGCGACCACCACCCATCCTTACAGCGCCTTACGGCTCTCCGAACTTCCGAGCGAAGGCTGCGGTAAACCTCCTCATTCTCTGACGTGGGATGCTGTAGGCGATGAGAGTGGGCCTGTCGCTTTTTCTCAATTAACCTGAACACCTCCTCTGTCAGCCAGGGTTTCTGGGGAGGTCTGGACCGCGTACCCAAAGCAGCCATTGCAGCTGCATGAGTCACAGTCTTAAACCTCGCCCATTTACCCTCGACATCAGGTGGAGTGGGGGACGATGCCAACCCCAGCTGCAAGCGATGATGAAATTCTCGCTTGCAACTTTCATCAGCTAACTGAGACCAGGCCACTTTTGGTTGGAATGGGATCCTGGGTGTACACCCACCACCGGAGTGGAAGAAAGGCAGGCGCATCTTACAGATGACTAGTCGATGGTCAGAGGGCAGATCAGCTCCACGGTAGGTCCTGGTGTCAAGGACATGGGCTCGCATTCGCTGGTCCGTCACTATGTAGTCCAGCAGATGTTCTTGCTTGGACCCGGCATGTATCCATGATGTTGTGTGGATGCGCCGATGCCGGAAGAGCGTGTTGGTAATTACAAGCCCATGGGCTGCACAAAAATCTAGCAGCCTCCTACCGTTATTATTGAGCTGATCTGGCCCATGCCTTCCAATCACTCCAGACCAGGTGTCAGCATCATGACCAACTCGGGCATTGAAGTCACCCAACAAGATGACTCTGTCCCGAGTGGCCACTTTAGCCAGCACCTGTGACAGGAGGTCATAGAAAGCGTCTGACTCATCGGCTTTGCTTGCATCCCTCCACGGATGTTCGTCTTCGGTGGGGGCATAAGTAACCACGACCACCACTCCTCGCCTCTGGTTGATGGGAAGGCGAGCCCAAAGTATCCTGGGGCTTACAGCTTCCCACACCTCACCGCCACGCTCCCACGCCCCCTTCATTCTTTTGTTCAGAAGAAGAGCCACACCCTGTTGTTTGGCAGTCTCCTGCCCCGAGTAGAGGACTGTCCACCCCTCATGGTGGCAGGAGCCAGAACCGGTCCACCGGACCTCCTGAATGCCACAGAGATCCAGGCGGTACCGGTCCAGCTCCCGACAGAGGAGTGGCAGCCTCTCCTCCGCAGTGAGTGTTCGAACATTCCACGTGGCCATCCGCAATGGTTTTTTGTTGTTTCTGGAGGAGCCCCGAGGGTGAAAATTCAATCTCCTGGCTCCGCCAAATGGGGTTTGGCCAGGAGACGTCATAAAAGCCTGACCCCCCGGGCCTCCGGCACAAGCTTATTAGTTACCGGTTTATGTTTAGTTTGTAGTTTACTGGTGGTTAATTGAAGGTGGAGGGGTTACCAGCCCCTCGCACCCGTCCAGAGCCCCCGTTTAGCCACTGTGGTGGACACAGACGCCATGAGGGGAGAGGCCAATGGGCATTGGCCCTCCCCCCACAGCACTGCACACACAGACACACACAGACACACACACACAGACAGACACACACAGACACACACACACAGACACACACACAGACAGACACACAGACACACACACACAGACACACACACACAGACACACACAGACACACACACACACACGTGCACGACCTGCCGTGTGTGTGTGTGGCAACCTCACGTTATCCACAATGGGGTAGCCGAGTGCATCCCAGTCGGTGTGCTGCCAGGACGGAGCTATTGCTACTGGGCACACACACCACTTGGTTTTTCTTAACGAATGAATGCATCTTTGCAGTGCTATTACATTCCCGTTATCCTGTTGCCAATCCTGCAGCATGCGACTCCGTATCTCGTGAGTGGGCAGGGGAGGGGTGCCAGAGATTTGATGACGTTGCCCACCTCCCCCCCCCCCCCGTTTCAACCGCCGCAGCGGAGGTCGAATTAAACTTGCGACCTCTTGATTGCAAGGGCGAGCGTACGAGCCTTGGCAGCATCCCCCACGCAATGGTACAGCGTGCAATGCCGTCCAGCTCAGACTTAACACTCTGTGTGTGTGTGGTGCGGTTTTGTGCGGGGGGGCGGTGGTGCAGTGGTTAGCGCGCTGCCCTATGAACCCGGCGACCCGAGTTTGATTCCAGCTAACGACCAACACCAGTGACGTTTATCCTGAACCAGTCCTGTTGCCCTCCTTAGGTCGACTCAGCCTTAAATGAGTGCATGGGGCATCGTCTGTCAACATCACCACCGGGGAGACAAAGGCGGTCGGGCGTGGTGCTAGCGACCACACGCCATCGTGTGCCACAGTGCCAGCCTTTATAGGTGCTGCTCGCTAACAGCACTTGCCCCAACAGTCTGTGAAGGCTATACGGGGGATCTTTGTCTTTGTGCGAGCCACCTGTGTGGTTTACTCGCATCTCCGTACGTGATGGTGCCTTTCAGAGAATCTCTCTCTCACCGCGGGACGGTCTCTTTTGTAATTACAGCCATTACTCTCACGATTTCCGCAATTCCCGACCCTCTCGGCTCGACAATTATCAGCCTGCCAGTGGAACAAGATGGGGGTGCCAGCTCCTCAAAGTGATGTGTCGTAAATCCAATTTAGGAGCGTCGCGTTGTTTGATAATGGGGGGGGGGCGGGGAATTTGTCCCAAAGTGCTGCGTGATGAGGACAACAAATTGCGTATTGTATTGCATTTAGCTCAGATTTGTGCAACATTAACAGAACAAAAACACACATACGTATCACGGCCATATGGCAACGACACGCAGCTGCTGTACAAAATGTTATCTGGTAATTCCCCGACTAAACCGGTCCATATGCGGTGATTATGGAGCGATGATGCAGTCACCCCCTGCATTGCCCTTTGAATCTGCTGGCCTGAATTACATTCCCGGCCCAGGCTGAAATGAGTGGCGAGTGATATCAGTGGTTGTCCTCTGGATATGCTCGCCCCTGTCGTAGGAATGTGGAGTGCCCAGCACTGGCTCAGGGCTCTTAACAAGTGAGGAAATCACTTTGAATGGATATCAGAACTGCCTCCCTGAGCCGTGGCCATCTCGCCCCCCCTCCCCCGCCGTCTACCCGGACTGACCGGTGTGGTGAAGTATGGTCATACAACTCCCACGACCGTCATGGTGAGCGGAGGGGCTCATCCAGCAGGTGATTGCCAAGGGCCTATTAAGAATAAATTTTAATGATATATAACGGGCCGCGTATTAAAGGCATTTGCGTGCTTGGAATTGCACTGAGAGCATGCAGGGATGTTCACGTGCATTGGTGAACCACTTACGTGGAATTGGGCAGGACACATCGGGGCCTTCATCCAGCAGTAGTTTTGAAAAAGGGCTTTAAACTAAGTGAAGTCACAATGTTTGAAGAGGATCGGTGTGGCTATTTTGGCGAACCTGCATCACAATCTTAGCAACCTGGGTGGACCTACATTGTCATATGTATATACGTGATCATATATACATAATATGACCTACATGAGTCGAATGTTATATATGTGGAGTAGTAGATTTCTCGTGATTCAGAGAGGCAAACACGAAGATCCGTTGCTTGGTATATATCTATTTTTCCTCTTTAGAGCTGCAGTGTTGTGGACTAATGTGTTGGGATGTTGTTATTTATGCTTGTGCACCACTGCCTCTGCATCATCGCAGTGATTTCTCCGCGCCAGCGTGCTTGAGTTAAACAAAAAAAAAACAATACCCCAGCTCTATTGGAACATCTTGTTAGTCTGGAAAGCCGGATCTTATCGGCAATTAAGATGCACGATACGTACCGTCTGTTGATGTACAGGATATGCAATATGTTAGCGGGGTCCTACAGGATCGCTGTAAAATACTAGCCCGCAATCGGAACCTTTAGAGCTTTGCTGAAATTACTCTCGAAAATGTTTATTGCCCGCTAATTAAAATGCGGCCAATCTGCTCTTTTATTGCTTGGCAAACGAGAGAGCAACGATTGTTTAAAGACGTCCGCACACATCCACGCTGGGTCCACGCTGGGTCCGCGGTGAGCCGTCGCCCGGAGGTAATTGAGAAAGCAGATGCGTTTGAAACTCGGGAGGCATGGCCACGAGAGCTCCGAATCCCCGGGCGCCACTGACATTCAATAGAACATTCCACGGTAAATATCTAACACCTGGCTGGCTCACTCACTCTCTCTCTCGGAGGCCTCGCTGCCGGGGAGATGCTGTAAACGTGCGGCAACGAGACATTTGCCACCACGTGTCACGCTTTGGAATAAATAACCGCAGTCTCTCTCTTTTTTCTCACTCTCGGAGGCGGCTCGCGCCTGACCCTTGTGCTGGTTTTATTCCAAAGTGTTATTCCACATTTTTCTCCCTTTTCGGGTTGGGATTTGCTGGTGGGAAAACTGTAAACATTTCTTTTTATCAAGCTGTCCCTTTTGGCCACGGATGAAAAATTGATACCACCATCTCGGTTTCCGCCGGTGCCCTGAAAAATC
This sequence comes from Lethenteron reissneri, assembly GCF_015708825.2. Lineage (NCBI taxonomy): Eukaryota > Metazoa > Chordata > Hyperoartia > Petromyzontiformes > Petromyzontidae > Lethenteron > Lethenteron reissneri. The sequence goes on along the minus strand of NC_083826.1, from coordinate 9,357,097 downwards.
TTTCTTCGCAGGCCTGACACAAGAGTGGTAAACAGCTCGCTGGCAGAGTTGTAAGTGGGAATTTTTTATTGCGTGACAGGACACCGATCCGATACTGCAAATGGAATTCGCGGTCATTTTGTCGGGGGACGGGTGGGTGGTGGAAGTAAAAAGTTTGGGGACATATTCACGAACGGCGATGTCACACCGCGCAACCGACGAAGAAAACGAACAACCTTGGCCGGCCTACGTCTCAGGCGAGCAGCAGCCGCCGGCAACTGTACATACGTCTTAGGAGAACGTGAACTGCCCTCGTTCAGTTCCTGAATCGGGTCCAAGCAACGTGTGGCGAAACGTCGGACTTCAGGCCGAGCCAAACACGCAGTGTAAATCCGTAAGCACATCGGAGAGAAAACACGTAAACAATTCAATTGAGCTTTTCTGCGATCGCGTTACAAATACAATGCATCACTTTTAAAGCACAAATTATCTTACAACAAAAACGAATCGGCCGGCAGCAACATGCAGTCGGTTCGGAAATAAATCGTATCGAAAGTTTTAACTGAAATTATCAGATGCCATCGATATGTGATTTTTTTCTTCTATATGAACGTACTGTAAATTAATCCCGTGTAATTATTTTTCAAGACCACAGGAATTGCATTTCTACATCAACAACAACAAACAAACAATCACTGCGTGTTCTTTGGAAAAACATCCCACAAACTGACTCTAATTTTCCTCGGATTGATTTTTTTTCGTGAAAGATGAGCTTTCCGGCCCGGAAGGCTTCGGGTATTTTGTTGCGGCGGTGGCGGTCGCCTGGGCGTTTTAATTCGACGTTTGAACGGAGATAGCATTCACTTCTCCACTCTCAACGTTGCAAGGTCGCACTCATTATACGCAGAGTGCTCGCCACAATGAACCACGATACCTCGCTGATCTCGTCAAGCAGCACAACCCATCACGCGAACTCCAGTGTTCGTCCTCGCAGCAGCAGCGGCTTCTGGCTGGCCATCGAGCAAAGACGGTCACCGCACCACGCGCTGTCAGATGCTCTTCTGCGGCCGTCTGGAACGCTCTTCCAACATGAGGAAGCCACTGGAGGAGTGCACTTTGTAATCGAGATTGAAAACTCATTTCTCTAGAAGTGGTTTTTATGTTTTGTTTGTTGACCTCCCGTACCTCCGTTTTGCATGGTTGGCTACGTATGGCGCGAAAGAAGTTCAACATACGTACAACAGCAAATAGCCAGCCTTGAACTCAGTCTTTTCTCCACATAGTCCTTGAGTCAAGGGGCTTGGTTCGTATCACTTGGGGTGGCAAATTCTGCCCATGTCCATATTGGATTTGTTTAATAGACACACCAGCAATCTTTGGAAGAACGTAATCAACCAGGTAAAGTGCTGACTTGTGTTAGCCGACTCTCTGTGTTGGATTGCATTGTATTTCTCAGGTCACTAGGTTTGTTTTCTACCTGATGACGATTGCTTGTGTTGCAACCTAAACGTCGTATTCTATTATTTAATTTATTTTCTATCTACGTGACTTTACCGAAAGAACCAAAGAGCCGTCATACATATTTGCGATTTCGAGATTAGGTTATTCAAGGAAATCACTGTTAGCATTTGCCACCCTGGTTGGCACTGATAAGTCATTCATGGGCCAATGGAGTCAATTCCGTATGAGCCAGAGTACTCTCCTGTACCGTATCAGCCCTATGGAGCGGAGTGAGGAGCTGATCGGGTGGTACTCTGGACTGTGGATAATGCGCAGCTTGAAAGGCTACGACTTCAGATCCGACCCCTGGGGGGGGGGGGGGGGGTGGCAAAACGGTCAAACATCCAAAGCGTATTTGCGACGCGGAATGTGCCGGAGATGACGCGTGCCGCCGGGACGGAGCGATGGCCATCCGCTCGGTGTGCGGCAGCTGGATGGATTACTCTTTTTTTCCCCCTTCCAAAAGTGTTTTTTATTTATTAACAAAACGATGTCGGGTACCACAACGCAGAGGATATAAAAAAGGGGGTTGACACCAGCACTAACACACATTACAGATTACAGTTGCAATGGAAACCTGTCTAAACCGCATGTTTCAATAAAGTGTTTCAGCTAAGCCCCCATGAATGCTCTAAAGAATCAATGCTCACTGGAGGAGAGGTCGTGAAGAGGCTCCATGTTTGGTGGTGAGCTTCCTCGCTTCCCGTTAGTTTAGCAACTTAGACGCTCGATCGCGGCAGTGTTTGAAGGATGGATTACACTGGTCAACACACTTTTTCTGGCATGAGGTATTCCAACTGTTTTAATGTAATTTTGGGGTGCTGATTCCAAATCTGGCATCAGTTTTTGTCGATCACATCAGGTTTTTGAGATATCAAATATTGCATTTTCAATAAAAACTGTAGAAGAAAAATATTAAATAAATGTGGATGTCTACATAAAATTATATTATAAACACACTATCCTAAAAATACAGCACCATATTTTAACACTAAAGCAGTCACTGACTCGCAACAAATTGCAATCATAAGTGACAGAGTGACAGAGTTAATTTTGGGTAGAATAAATGAAAATGGGGTATGCAGATAGCATTAAAATGAGATGTGATAGAGCAAATCTGAGATCAGATTTGGAATCGGCACCCTGAAATTTGTCTAAAACAACTGCAAAAGTCCAGTGTTATTATTTTGCAAGACTTGGAGAGATGGCTTGGGGAGGCGTGCTTCTAGCATTGCATAGATCATGGCTGCTGTTGCTGCTGCTGATGATGATGATCATAATTTCTTGTCATCAATAATGGCACTGATGGTAATATTTCTCTAATCGCCTGACATTCTTTGTTCCCTCCAACCTAACACCGTTCAGGTATTCTATCTCGTTCAAGCAAGCACGCCGCCTGACAGTTGATACAATATTGTCGTTATGTATAGGGTACACGAATGCATTCATTCTGCAGTTTGTTTGAGATCTTCCATAAAAAAAAGCCATCAGAGCCAAGCTGGGGACAGATGTTGATAAGTTGTGCCCTCGGAAAGAAGTTGCTGAGGCCGGGAGGAGGTGTTGAGCCGTGGGTCGTGATGTGAATTTGCAGTGCATTATTATCTACTCAGCGATCCCTGCTAGCAGAGTGTGCACACAGGCCTGCTTGTATTGTACGTATGTGTGCGACCTGTCCCGTTTTCCTGCGTACGGTTGATGTCTATTTTAGCGCGGTTCTTCTGCTCTTATTTTGTTACATTGTCATTGCTGTATTTTTTGGGGGTTTTATAATTTTTTCGTCATTTTAGAGACTCCAGCCACTCTTGCAAATCAAGACTATTCTGGCATCTTGAGCTCTCAATCTGTGAAACAGAGTTGGTGTTTGTTGTTCGTCAGAGATTGGCTCCGTGTATGGGAGCGAGGGTCCCATCATTTGGTGAATTCCTTTTAGTCCATTCCATGTTTTAAGTTTTAAAATGGCATTATCGTGTTCATCGTTACTACTAATACATTACAATATTATGATTATTTTTTTCAAAATTGACACCAGGGAGAAGTGGGTCAAATAAATACATCGTTCAACAAACAGGCCCGAGTGTAGCAGCTAAAAACACACCATATTACAAAACCAAATAATCTTCCCGTGTAACAAATTAAATTGCAGCATTCGATTTAATGGCAGATTTCCTGCCAGCAGTTGCTATGGTGCAACAACATGAGCTTTTAATAATTTTGTTATTTTACTATTGGCTTTATAATTGTAACTGTGACGCGCTGGTTAATGTTTTACGTCCGTATATTTTCTGACACTTTCCTTTGCTGGGATTGCCCTTGCGCAGTGTGGTTTTGTTCGTGAGATGGGGAGTCGTTCGTTATGAACGAGATTGGCCCATGATAACGCGAATTCAATAGATTGCTACCGATGCATTCACTCACTACGTACACATGTTGTGGGCAGCATTCTGCTTAGCTCAGCAGCATAAATCGGACTTGCACTCGAATATCTATTCTGCATATCTCCCCGTGGGACAGTTGAAACAACTGGAACATTTCTGAAATCCCTCCGCTTCCGTCCACCAAGCAATATGCAGGGGTACGCCGCCACTGGCAGTCGATCGGCAGTTTGTGCTTGGTGGGGTAAAGCGTCGGATCTCCCACCTCTTCAAAGGCATCTGACCAGTGTGGAAGAGTAGGCCAAAACACCCTCTGGAGAGGTTCTCTCGAGCTCGTTCGAGTGGAGGCCCTTCTACCGGCAGTTGCGCGAGTGGGAAATTGCAGGGCTGAACCTTGAACTCGCGATCATCTATTCTGGATATGTTTTCCTTTCAGAGGGAGTCTCAATTGTGAGGGCGGCAAGGCAGTGTAAGTTGCTGTGGAATGATTGCAATCTAGGATCTAGTTAAGATTAACTTTGGAAAAATTGATTTTTTTTGGTGTGGCCTCAGCAGGAGAAAATCCTGAGATATCAAGACGTGCAAGCGTTTGATTAGGGCTTGCGCTGCACTGGCTTTAGGTGCAATGGCGGCCGCATCGATCCGACGATGATGTTGATGATTGCGATGAAGTCTGACACATGGTGTGGGATCTTTTCACGTGAGGTTTCGATCGAAAACTCACAGCGTGAGGCACAGCCAGAGAGTTTCCTTCCAAGATAAGTTCAAAGTGTCTCCCAGCTGAAGTGTGCGTGGGCTTAACGTTCATCTCCATTGTCCTGAGTCAATGGTGGAAATTCTAACTGTCGAAGGACTAAGTCAACCATCACCTTATAGGAGGTTGCTGCTTCTCCTTCGCTGCCCTTACAGTCTGGAACTGTCTCCCCACCCCAGCCATGTGTGCTATCGACTCCCTGTCTCTATTCAAGTCCAGGCTCAAGATCTTCCTTTTCTCTTCTGCCTCTCATTGTTCCTGAGATGTACCATAATCTGACGATGTATAAGATGCATCCCCCCCACCCCTGCATTTTAAAACAAGACTTGTGGTGCATTTTATGATATGGTAGCTATGTGTCTGTGTGTGACCAAATATGTATATCTTTATTGACACCAGGCACACGTTTAAGGGTGTGTTTTACATTCCGGTCAAACATTGCAAACGAGATGTTCCATCTTAGAGGTAAAATATTTTAATTATGCACGAATGAATGCAATCTTAAGAATAAGGTCCCACTATTTTATAACCTCATCTCATAATACAATTGCGTGCTATAAAAATTCAATAGTATTGTTATTCATACGTGTTTGTATAGTGGTAACCAATCTCGTGCAATGAATGTCGACTTCACATCAAACCGGTACCACATTTTAATCAACCCTGGTGGATAACGCTGCCAAACGTCCCCGTGGCATGAGAAAGTCTGCCCGCTGTGTCCCCCCCCTGCCGGAAGCTTTTCAGGATTTCGTCCCAGTTTAAAAAAAATAATCTGGTCTCATTGCCCAACTCCCTGATAGGGCTCAATGTCAGGGCTGACTCGAGTTAGTGGGTAGGGCCCACGAGTAGTGGGTAGTGCCAACATCAGAAATAGAGAGAGGCCACTCCCCGTGGGCAGGTCGAGTGACTGAGTGGGCGTAGCGACGTGCAAGTGGGCGGGGCTGACGGAGGGAGGTGATACCCAGCTCACCCATGTGTCCTGCTTGAGCCTCCCTCATATATTTCGATTTAAAGCTTTCGTGACTGCAGGGATTCATCTTCATTTTTTCTTTCGGTAAAGTCACGTAGAATGGAAATAATAAAATAATAAAAATGAAACATAAATTTTTTTTAACATAATAAAATAATTTTATTATGTTTTATTTTTATTATTTTATTATTTCCATTCTACGTGACTTTACCGAAAGAACCAAGAAGATGACCTCCCTGATATGTTACAGCCCCTTACCGGATGCACAGTCGGCTACATCGCTGCCCGACCAGAATTTAAACTCCTCGCTGCCTCATTGTGCGTTGAACACACTGGCACACGGACTGCAATCACACAGAGTCCACTGATTGTTATGCAGAGTTATGAGACCTATGCTGTGAGCAGCCGATATGACTATGTAACATCAATATTCTGTTTGTTTCTTTTTTTCACGCTTAGTCATCAGAGCGCAGGCTGATACCATCAAACTCGGAGTGCATTTAAAGAAAGCCTCCGGGCAAAAGTGGCGGCACTCAATTCTCTGCTTTCTTCGCCCGAGGATCTTGAGCTCGACATCTTCCACAGTGCCGGCTGAATACCCTCGCGTGAAAAATGTACTCCCTTGAGCCTTGCCATATTGAAATATAGGTACTAGTCTCACACAGCAAATAAGCTCTGGAATACAGATGGCGCAAAAATCTATTAAATGAAAGTAAAATAGTTATCATTTGATTGTCCAAATGACGTAAAAAATGCGTTCTATATTTAGCGCATTTTTAGATGTATATATTTTTCAGCTGTGGTTGATTGGCTGGAAGAATGTTGATGTGGAGCCAAATGTTGCGTTCTCATGGACGCTAGAAATTGGACGCAACATTCTTGTCCCAATGCGTGGCTGCCTGGACCTGTCCCCAACCACTCTACACCCTCCACCCATCACCCATTCCCCTCCCCTTCTTATTTTCGATGGTTCAACATATGTCATGGGGCGGCCTTCATTCAGCAGTGGATTGCCAAAGGACCGTACATTATTCGATTGTCAGACGATGTAAATTTGTTACCAGCATTGCAGATTTTTTTTTATGGGATGACTATGTAAGCATACGCCATCTACATCTTAAAATATTGGTATTTTTGTCATTTTTCAGTAACATTTTTTTCTTACCAAAATATGGCCCTGATGTGGATTTTTCACGAGGGTTGCCATGGACCAGACGCGCCTTTTCCACGTTGACCCGAATGAGCTCAGTCTCAGCCCCGGCTGAGATTGTGTCGTCAATGCGGCCCGGCTGAGACTGAGCGGCCCACCATTGCCGAATGAGTCAACGTGCCCCAGAAAAAAAAGTGGGTCCCATTACTCGCTTGCAGCTGTGTTGTGCCGGTAAAGTCCCCATAACGAATCTGGGCCAAGCCTGAACTGGTCCGTGAGCCGGGCTGGACCCTACATTTAGAAACGTGCATTGAGATTATTTAGATTATTTTGGTGCAACAAATGTCCAAATGATGGGCCACTTTGTTGAGCTCTCATTTGTGGCCAGGTCACTTCTGAAAAATAATCTTAGGTTTTTTCGGTAAAGTCACGTAGGTAAAAGATAAAAAATTAATGAAAGTAAAATAAAATAAAAATCACGACGTTTTTTATTTTTATTTTATTTTACTTGTATTAATTTTAATGTTTTACCTACGTGACTTTACCGAAAAATCCTAAGAATATGAATCTTTGCAGTCACGAAAGCTTCAAATCTAGAATTCTGAAAAATAAGTTAATACCTCAGTGGGCTTTCCCTGGTAGGATGGGAATGGTTTCGTTTTATTTGTATGTGTTTTCGTGATGTGTTTTCCTTTCTTGTACTTTGCACAACTATCATGTTTTTGTCCTGTTTGTAGTTGTAACGTTCTTACTCGCCCCGTACTGGAGATCTTTTAAAAAGAGCTTCATAGCTCATCGGATTCCTCCAGGAAAAATATATTTTCTGATTCTGATAAAGTGGTCTTGGGGACATGGGAAGAGTCAGTCTGAGCGAGGCTCCTTCACCAGCAGAGCTTTCACCAGCAGGCCATGCCTTATGAGGCCCCGTGGAACATCGCTATCTTACTCCGGCCAGCTGATGTCTCGTCGTCGTCAACATCAAATATTCAATTACACAAACGAGCGTGTCTGTTTTCATATCTCATGAGTGTACTCGGGGAATTGTTTTGGAAATTGATTGCGTTTGTGGGGACAGGAATGGGGTTATTTATTTTTTAAGTGTTTTTTTTTTAATACAGCTTTTAAGACAGTTTTACAACGCAAGTGAAAAACTGTTGACATTTGGATGAAAATATATAATTCGTGTCAGGACAATCCCACATCATTGCTTCATGCTGTTGAGTTTGTGAGTTCACACATCTCGCATGGAGCTCGAAGATGAAGGCGGGAAGCATAGGGCTTAAGAATTTCAGGACAACAATTATTTTTTACTACACTCCCGTCTACTGCCCTACACGTAGCCCCACAGCCTATGATAACCTATTCTGTTGATGTGGTCGCCTATCCAAACACTATCCGGGCTCAACCCTGCGTATTACCTTTCGAGATCTGTCGAGTTCGGGCGCAATCGTGGTCATTTGGTGTGAGGCCATATATATATAAATAAGAGGTGATGATGTGAGTTTTCCGTGGTTACCTGGTTTTTCACCATTGATCTTGCCTCAGGCCTCTGAACATTAGGATATACTACTTGTGCCTAGAAATCTGTTTCTCTGCTTATGCAACAGTGAGAAGCAGAACTTTTACCCCCATCGGACCACGGGGCAGACTGCGCACGCAGCGGGGAGCAGCCTGTTAAGCTGAGAGCTCATTACGCAAATCCAATTAAGGAAAACACAAAGTCTTATCGTGGAATGTGAGGAATCTGATCACGTCGCTCCACGCATCCACTTCTGCTACCCCGCACGAAAATGACGGGCGTCTTCTGTTTTCTTCGGAATGCAGCGTTCCTGTGTACACTAAAAAAAGTAGGTCGGTCTGGTGTGCGCAGATCGGGGTACGTGGGCCTCGGTCACGATCCCCGTGGCGGCCTTACAGGCCAGAGCCAGCACCGTTGGGGCCTTTTCACTAGCATTGTTTGGGCCATGTGGTTCAATTCTAGATTGGAAGCTTTCGTGACTGCAAGGATTCATACTCTTAGGTTTTTTCGGTAAAGTCACGTAGGTAAAAAAATATAATATAAAAATTAATAAAAGTAAAAAAAAAAATCACGACGTTTCGGAGGCAACACAAGCTTCCGTCTTCAGGTGGAACCGTCACAGCACGATTGCTGTATCAAGTAAAGTGGCTCACTTTGTTGAGTGAGCTGCGTGGCATTAAATTAGTTCTCGCGAGGAACCAGCCGTGATGTCACGAGGTCAGTACAGAAGAGAGACCTGTGGTCATCTGCGTCTCTCGCTTGGAATACATTTCAAGGGCCCTGGTGGCATTTTTTTTTACGAAATAGTATAGCAGATTTTTTTTTATTTGGCTGTTACAAAGGGATTGCTGGGTGATTTAAGGTAACGTAACAATTGGGCGGATGTTCAACTTTGTTTACAACTGTGGAGAGAAGGCAGGAAGAAAGAGTGAGGGAGGGGGGGTGGCAGGAGAGTGGGAAGGGACAACAACCCCACAGAGCCGCATGCTGGATCACCAATCGAGCCAGCGAAGCTTTGCGTCTGATTTTCCTAACAAACGTGGAAACATAGCATGATCCGGTATTGACGGAGCTTCTTCTTCTGTATCTCGTGCAAGCCAGCACCTTGCAGCAAGGAAAAACATGCTTCTGAATGCAGGTGTTGACCAATGTTCGGAGGCCAGGCTTTACGGCACCTTGGTGGATTTGACTTTAGGCCACATTGAATTCTCTCAATTTCCATTTGTTTATGTCCTTACAGCGTGTCCCCATTTACCGTTGCTTTTTTGTGTGCCGCCTGTCTTTTTGTGTATCGCTTGTTTTGTTCTGCGCACTGGGTAATGTTTTCATGTTTGTATTGTCAGCCAGAGCTGTGTGTGTGTGCGCGTGACGTGCAGCGTGCATAGCGGTGTCGCGTTGGCGCTTGTGCTTGTATGTGCACGAATAACATTGCGACTGAAACGTTCACTAACACTCGGCTTTATATTCTACAGCAGCAAAGCGCAAAGGTCTTTTAAGTGCGGTGAAAATTCGCAGTGGTTATATATGAGGTGCATTAACGAAATATTCAAAATATCCACCCCCTCCTAATTCTCATCGCAATCAAATTGTGCGCTGCAGTCCAAAAATAATTATTGAGAGTTGTTTTGGAGTTCATCCCCACAAAACTTGTCAGCAACTCCCTTATCAATCAAGTATCATACATCTCTCAAGAGTTCATCATCATTAGTGTAATAATCGTCATCTTTATTAACATAATACTCATCAATCTTGATTTGAAGCTTTCGCGACTGCAGGAATCCATACTCTTTGGTTCTTTCGGTAAAGGTGAAACCTACGTGACTTTACCGAAAGAACCAAAGAGTATAATACTCATCATTCACATAATCATCATCATCATCATTCGCGTAAGTCATCATCATCATTCACGTAGTAGTCATCATCATTCACGTAATATTCATCATCATTAACATGATCATCGTTAGTGTCCATGTCTGGGCCATTGCCACGGGAGACAGTGCCACTCCATCCCTTCTTATCCTCCTTCTTCTCTGTCTCCATCATTCTCCAGTCGTGTCCACCTGAAACCATCTGTCCACCTCTTCTCTACCTCCGCCTGCCTTCTGGCCTTCATCTCTTCACACTCAACTTGAAGGAATGACCCTCCATCCTCCCATCCTTACTGCAGGCAAAAAGCTCAAGTAACCCTATTACTTTATCCTTGCCAGTGCTCTCCTGTTACAAATCCCAATACATCTCATCTTTGATTCATGATCACAAAGTGATAGTTTCCAAGTTTCACCCAACATTTCCGCTAAACCGCCCCCCCCCCCCCCCCCACCATCCGTTTCCTGCAACGGTTGCCACTCGGGTCGTCGCACTGAGATACAAAACAAAAATCAGGACCTATCATTGGAAGAAAAAAATATATCTCCACTTTACCGGAAGAAGTGAGAACTACGTGTCATTGCATTGTCGTGAGTGGTGCATTGTTACGCAAGTGACAAAAACCGGGACTTTCGGTGTCTGGTTGTTCGGGGCAGCTCCATCAAAAGGAAAACCACGACAGGATGTAACCTCATTGCCATGTCAGGTGGCTGAGCCTGTGGCCTATCAATCCTGACAAGTGACTGCCCATCTCAGTGCCCCACGCCTCTGGACGGCTGCGTTCTAGATAAGGTTGCCACTTATCCTGGTTTTTACCAGGATTGTCCTCTTTTTTTACGGTAGCTGTCATGGGAAACCTGTAAGTTTTCCCGGGATATTTATACATCTAGTTTGTTGATCGGTAGCGTATTCATATTGTAATACGGCGCTCTGGACGGTTTGTTTACATCCAGTTGTTCGGTGTTGAGATATTCTTCTTCCTGTGATAATGCCTTGGGTTTTTTTAAATTCAGAGGTGGCAACCCTAGCTGTAGATCTGCTCATAGGAAAGAGGGCCAGTCGCTGCACATGTCCCCTGCCTCGAACCACGATCTCCTAAATTACAGGCGATTTGTGAGCATCATTTGGCACTCCCCCCCCAGCCCCAACACGGGCCCGATAATCGGGGCCTAAAGGCGGAATTGTGGCAATGGCTGCCACCCCCTGCATGGAGCCACATGTCGCGCCCATGGTTACCGTGGAAACCAGGCGAAAACGGGTGCTGGTTTTTATTATTATTCCTTTCTCATCATTGATACTGCGTATGCATCATTTATACTGGCAACAGGCAGGCCCATTACTTATCCATGGGGCCCTGTCCGCTAATGGGCTGCTCAAAGATGGGAAACAGAATTCATACGCTGACCGCTAATGGGTGGTGCACTCAATAAAGCGGCGTCCACATTAGACTCGGATAGGCTGCCGCTTCCTTTCTAAAAGAACTCGTGCTCTTTGGGGTCGGGCTGAAGGGTTAAAGGGCGAGGAGACCTGAAAGATCGGGGTCAATCGGGGCATTTGTTCCGCAACTCAGTTCTTTCAGAGGCCTGACGGGAATTAACTGGAGTAATTACAAATGCAGTACATGGAGACAAAAGAGAAAAGATTCCCCAGTTTATTTGCAAACAGAAATGGGCAAGAGCCTGGCCACCTTTGTCTGCTCAGTACTCGGGACCGGATTGATGCGTGCGCTTTATACGCTGCAGCCGGGGGCCTTGAATTTTGATGTGCCCACCATAAATAAATAAATATGTACTTATTTTTCATGGTTGGAATGCAATACTGCAGCATTATGATAATCCTGTGGATAATTAGGTAATGAAACCGATAGATAAACTACATGTGTTACTGTTAGTTACGGGCTGAAATAAAAAATGCTTTCGCTGATTTAAACTTTGACTTAAGTTTTTTACCATTCGTACATCGAAGGTGAATTACAATGGAGCGTTCGGCATCGGGCACGGTTGGTGGTAGAGTAGTAAAGGGAAGGAATTGAATAGATAAAGAGCCCCCCCCCCCAAAAAAACAAACAACCTGTAACGGTTCTGGACACCCAGCAAACTTAACAAGTCCCTGCTATTATGTATTGTGTGACAAAATGTACATTTTGGGCCGAGTCGACAAGCGAGAGACCAGTGTTCGTTTCGAATATGCAATTGCTGTTTTCTCAGTCTGGAATTTGGACCGGTTCAGATAATCGTCACTGGTGTTGGCCGTGAGCGGCAATTGAACTCGGGTCGCCGGGTTCGTAGTGCGGCGCGCGCCCACTGCGCCACCGCTGCCGCTGTAAAGACACACGGCACGTACACGCATGAGGTGTCTGCGACGCACGGCAGAGCTCTCAGCACATACAGTATTAATAGAGCATGAATGCAGTGCAAGTGAAATTAATTACACACATTATAGGCTTATGAATATTGTATCGAGGTACATGCCACAGCCGTCGAGTGCAGTGTCTTGCTCCCAGTGGTGTGCTGGCAATTGCTCGGTGCACACATGGCTCAAGACGTTGGTGACTTGTTTTCTTTGGCAAGGGGGGACGGCAAGAAGGAATGTTAATGCTCAGCAAGTAATGAGAAGCCCGTCTGTATCGCAGATTGGAACGCTGACTCGGGGTGTAATTGAGAAGAAAAAAAAATTGGACTTAAAAAATGAATGTTATTTCTTCCATACGACGAATTTTAAATGGTGTATTTCTGAATTAATTTGATGGAATGGATGATTACGCACCAAACAGAAGCAAGCTAACTGTTTTATGCCGGCTCTGGTTTTTTATTTAATCAAGACGATGATGTCCCATTATTGGGTTCTTTGCCAAAACATACATTCCCCGCGAGATATAATTTTCCCCAGCCCTGCGAACAGTGTTGTTTGTGAATGGTCTCCGTCTTTCTTCTCTAGTATGACGCCTGAAAAGCAATGGACTGGTTTACGGCTGTAGCGATCTCCTGTGCGTCTTCGTGTCGCACCGCACGTCGATCAGCACGATGTCCGACGTTCCGCTTCACATGCCGGGAGCTTCTTCAGCCAACCAAATTGAACGCGAATAGAATTGAGATCGTGAAGAAGACAGAAAGCACTTGGAATGGAACATCGCATACATCATGGGGAACGACACACGGCACAACCTGAAAACGCGTCGTAGAGCTGACCGTGGTTTGAGTTTGTTTTTAATCTGTCGGTAGCGTCTGGGGTTGCCTTTGTTCATTGTGATGGCAGTTGCACTTGGGACACAGCTCAGAGTATTTGGCTGCTGTGAATTTCAACACGATACGCCACTTCGTTGAGCTATCATTTGTCATTGCCAAGTTGCTTCTGAAAAAGAGCGATATTGCTCAGTGGTAAAATAAAAATAGTTAAAATAAAAATAGTTTCAAGTGGAGTTTAACAGAGGGATTCACATTGCGTGTTCTTATTAGCGGAGAGGTTAGTGTGACTTTAAGACAATGAAGTAAAAGTGAAGTATGTTGAACTTATTTCGCACCATAAGTAGTCAACCGTGCTAATCGGGGGTGCGGGAAGTGTTGCCAGTGTCGTTGTTCATTGTCTGAAACGTTACTGTGCTGCGTGTTTCCCAGTGTTTATGCTAAAGGTGGTTAGGAGTTTGTTTATTGTTGTTTGGCTTGTTTGAAGTCTGGCTGCGTGGCGCTGTGGTGGAATATTTCAAGTCACAAGCAGCAGGCTGTGAGTCCCAGGGTGGCTGGCCATCGTCCCCACCGCCAGGACAAAACAATGAGCACGAACCTATAATCATTATAATCACGCCGTTTGGTTCGTCAGAAGGACCTCACTGAGTCTCAAGACTTTTGCGGGAGGGTTTTTTATTGCGACGTTTGGCCAATTCATTTTTGTTTTGCATGTCGGAGCCAACCGGAGGGGCCTCGGGAAACACCCCATGTATAAGAGGGGATAACCCTTCAAACATTCCTACAAACGGGTTCACGAACCGCTGGCTCAGGGCAGGGAGAAGCACCCCCGCTCATTTGCCTAGGAGAGGACTGGTGACCAAACTTTAGTTTTTAGAAATGGCTTGAATGTGCCTCGAGCGACCTTAGGCCACGCTGCTCTGAGCACGAACCACAGCGGGACCCCATTAGAGGGGCCGCACGTCACAGCAGCGTCCAGGGGCTAAATTCCCACCGTTCAACTTCTCGGTGCCCTGGCGAGACTTCCGCGTTTGGTTCGTGCGGCGATCGACCCCTCAGGCGTTTGCACCATCGCCCACCACCTCCCCCCCCCGTCGCTCGTGTCTGCGTCGTTTGCCGTGCAAAAAGTGTATAGATGACATTTCCCTTCCACTTCACACGCAATTCATTAATTAATTACGAATACAAAAATTTGCATGGGCAGCCGTGGCTATTGAATGCTCACCGCTCATGCCAGGACTTTTCAAATAATCTGCGCATTCGTTCTTTCCGTTCGGTATTCGCGTCGTTCTTCAATAGCGCAGCACTGTCACCAAGTCGCCACTGGTTTTTCGCAGACAACTATCGTCGGCCGCAGTTTTCGCAATTGGCAGGGCGATATATTCAACTACTATATATTAAATACATGTGTATGCTCTTATTCAGAGGTGACCTGGCCACAACTGATAGCTTAAACGAAGTGGCTTATAATGTGCAAATTTATAGCAGCCAAATGTATGTATGTTGAACGTCTTTTGCACTGTGCATAGCCAACCATGCTAATCGAAGGTGCCGGAAGTTTATAGCAGCCAAACACTCTCAACGCATGTTTCTAATTGTGGAGGGAAAAACCGGAGGACCTGGATAAAAATCCACGCGACAACAGGGAGAACTTGCAAAGTCCACATATACAGGCGTCAGGGTCGGGATGGAAACCCACGCACTCCTGTATACCAGGCGAGGCAGTTGACATCTCGCCACCTTGGCACACCCGTGTTGCAATTGCGGATTAACCCAGCGAGGTAATTTACGAGTAATTTTCTGAAAATTTGGAGCGTGACGCCGGCACACGCGGCCTTCCTTCCAGGCACACGCGCGTTCACAGAATAAGCTTTGCGACTACTCTAGGCTCAGTCCTTTGTTATGTAGACTAACCGTAATTTCAGCCGCACCAACCTTATCATAATAATAAAAAGGGGGCCTCTCCTGGCTCCTCCCCCCTCAACCAGTATATATACGGGGTTGGATCTCTTGGAAATTCTCATTTACTTGATACAGCAAGCGTGCTGTGACGGTTCCACCTGAAGACGGAAGCTTGTGTTGCCTCCGAAACGTCGTGATTTTTATTTTATTTAACTTTTATTAATTATAATAAAAAAAAATTACCTACGTGACTTTACCGAAAAAACCCAAGAATACTCTGTGCCATTTCTCGCATTTGTCCCCTCGGCCGCTCGCCCGCCCGCGGGCCGGCCCGCCCGCCCCCTCCCCCCCGACTGCCCCAGCCCCAATGAGGACTCCTGATTATTCTCGACGACGGTCGCGCCAGGCTGGTGCAGCTGCGAATGTCGAGCATCTGTTGTGGGCTCAGCAGCCCTCGGCTAAAAACAAAGACACCCCCCCCCTCACCCCAACTCGGCCGCCAAACCGCACCACCCCCTCCACCCCACAGCCCTCGCAAACCCACCACCCGATCGTCACTTTGCCCCATCCGCAAACGAAGGGGTCTCTCATCTTCGGACTGCCTTCGTCAACTCACGTGGTGACTGTGGTTTCGTGACAACGGCTCGATCCGCGAGCCAGGCGACGTGAGCACGCGATCACCGTCGTCCAGGCGTCTTGATGCTCAAGCTAATGTTGTTGGGGCAGTGTAGGTGGAATGAACTCGTGTAGCCCGCTCACCTGTGCTTTTAAGCTTTATGGCCTTGGCAAGTGCAGCGAAGGTTGGAGAGGTTCATCTCTCGTGGGCAATCCCCTCTCGTCTAATAGCTTCGCGTGTACGTCTTTCTCTCTGCTCAAATGGGCAACCGCGTGACGATCGCCTCCAGTTAAAGCCCTGCCTGGGCCCAGTGGAAATTCCACATTGCTATGGCAGCGCTGCGTATGACATATTGCCCGTCAATGCACCCAATGTCAGATATCAGAAGCTAAATGAGGTTAAGCCTGCGTAGTGCTTGGATGAAAGGCCACCGTGCATGCCACGTTTTTATAGGCTACCCTGGGGCTATGTGGCAGGAGGGCAGTGCAGCACAAACCGCTGTTGTACTGTGCTTCTGTGCTCCCTAACTTCAGTAATGTGCACTGACCAGCCCGGTGAAGTATGGTCAATATAACCTTTCCTTCCTCCACAGTATTGGAGTCATTCAGCAATGGATTGACCCAGGGCTGTACGTACACACACATAAATGGTAAAGACTGACTGTTGACTTCCTCTAAGGTGGTATAGCATATTAATTTTTATCTTCTGATATTCCCAGGTGCGGTTTGCACTTAAAATAAAAGCAATAATCACTTTCACTCCTTTGCTGGATGAAGACCTCCCCACGCCATGTCGGTCACACGTGTCATGTGATCATATTTCACGCTGGGGGGGCGCGATGCGTTAACCGTTGAGCCGACCGCCAACGCTTTGCAAAATCCGAATTGCAATTGAACGATGGGCTGAGTTGACCTCCGACTGGGCTTTGAATCCCGAGACCTATCCCCGTTGTGAGACGGTGCCGCTTACGCAACGCTGCTCGGCGCGTTCAGTTTCAATTCGTCAACGAGTGACGCCCTGGGGGACGATGCCAGTACTTGGACGGGCGCAGCGTGCTTCTCCGGCCGTGTCGTGCAGCCCTCCTCCGCTTGTGTTTGTTTGGGTTGTGCCGTGGCGTTGTTCGGCACGATGTCACGTTACGACGACGTCGTCGTCGGAGCGCGACGCCGGACGCGTACAAAGAGAAGAGGCCCATCGAGAGAGCCGTGCGGCACGACCGCGTGAATCTCCCGAGCGGCATTACGCACCGAGAAACTCGCAATTGACGAGACGATTCGACAATGTTCGCGTGAAGAGGAACAAGACGGGACTCGCGTGCCGCAGAAAAAGACGCGGCACGACCCGGGAGCCGTGTGGGCACGGTGCGTCCCTGCTTACGCAAGCTTTTACTGGAGATCCGTGCAAAAGAGCTTCACAGCTCATCGGATGTCTCCAGGATAAATACAGATTCTGATTCATTGGCCGGCCGGCCTGCGCTCATCTCTGTCCGTCGCCCTGAGCCTGTGGCGGGAGGTTCACGTTCGTTACATTTCTCGTGTTCCTAATTACGTTTTACAATGGCCCGCTGAAATGTATTAATTGTTTTCCGACATTGACAATTGTTCGAGTACGCGATTGCTTTCAGAGCCCCCCGGTGCATCGAGTGTGAACAGACCGGAGGTGAAAGCCGCCCCGAAAGCGGTAATAACGCGTACGCGTTAGCACGCCAATGAAGTGGCGTGCGAACGCGATAACGCAAATGATCGGCTGCGTTCCGCGCGCTCACTGTATTCACATGTGAGTGCCATTGTGTACGCATTGTTTATTTAGTTATCGACCGCATTATTGATTTTACGCAGTCTAAACGGACAAAGGGGGGAAGCTGTAAGGGATCGGCCTCCCGTTGCGCTTGAGACTGGGTATAAGTGGCTCTATCTCGCCATCTCGGGAAAGCACAAAGACAAGGACATGTTCCGTGGTGGCGAGTACTTGCAGTCGGCCTCATTGTGTCAACGTTTCTGCTATCGGGCGGCTCTAGCAGCACTTTTTTTTTGCATCGAGACGCAAATCCCCCAAAAAGTTCTCGATATTGTGAACCACAAGAGACAAGTCCCGCGTGTTCACGCACACACGCCCGTGTGTCTGCGCATGTTTAATAACTCTCAAACATGTAGTCGCCCTTTTATCTTTAAGAACGTTCAAACCTAGATGCGGCCTGGTGGCTCGGAGGACCTGGGTTCGAATCCAGGTTTCAGCCGTTGCTTGTGATCGAACAGAGTTCTCAAGCAGAGTGAGTTAATGATCTTAGCGCGGTCACTAATGACTGCACAAAACAAGGTCAACAGTAGATTTGTCTTGGCTAACTCTCTATCTTTAACAAGTAAATATATTGATGTGTCTCTCGTGCCACGGACATTACTCTCAGTGGCAGGCTGGTTGGGACCAGAGGGCACTTGAAGGGATTTCAAAATTAGCTCGTTGGTATCTGCTTCCATGGGCTGCTCTATAATACAAAGGATTGCACTGCTCTGCAAGACATCCGAATAGATACTTTGTCTCATGGAATTATGCTGCTAGCACAATTGTACGTTCTCTGTATGGAACTGATAGACATTGGCCTAGGTGATAAAATTACGTGTGGATGGAATGAGAGTTTTTGATTAAAGGTTTGAGCATTCCCACGGATAGACTGGTGCTATACATCACCAGGAAGGCATATGATCAGAGTGGGTCAGTGAAGATAAGGAGGGTGAGTGAATGTGTTGGCATAGAAGTTCAGTACAACGATGGATTTTGCTGCACTGCCCTGTTATGCCTGCTGATTATTCCATCCAAGCACGATCCAGTCTCAAGCCTGCTTAGCTTCATGAGATCCAGGAGGTCCTCATGCAGCGGTGGATTGACATCAACTGCGCTGTACACACGAAACAAATATACACCGCAGGATTGCGTGACGGTGAGAGCCGCTCCCTCGGTAGCGAGGGGAGGGGAGCGGCGATGCGGCAAGCCCGTCTCTCGCCGGGGTAAATCGGGGGGAGCTGCCGCCCGCGTGAAACATGTTGGGCCCCCCCCCCCCCCCCCCCGAGGGCCTGGGTTCGAATTCCGGTCAGGCATCTGGCCTGGCAGTGCCGCGCCGTTGGAGCCCTCGGCCCGTCTGTTGAAAAGCGACGAGTTTGCGACCCTGTTCCGGCCAGGGGCGGGCAAGGGGGTTGACTCGCATTGTCCACCCAGGGTCAATAGCATCCAGGGCAGGGGTCGGCAACCAAAATAACAAGAAGAGCCTTTTTGTTTTGGAATTCGGTAAAATAAAACTCAATATTTCAAGAGGCACCAATGCACGTGAACACGAGACGGTGGGGTCCTTAACAAGCAACGCGTCACGAAGCAGTTCCTATAGAGCCATGGCACGCGGCTCCGGGGCCGCAGGTCGCCGACCCCCTGATCAGCGGGGGAGGCCCTCCGATGTGTTCTTGGGTCACGGCGCGTGTTGTTGGACACGATGTCCGAAGTTTCGCTCCACGGGCCCGGAGCTTCCTCAGCTCCCGGCACGTGCAACGAAACGTCGGACGTAATGTACGTGGAGCCAAAGTTGGCACGGATTGGACGACATGCCGATCAACGCACGGCAGAGCTGCACGACCCAACCGCGAAGAGCGAGGTCGCAGAATTTAGTGGGAAATTAACAGCGGCCTTACTGCGCTTTACCGGGTCTCACTGAGGCTCCTGACTCTTTTCGGGAGAGTTCTTTGGAATATTTAGCCGATCTCATTTCGAGGATTCTGAACCCACAGCACCCGAAGAAACTCACAAATGTGAAGGGATCACATGAAAAGGTTCCTACTTATATACTGTGCTACTATATTCTGGCAGTCGTGCAGCCCAGTGTCATGAGACAAATTTGCCGATGCTGCTGCTGCTGCGTTGGTACTGGTGCACAAGCACAAATAACAAAAAAACATTTCACATATGTCAACAGCACTGTGGCCTTAAGAGGAGAAAAAGCATAAAACATAACAAATATGAGAAATAGTTTGGAAAATGGCCCTTCTTCATAGCACGGTGTGATTATGAGGCTTACAAATCTATACGTGCTCCACCAATCCTTACAGCCAGAGCAGTGGATTGCAAGCGTGGGTGTTCTCTGGTGATGGGAATGTGTAATTTTAACCACTGGCTCAGGGCTCTGTCAGCAGAGGTTATAGCTACTGCCTGACACCCATCTGAGCGGGTAAACACTTTGGCTTTTGACCTTGGGTTAAATCAGGTCCACGAAGATGAAGCAAGTATGGTGGATTTCAGCTAGGCCTCCAAATGGCTACACAAGAAAATAACCACCTCAATGATTTGTTTTAAATGTTGTGTGAAGAGGTGAGTCGTTGCCATAGCCTTTGTCTAAATAAAGTTTGAGGTGAATGTAAAAAGCACGAGTTATTTAATTGTGATTTTTTTGCCTTGTAACAGAAAACACAAGTTTCTGTCTTGATGGGTTTTCTCGTCATTTTGCAGAATTTTGGGAAAACTTAGTTGGCCATCCTTGCCATTTAATGACCCCCTTTTCTGAGCTCGCCTAAAGGAAACGCAAACCAAACAGCAAATTACTTTTGTGCGCTGTGGAATCGTTACCAGGCTCTGTGCCTTCTGGGCTGTTCTGCAAGTTTGAAGCTTCACATAAAACAAAACAAGTTTTTGGATGTAACTTTCAGCAATCCACAATTGTGATGGTGTATTTTTTAAGGCACAGCCCCTGCAAGTGCGTGCTCACATTACGGCTGGCGGAAGGGCTTCCATTTAAACTGGAAATGTGAAGAGCCACCTTGTAAAGGTAATTTCGTCCACACTGGCCAGATGTCTTTGGAATAGGT
The DNA here is from genome assembly GCF_015708825.2 of Lethenteron reissneri. Taxonomy (NCBI): domain Eukaryota; kingdom Metazoa; phylum Chordata; class Hyperoartia; order Petromyzontiformes; family Petromyzontidae; genus Lethenteron; species Lethenteron reissneri. The sequence goes on along the minus strand of NC_083826.1, from coordinate 9,336,446 downwards.
GGGCGTTGCCCACGCTTCACCCCATCACACGTGACCTGCCGATTGACTCTCTGTGGTGGTGCCTATTTGTCCTGCTGATCGCTGGCGTTACAATAAAATGTACCGCCGCTAGCCTGCGATGATTTCTCATGAGTGCTTTGACTAAACTCATGAGAGTCACTTTTGAAGTCTTTCTTTAAAAGTCAACCTTCAAACTCGTGTTGGGCAGCCGTCAGCAAGCATCGGTGAAGGTGGGGAGCATAGATATGAAAGCGTAGAAGTATAGTACAACAATGGCTTTTGGGATTTGGCGAGATCAGGCTCATTCATAGGGATATTATCCACGTGGCAACTGTGATTGTAGACGTTTGTTTCACATCAGTAAAGATTCACGGCGGCCACCATACTGTCTTAGCGAGCACGCTAAAATTACACCGCGCTCACAATTTAGGACTGCAGAGGGATCGTCCGTCACCGAGGGGTGTCATCGTTTGCAGGCAATATTGTGCTGCTCCATATACACTGCATCGTCCCCGTGAACATAATTGATAGGGGGGTGAGCAAGCCAACAGTCCCCGGCTGGATATGGGCGAAACTGACTTGCGTTGGCGGTGTTTCATTGCAGTTTCAATATTTTATATTTTGTTGTTGTTACACCCGTCTGGGAGGTTTCTGTCAAATCCAGGATGTCTCGTGGAATCTCAGAGAGTTGCAGCCGTGGTGTGCGAGGGCTTTAGTAGCGTCTTCGGTGACCCCGGGGTCAGATTTGACATTGTCAGGAGCTTGTTTCAGTTTGGGATTCAAAATTGAGGTCCTCGGGACATGGGATAAAAAAGAGAGCGAGGATGGGGAGCGCGAGGATGGGGGTCGAGGAAAAAAAAATCAATGGCCCTATCTTTGCCGGGTGATAATTCAATGCGATGCCAAAGAAAATCGACCGCTAAAACCCACAGATAGCAGTTTGTAGCTGCCCCGTATGTGAAACAGCTGTGTGTTTTTAAGATGTTTGAAGAGCTTGATAGCTGTTAAGAGGGCACTATTTCACTCGGCAAATGTCATATCAAATATCGAGCCAAAAGACACGTTAGCCATTCGCTTATTGTTTTTCCTATGTGCTGTGTGGGTGTGTGTGTGTTTGGGGGGAGCGGTGGCGCCGCCGTTAGCGCGGTGCTAACCGGTACGCTACGAACCTGGCGACCAAAGTTCGTATTCTTTGGGTCTTTCGGTAAATTCATGTAGATAGGTTCAAAGAAAATAATAAAAAAATAACAAAAAACTACGACGTTTCGATATCAACACAAGCGTCCATCATCCTGATGATGAACGCTTGTTTTGCGATTGAAACGTCGTAGTTTTTTGTTATTTTCTTCGAACCTATCGATGTGACTTCACCGAAAGACCCAAAGAATATGAATTCCTGCAGTCACGAAAGCTTTTAAGTCAAGACCAAAGTTCGATTACCGCTCACGGCCAACACCTGTGACGATTATCTGAACCGGTCCTGGGCCTCCATTAGGTTGACTGAGCCTCCCCTAGTTCGACTAAGCCTCAAATGAGTACCTGCTGTCGTGTGTTATTGCCACGAGGGAGACAATGGCGGCCGGGCGTAATGCTGGACACCCACCCCCTCGAGTGCCGTGTAGGCCTTCATAGGTGCTCACCAACAGCACTTGCCCCAAATGTCTATCACAATTATACGGGGATCTGTTTTGTCTTTGTTTATATACTCGAGCTTCGTGTGTCTATTTTAGCGTCTGGAACGATGAGTGCCCTGAGGGCGCTTGTGACCGACACAGGTTGAGCGGAGGATTTAAATCCTCCTCATCAGGCAATGGAAATAGGGCCTAAAATATACAAGCGATTTGAATTTTTTTTATTCGTGGCCGTGGACAACATCAGTAGCTAGTGCTAGTTTGACCACTCCTAGGTCTCTTTTTCACTAACCTGCATTGACCAGCATGGTGAAGTATGGTCAAACAATCATCCTGTAATAACCGGGAGAGGATGGGGAGGCCTTCGTCTGGCAGCGGATTTGCAAAGAGCTGAAGAAGACGTATTGTTTTTGCGCAATCGTGTTCAAATTGGAGTTTTGAGAGTAGTTTTCTGGACTTTATTCCATACATTTTTTACTTTAGGTTGGCAAAATGTCACATGGGCAGAGAGTGCATTTTTTAAAGACGTCAAATATGCACCAGCAACAAAAGGGAATTGAGTGCTTGAGAAGAACTTGACATTACGTTTTTCATTTTTCGACCAGAATAAAATTTGACGAAGCGGCAAAAAGGAATTTTTAAAGAGCAAAAAGCTGGCTTGTGAAACTCATCACAGCGTAAATGTCACCATATTATTTCATTGTTTCCCTTTAATTTAACCGACCCCCCCCCCCCCCCGCTGTCCACCCCCTTACGAGAAAAGTCCTGCTGGCAAAAGCAAAATTGTGCATCCGTCGCTCAGCGGCGCCAACCTCAAAATCATCGTTTTCGGCACGGATCACTGATTGCTCACCTCCAACATTATCATCCATTGCAGAGATAGTGTCCAAAAATGTGATGTTCATTATCAAAGGATTATATGTAATCGGATGATCGGAACGTGTTCGTCGTATGCTTAGGTTTGTTTGTTTTCTTAACTGGAAAGCTTGAGTGATCTTCGAGAGCAAATTGTAGAAGCATTTGAAACAATTATGGCCTGGGATTTTCGTTCAGCATCATCATCATCATCGTCGCCATCAAAAGCGCTCTTGGTATCCCTGGCATTCTTGGAGAGCAAGGCTGAGTTTCACAGACGAGTGTAGTCTGCCAGCACGGGGTGATGTTGCTTTGTGGTTATACCCATGGGCGGAGTTTACTTACCTAAACTGGACACCTTCATTAATTTATTTTCAGTATCTTACAAGTAAGATAACACATTTTTCATTTAATTATATGAACCCGCGACGAATGTGAGGGAAAAAGCGAACCCCTGCTCACGAATATAGAAATGAAACTCCGCTTATGATTTTACCCAATTAAGTAATTTGTTACTCAAAGTTTAGTTTTTTTGACCAATTTTTACAAATGTAGGTCGTGACACCGACACGCTTGGCCTGCTGTTCTTTTCTTAAATCCTTTATATTAAGTTCACTTGCTTGCTTGCTTGCGCGCTTACGACCGTGCAAATCTTTCGGTCGTTTTTTAACCCACTTCCCGTGATCCAATCGAGCTGACATTTTGCACACAGACTCGTTGTGCGTGACAATTAATGTTCGTGAAAAATATTCAAAAATTTTCCACTTTTTAGGAATTTTTTTTTTCATATTTAATTTAAAATACCAATGTGATAAAAATGAAACTCTTACTCAAGAAAAACAGAAATGAATAATAAAATAAAACCGACGCCACGCATATAAAGGATTTATAGTGAAAAACTTTGTTTTTACTGGTTAAATTTTTTTGCTCGAATGACATCGCGGCATCCTTTTGGCGTCCGCCGTGAAGCAGACGGCACTCGGTGCTCCGTGGGCAATCTGCCCGCAGCAAGAGGCGGACGCGCGAGCTCTCCGCGCGGCGCGCGAGGCCTCGCAGGCCACGACGGTGGACTATGTGGAGCTCCAAAGGGAGGACAGCCGTGCGGCGTCACCCCCACACGACAAAGCACGCGTGGTTTTATCACCCGAGCTCAGACCGCTGTCCATAATTCTTTAATAATAGGCGATACCTTCACGGGCACGCCGTGCGATCATCCGACGTGTGATATATTTGCGGCTTCGGCTGGTAACTCCTGCAACGGGGTTCGTCAGGAACGTACATAGTTTGTCTGTGCGCGTGATACACTGCGTTGGCGTCTCGGGACTTTCTTGAGCATTGCCTGGGTGGCCCGGCAGCAGAGACCACCGGCACGGTCTTCAGTTCCACGCGCGTCAAGGACGATTGGCCAGCTGCCTTGCACGCTCGGTCGTTTTGCAGCGCATGACGCCGTGCGGTTTCCTGCTGTATGCTCTCTGCATTTTCACCACGCGACGATAACTCACGGTCATAATTGAATGTAAACCAATTTGTGGGCATCAATAAAAGCAGCAGGGTGGCTAATGAACTTTTGACCGATTCTCAGCGTCGCACACAATGTATTGAAGCCCTCGGTTCATTTCACCTCGCTCGTGCTCTTCCCGTAATCATAATGGCTATTTGCATGCACACCCATGTAAGATGTTGCCCTTCCCCCGCACCTCCGATTAGCACGGTTGGCTACGTACGGTGCAAAAGACGTGCATCATACGTACATGGTCATTTGAACGATCCAGCCCATTTCATCTACGTTAAAGTGTTAAAAGTAATATCCTCTACGAATGCCTCGAGTCATTTCCAGACATTGTTTTTTTAACACTTATTTTTCAGTATTTTCACAGCTGTTTTTCAATATGTATAGAATTGGAAGAGGTAAATATGGATGGGGAACAAACGCAAAGCAGTGACAGCACAGTGACTGTCAAGGAAAGGAAGTGGGATTGGGCAGGACTCCCCGCTAGATGGGATGAGGGCCGGTGGTTCGGACAGGCAATGGAATAGCAGCCAAAGCAGAGAAACACATTTTGAGAACGTCCGCTGTGGAGATGGAGCGATGACATGTGTATTTGTGCAGGAGCGAGATGGATTGTGTGACATCGCAAGACCATGATAGATGGAGATAGTTTGGGGAAGCCTTCATCTCGCTGTAGATAGATCATTGCCGTTGATAACCTCCGATGTTTTTTTTTTCTCTCTATCGTCCATTATATTGAGTTCAAAATGTTATTTTAAACGGTGATATTTTGACGAAAGAAACAGTCGTAGTCACAAGTTATCCCCTTTTGCAGACGAGCAATCAGGCATCCCTAATACGCTCTGGCTTCTCTGAGCCAGTGATGGAGAAGTCCACATTTCCACGGTCGGGGCCAGCAGTATCTCTGCAAGTCAACCAATTTTACCTTCCGACCGGGATTTGAACTCGCGGCCTTCCGCTCGCGAGACGACAGTGGCGACGTCCGCTCCGCCAGTCAGCCGGACGATTTTTTGTTGTTGATCAGTAAGATGTTGACACGTGTATATTTTGTTAGACCCAGCTCTAGGGCAAGAGCATCAGCTGCAGAGCTCCGTCAAGGCAGGCATAGCAGGGGCTCTTAAGGGCGGTCGTATATTCATCGCAGGGAGGACGTTGCACAGTGGAGGATTAACTGGGCGGTTGTGGATCCGTTAATGCCCTCCACAGCTCAATAAAATCTACCGGGGAGAGTGCGCGCAGATGAATTCCCCTTGGGAGGGATGTTGCTACACAGTTTCCTGAACAATGGAACTACTGAGCCAGTAGCCCGTGTAAATTTTGGTTACACTGATAATTAGGTTATGCTATAGCATCAAAAGATGAAATTATATCCGCCATTTAGCCTAATAGGCTGTTATTGTGTAATTAAATTTCCACAGTTTATCCCTGCTCGAATGCTGCAATGAGCGCTGGGGCAGCACTCATTATTGTTGATAACACTGTGGCCTTAAAGGGAAATTGACGTAAAATAAAAAAGTATCATAGCGCCGACATTACGTGCTATGAAGAAGGGTCATTGGACTAAACAATGCCGATATATATTTATTTTACAGTATTTTTGATAAACGAGGTGAGTTATTTTTTACATGTGCTTGGGCACCACTGCAGTATCATAAAATAATTTGTAGAATGTTTTATTTCGGTGTCTCAGACGCTATTGTGGATCTCCAAAATCACCACGGTAGGACTGTTGTGTCGTTAGCCAAGTCACTATTCAGGCCAGCAGGATGCATTACGAGGCCGTGTGGCCAAGCACCACAGCCTTGCCGGCCGCCTTTGTCTCCCAAGTGGCGCGCCTTTGTCTCCCAAGTGGTGCTGTTGATAGATGGCACCGGTCAATTCATGCCGAGTCAAACTACCCGAGGGCACAGGCCAGGTTCCGATTCCCTCCGTCAGTGGTGACTGCTACACTTATGCAAAATATTGAATGCAATGCATGCGCGCGCACGCACACTCACGTGTGCGTGTGGGGATTTTCCTGCAGACCGTGTACTATTGTGCGCATGATCATTTACAGCAGCAACATTTCTACTTCTTATAAATGAGTGGGAAGTCTGCTGAGATTGGACGCTAATAAATTACTTAGAGATGCCTCAAGGGTATCTTGTCACTGCCTTCCACTCCCCTCTTAAGCACCCCCCCCCCCCGCATGCACTCCTCCCCAATGGCACCTGCTGAACCATTGTACGATTTTTAAAACAATTCACATATCTCGCATCAGGACATTGAAATTGGTGGAGCGGATAAGCAATTATTGTGTCAAAGGTGGAAATTTTTTTTATCGTAATTTTGGCCACGTTCGCGTGAGCTGTACTTCGGAGGCGTTCGACTGACATCTCGTACCATGGAATCGCCGACGTACGCAGCATTTACGAAGGAGAGGAAACAAATGCGTGGTTGACGATGTGAAAGACCTTCGTTGTTCCGATTTCAATTCTGTACCGGGCTCTGTCGTGCTTCCCGCTGAGGAGGGGAAAAAAGTTGAAAATGACGACGGTACATGGCATTGGTAGCCGCCACCGCTTTGGCAGAGATTGCGCTCTCCTTTCCCCCCCCCCCTTAATGCGCAGCGAGGAATTAGCGGCAGCGCCGTGGGCTCGTGAAAAGAAGGAAGAAACCAGTCGGATTGAAATTTAGTGATGAAAAGTTAACGACACGGCCTTCTGAGTACATTTAGTTTTACGGGCGTTGTTCGACGATGCTCCTTGCAAACTTCTGCCAGCTGGCCTCGGCGGAGGCTCTCACTATCGTAAGTCTTTCATTGCGTTTTTTTCCCCTGCCTTAATTAAAACTGCAACACATGTACTACGTTAGCTGTTCAACACATAATTTGGGAGTGTTATCAAAACTCTAGCAATGCAGGGATTTTTTTCCTTTTTCTTACGATTAGTTAATGACTCCCTTGGTATATTTCAAGAAAACGTGCCATGTGTTTTTTTAGATCTTCAGTCGGCAACTAAAATCTCTAATTCAACAGTGAAATTTGAATCAATGGGATCTTAAGGTGCATTGAAGCTTTCTGTGGACTAAACGTCTCTCAATCGTAATATTGACCTTTTATTTATCCAGAAGAGCTTCGTCGAGTCATTTTCACGAGGCTGCTACTACCGCCGCATGGGGGGTTGCCGCTGTGGTGAATCGCACCGAAATTGGCAATCCAGGGGTCGCCGTTCTGATCTCCCCGTGCGGCAGTTGAGATTATTGTGCAAGTTTCCTCAACCGACCAATCGGTGTTTGTTTGCTACGCGGAAATCCCCCCACTTTTGTCCCCCCTCACCTCCCCCACAGCAGCCCATTTAAATAGCTACGCCACAGTCAGTCGATCAGCAAGGTCGCATGAGGTCGTTCAAAGTGTGGGTACTCCCACCAACATCGTCCAAGATAGCATGGAAGAGTAGGCCAAATACGCCACAGTTAGTCGATCGGCAGATGGCATGTGGTTGAGTAAAGTGTGGGTACTCCTACCAACCCTTATCAAGATAGCATGGAAGAGTAGGCCAAATAGCCTCTAGCCCAGCGGTGGGCAACCTACGGGCCGCAGGCTGTATGCATCCCGTGGAGCCCCCCTCGTGGTGGCCTAGTCTGAGTGTGTCCAGGGCGATGCGTGGGGTCGTGCTTAGTGCACAAGCACGATGCCAAGATTGCGGCCCACTGAGATGAAGGAGGAACGCTCCTGTGGCCCACGAACCACTCCTATGTTGCCCCATCTCTGCTCTAGCGGGTTCTCCCTCGAGCCCCCTCCAGAAGAGGCCCTTCCACCAGCAGTAGCGTGAGCAAGAATTTGCAAGGCTGCACCTTCAGTTGTTTTTACCTGTGTAGTGGCTTAACGCGCGGTGTTAGCAAAGGGTGATGTGAGGCGACACTGGAGTGGCGTGGCAGCAATTCGGAGTGCGACTGAGGTGGTGCAGGTGCAAGCGTGGGGACGTGGATTAGGCGGCGGAGAGGCGGCGGAAATTAGGGGGCGAAGCATCGACTGAGCGGGCGCATTTGGGGACGAGCAGGTGTGAGCGTTGGGGTTGGGGCACGGGGTAGATGCCAGAGAGGCGGGAGATTGGGAGATGGAGGGATGATTGGGGGATAGCGCGTGCAGGAGACGCCGTGGAGGCGGTAGCTTAATGGGGGGGGGGGGGGTAAGTGAGGACTCCAAATGAGGAGGGATACATCAGGGGGTGTGTGGAGCAGTACGGAGAGTTGGTGCTCAAGGGATTAAGGACACAAGAGTCGGGGAGAAGACGCCTGGGACCTCGCCCTCCTCACCCCGTCCTGCCCAGCAGTGTTGGCTGATCCCCTGCTGGGGGCAGGGACGAGGACAGAGGCGTGAGGCAAGCAGGACAGGGTAGCGGAGTAGAGTGAGAGAGGTAGCGGAGTATAGAGTGAGAGAGAGAGCGGAGTAGAGTGAGAGAGAGAGCGGGGGAGACAGGGTGGTTACCGTGCACGAGGTGCGTGGAGGTGAGTGGGGGGATGTCGGGGAGTTTGGAACAAGGGTGTGTGTGTGTTAGTGTAAGTGAGGAGCATCCACACTGGATGCAAGGTAAATGAAGTGGCACAGGTGAATAGTAAAGAGTGTCCGTGTGAGTACAACGCTACATCTGTATGGAGATGTTTATTTGCAGCTCCATGAATCAGTGTTTGGCATTTCTTGATGACAAAGTATCTCCACGCTCAAACGAGGATTGGGCGGTTCTCGGCTTCCACGATGGAAATTCCACATTCCCATTGCGGGGGCCCAGCTATTCACCAAAACTTTACCAAAAAACCGTTCATGAGTGCTCACATGTCAAACGTTCCAATTGAATTTGACGTCTCTCGTGGCGTCGGCTGCTGGCACGTACAGCTGGAAACAGCTGTAGCGCTGCGCGAATTGCATTAGCAAGTGCCACGCTGCGTGCCGCAGGAATGCCTGTGGAATCCAGACACAGCGAGCCCCTTGTCCGCCCCCTTGGCTGCGCCAGCGACGTTGAACCAAACCAGGCAGCAGCCCCAGTGACGGGTGGGTCGCGCTCAGCCTCCAGCTCGCAGTCTGATTGGCTCCCGACTCTGAATTAATGTAACGTGGCCCAAGAGGGCCCCGAAGTAGTGAGCGTGAAATATGATCTTGTCCGAATGGCGTGCACAATTAAGGCCAACGTAGGAGTCACGGACACTGCCTAGGACACTTAACCCTTGGCCCTGCCTGACCCTCGGATTCTTGGGCTGATGTGGCTTTGTTAGGAGGCAGCTTGCCTCTTGTTTATAACGAGTCAAATGTGCACTCTCTGGTGTGCTTTCTGGTTGTGCCGCGTGCTCTTTGGCACGATGTCCGACGTTTCACTCCACATGCTGGGAGCACGTGGAGAAGCTCCCGGCACGTTGAGGGAAACGTCGGACATCGTGCTGAGCAACGCCTGGTACGAGCCGGAAGCACATCGGAGTGCTGTACAGCATAAGCAAGACAACCTACGCAGTTGTTACAATGTGCACTGCTTCTGAGTACAATCGCACACAGATAGCGCTCTCAGAATTCAAATATCTGCCAAGAAAAAGAACATGCGGTGGTGTTCATCTCTGTCGGTGGTCTAAAGTCAGTGGGGAATTTTTTGCTCATTACTATGACAGGGACGAGTCTACACAAAGGACAAAGGCTGTCAAACATGGATCGGGCCAAACATCCCAGCATGTGTGCCTCCTGATGAGATTCAGAAGAAGAATATTTATTTATACTGGAGGAATCCGATGAGCTGTAAAGCTCTTTTTCACAGATGTCCAGTCGGGGCAGGTCAGAATGTTACAGCGACAAACAATAAAACAAGACGATAGCAGTGCAGAGTATAGGAAAGGTAAGAAAATCACAAAAAAATACAAACAAAACGCAACTATTTTATTTTAGTTTGCCAGGCAAAGCCAACGGAGCTGTTTGCTTCTTTTCTCGAAGCGACCTGGCCACAAATGATAGCTCAACAAAGTGGCGCGTCACGTGGAAATTTATAGCGCCCAAGTAATCTAAATAAGAATCTTGCAGCTCAGTGAGGCTTTATTGGATATGCAAAGGGAATTCTTGTTTGTTCTCCGCCATAGTAATCCTACATCATTGCCATTTCAGTCCGATACATTTTATTTTTAGATGCGCATGGAAGTAAATTCAAATTATTTGGTTTTCTCCCCTGCGATGTATTCCCCGTGGGTCTTCCGTTTGCGAGATATATTCTTTCTGTTTTGGCACCAACCTGTTTATAAATGAACACTGTGCTCAATGTGTTCATTCACGTAACTAACTTATAGCCATTTGTCAATCCACCGCTGGATGAAAGCCTCTGTACGTGGAGTCAGTCGTGAGGGTTGTTCAGTCATACTTCACCACTTTGGTCAATGCGAATTGGTGAAGGGGGGGAAAGGATGAGTGCGGACATTAGTCGTCACTGATGTCGGCTGTAGTGGTTGGGAATTAGACGCAGGTCGCTGGGTTCATAGCGTAGTGCTGCTGATCACTGCGCCTCCGCACCCTATTAATTTATTTATCCATAAACGTTGTGTTTATTCAGCTAATTTACTTGTACTGACTTATTTGTATTTTCGCGTGAAGCGTTGTGACAGCAGCTGGAATTAATTTCGGAAAGAAAAATCCTTGTGCATCTATTATTATTCAACTTCAACATGATGTTGGAATTTTAAACGACAAATGGCCGACCGTATCACGGAGCCTTTTAAGTGGCGCTAAAGTGATAGGGTGCTTGACTTTAAGTAGCCTTGCATCATCTTAATGTGACATTTACACGTTTGTCTACTTGTTTGTCCTTGATTATGGAAAACATTATGACATTCAGTTGAACACGTAGGCTTTCGCGACCAATATTATTCACGATAAAGGTAAAACAAAAAAAGATGCCATTCATAGAATTTTCGATAAGAATTATAAAATGTGTAATTTGCCTAATAATTCCTGACATCACACCACATAGGTTACTCATTCAAGGCTGAGTCGCTCTTCGGGGGTCTGGGGGGGGGGAGGGCAGCACATGTCCAGACACTAATTTTGGCAGGGAATCGAACTCAGGTCCCCGGGTTTATAGAATGGTATCCTCACCGATGTGTCGCACGCACACATAATAACTTGTCCTCTGTTTCCTTGGCAGTACTAAATGCTCTTTCTGTGTTCATGAAATACTGCGTCAGAATTTTTCAATAACTGGTGACAGATGGAAATCATCAATGCATTGCTGAGAAATAAACCGAGTGTGTCATTGTTGGCTATCAGGCCATCACGAGGATCGAGGGTGGATAAAAGGCCTCCTGCGTTCAGCGTGAGCAATGATTTCCTCTTAATGTTCAGTAAGAAGTGAAAGGTAGAGGTGCAGCCCTGCAATTGCTTTCTCCGCACCACTGCCGACTGAAGGGCCTCCTCAAGAGGAAGTTCTCGACAGCCTATCGAGAGAGAATTTGGCCTACTCTTCCCAGAGGTGGGACAAAGTCATTGTTATGCAAGTCCAAGTCGAGTCTGAAGTCATCAAATTCATGACTCGAGTCTGACTCGAGTCCAAGTCACATGACTCGAGTCCACACCTCAGAGGTGGGACAAAGTCATTGTTATGCAAGTCCAAGTCGAGTCTGAAGTCATCAAATTCATGACTCGAGTCTGACTCGAGTCCAAGTCACATGACTCGAGTCCACACCTCAGAGGTGGGACAAAGTCATTGTTATGCAAGTCCAAGTCGAGTCTGAAGTCATCAAATTCATGACTCGAGTCTGACTCGAGTCCAAGTCACATGACTCGAGTCCACACCTCAGAGGTGGGACAAAGTCATTGTTATGCAAGTCCAACTCGAGTCTGAAGTCATCAAATTCATGACTCGAGTCTGACTCGAGTCCAAGTCACATGACTCGAGTCCACACCTCAGAGGTGGGACAAAGTCATTGTTATGCAAGTCCAAGTCGAGTCTGAAGTCATCAAATTCATGACTCGAGTCTGACTCGAGTCCAAGTCACATGACTCGAGTCCACACCTCAGAGGTGGGACAAAGTCATTGTTATGCAAGTCCAAGTCGAGTCTGAAGTCATCAAATTCATGACTCGAGTCTGACTCGAGTCCAAGTCACATGACTCGAGTCCACACCAGCTCAGAGGTGGGACAAAGTCATTGTTATGCAAGTCCAAGTCGAGTCTGAAGTCATCAAATTCATGACTCGAGTCTGACTCGAGTCCAAGTCACATGACTCGAGTCCACACCTCAGAGGTGGGACAAAGTCATTGTTATGCAAGTCCAAGTCGAGTCTGAAGTCATCAAATTCATGACTCGAGTCTGACTCGAGTCCAAGTCACATGACTCGAGTCCACACCAGCTCAGAGGTGGGACAAAGTCATTGTTATGCAAGTCCAAGTCGAGTCTGAAGTCATCAAATTCATGACTCGAGTCTGACTCGAGTCCAAGTCACATGACTCGAGTCCACACCTCAGAGGTGGGACAAAGTCATTGTTATGCAAGTCCAAGTCGAGTCTGAAGTCATCAAATTCATGACTCGAGTCTGACTCGAGTCCAAGTCACATGACTCGAGTCCACACCTCAGAGGTGGGACAAAGTCATTGTTATGCAAGTCCAAGTCGAGTCTGAAGTCATCAAATTCATGACTCGAGTCTGACTCGAGTCCAAGTCACATGACTCGAGTCCACACCTCAGAGGTGGGACAAAGTCATTGTTATGCAAGTCCAAGTCGAGTCTGAAGTCATCAAATTCATGACTCGAGTCTGACTCGAGTCCAAGTCACATGACTCGAGTCCACACCTCAGAGGTGGGACAAAGTCATTGTTATGCAAGTCCAAGTCGAGTCTGAAGTCATCAAATTCATGACTCGAGTCTGACTCGAGTCCAAGTCACATGACTCGAGTCCACACCTCAGAGGTGGGACAAAGTCATTGTTATGCAAGTCCAAGTCGAGTCTGAAGTCATCAAATTCATGACTCGAGTCTGACTCGAGTCCAAGTCACATGACTCGAGTCCACACCTCAGAGGTGGGACAAAGTCATTGTTATGCAAGTCCAAGTCGAGTCTGAAGTCATCAAATTCATGACTCGAGTCTGACTCGAGTCCAAGTCACATGACTCGAGTCCACACCTCAGAGGTGGGACAAAGTCATTGTTATGCAAGTCCAAGTCGAGTCTGAAGTCATCAAATTCATGACTCGAGTCTGACTCGAGTCCAAGTCACATGACTCGAGTCCACACCTCAGAGGTGGGACAAAGTCATTGTTATGCAAGTCCAAGTCGAGTCTGAAGTCATCAAATTCATGACTCGAGTCTGACTCGAGTCCAAGTCACATGACTCGAGTCCACACCTCAGAGGTGGGACAAAGTCATTGTTATGCAAGTCCAAGTCGAGTCTGAAGTCATCAAATTCATGACTCGAGTCTGACTCGAGTCCAAGTCACATGACTCGAGTCCACACCTCAGAGGTGGGACAAAGTCATTGTTATGCAAGTCCAAGTCGAGTCTGAAGTCATCAAATTCATGACTCGAGTCTGACTCGAGTCCAAGTCACATGACTCGAGTCCACACCTCAGAGGTGGGACAAAGTCATTGTTATGCAAGTCCAAGTCGAGTCTGAAGTCATCAAATTCATGACTCGAGTCTGACTCGAGTCCAAGTCACATGACTCGAGTCCACACCTCAGAGGTGGGACAAAGTCATTGTTATGCAAGTCCAAGTCGAGTCTGAAGTCATCAAATTCATGACTCGAGTCTGACTCGAGTCCAAGTCACATGACTCGAGTCCACACCTCAGAGGTGGGACAAAGTCATTGTTATGCAAGTCCAAGTCGAGTCTGAAGTCATCAAATTCATGACTCGAGTCTGACTCGAGTCCAAGTCACATGACTCGAGTCCACACCTCAGAGGTGGGACAAAGTCATTGTTATGCAAGTCCAAGTCGAGTCTGAAGTCATCAAATTCATGACTCGAGTCTGACTCGAGTCCAAGTCACATGACTCGAGTCCACACCTCAGAGGTGGGACAAAGTCATTGTTATGCAAGTCCAAGTCGAGTCTGAAGTCATCAAATTCATGACTCGAGTCTGACTCGAGTCCAAGTCACATGACTCGAGTCCACACCTCAGAGGTGGGACAAAGTCATTGTTATGCAAGTCCAAGTCGAGTCTGAAGTCATCAAATTCATGACTCGAGTCTGACTCGAGTCCAAGTCACATGACTCGAGTCCACACCTCAGAGGTGGGACAAAGTAATTGTTATGCAAGTCCAAGTCGAGTCTGAAGTCATCAAATTCATGACTCGAGTCTGACTCGAGTCCAAGTCACATGACTCGAGTCCACACCTCAGAGGTGGGACAAAGTCATTGTTATGCAAGTCCAAGTCGAGTCTGAAGTCATCAAATTCATGACTCGAGTCTGACTCGAGTCCAAGTCACATGACTCGAGTCCACACCTCAGAGGTGGGACAAAGTCATTGTTATGCAAGTCCAAGTCGAGTCTGAAGTCATCAAATTCATGACTCGAGTCTGACTCGAGTCCAAGTCACATGACTCGAGTCCACACCAGCTCAGAGGTGGGACAAAGTCATTGTTATGCAAGTCCAAGTCGAGTCTGAAGTCATCAAATTCATGACTCGAGTCTGACTCGAGTCCAAGTCACATGACTCGAGTCCACACCAGCTCAGAGGTGGGACAAAGTCATTGTTATGCAAGTCCAAGTCGAGTCTGAAGTCATCAAATTCATGACTCGAGTCTGACTCGAGTCCAAGTCACATGACTCGAGTCCACACCAGCTCAGAGGTGGGACAAAGTCATTGTTATGCAAGTCCAAGTCGAGTCTGAAGTCATCAAATTCATGACTCGAGTCTGACTCGAGTCCAAGTCACATGACTCGAGTCCACACCAGCTCAGAGGTGGGACAAAGTCATTGTTATGCAAGTCCAAGTCGAGTCTGAAGTCATCAAATTCATGACTCGAGTCTGACTCGAGTCCAAGTCACATGACTCGAGTCCACACCTCTGACTCTTCCATGCTGGCCAGGCATCTTGGGAAGGGTGGGATTCACCACACTTTATCCCACCACATGGAACCTGGCGATCGACGTCCATGCTGCTGGCTGGATAGAGGCTGGGGGGACTTTTTAAAATTAAAACGCCCATTGATTAAACCGTCGCACAGGGAGATCAAATTGAACTGGTGACATCTGGATCACAAGTCCAGTGTGCTAACCATTACACCACTGTGGCAGCAGCAGCAGCAGCATTCCCCATTGTTGAGTAGTAAACACCTTGCCCGACAATGGAAGGTTACGCTGGCTTTTTGTATCCACTCCTTCGTGTGAGTGGAAGAGAGCAGTCGATGCACACAATGAGACCTGACAAAAATGGCTTGAAGATAATACTGCTTTTCCCCCCCCATACGCTATGCGGCTCGATACACTCCCTTGCCTAAATCATGCTGGGGGGTTGAAATAAAGATTTGAAAAGAACAAAACAAGATGCAGTGAATAATTGCAACAACAAAAACAAACCTGTTCACCGCTAAGTAGGATTACACTCTCGTTCGCCAGGCCAGACTGGTTTGTAGTATTTTTTTCGGGAGAGTGATGTGCAACCTCTCGTGACTTTATGGCATTCGCCTCGATGGTCTGATCGCCTTAAATGTGCATCTCTGATGGGGATCGATGTCCAGCGCAGACACACGTTGATATTCCCAGCCACGGTCAGGGAGTGGGCTTCCGACTGTACACGTCTCTTATAAACCTTGCTTTCACCATGCATACAAACAAAAATACAGAGACGTAGCCTACATCAGCTGTTGGGGGAGGGCGCTGTCAGTGAGAACCTATGAAGGCCTGTACTGCGAACGACGGGGTGGTGTGGCCAGCACCATGCTTGTATCTCCTCTGTCGTCCCAGTGCTGATGTTTACATCTAACAACTAAATACTAGTTTCAAGCTGAGTCTACCTAGGGGAGGCCTATGACTGCGTTAATACGTTTTCCACTGATGTTAGCCATGAGTGGCATGCGAATCCAGCTGGCTTAGGGGCACAGTGCGCTAACAACTACACTACCACTCCCAGAAGCAAAGACAAGGATCCCCCGTGTAGCCTGTAACAGACTGTTGGGGCAAGTGCTGTTAGCGAGCAGCACCTATGAAGGCCGGCACGGTGACGCAAGAGGGGGTGGGTGGCCAGCACCACAGTAGACCGCCTCTGCGCTGTGGCCTGCGATAACCGGGTGGTGAGTCGTGGGACCTCCCTTGCCAGTATCAAATTATAACAATATGTTGCACCATTTCTGGCAATAGAACAGGTGTTAAGATGTTAAATACTCAACTGAAACGTTTAGCAAGGAATCATGTCATGCATTAACCACACATACATGTGATGAACATGCAAAGAAACATGCTCTGATTGATCCACACCAGAGACAGGCTTTCATTAGAGCCTAGTCTCAAACAGCGTTAGATCAGAGGACATTGAAAGACAATGCAGCATATACTACCAGCACAGCACTGTTTTGTTTGTTTGCATGTTCACCACAAGTATTCGTGGTAAATACAATCCATGATTCCTTGCAAAACGTTTCAGTTTGCTGTTTTAACATCTTGATGCAACTGCTTTATTTCCAGCAAGGGTAAAACCTATTCTCATACGTGTGGTGAGTGTTACACGCCCGAGCCGTTTCACAGTCCGAGTACAGGAGCGGGGCCGCTCATTTAGCGCGAGGTGCCGGTGTGAAGAATCGTGCGTCTTCGTGTTGCCACCGCTTATCTGCGGGGGGGGGGGGGGGGGGGGGGAGTTCTGGCCCCAGGCGTGCGTGGTCGGGTGAATTGGCTGCCTTGGCACGTGTGGCTGCCCAGATTTCGTATTTTGCACGCGCCTCGGGCGCTGCGGCCGTCAGTGTCTTGCGTGGCGCGGGTTACTCTGCGAGAATTGTGCATGGGATCCTACGAGAATTGTGCTTTCACGACCGCGACGAAATCACCCAGCATGCACCCCACCGTGTCGCCCATATTTCGAGAAGCCGTGTGGGGTTGAGCCTGGATCGCGCTCGGATGTGGCGATCACTGTGCGCAGGCTGTCGCGGGCTGCTTCGGGGCTGTGGGGTGAGCAGCAGAGGGCAGTCGAGCAAACTCCATCGTTGTACTCTACTTTTATGTTCCCACGTCTACGATTCCTTGACTTTACCAACCCGCGCAGGCGAACGTGGTGGACTCTGGTAAAATCACGACCTCGACCTGCGCGTGGATTGACAAAGGGCTGTACGTGTGTATTTATGGAATTGTGCGTGATAGAGGTTGGTTATCCTAAGCCAATGAGGAAATGCAATGTTTGAGCAGATCAGTTGTGAATTGACTACACAGTCCGTCTTGGATGAGATTGGTGATTGAGACGGAGATGATTTCTGCATCGTACAGCTCAGAGAGCCGGATAAGCTTTCGAGCCTGTTTATGCAAAAGGCATGTGGGGAGGGGGGGGGGGTGTTGGGCATTGCATGGCGCAGGATAGGCCAAACGACTGCAAAATGTTGGTGAAGGAAGTGGTGGGAAATCACTGTCGACGTGATCAGGAAAAAGTGGCTGCGATGGGTGGAATGTGTCTACATCGGAATCCTCAGAATATTTATTTATCCCGGAGGAATCCGATGAGCTATAAAGCTCTTTCACAGATGTCCAGGAGCACAGGATGAAGGAGGGCAGGTTACAGAGAGCCCATGCAGTGGCACGCAGGGCTGTGGCGACCAAGGTGTAGACGTGAAGCCAAATGGTGGCGATGAACCGCCAGAGCCAACCCTTGAAAGACGTAACGATTGTGTGACGAGGGGAGAAGCCTAGGGGTTCCTTGAAGGGGAATGTCACCCGAATAGCCTAAAGTCAGACGATGGTCGTAGTGAGACCGCGAGCGCTGACCTTGGAGAATGGGCGGAGGGCGACCTTTCGACGGCCGTTCGATCTATCAGGGAGGACAGAACGGATAGCGAGGGATGGCGAGATTGGAAGCATCGGCCACGTTGACCCTCACTGGCCTTGACACGTGCTTTTTTTGACTTTGGAGGAAAAGCCAATAACGTTCAAATGTAATCCACATCATTGTATCCGATGAACATTGATTAACGTACGATGCATAGAACAGGAAAAAAAACTGTACCACTGCCAAGTTAGTTTGTGCATTTTCCATTTGGTAACATGCATTCGTTTGAGCGGGGAGGCACTCGGACATGGCTTCGCCTCGCATCCAATCAGCTGAGGGTTAAATTCTCTCTCCCGTCTCGAGCGGGGAAGCGCATCTGTTTATTTATTTATTTATTTCCTGCAATCCGTTAGGGTGCCGCTGTGGTGGAGTGGTTTGTGACACCCACCGAGGAAGGTCAGGATAATTGTGCCGATTCCTTGCCAGCTTCCCCGCCCTCCCCAACGTGGATTTATAATGGCGAGAAATCTGCTGCGGAGCCCACCCGAGCGGAATGGGGGGGGGACGGACGGGGACGATGCTGTGTCGTGTAACAGTTAGTACACTGGGCCTACAATTCAGGCCAGAGGTCACCGATTCAATCACCCAGCACAGCAGTTGAAACAATGGGACAGTTTCTTGAATACCCCTTGCACCCCCGTCCACTCCCCCGGGGCCTCACCAAGCCTCTGTTCACTCAGCAGTATAATGGACACACCACGATTAGTTAACGGCAGGTCACGCGTAGTGGGGTAGAATGAGGGACTCCCCAGCGATTCGAAGGCGTCTGGCCGGCACGGAAGAGTGGGGTCAAAAACCTCTCCGGAGGAGTTTCTCCAGAGCTCCCTCTCGAGTGGAGGATCTTTCGCCAGCAGTCACTCGAGCAAGCACTTGCGGAGCTGCACCTTTACCTGCACTCGCCGCCGCAACCTCCGATGAGCGCGGTTGGCTACGTACGGTGTGCGAAAGAAGTTCAACGTATATACGTACGTGCACTTAAACGGTCTTGCTGCCCTGTATTTATAAACCATGGGCCTCTGAGGACGTACAATACTGGCATAAGAGACACAGTGTTCAGGCTGCAGTCGGTCAGACACAGCAATCCTCAAGCCCGGCTGACAAGGGTGTGGTGAGGGCTGTTGTTATCTTAGGGCTGACCACCACTGCTAACACATGAGGTCCATTAGCCACGGGCAGTGGAGGGAATGTGAGAAATAATAAAACACAAATCCAGCACGGGTTGCTTGGCACGCTCGAATTTATAACTGGGGCGCCGCCGCCGCCGCGTGTGAGACGTCACAGATGCGGTGACCTACACTGTCCGTGTCTCTAGCCCAGCGACCGCAAATGTTGGTGCTGGCAACCAGAGGTGGGACAAAGTCATTGTTATGCAAGTCCAAGTCGAGTCTGAAGTCATCAAATTCATGACTCGAGTCTGACTCGAGTCCAAGTCACATGACTCGAGTCCACACCTCAGAGGTGGGACAAAGTCATTGTTATGCAAGTCCAAGTCGAGTCTGAAGTCATCAAATTCATGACTCGAGTCTGACTCGAGTCCAAGTCACATGACTCGAGTCCACACCTCAGAGGTGGGACAAAGTCATTGTTATGCAAGTCCAAGTCGAGTCTGAAGTCATCAAATTCATGACTCGAGTCCACACCTCTGCTGGCAACCATATCCACTGTGATTTGCACTTCCTCCTGATCGTAAACAGTCACAGAGGCGGCTGAATATCACGCGACAAACAGGTTTTCCCTGTTGATACGCGTTTTAAAACATTTGTTTCTGGCTGATTTTTTAGGGTAATACCTTTGTATTTTCGACAACGTGTGTTGCATCTGTATATTGGAGAAGTTTTTATGATTATTACATGCCTATGTGGTTATGTTAATCTAAATGGGAAGACTTGAAGTATAGCAAAGCCTTGGTCTCAAACTGCTTGCCAATGACTACACAAAACCACCCGTGCAAAATTGCAGCATTTCGAGAAGTGACATTTTTTTTGGGTTCGATTACCATTCGACAAACATTTACGCCCGTCGCAGTGTGCGTACGGCAGTGGCAGCTTGCGGACGAAAGCTGCAAGCGAGAATATCATCATCGCTTGCAGCTGGGGTTGGCAAGAAAGGGAGGCACGTTGAAGAGATCCCAAAGGTTGCTCTGCAATGTCACTCTACGGGGCTGTTTTTTGACGAGGTGCGAGAGTTCCAAATGACATTTCCTCCATGTCGTGGCACGAGGCCAACAGCGCAGCTGGATAAAATCGTAGAGAGGCATTGAGTAAATAAATATTAAATGTCGAAAAATGGCTATTTTTGAACAGTCGTAAATCACAAAAAACTTACTCTTTGGTTTTTTTTAGTAAAGTCACGTAGTTAGAAATAAAATAAAACAAAACATTTGATTTTTAACTACGTGACTTTACCGAAAGAACCAAAGAGTATGGATTCCTGCAGTCACGAAAGCTTCAAATCACAAAAAACTTACACGAGGCTCACAAACAGAACGTAATAAAAATGTAACCGCAAAAATAAATCGTCGCTAGACAATTTTACTCGTTTTTGTCCAGCACGCTGGACTTGCTATCCAGAGGTAGCAGCTTCGATCTCCTGGTGCGGCACTTGAAGCAATATGTGCAGGTTTCTTAAATCGCGTTCCGTCTCTGGCCGCCCAGCAAGCGTGGTGGGCACGCCACTGTGGAGCGGTAGGTTGCGTGTGATGGGGTAAAGTTTGGGCGTTTACACCTCCTCCCCGAGCTATCTGCCACGCGCTGGATTAGTTAGGAATAAAAATGCCTTCCTTAGAGCTCCCTCTCGTGAAGGCCCTTTTGGCAGCAGCGGTGTGAGCAAGCAGTTGCAGGGCTGCACCTTTATCTGAGTAAAAGTCAAGTCTGAGTGTCTCCTGGCTCATGCGCATTGGTATATTTCTCTCCTTCAGTAAGACAGTGGTCAAAATAGCAAATTTTTATAGCGAGGATGAGTATCTCTGCCAAATAACCACTCTAAGTGTCCCACAAAGTAGCGCTCGTTCTATCAGCCCCATATGGGTGATAGACCCGGATCGACCGTGAATAGGGATTTGAACTCGCGACTTTCCAAGTGCGCGTCATGGTGCATCGAATCATCTCCCGCACCACCACCTCGCTGGATGACAGCGCTCGTCCTTCGTGCTCCATCATTCCGAAGCATATCTCGCGCGTGTATCTCTGACCGTGGCGTGCGAGGTGCGTCCTTGCGTGGGTGACCCCGCGCGTGCGCGCGTGACCATAAACCCCGTCCGTGCGCCTCCCCCTCTGACCGCCGAAATTAAATAGCCGCTCCCCGTTCCGTCCACCCATCCACCCGATCCTTGCGGCTGGTCCTTATTGTTTGTGTTGCCCCCCCCCCCCCCCCCGCATCAAGGCTGTGCCCAAGGACTACGCGGCCAAAAACCGTCTTGCCGCTCTCCGCCCGCGCGGCCGCCTGCGTCTCTCCCCCCCCCCCCCCCCCCCCGCAGTTCCCAGCGCGGCGCGTCCATTCCTTCCTCCCCCGCCTCCGCCAGATCGATAAGAACGCGTGCGGCGAGCCGCGCCGCGCCTAACAAATTAGATTTTGGCCGCTCGCTTTGGTGGGTAACTGAACGCTTGTCGGAGGCTGCAGCCGTCTGACCGCCGCCGTGTGTGCAGGAAGCAGGTCTGATTAGGCCTGCGGGCGGAGGACATCGAAAAAACAAAATGCCACGCAAGGCGGCACCCACCGTCGCAAGTCGAGCAAGGCACTGATGCCCTGCGCACAATGCATTGCGAGGTCGCACTCATTACACACGTGCAAAGTGTTGGCCACAAGTGAACCACAATACCTTGCTGATCTCGTCAAGAAACATAGGCCATCGTCACGCGAACTCCGGTCGTCTTTGCAGTGGCTTTTTGGCGAACCGTCGAACAAAGACGGTGTCACCGCGTCGCGCGCTTTCAGGTGCTCTTATGTGGCCGTCTGGAACGCTCTTTCCTTCCGATATTAGGAAGCCACTGACCTATGCATTTAAAATCTGGATTGAAAGCTAATTATGCTTTGAACAGCTTTTTGTGTTTTAGTTTGTCCTTCCCCCGCACTTCCGATTAGCATGGCAGGCTTCATATGTCAGCATGCCGTTCCTGCATTGTGGAACTGCCTTACTTATCCCATCTTCCCTAAAATGTCAACCCTCTCAAAGTAATGTCTGAGAGCTTGTGAAGTTGGGAAAGGTAAGAAACAAAAGTGGTGTTCATTTTAGTTGATGCCCAGCGAGTAACAAAACTGTATCGGTCTCAATGAAAGGCCAAACAGGCTTTTATTTGCTTACAAGCTGCTTAGCTGCAGTTATGCTTCTGGCACTGTGTAATACAATGAGCCATAGCAATCCCAACAGTACCTTGTATTATATTATATTCATAATCCATTGCTGGATCCTGTGTCAGTCTGGAGGTTTTTTTTACTATACCTCACCGCGCATAAGGTCAGTGCGGGGTTGGTGATTTGGAATCGGCCCAGGATCAGTTTAGATACCACTCACTGCTGACGTTAGTGTGTTAACCACGGTGTCACCAACCCGCTCCAATTTCTCAGAGCTTGACTCAAGTTCAGAAGCTTGTCAATGCCAACCGAAGCAAAACTTATTATCTTTATTTGTTTGTATCTTTGATGGAAGATATCGGTATGAGTAATTATTATTCCTTATTTACGCATGTTCATTATGTGCACGTGATCTCTGTGCGATTCATCAACCCTGCCTCGAAGCTGCTGGATAGATACATGGCTTTCAATACCCAGAAGAAGCCTCACCGAGTCTCAAGACTCTTTCTCAGGAGCTTCGTGAATAGGGATGTTTCATTATTGAGCGTTAGAACATATGCCGCCTGCCATGGGATTATGGAATTTCCACTGCAACCTCCTCAGAGATGATTGTATGAGCACAGGGACACCTTGACTTGTGACTTTGATGAAGGTTGATGTGCCAGAGCTGAAGGGTGTGTGTGTGTGTGCGCGCGGCGTTACAGGCGTAATTACAACCTCACCCGGCCAATATACTGATATATCGATAGGTGTTCACAAATCAATAGCATTTTCGAAGATAAATGTCACCGCCGTTTCTTTCATAGACAGCTAATGCACCCAATTTTGAGCTTAAACCCCAAGCAAATGCTACTCTGATAATCCAGCACAGGCAAAAGGTCTTACACTTGCCCCATGGTGCAGCTTACAGTTAATTCCGATTGGCACCATCAGGTTAGTGCAGCACGCTAAATTGCTTGATTGATGGTTTTCTACGAGGCGCACATCAATTATGGCTGCAACCACACCTCACGACCCGACCCCCAGCCACGGAAAAGGTAAAAATTGCAAAACCCAGCACATTTGTGTCTCCTGCCCGGAGAGTTTTCACGCAACCTTGCTTGCGGACGTGGGGGGTCGAAACTTTGTTTGCTACCATGGCACCAGTCGAGATGACTGACCTTCACGGTATTTAGTCCTCGGGCGTCCGGTGGTGGGTGGCAGACGGTGAGCTTGCAAATCGTAAAAGCCCCGTTGAATGTCTACAAATCCGAGCGTCTATTTGCCCGCGTAACCAACGACGTGCCCCCCCCCCCGACTCCATCACCCTTCCTTCCATGACAAAGTGAATCCGCGTATTCCCCAGATGTGGTTTAACCAATTCTCACAGCGGTGTTTTTTCTTCACTTGCATCGGTGTCCGCGGCGCCGAGAGCTCATCTCTCAACCATGCGTCGTCGCGAAGGAGGGCCCCCCTGTACACGCGCACTCGCGCGCAACGTGTACGCCGCAATCGATAAATAAATATCACAAAAGCGATTACCCAGCTGTTTGACATTACACAGCGATACCTGTTGGAATCAATCTAATTTTGTTACGACAATGCGCGTCACGGCGACTCCGTTTTACAGCGCTGCGCTTAGCCACGCCGTGGAGGCTGTTGGCATCCTGCGCGCCGAATGGATCCCAGCGGTTGTGGTTTTTTTGGTCTCACAGAGGGGATCCATAAAGTTTGCCTGCACCCTTTGTTGAACAAAGCCAGGGGGGACTTTCTGACTCAAAAGCAAGAGAGGCATCACAGCTGGGCAGCCCTCAATTCAGGTAGAAGGTCAAGTTCGAGTTTATTTATTTAACCAGGTGAGAACTAAATCACACACTATATTCACATTTGCAAGGGTGAGCCTGGGTAACTTCTCTACCTAATGAATGTTTTGAGGGTTAGTTGATTTATTTATTGAACCCAGTGGGAACTCAAGAGACCAGGAAGAGTTTCATTCGCAACGCGCGACCTGTGTCACTAATAATGACAAGAGAAAGAAAAAGAACAACGATGAAGCGAAAAGAAAGCGGAGCAAAAGCAACGATGTCGAATAAGGAATCTAAAATAGTGCACAAATATAAATAAACGTTAAATAATAATTCCCTGTAGCGCAAGTCGCCCTGGGGTCGATTTCGTTTTTGCTCCACCTGTTATTATGTGGTCACTGTCTCCTATTCACCGCCTAAATGTGATTCCATCAATAGGCGCACCACAGAGGTGCAGGTCAGTGTTGGCTTGTTGTGAAAACATCATCGGCAAAAATATTTGTAACTCGTTTCTATCGGTAGCCGTTTCAAATTCCCTCATTAAATGAGAAAAAAAATGAGTAGGGCATTGGCATTCTGTTTGGCGCTAAAATTCCCTTGGAGCTGGTGAACATTATTTGCTCGTTGGTTAACTGCACAAGTGAGTTAGCGACACAGAGCGGGGAATTGAATTTGGCCTGTGTCTGGGTCCCGTGACTGATTAAGAATGCCAGGAGCTGACACAGTGGACAAACAAACAAGCAATTAAATAAACACGAAGCACGGACACACACGACCGCACGCGCATTCATACATACAGATGGATGTGCCTGCACACACTGCATGTAAAAAACATTTTTTTTGTTTTACCATACACACACGTGTGTACATTGAAGCAACATTGGATATTTTCATACATGCAGGTGTGTGAGCTCACACACATACTTCTCATGGACACGTGCACAAACATACATGCTCAAACACGTAGTTACCAAGTTCAGCTTTATAGAATATAGGAAGAAGTGGTGTTATTTAAAATAATATCAATTTTAATTAAATTTGTCAATCCACTGCTCTGTCAGGCATGGGCGGTGTTTGACCATACTTCCCAATGCTGGTCAATGCGGGTTGGTGGAGTGGATTCCCACCAATATATCACTCGCCACCGAGGTTGACTGAACGGTAATCGAACTCATGTCGCTGGTTTCATGGCGCAGAGCCCTAACAACTGCGCCATGTGAAACGCGGACTATAAGACTAGGGGGTCGTGTGGCCAGCGCCATGCCCTCTTACCTTTTTCTAACCAGTACGGATGTCTACACATCGCACCAGGTACCCTGACGAGGTTCGGTCGACTTAGGAGAGGCCCAAAAGCACTTGTGTTCGCTCTCGTCGGGCTGCTGGGTTTACAACGCAGTGCGTTGACCACGCTGTACGCTGCGCACACTGCACGTTGGCGCACACATGCACGCACACACAGGGCAGCATGCCTGCCAGTGTGATCTCAAACTGTGGCAGCCCAAATGAACGACAGCTGTCGGGGAGTTCGGCTGCGGTGGAAAAAGACAAAATCGTTCGCTCTGCCTCACTCTCGCGTGTCCTCACTTCTGCTCGCGGACCAAGAGAAATTCCACGAGGGCAATTGCACGGCCCAGCCCTGCCCCCCACTATAGCAAAAGTCTGCCCCCCCCCACCCCAGCCGCATTCAACATTTATGTTGCTGCCCGTTTATGTCATTGTGGTTGTGTGTGTGTGCGTGTGTGAGTGGGGAGTGGTGGTGTAACGGTTAGCGCGCTGCACTACGAACCCGGCGAACCGAGTTCGATTCCAACTCTCGGCCAATATCAGTGACGATTGTCTGAACCTGTCCTGGGCCTCCTCTAGGTCGACTCAGCCTCAAATGAGTACCTGGTGTGGTGTGTAAACATCGCCACCGGGGAGACAAAGGCAGCCAGACGCGGTGTTCGCCACTCACCACCTCGTGTGCTATGCCGGCCTTCATAGGTGCTTGCGAACAGCACTTGCCCCATTAGTCTGTTACAGGCTATATGGGGGATCTTTGTCTTTGTGTCGGTTAATGAATATTACTTATCATCATCTGTTATTAAGAAGCGGGTGATAAAGGCCCATTGTGGTGGATAAAAAAAAATTCAATCACAGTTGCCGTGCACACGCTGAAAAGCCCATAATGCCAAAGTGGCCAGCAGTTGATGTTAAGAATAAATAATGCTTAGCACGTTCTTTTTTGAATTGAGCAAGGTTACTACTACTCCGAGAGCTTGGGAAAAGAGACAATTGGGAGGGAATTCAAACGTCAATCATTGGGAGGTAAAAGGCGAAGAGAGCAGTGAGTTGACGGGCACTCACGATGCTGAACACAGTATGGATGAGACTGAAACGCAATATATTGACTCCCAGGTTCGGGAGAACTTACAGGTTAGAAAAAGATTTGAGCTGCGAGAATGTATTTTTGTTGAACTTCGCTCGCACTGCACGTAGCGATCCGTGCTCATCGGAGCTTGAATTGAGGATAAAACAGTTGACATATACAACCTATATATATTTTTTATTTCGACAATGTGCACTGATTGAATTGCAGACGGCTGTCTCTCATACTATTGGACAGTAGCGCCCTGTGGGCATCTGCAGGAATCAACATTTTGTTGACCGTGTTAAAGTGGGCCTCATGGTGAGCAAACTGACGACCGAGCAATCTTCCGCCACCTCTCTGCGGTCGAGTGGAGTTCGTTTCGCCATCGGCCAGTTGTCTATTACCCCGCTGGGTAAAGGCCTCCCCGCACCGTGGCCCTGCGATGCCACAAACTACCTTACTCCTGCACGGCTGGCTACGTATGGTGTGAAAGAAGTTCAATATACCTATGTATTTTGATTTAAAGCTTTCATGACTGTAGGGATTCATATTCTTGGTTCTTTCGGTAAAGTCACGTAGAAGGGAATAAAAAAAATATATAAAATATATTTTTTTATTATTATTTTATATTCTTGGTTCTTTCGGTAAAGTCACGTATAAGGGAATAAAAAAAAAATATAAAATATATTTTTTATTATTATTTTATATTCTTGGTTCTTTCGGTAAAGTCACGTAGAAGGGAAATAATAAAATAATAAAAGTATATTTAAAAAATATAGATTTGTATTATTATTTTATTTTTTCCCTTCTACGTGACTTTACCGAAAGAACCAAGAATATGTATACCTATGTATGTTGAACTTATTTTGCACCGTACGTAGTCAACCGTGCCAATCGGTGGTGCAGCCATGACATCAGCTCACATGAGCTCACATGAGCTGATATCATGGCTGCATCTCCACATTGGTCACCCTCTCTGGGTTGTTTTTTTCCTTTGGCTGCTATTGTGTCACCAGCTTTACCCACTGGCCGCGGTCCCTTCTAGCGTTGTGTTCCTGCCACAGCATGGTCCCTTTGCTTGGCAGTCAACGCGATGCCTCTGATTTGTGTTTGTTCCCTCCCTTGGCCAAGACGTTCATCATTCTGTGTCTCAGTGCATCTCCAAGCGTGCATTTCTCCAAGCTTTTTCATGCACCTCTCAGCTTTTGTTCCACGTTGTTTGTTATCAGCGTCCACGTTCCTGAGCGGAGGTTTCTGTCGTTCAGCGAAATTAAGTAACGTTTCCCACCATTGAATTTATATATATTTTTTTATTTAAGCCCGCACAATTTCTGTGCCTGGGGCATTTCATAATCTTATGAGATCTCATATTTTGGAGTAAAAATTTTCCTTTGAATAATAATAACTATTTTTTATGATAAGCGGCTGGCTTAATACAAGGAGAGCTGCTCAATCAGTCGAATTTTAGTTGAAGTGAAATTAAACTCACTTATTTGAGGAGAATATGACCCCAATGCTAAAGTCCAGAATATTAATTTACTTCATTGAGTGTTTTAAAATTGAACTATTCCAGTCCAATATTGGGAACAATTGACGGTAACGTGTGGCAGGGCTGACTGCAGATTTGTCTGTGTTAGGTTGGCTAACATTTAATTAACGTCATCGTTTGTATTAATGCTCTTGCCATTCAATTTAAATATATTTCTTAGATCGCCCGTGTGAGTCGTCGTTTCCACTTAATGATTATTTGAATCGATCTCGGAGAGTGTAGGCGTTGAATGTAATTTCATCTGAGCTCCCCCTTACATTACATACATTAATCTGCCCATTTTGTGGTCATTTTGTATTTTCTTTCCTCGCCGTTTGAGGTGCACGTTTAGAACGCGTCCAGGGCTAACAATTTAGAAGCTTGTGTCAGCCGGTGGTTCTTTTGGGTTTATAGGTAAAGGTATTACTGGAATATTAAATGTACACGGATTTAATCCGTGATGGATTTGTGCTTAAAATGCTGCTGCATAAACACACGAGGAGTTTAAAACAATGATACAGCAAAGCGTTTAAAATGACGTGACTGTACACTTGTTCTGTACTAAATTTAGACTTAAAACCTTCGTGACTGCAGGAATTCATATTCTTGGTTCTTCCGGTAAAGCCTATTTTTCTCGTATATATATATTTTTTAATCAAACTGCGGTTGGTATGGTTAATAGTTATGTTTACGGCAGGATGGTGTCGTGGTAACAAACGTGTCTCACAACAAGAAGGTCCTGGGTTCAATTCCTGAATCGGGTGACTGTTTAGACAATGTATGATCTCCCCTGGTCATGCATGGGTTTTCTCTGGGTTCTCTGGCTTTTTTTCCATAGCAAAACAAATATAACAACGTACAATGTCTTATATTCCAATGTAGAAAAATTACCTTCAAGTTATTAAATTGGGATTACACATATC
This sequence comes from Lethenteron reissneri, assembly GCF_015708825.2. NCBI lineage: Eukaryota > Metazoa > Chordata > Hyperoartia > Petromyzontiformes > Petromyzontidae > Lethenteron > Lethenteron reissneri. The sequence continues at coordinate 9,307,612 of NC_083826.1, read as the reverse complement.
AACATCGCCCCTGACTGCAAAAACCTGGCACAACCCTCCTGAATAAGTCTCTTGAGACTTTGTGAGGCTTTCCTGGGTAAAAAATCGTAATAACAACAACAACAATATGACACAAACATTATGTGAAAAGATATTAACAGTATACGTTAATATTTTCGCACAAATCGATATACACGCACTGCAGCAGACATTCTCTCTAATCCAACAAATATTCGCGAGGTATCCTGGAAAATTGCTTCGAATATCAGGGGGGAAATTGGCTGTGGGATGGCTTAGAGATGTGGGAGGAGGTGGCATCTTGGGAAATTCAATGCCATACGGTGATAATGATCTGTTCAAGCTTCCATGCGTCAGCTTGACTCACAGAGGGGTTCACGGTCTCCGTTGTCTGTCTCACCCTCCTCTTATCTGTGTTGCACATCTGGACGGAGTGTGCTTTCAGAACCTTTACCCCAAATCAGACGCTGTACGTATTGTATGCCTGTTGAACCTCTTTCGCACCGTACGGAGCCGAGCGTGCTAATCGGAGGTGCGCAAAAAGGAGTTGTAAAGAAATACGTTTTCAGTCTAGATGATTGAAACGTGCATAGCTCCAGTGGCTTCCTAATATCGGAGAGAAGAGCGTTCCAGACGGCCGCAGAAGCGCATCTGAAAGTGCACGATGCGGTGATCGTCTTTGCTCAATGGCCAGCCAAAAGCCGCCGCCGCTGCTACGAGGTGCCGAAAACCATGAAAGGTGTCACCTTGTTTTGGAAATGGTGGTTGTTTTCTGTGAAACAAGATAGTTGTTGGAACAATGATGGATGGAGTCTTTTTTATTTTAGGCACTATAGGAATAATAGTTTGGCGAGGCCTTTATATCATGTGTAGTGACAGAACGGTCACTACTGTGTTGGCCCGTACGAGGGCTGGGGGCCCCAAGGGGGTGCCTGGGGGGTCACGTGCTGGAGGGATCCGGACCTTCCCAGAGGTGGGGGAAGTGAGGCGTGGCCTGGGAAGTGAGGCGTGGCCTGGGAAGGGAGGCGTGGCCTGGGCGGAGCCGGCCACGCCAGAGAGACGAGATATAAGGGTGGTGTGAAGGCAGAGCAGGGCGGTTCCTGAGAAGAATGAAGACACCTCGTGAAGATGCCAGAAGAGAAGACCTACAGTGAGCGGACTGCCAGCAGCCACCTGGCTGGGTCATGCTGGAGCGGCTAAAATACAACGGTGTGTTAGCTAGTGTAGGTCGGTGGTCACCACCCTATGTGTAGAGTAAGAGTAACTGTTGAGTAAACGTTGTGTTAATTAATAAATGAGTGTTGCCTCCCAAGAAGTGTGTGCGCCTAAATTGAACCCACTACATTTGGTGTCAGAAGTTGTGGAAAAATAAATATTGCTAGGTGTTATCCTAGGGAAGTAAAATGGGCACACGAAAAACAAATATAAAACTCATCTGGACGTCTTCGTACGACGGGGATGGTGTGACGACCGTCCTTCGGTCAGCCCCGGGGATGGCAGCCCCGGTGACAGAGAGAGAGAGAGATGGCGCTGCACGCGGAGCGGCGGGACTTGCATCGCACTGCTGCTTCGCCGCCATCGGGAACGGAGCGACGGAGCCGCGGCGAGAGGACACCATCGTCGCTGCGGTGGCTGGCGGGGGAGGCCCGAGCATTCGGGCCACGCGGTGGGCCCGCCATTTCGGCGGCTGGTCGGGGCGCTGTTCCCGCCAAAACGCCGTTCCCGCCATTTCGGCGGCTGGTTGGGGTGCTGTTCCCGCCAAAACGCCGTTCCCGCCATTTCGGCGGCTGGTCGGGGCGCTGTTCCCGCCAAAACACCGTTCCCGCCATTTCGGCGGCTGGTCGGGGCGCTGTTCCCGCCAAAACACCGTTCCCGCCATTTCGGCGGCTGGTCGGGGCGCTGTTCCCGCCAAAACGCCGTTCCCGCCATTTCGGCGGCAGGTCGGTGCGCTGTTCCCGCCAAAACACCGCTCCTGCTGCCGAAATGCTGCTCCCGCCGACATCAACGCCTGCAGAGGGGGAGTTCCAGCCTTCTGCTCGAGCGTGAGAGGTGGATGGGTTCGCAAGAGCAGGCCGTGTTCACCATCAAAGATTCTTCAGGCCGTTCCAGTGCTCCACCTTGCCGCCCTCCGCTATTCACAGTTTGCCAGGCGAGTTGTGACTTGACAAGCACCCGGCCCCAATAAAAATAATAATAATAACTTCACCCATCTTACGTGTGCCGGGTTGCGATCGCGGGTGGTTTTTTTTTTACTCGCTGGGTTGCGGAACGTGTTCGTCCGGTTGTGTGCGTGAGAAATTGACGCGGCGACCAGTGTTTGTTGTTAATTACGGCGTCGAGATCGGTATCTTCTGGGGGTAGTTAATGATTAATTCGTTGTTGGTGTCCCGAGCTCCGTTGATATCCTGTATGTTGCCGTGTTAATGACTCGTGTTGTTACATCGTTGTGTTGCGAAATCGCCATTGTTATTGTGTATACTGTATGGAGTTTCGCTCGTGATTGTCACTTGCAACTGTCAGAAACTTTGATCGTCATTGTTAACAGTGTATGGAATGTTGGGTACTTGCTTGTGATTATTTACTATGTACGGATTGTCTGGAGTATTGATTGTGTGTGTTGCCATGTGGGGACTGGATGGTGCATTGTGCCAAATGATTGACTGTACGAACTTCGTATACTGCATATACTGTATTAATCAATTCGGCGATTCTTGGGGTTTGTGTACAGTTTTTTTTTCTCTCAAAATTCGAATGCCCTGAGTCCCATGGTTAATGTTGAAGGGGATTTTGAAGTGACAGGTTCGGTTTGTTTCAAACTCACTGGTTGGTTCCTGTCCGTTGTTGCACAGATGATGTCTTTTGTGCGGGAATGCTCCTTGTGTTCTACATGGATCGGGGGTGCGTTTCCGTTAATTGCCGTCAAATTGCATTGCTCTCTCCACTCGGTTGGTACAGCTGCATTGCTGCAATGCGAGTCTCGGAGATGATGTGTACGGATACGGGATGTGAGGTGTATTGTTGTGACCATTGAATATTCGGGATCGTCAAAAAAAAAAAAAATTGTGCGTACCTGTTCGGCATTGGATTAGTTCTGTGGGGGATCATAATTCAAATTGTATGTGTTGTGATGGTGTTAAATTGCGATGGTGACATGCTGCCAGGGATTTGGAATTGTGCTGCTGGCTGTCACTATCTTGGGGCGCAGGTCCTGACCAGGATGGCCCAGTGAGTGTTGCGTGTCTAACATGAACGTTGTGGTCCCGTCATGCTATGGCTGACGGCTTGACCTGACAGCCCGGAGATTGAAACACTCCGTGGTATGTCTAGCCTAGTGGGCTGTGCGCTCACATGGCTCGGAGAGTGTGGTCCCGTCATGCTATGGCTGACGGCTTGACCTGACAGCCCGGAGCTTGAAACACTCCGTGGTATGTCTAGCCTAGTGGGCTGTGCGCTCACATGGCTCGGAGAGTGTGGTCCCGTCATGCTATGGCTGACGGCTTGACCTGACAGCCCGGAGCTTGAAACACTCCGTGGTATGTCTAGCCTAGTGGGCTGTGCGCTCACATGGCTCGGAGAGTGTGGTCCCGTCATGCTGTGCCTGACGGCTTGACCTGACAGCCCGGAGATTGAAACACTCCGTGGCATGTCTAGCCTAGTGGGCTGTGCACTCACATGGCTCGGAGAGTGTGGTCCCGTCATGCAATGGCTGACGGCTTGACCTGACAGCCCGGAGAGCGAAACACTCCGTGGTATGTCTAGCCTAGTGGGCTGTGTGCTCACATGGCTCGGAGTGTGTGGTCCCGTCATGCAATGGCTGACGGCTTGACCTGACAGCCCGGAGAGCGAGACACTCTGTGGCTTGTCTAGCCTTGTGGGCTGTGCGCTCACATGGCTCAGGGAGGGTGGTCCCGTCATGCTATGGCTGACAGCTTGACCTGACGGCTCGGAGGTTGAGACCCTCTGAGGCGCGTTGAAACAGTGGGCTGGAGATTCGTAAGGTTCGGGTGGAGTTGGCCTGTTACGTTGAGACTGTTTCCCTCAGTTGTTAGGGTGCATGTTGTGCAGTGAGTGAACGATGGGTCGTCTCAGCTCGGTCGGTACAGCTATATGCTGCGATGCGAGTCTGGGAGAGAGACTGGGTCATCTCAGCTCGGTCGGTACAGCTATATGCTGCGATGCGAGTCTTGGAGAGAGACTGGGTTAAAATCCCACCGATATGGCCGACGTGTGCTACTGGTTGTGACGCCGCGTCGGAAAGGCGGTGGGGGGGTAACATGGAAATCCCCCCCCCCCGATATGGCCGACGCGTGCTACTGGTTGTGACGCCACGTCGGAAAGGCGGTGGGGTGGTAACATGGAAATTCCCCCCCCGATATGGCCGACGCGTGCTACTGGTTGTGACGCCACGTCGGAAAGGCGGGGGGGTGCTAACGGGTGACTGTCATTGCATGCGTGATTCTAACGGTGGGGGGGGCTGTGCTGTAGCGTAAGTGGGTTAGCCAGTTTTCATGTATATTTGTTGTTAATTCCCCGTTTTCTATGCGGTTCCCTTTTACCCTCGTCGATTCTGTATATATTACGTGATTGTATTTCTTATCGGTCGCCGGTCATTTATTGATGTTGCTGGTTCGGAGGCACACCTTTTCGATGTTCACAGTTGTGTTACAGCCGGGGACGGCTGTGTGTTTATACAGGAGGGGGTGATGTAGTGACAGAACGATCACTACTGTGTTGGCCCGTACGAGGGCTGGGGGCCCCAAGGGGGTGCCTGGGGGGTCACGTGCTGGAGGGATCCGGACCTTCCCAGAGGTGGGGGAAGTGAGGCGTGGCCTGGGAAGTGAGGCGTGGCCTGGGAAGGGAGGCGTGGCCTGGGCGGAGCCGGCCACGCCAGAGAGACGAGATATAAGGGTGGTGTGAAGGCAGAGCAGGGCGGTTCCTGAGAAGAATGAAGACACCTCGTGAAGATGCCAGAAGAGAAGACCTACAGTGAGCGGACTGCCAGCAGCCACCTGGCTGGGTCACGCTGGAGCGGCTAAAATACAACGGTGTGTTAGCTAGTGTAGGTCGGTGGTCACCACCCTATGTGTAGAGTAAGAGTAACTGTTGAGTAAACGTTGTGTTAATTAATAAATGAGTGTTGCCTCCCAAGAAGTGTGTGCGCCTAAATTGAACCCACTACACATGTATCATGGTTCATGGTGATGATTTTCAAAGTGACACTGTTTCAATGTTCAAATTAGCATTATAGCAATGCTAATCTCTCTCTTGGAAGTTTTAAGCTGGTGGTAGACATTCTGTATTGCAATTACGGGGCCAGCCAATAGAATTACCAAAACTTTACTTCCCACAAGATGATAGTAAGTTTATGGACCATTAAGAGATGATGGGCTTAATTGTTCCCCCACTAGGATTTGAACTCATGTTGTGAGACGAGCACACTCCACACGCTACCCCCAAGCAAAATAAACTGTGCATTGCTTAAGTAAGATAATGTAATCCCTGACTGGGATTGAGGTGATTCGGTAAAGGTGCAGCCCTCTAATTGCTTCCTCAAGCCACCTCTGGTGTATAGGCCTCTGCTAGAGAGAGCTCTGGAGAGGCCCTGCCGAGGGCATTTGGCAGACTCTTCAACGCTGGCCAAATGCCTCAGACGAAGTGCGAGGAAGTGTATTTTGCATCGCCACAGGTGGCCTGCCGATTGACTAACTGTGACATCCTCGTATCTACGTTTACACATACTGCTGGGTTGACAGAGAAGGATCGCGGTGAGGGAGGGGAGGGAGGGGGTGGCACTTAATATAATAAATGTAACCCATTGGGTCAACTGCTGGACCAGGAGATCGAATAGAATCGGCGACCTCTGGATTGTAAGACCAGTGTGGTAACCAACGCAGCACGGCAGCGTCCGACTGGGACGCACCTGGCAATGGAGGTGATATCGCGCGTAGTTGTCATTGGCACTGGCCATGGAAATGTTGTGGCCTCGTCGTTTTATCTGCCATGCCTTGATGTACTCCGTGACGCAATGGCCCGCTCGTCCGAGCAGCGCTACGGGATCCGTCGAACAAAGGCCACACTTAGCTTTCTAGTCATTCATTTTGTTTTTAACATCAGCGGTTGCTGCCAGCAATCATCGCCAAGGTGGCGAGGTGTAAACTACCTCGCCTGGCACGCAGGAGGTCGTAGGTTCGATCCCGACCCTGGAGCCTGCTGTATATTTGGAGTTTGCGTGTCTCTCCGTGGTCGCGTGGAATTTTCTCCGGGGTCCTTCGGATTTTCCCTCCGCATTTAGAATTAACGTCACATGTTTAGAGTATTTGGCTGGCTATACATTTCCATGTAATAATCCACTTCGTTGAGCTGTCATTTGTGGACAGGTTGCTTCTGAAAAAGAGCTACACGGCTCAGCCTTGGGCGCATTGCTGAAGATTACAAATGGGAGCCGAATGGGTTCTCTTCACAGCCAGAGAGACTGAAATAATCCTCGTGTTTTGATTTCGGGGGAGGGGGGGGGGGTGGTTATCTCCCTGCCGGGTAACAAGTGTTTGGGGGGTGGGGTGGGGGGGGGGTATTAAGCTGTCTGCGGCTGCGTTCATCTGCCGCCAAACTCCGCCGTCTGCGGTGGCGGCCTAAAACCTCTCGTTAAGATTATCCGCGTGAATTGTTGGCCCATTAAAGAGGTTGGGTTTTCCGGCGGGTTAATTGCTTGAACGCCTTGCTTGGTGACGTGGGGCTGGAACAGCTCTGATTCAGCGGTGGCTCTTATTCGCCACGAACACACCTTTTAAGCGAGAATTGGAAATTCAATTTGCGCGCAGTAATCTGTAAGAATTAAGCAGACAGGTACAGCCCATTGACCAACTTATTATGTACTGTGTGCTACTACGTTTGCTGTGTGTGTATTGTGTACCGCGCGTCCATAAATATTGTCCTCTAAAATATGCTTTTGTATAGTGATAAAATATCACAAATGGGGTTAATTATTAACAAGTTGGTTTTACTCCATAATTGTTATCATTTGTTCATTTTTTTCGCCATTGACACCCTGTATAAAATCAACAACAGTGAGGTGGTGGCGCAGTGGTTAGCACGCTGCACGATGAAACCCGGTGACCTGAGTTTGACCACCATCCTCAGCTGACATCAGCGGTGAGTGGTGTCTGAACCTCGACCTGGGGTGGGGTCCCCTCTCCACCAACCCGTATCGACCAGCGTGGTGAAGTGTGGTCAAACATTCCCACGTAACTGCACAGAATAGGGAGGCCTTCATTCACTCGCCCCCTCCACTCCTTCTCGTCCCTCCCCTCTAGCCCTTCCGTGACCCCTGTGTGTCTCCACTGTTGCGGTCACTCGTCCCTCCGCCTTTGCACGCCCTAAATCACGATAATTTGTGACCGCTCTTTCAACTGTGTTAAGTGCCTTGAGCAAAAGGAGCTCTGTGCATATAAAATAAGGTAAGATAAGATCCAACAGCGGGATGACCAAGACTGAGGATGAAGATGATGATGATTATCATGATGAAAGGCATTCAGTGTTTCTATTGCGTTATGTACAAAAAGCCACACACACACAATCTCAGCTGCTGAGCCTTGCCAAGCCCGCTGGGGCAAGCGTCGTGCGTGAGCAGCTGTAATGGCCAGCAAACACCTGTGGTGGGTGTGGGTGGGAGAACACAAGCCCCCAGCCGATTGCACCCAAACGGTGCGAGTGAAATGCTACAAAGGGAACTCGTTTGTACGAGTGGGTCGAGGGCGAGGCGCGGGGGAAGGTACAAATCGGATTGCTATTGATGCTCTCTCAAGTATTTGTTCTCGGGCACCAAAGTTCCACCTGTTGCTCAGTTGAGCCCTCTTGGAAGACACCCCACTGATTTCTAATGACAACTTTTCAGCCTTCTCAACAGGTGATTGAATATTGTGAAAGCGACCGGGTCCATATCTTAGAGGGGGGTAGAGTGTTAAAAATGTTGATCGAGATTGGTGGCAGACATGCAGCGGCTTTGACCATGACATGTTGTTTTCTATATAATTTCCACTTATTTTAGTAGGGCATATAAAATGCATCACCATTTACATCGTGTAAATATATTCCCTCCCCCGACCTCCCCAAACTGCAGACAAGGAGTTACCCATCGATGACCAGAATATAGACCAGTTTGAACACCATTCTAGCCAGATATGCCTGCTTTTAGTAAGTCGTTTTTCCAAATTAATAATTCAGTATTCACATGCTGCATGAATATTCTTGGTTCTTTCGGTAAAGTCGCGTAGAAGGGAAATAATAAAATAATAAAAATAAAACAATAAAATTATCATGACGTTTCGGTCACAACGCAAGCAGCCGTCCTCAGGTGAAGAACAGGGCTGTCGGAAAGACAGCACTCCAATGAACACTGCTAAGCTTGGCAGCGTATTTTAAGCTGGGTGGGAGGAGGAGAGCGCCTTGACAAAGGAGTTTACATATCAACAGAGGAATTTAGCATGTTCATGACAAATGCAGATATGGGATTCGTCACTCCTTGTGGAAAGTGTAGGCGTTGGGCGGTCTCAAAGTCATATTATGCTCGTAGTGTATTATGTAGGATTAGCAGTAATAATGGAAGGGAAATTTTTATAATAAAGAACTGCAGCAGCCCAAACCACCGCGTATCAAGCTCGTGCATTATGTGGAAAACAAAAAAGGAGTTTCTAAAGAACTGCAAATACCCTACTACCATACAATACACCAATGTGAAAAAACTAAATATAAACTACTAAATATAAATCTTCTTGGTTCTTTTGGTAAAGTCACGTAGAAGGGAAATAATAAAAATAAAACATAATAAAATACAATTCTCACGACGTTTCGTCCACAACGCAAGCAGCCGTCCTCAGGTGAAGAACAGGGCTGTCGGAAAGACAGCTGTGGCCGAAACGTCGTGAGAATTGTATATTATTATGTTTTATTTTTATTATTTTATTATTTCAGCTTTAAATCGAAAAATACTAAATATAAACTACATCAATATAATCAATGTACTCAATATACTTTCCAATAAGCTGAGCTATTGACATTAAGTAACTGGGTATACACTACAATAATAAAAATGCTGCATGAAATTCGTTTTTGAGGCGGTACTCACCTCCATGGATGGCCCGGAGTCAGGGGTAGACATTCCTTGTTCTCATGTATGTATTTTAATCTATCACAAAGGTATATCGTGTGTTGAGGTGACCCCTATTTGACCCTTTTTGCGATTTGAACCCTCAACTCTCTGAGTAGTGAACTGCACGCCCCAACCATTGCGTCACGAGGCCAGATGCTTTCGTTTTGCTCCTGTATTCATCTTGGCGGTGCAGTACTGGCAAGATTACGGGTTTATATGTATAGCGAGTAATATAGAAAACTACCAAATCCAATAATGTTTGGGTGACATGGTTTCTGCTTGTCACTGCATCTCAAGTAGCTGCATAGAAACCGTGGGCATTATTTTTGTTGTTGTTGTAGAGAAGCAGCTGTCCATAGACAGATGAAATAAATTGTCTTGATTGTGTGCTTCAATTGGGGCAGGGATTCAACAGCACGGAAGGCTGGGGGAAGGGAGCTTCAGACTATGGGAGCAGCAGAGGAGAATGAGCAACCCCCCCACTGCTGAGCCAAGGTTGACTGGAGGCTGCAACAGAAGGCTTTTGTTGTTGTAGAGGAAAATTCGTGGAAGAGAGTCGAGTGAGATAAGAGGGGAGAGGTAGGAGAGTGTGTGTAGGGAAGTAGAGTGAGATGAGAGGTAGGGTAGTGTGTGCAGGGAAGTAGAGTGAGATGAGAGGGGAGAGGTAGGAGAGAGAGCGTGGAGTGGAGTAGAGTGAGATGAGAGGGGAGAGGTAGGAGAGAGAGTGTGAAGTGGAGTAGAGTGAGATGAGAGGGGAGAGATTGGCAGAGGTGAGTCCATGTCGCATACTGGAAGAGGTTTAGTGCTGATTGGATCTGCGGAAATGGGGATTGACTGGATCGATGGGTTAAGAAACAGATTATCTTCCCGATTGGCGATTTGAGCAACGCGATCGTGGAAAATTGGACATCAACCGTGCACCCGCAGTAGAGCGGCATCTGCCCACCTGCATTCATTCCCACAGTTCACGGGGTCGAATGTTTGCCCATGAAATGCATCGGAAATGGCCGCGCACGCCTTACCGGCACGCATGGACCCTCGCGGTGAACGGTGACAAGGGAAAGCCAAACGGACTCGGCGGAGTGTAAGGGATCATGCCGGCTGAGGACAGACAGACAGACGCACATGCGTGTGCGTGGAACTGTTTGTCTGGCTTATCGCCTTCACGTCAGACCCCTGTTTCATCAGCGGCGGGCTGCTCGGTGGGCAAGGGGGCTGGCCGTGTTTGCCCATCTGTCGGGACGGTCGCAGTTGAGAAGGGATGGGGGGGGTGACACGATGGTGGGTGGTTTAATGCGCAAGTTGTCGAGGCAACCTTGCTTGCTGCGGCATGCCACAATGATTCCAATTTTGCGTGAACGGTTCGGCCCCGTGGCGCATGTGCCTAATTCGATTGGGTGCGCTGTCGTGATATTACGTTTTTTTATATATACGAGGCATGAAAAAGACAAAAATGCAAAGTTGTAAAATGCCGCACGCTGCGTTGTTCCCATTCCGTGCGTTCACGAAGCAAATGTGGCTGGGCGTTGCTGCGGTGCAAAATCTATTTTCACTCAAAAATGTGCAGAAGCTCGCGAGTTTACATCCTTGTCGGGGGTCAACTTGGCCCATCTCTCCCCTGTGGGGCCGATAAAAGAAGTCCCAATTCGTAGGAGGTCAATGGTGAGGTTGTCCTGTGGATGAACTGTCCCGTGCCGAGGCATTGTGGAACCTAAACTAGGGTCTCAGCGACGCTGACGGGATGCGTACCGCCGAGTGCTCGTTTGATTTCGTGAAGACTTTGGAGATTCACATTTCGATAAAATGACCGGAACATGACGCCCCCGGCATTTTGCCCTGTCCTTGGTATTGGAGACATTTTTACCAAAAAAGTCGCGAAAACTGAACATTTGCCAACAATACATGACTAGAGCCTGTGTATAATTTTGATTTGTAAAACAAGGGGGGAAGCTGCCTTGGTATAGCGGTTAGCACACTGGACTTGCAATCCAGAGGTCACCAGTTCAATATCCGTGCAGAGCAGTTGAAACAATGGGCAAACCTCTTAAATGACCCCAGCCATGCCCACTCAGCAGTCGAACCCAGTGGTTCTTCTTCACCTGGTGTGCAGACATCCACTGGGGGTGCGAGACATGGGCAGTTTTTTTTTTAAGGTAAATAATCGAAACGCAAACTAAGCACGGGCACGTAAGTAACGACTACTTTGTTTAATCAAACCCTGTGTATGTATTTACATTATACATGTTTTTTTTAACGATTAAGAACCAAAGGGGTGCAAGACTGCAGTAAAGTTAAGAACCACTGGTCCACATAATGGGTACCACCACGGTCGGTCGACCTGCAGGTTGCACACGGCGGGGTAGTAGAGCGTGGCTCTTCTTACCTCTTCTACAACATCGGTGTGGAAATGTCGGCTAAAGCCCTTCTCTCGGGGCCGCTCAGAGCGCCTCGGAGCGGAGGAGGCCACTGTCCCCAGTGCCTCTCACCTGAGCGGCGGTGGCTCTGCACCACGTGGCCTGTAACCCAGCACTGTGCAGGCGAGCGTTGGTGGATGTCACGGATGTTGCGGAAGCTCCCCTCCCGCGGGCGTCGAGGTGCCAGGAGAATGCAGAATGCAGCTCACTTGCAAAGTGTGGACTGATCTCCGTCTGTTCCATCTGTGCGGGGTGGAGTGTTGCCTCCCCACGGTGCGCGTGGTTTTCTCCCGGTGCTCCGCTTTCCTCGCACGCGTATGATGAACACAACTTCGTCGTCTGTATTGGCTGAAAAAAAAACATTTTAAATCAAACACCTGATGTTAACAGGAACCTCCTGAAAATAGTCCTGTGACTCCGCGTGGCTCTCCTGGATAGAAAAGTGTTGGCTTATTTTAATGAAAGACAGCGGGAGTGAGTACTTTGATGTAATCAGCATAGGCCGTACGCAAGTAGTGGTTGTACCTCCATGGGTGGTGGATGGATGATGATAGAGTTGAAGATGATGATGCCGGTTTTTTTTTAAATAAAACATTTCTTCCGTCTTGAATTTCTCCCCCGATTGTACTCTCGCCACCACGCTCTAGGCACTGCGTAACGCGTCACACGTCCAGTCTCCAGGATCTTGAAACAAATTAAAGTCTCGGGGGGGGGGGGCGAGACTTTAATTTTTTTTCACAATGTTCAGTGTCTCATTGGTTCTCACTTTGTTTCTTGTTTGCCTGTGGTAAATGATTGCTCTCGGCCCTAATTATTGCAGTGCAGCTGCCCCACCGATGGTTCGGGTCTTATGGAAGGGTCGGCTCCAAAAGTGTTGTCTTTACTTTTGGCCTTTCTGTGACAGACAAGTAGGGAAGTAATCACGGTTATCCAAAGATGTTGTTCCTGTTATACAATTTACTATGGGGGGGGAGGGTGGTGTTCACTGAGTGGTGGACATTAGCTTTTTGCTGCTATGCAAACTCATTTATGAAAACAAAGCAAGTGTGAACGTCACCTCCTTGCAATGAATTGTCCCTCTGAATGGTCGACTGGTGTTGAGAGCATGATTTTTGTAAGGAACAGAAAATAAAACATTGCAAATATGGCAGTGGTCTTAAAGGCTCTATTTTAAAGGCAGACGGAGACACACACTCCCTCTAAACCAGGGGTCGGCAACCAAAATAACAAGAAGAGCCATTTCTTTCCAATTCGGTACAAAATTCAGTATTTCAAGAGCCGCAATGCATCTGAGTACATACGTACATATCGTCAAGAAGCAGCCCGTAAAGAGCCGCATGCGGCTCCGGAGCCGTAGGTTGCCGACCCCTGGTCTATACCAACATGTTGTTCTGTATTAGCATCTCTCTGTAGGGACAAGTTAAAATACTGATGACACCAAACTGCATTTACTCCTCATGGTCACTTAAATTCGCCAATTGGAAATTGTTCACGTTAAATATTATTTTTAGTGTAATGCATTGTGTGTGAGGAATGGTGACGCAGTGGTTAGCACACTGCTTTAGTAACCCATTGGGCCCCCGAATCAATTCCCAGCCACGGCCAACATCAGGAGCGAGTGATATCTGAACCGATCCTGGGCCTCCCCTAGGTCACCTGGGCCGTAAATGAGTGCTTGGTTTAATGTTTGCCGCACCATTCACCTCCACCCCACCAATGGCATGGTCTTGATATCAGCACTTGCCCCAACAGTCTGTGAGGCTTAAGGGGGAATATTTGTCTCGGTTTTTCTTTGTCTTTATTTACCTTTGTTCATGTGCCAGAGCGGCCTGCATTGCCTCGGCTTTCCATAAACATTGTTCCCGCCTCTGCTGGCTTGAGAAATGTTCAAAGCCAGGGCATTCTTTTGTTAAACCTCGCGGACTGTAAAGGAATTCCTACCGTTTGGGAGCTGCTGCTTCGAATGAGATTGAATTATTTGGCGTGGGTGTTGGTGAGTGGAGGCGTATACAATGTGTGTTTATCTGTGTGCCAGAGCTGAGAGAGGTAGCGTAGCGGTTAGCGTGCTGCACTACGAACTCGGCCACCCGAGTTCGATTCACACTCACGACCAATGACGGTGGCGAAATATTTGAACTGATCCTGGGCTTCTCCTATGTAGACTCAGCCTCAAATGGGTTCCTGGTGCGATGTGTAAACTTCGCCACGAGGGAGATGAAGGCAAGCCGAGCGTGCTGCTGGCCACCCACTCACTCGTTCGCCTTTCTGGCCTTCATAGGTAATCGCTAACAGCACTTGCCCCAACAGTCCGTTAAGGCTATTAGGGGGATCTTTATCTTTTCAGAGTGAAGAGTGACTTGTGCGTTGATCTCACTTACTTAGGTTCACGCGAAACTCGTTGAGATTCAACAGGAATATGCTAATTATGTTGGCTTACCAGATGTTATAGGTGACAGCTGCCCATCAACATGATAGGGCCCACCATGTGGTGCAATATCAACTGAAATATATCGAACTATCCTCGTGTAAATTTACTAGAAAACGGTATTTGCCATCCAGAGGTCACCGGTTCGATCTTCCAGCAGAGCAGTCGAAACAATGGTGCAGGTCCCTTAAATCTCCCGCCTCTGTCCACCCAGCAGTATAAATGGGTACAGCAGAGTTCATCAGCAGGTCGTTAGTGGTGGGCTAAAGTGTGAGTAACTCCTCCGAGATGGCTGGCCAGCGTGGCAGAATAGTCCAAAATACCGCCCTCCAGAGGGACTCTCTCTCTCTCTCTCTCTCAAGCTACCCCGAGCGGGAGGATCTTGCACCAGCAGTGTCGTGAGCAGGCGATTGCAGGGCTCCGCCTTTGCCCTTCACGACAGGCGGGTTGCCCGGTACGTTTCCCTTCGTAGCGTCCGCGGAGCGTGGCACGCGCTTCAACGTGCACAGTGTGCACCTTGCGGATGGCACGGGCGCGCATCTGCAAGTTGTACATTCTGCCAAAATGTGGCGGTGCGGATGAGATACCGTTGCACGATTCATAAGCAGGGCTAGGGCTCGCTTTACGGGGCGAGCGATTGTAAGTTATACAGCGGATAATCAGCACTCGGGACCAATAAGCATAATTAGCCAAATTATTCGGTTGTAGGTCAATAAAAAAATAATATCTTGGATTTAATGTGCATAAACTACATATCATAAGCCATCATATGACACCTCCATTTAAACTGGTGTAGTGGGCGAGGAGGTACTGTCCAGACAGCCATACAACACGCACACATACCAACATACAGATTAGCCGCTCATTATGGATCTCGTCATTATCATCAATCTGCGGGACGTCGTTGAATAATAATGTCTTCATGGCGACGCCTTCATGTCACGGCTTACGCGCGCCGCCCAATTTCACCGCCACTTCCTCCGGCAGCAGCTGACGACCTCGTGGTCGGCACGCAAAGCGTCCCGCTCCCAACGTCGTTTGGACCCGGTCCGAGTTTCACTTCCTTCCGATGCCCACAAACTCCCGCGGGGATCGCAACACGTGGCTCTCGTTGCCTTGCGTGACGAGGGCGTTAATGAGGCCGTATGCCCGCGCCGCGGTAGCGAGATGTGAACTCCCTCGCCTGGTATGCAATGAGTTCTGGGGGTTCGATCCCGACCCTGACGCCTGCTGTATATTTGGAGTTTGCGTGTTCTTCCCGTGGGCGCATGGATTTTTCTCCGGGTCCTCCGGTTTTTCTCTCTCTCCGCATTTCGAATCAACATCACGCGTTTAGGAGTATTTGGCTGCTGTAAATTTCTCCTTTTGTGAACGTGTCGTTTTCTTCCATTGAGCGAAGGCGTCACCAACAGACCGATCCGAGTTCACGCGCGTTCCCCACCAAATAAATCCGCGGAAAGAACAATTGAAATTACGAACTTCCTGCCACGTGCATCTCGCAATGGGGACCGACAATGGAGTGAGCCAGTGTCAGATTTCAAGGGGCCGGGTTAAAAATATAGAAATCAAATCAGAGCACAACTCGGTATGAGATATTGCATCAGGAGGCGGCGGTCTTTCCCCTTGAGTGATGTGCCCAACCTGCCGTTGGAAGAAGGACGCATCCAGTGCCTGTGAAATAACCTTGAATCCAATGTCCCCTGAAACTGTTCATAAATTGAACAAGTTGGTATTTTCACCAAGGTAACGTGATTTTTTTTCTTCCAATTTTAATCGACGCTGTTGCGGAGCTGCGGATCGTCGTAGTCGATGTATGCAACCGCGTAGATTTTAGTGGCCGTGCTGCTGTATCGCCCTGCAATGTCTACCGTGGTGCAATGCGCTAACCATTGTGCCACCGCTCCATCCCTCGTAAACGCTCGGTATCACCCATTAAAGACCTCAATTTGGGCTTGCACACAGCATCTAGCATCGCTCCGGTAATGGCAGGCTAATGCCTGTTTGCAGGCCAAGTTCTGAGCCACCTTGTGCCACACAGGGACAGCTGCTGCTGGGGTTACCCCCTTTCAAAGGTGTTGAAATGAGATGTAAAGCACTCGCGAGGTGGCCCAGCATATCGGAGGGCGTTCAATAAAAAATAAATACAATTGTCATTATTATCACTAACTCGTATTGCTTTAATGCATACAACAGTCGGCAGGCACGCGGTTTATCTGGAGCCCCGCGACGGCGAAGACGGACTCTCTTTCTGTTCATTTGCCTGTTCTGGTGTTGCCTGGACCCACGGGGTGGTGTGGGGGGTTTGGGGGAAACTGAGGTGCGGTACATTTGAATAATGGCACGCTCGCGCGCGCTCGCACGCACATGCACGCTCGTGTGCCGGAGAAGCCTCGGAAAGGAAACACGCCGAGGCAGCAGCTGTAACCCCGGCGAAGACGTCTGGCTCACGGGTTCGCCGACCGCTGACACCTGTGACTCGCACCTGTTGGGATCTGTCTAGCGCGCCCCATCTGCCGTCTGGCGCCACAAAGCGCTGTGCTGCACGTGGATGTCGGCATGACCCCGACACACGCGCGTGTACGGTTACTGGCAAACTCTTTCTGGCTATATGTGTACGTGTGTTGACAGCGCCGGATGAAGCTAGTGCGGGGCCTGTAGCATATGTTGTGAAGGGGCCCTAAATAAAAAAAACGCGTAAATATTAAAACACAGATTTTGAACTTGCATAGTAAAGTAATTGTATTTTTTTATTTGCTATATAGCCAGATATAACGACAAATTGCTAACCTTAAACACCCATTCGTGCATAAAAGTTGAAGGCAGTATAGTATTATAGTAATAGAGCAAGTGCAGAATCACTGAACCGAAATTTATAGCTTGAAAGCATTTAGCGCGGGGCCCTTCAAAGTGCGGGGCCCGTAGCTACAAATGTATTTACTTTTGCTGCTAGGATAATTTGGCACTGTGTGTTGAACTTCTTTCGCACCGTACATAGCCGACCGCGCTCATTCCGAGGTGCGGCCGCGGGGGGAAGGACAACGAACTGAACGCAAAAACAAACTGAACACGGAAGATGACGGTCGTGACCCGGCATCGCCAACGTGGCGCGCCAAAATTGCGGTCAAACATTGAAGGCGCGCGCCATGCCGCTTTCGTCGTCAGCCGCTCCTCTCGACGCGCCCAGGGGGCACGTCGACCGCTCCGGTGCCCACGAGGCCACAGCGTGCGTCGGCAGGCAAAACCAGATCGCTTCAACTAACACGTCGTCGGAGTAATCGTTGGGCTATTCCACAATAGACGTTTTTTTTTTGGGTTGGGTTAGATCGCGTAAAATGTAAATGCCGTCGCTAGACGCCGCCGCCACCCGACGCGGCCAATGAGTAAGGGGTTGTCACGCTAAACACTCATTTTAAATGTTTCATTTACGTGACAAACCTTGCTACTTGGCTGTGTCTGGTGGTGGCGGGTTTAACGGCACGTTTATACTGGTTGGAACCTCCTGGTTACACCAGCCCACAGGGGATTATTGTGTCCGTCGTGCAGGGAGGGGCTGGGTGGGGAGGGTGGGGCTGGGAGGGGCGGGGCTGGGTTGGGAGGGGCTGGTCACCCCGTGGTGCGCTTATAAAACTCAACGTTTAACCTACTCACGCCGGCTTGTGCCCGCCCTCAGTCGGACATATTTGCGGAATACACCACGCCGCCGTTGACCCTGGCCATTGCCCGAGCAACCCAACGTTGCTACCAGCTCCCTCCGCATGAATGTGTTATAATCACGCGATCTACCCCCCCCCCCCTAAAGAAAAACAACCTCTCATGAAACCGATGACTCTTAGAAGCAATAGACCCCCCCCCCCCGCCCGCTTGATTCCACGTCGGTACGCAGTAAACACGATTCATAGCCTAATCTGCCTGTGTTTGGCATGATCCGTGTTTTTGTTTTATCCGAGCCACCGCTCCCCTGCAATTACCCCAGATAATTGAGGTGTTGATTGTACCGCACGTGTGCAGTAAAGCAAACGGGAGTTGATGTGTAATGTATTAGGAGCTCCGTGCAGCTGTGATTGGGTTACGCAAATCCATATGATTACTCGGTTTCGGCGTGTAATCGTATTACCTCGACTTACATGTAGCAGCTGATTACTCTTTATGATGGGTTTTAGATGTAAAAATGAAAAAATCTAATTTAACGTGTTTTCATCATCAGTTTAAAGGGGAAATTATTAATGGTGGAAGGATAATGCATTGATCCGTCAGGTAATATTGATTTTAGTTTTATTTCACGATACGTGCACTGCGTTGTGCACTTAAGAAATTACGTAATTTTAAATCTGCGTTTTTTGTCCCGTATGTCACGAATTCATGCCACTGCTGCAACTGCTGGAGGCACGACTAATCAGCGCAGAGTTCAAGAGTAAAGAAAGTATTTGCTGATGCTGCTGCTGCTGCCCTGGCAGCGGTGCACAGGCACAGTTAACAACGACGGCCCAACGCATTGTGTCCAATAACACCGTGGCCCTAAAGGGAAACGTATGTGTAATAGGTGACGTGCTTGGCAAAATAGCCCTTCTTCATAGCTCATGAATGGCAATCATTAGAGCACCATCTATGTGCTATGAAGAAGGGAGGGGCATTGCCTGAAACGTCACCGATTCTATATTTGTATCCTGTTAAGGCCACTGACGGTGTTAGTGATGAACGAGTCAAGTTTTGTTGTTGTGATAAACAAGGAATCGTTTCTTAAACGAGACAATTCATTGAATCTCTACAGGGGTGAATATCAATCCCTGGAGCAGTGGTTCTTCTTCTCCTGGGGTGCACGCACCCACTGGGGGCTCCAGACATGGCCAGGTTTTTTGAGAAAGTAAATCAACAAAGACAAATTAAGCACGGGCACGTAAGTAACAACTTTGTTTCATGAAACCCTACGTGTTTATTAACATTATACTTTATTTTTTTTTACGATTGAGAACCAAAGGGGTGCAAAGCTGCAGTCAACGTTAAGAACGAGTGAACTGGAGGAAGGATGGAGCCAGCAGCTTGAGGTTAATGAGAAGACAGTTGCGGCCAATGTATCTCTTTCAATGTATCTCTATCACTCGCAAACCCATAATAGAGGTTTTCTTTTGGCTCAGATCACGTCAATATAAATGTGTCGTTAAACCCGCCACCACCCGACACAGCCACGTAGTAAGGTTTGTCACGTAAACAGAACATGCCAATTCGTTGCGAGTTCAGCACACCGGTGTGTTGGAGAGTAAACCCACAACATTGACAATTTCAGTACGATGTTATGTATAATATTGGTCGCGAAAGCCTACGTGATCAAATGTTTAACTACATACATTTTTAAGCTAATAAGATGACACAATTTTTGAAAACACCAAATATGGGATTACGTTACAATACTCCTGAAACACTGGGTCGGTTCTCAATCATTAGTGCGTGCACAGAGACAGTGATCCACAATATAACCTACACTGCACATGCTGTTGGGGCAGGGCTGCTCGCAAGCATTCAGCGAATATAAATTGTGGGGGAGTGGAGGCAGAATGGTTAGCACCCAACACACGGTGCTAGAGCGTCAGTGCAAGTGAGCAACCTACAAAGGCCGGCAAGGCACTCAAACGGCCGCTGTGGTCAGAACCACACTCGGTCGCCTCTGTCTCCCCAGCGTCGGTATTTTCATATCGCAGCAGGTACTCATTTAAGACTGAGCAATCCTAGGGGAGGCGCAGTACTCCTACCGATATAATTTTCGGCTGAGTCGACCTCGGGGAGAGGTGCAGGAACGATTCAGGTAATTGCCACCGATGTTAGCCGTGGCGAGGAATCGAACTCGGGTCGCCGGGTTTGTAGCCCAAGTGCCCTGTAACTACCGCTCCCCACCGCACGCACACAACCCGACATTTAATATTGCGCACGCGTGCACCATGGCACGGCTGGCACGAGCAGCGGGTGGGGACAGTTAGGGGGGGGCCAGGGGGGGGGGGCGGAATTTTTCACTCCTCCCACCTCTTATCTTGACTGCATTCGGGCGTTCGTGCCCTGCCTCCTGAGCTCGGCATTTCCTGTGATTTAATATTTCTTGTGCAGCACCTCAAGGAGCTCCCACGGGTGGCTTGCCTCCGAATCATTGGGCACTTTGGGGGAGGGAATACGGAGAGGCCAGGAGGTGGGTGAGCCACTTGGCGTGCTGGGTCATGAAACGTTTCCAATTTTGCCGAGTAGCTTCCCCGTCTGCAATGGCTCGCAGAGGAATATGAATGTAGATTGTCACTTCCACGACCGCTATTTATTTATGACTCTCGGTTAGTTTTACGTAACGAATTGCCTGAGCAGTGGGCCCCTTAATTATTTATTGTTTTATCTCTGTATATATTTTTTTCATCCTTTAATTATTTCAGTTATATTCCACTCCTTGCTTTGGGTTTGTCAACGCGGTCCCGTATTTTATACAGAGTGTGCTTGCCCGATATCGACCGGTGCCACAGGAGCATTTTGTTTAACAAGCCTGCCTCTGCTGATGAGAAACAGAAGGTCGATACTGGCCCTGTTAGTGCGCTTATACATTTGCTGCTTGATAATATTTGATGAATTGGAGACAAAAAAAAATAGACTGCTGGCTTAAACACGTATTTGTTTGGGAGAACACTATGTTGTTTTAAAACTATGTATTTATTTATATTGGGAGAGACTGATATAGACCTCTGCTTATATTTGCTGCTGCCGCTTATGCGGTGTTTAACAATTTATCTGTTCAGGAAACGTTACGTTTTCACCAAAGGGCGTTTTAATGCAAACAATGGCATAAATGCAGCGATACGTTTTGATGGACATCTGTGAGTAAAAAAAAAATGTAATGAACAAAAATAATAATAAACCTTTCAGATTTTAGTTTTTGCTGAAGTAGACCAAAGTGGCTGTGTTGGGCAGTCATGCACACAGTGGCATCAGCACTGCTCTCGGGCGCAGCAGTGGCTAGGAGATGTTAACTACCTCGCCTGGTGTACAGGGGTCGTGGGTTCGATCCCGACCCTGACGCCTGCTGCTGTATATTTACAGTTTGGATATCTCTTTCCCCGTGGTCGCGTGGATTTTTCTCCGGGTCCTCCGGTTTTTCCCTCCGCATTTCGAAACAACGTGCGTCGAGATTATTTGGCTGCTTTAAATTTGCACGCGATAAGCCACTTCATTGGGCTATCATTACGTGGCCAGGTCCGCTTCTGAAAAAGAGCCGTGCTGATGCAGCGAAGGCCACAACTCCGGATGCTGTTGAGCACCGTTTTGCGGGATTGCCCTCGTCCCGGAGCTTCTGCTGGTTCACACGCAAACAGTGAGCCTAACCCCCCCCCCCCCACCGCATTGCAACCTGCCACTAATGTTGGGCGGCAATTACCACAGATTAGACCGAGATAAAATACAAGGTAACAGCCGGCTGTTGGCGTGGAAACAGAACGAGTTGCCCGCATCTTCAGTGTGATGAATGTTTTTATTTGTGTTTGTTATGTGCTCATTATACTCGACACTATAATCATCGTCAGCCATGGTCCGTTCACCGCTGAATGGAGGTCTTCCTCAATCAATCCACTGTTGTCTTTCATGACGCTTCCGATGTTGTAATGCACAGACCACCTGCTGGATTATTTTTTATCCCTCAATCTCCTCCGTGGACGTTTCCCACAGACACGTTTCATTTCCTTGGCTGCCACTGCCACTGCCACTATTTTTTGACCATCGGCCGTCATCCCTGCCCTGCCCATGTGCACTCACTTCTCTTCACGGTTTGATGGCGCAGTTGACCCGCGTACGCGCATTCTCTCGTCTGCGAGTTCCCCTTTTTTGTTTCACTGCATGCTACCTGCAATGGCATGTGGTTCATAAACACGGTTAAACCAACAAGGAAAACAACAGAAGTAATTGTTCACCCAGATAGGGATAATAGGAAGAATTTAGCACCACTTCCAGGTGAACTCCTATTTACCTGCAAAAAAATCACAGATAAAGGGGAATAATTTAACTGCCGTTAAATAACGATTTAAAGCTTTCGTGACTGCAGGGATTCATCTTCTTGGTTCTTTCGGTAAAGTCACGTAGAATGTAAACAATAAAAATAATAAAATAAAACGTAATAAAATAATTCTCACGACGTTTCGGCCACAATGCAAGCAGCCGTCATCAGGTGAAGACCAGGTCTGTTGTGGAGACAGCGTCTGAATGAAACAGCACCATGCTTCCAGCAGGTGCCCGGTGCATATACGCTCCAAGCATGGTGCTGTTTCATTCAGACGCTGTCTCCCCGACAGACCTGGTCTTCACCTGATGACGGCTGCTTGCGTTGTGGCCGAAACGTCGTGAGAATTATTTTATTATGTTTTATTTTATTATTTTTATTGTTTCCATTCTACGTGACTTTACCGAAAGAACCAAGAAGATGCCGTTAAATAGTTTCCATGTTTCGACTTGATGGCGTAGATAACAGGTATCGTGGTCCCGGTGGCTCGGGTAAGGGGCACTGCCGGGCGCCAGTGACAATGCTCGCCTGTAATCCAGTGCGGTGGAGGCAAGGGTTGGTGGGTCGCATAAATGTTGTGAAACTGCTTCCGATGCGCATCATGGTGCCAATGCCGGCACTTTCCCGGAGAAGGTGGGACAGCCAAATGTCGACTTCAGCCTGTTCCGTCTATGGGTTAGTGTTGCCCCCTTGCACCTGTGGGGTTTCTCCGGGTGCTCCGCTATGTAAGCGTTCATTAATTGGCTGAAAACATCTTAATATATAGAGTGCGGAGCTGTGGCAATTGATGGCACTGGATCACTGCGTGGTTGGATGCCTTCCCTGCTTCTCTGTGGGTCATCATGCCTCTGATTCTCTCTCTCTTCGAGAGTGAGCAATGTACGGCATGTTACAAGTTGACATCGTGATATGAATTCACTGTCCAGTAGGTTTTAACTGTGACGATGTACGATGACGATGGTGGTGGTGGTGGACAACTGTGAAAAAGAGCTTGACAGCTCATCGGATTACTCCAGTATAAATAAAGTTTCTGATTCTGTACCAATGTTGAATGCTATAGTGTGCGTCGCTGCGAGCAGTGGGAAGTGATTGCGTTAAACCTGCCCCCCCCTACCCCTCTTTGCCTGTGTTGCAGGTCATCAGTGCGCTATCCAGGCTGTCCCAACATCCCACCTGCCAGAGCAAGAACATTCGGTGAGATCCCCACTTGCACTGTCACACAAGGGCCCGCTCCTCTGGCGATCAGTGCGTAAACTGCCAATTTGTGTTAGGAAAAAGCTTCAGATTTTTCAGACGTTCACACGCCTTAAGAACGAACATACACGAGGTGTCGCGGTGCACGTGGGCAGCCCAGGTGGAGCAGTGGTGACGCTCGTGCCTTACGGCAAGAACCGCCCGAGTTCGATTCCCAACTCGGGTGCCTTCCTCTGTGGAGTTTGTGTTATCTGCATGGGTTTCCTCCAGGTTCTTCGGTTTCTTCCGTACACACTCACACATTATGTATATAATTTTGAGCTCGTTAACTTGACGTACATGTGTATCATAGGCCTTAAATGACAATGGTGAAGTGGTCTAGGGTAAGTTCTCCAGAGAAAGATACATAGATAGAAATAAACATACATACATACGTACCGATTAGCAGCTTGTCATATCAGCAATTGTAGATGACCATCACCGATAGTTCCACAAAACAATAACATTAAATTGCATTTGCGCATAATTTGGCTGGATTGCTGCTCTGATAATTAAAATATCAGTTTTGGTGCCATGCGATGAACATTTCTCTTGGTGGCAGAGCAGGCGGGATAATCCTGCCTCCTGCTGTGTGGAACAGTCGTTGTTTTAATGGATCTCGAAGGTAGCCCTGCGATGTCCGCTTCCGTGGGCCATTCTGTAACACTGCTCTGCGAGTGACCTGGACGGATACTGGGACTGATGGACACCGATGGCACAATCAGGATCGCAATGGGGGGTAAAGCAAAAGAAAAAGCTGAATCAAGCATAGGACTGCAGACCTGTGCTGTCACATCCATTTACCACTTGTGGTCATTTCTTCACGGTTCTTTGGAACTATGAAATGTGGTCCTTGAACTTTTTTTTACTTGACTGGTTTTGTTTGACTGGTTTTGTTTTTTGTTTAAACTCGGCCACCTTCGCCGACGGTGAAGAGACACACCTTACTGGCTCGAACTTGCTCGTATTCAAGAATCAGAATCTTTATTTAGACTCGAGGAATCCGATGAGCTATGAAGCTTCCACAAATGTCCGGCATGGGCAGGTCAGGTAGGTCCGGGAAGCCAAGTTGGGCTGATAGCAAAACAAATAAACCGGCAATCTGAAGTTGGCCAGGAAAAGGAAGTATGGGGCTTTATTTTACTGCTTGTTCAGCACCCAGAATTAATTATAATCACCGATACATGCAAATCCAAATCCGAGGCGGAGCGATGGTGCAGTGGTCACCCACCGCTGGGCTCATAGCACAGTGCTTTGCGAACCCAGACGCCTCAGTTAAACTAAAACGATTTAAAACTAAAATGTGTTATTTTACCAGGTAAGGCCCACTGAACTACCTAACTCTTTTTCAGAAGTAACCTGGCCACGAACGATAGCTCAACGAAGCGGAAGTGGCTTATCATGTGGAAACTTAGAGCAGCCAAATACTCGAAACGCGTGTAGATTCTAAATGTGGAGGGAAAAAAACGGAGGACCCGGAGAAAAATCCATGCGACCATGGGAAGACCACGCAAACTCCAAATATATAGGCGTCAGGGCTGGGATTGAACCCATGACGTTCTGTATACCAGGCGAGATAGTGGTCATCTCAGCATCGTGGCACCCCAGATCCCAGCCACAGCTGACATCCGTGGCAAGTCCTCTTCACCAACCCACATCGACGAGCCGTTGTGAAATATGGGGGAACAATGCCCATGATCAACATGGTGTGGGGGAGGCCTTCATCCTGCAGCAGCTTGACAAGGGCTGTGCCTATTATCTATGCAAATCCGGCCATGTGGTGCTGTGGATAGAGAGCTCGGCTAATACTTGTAACGATGTGAGCTGTAATCCTCATAAAGGGCGAACTCTGCTGGTCAACCCTCTGGGGTTGGTGAAATGAGAAACATTTTGCAGGATAGGCAATGGCGGCTGTCTTGTGGGAGAGACTGGTCCTTGCTGTAGGAGTGTGAGATTTTTCACCACTGACTTCAGAATCAAATAATTTATTTACACTGGAGGAATCCGATGAGCTATGAAGCTCATTTTCCACAGACGACCAGACTTGGGACTGCAGCCAAAAGCTTTTTTTTTTACAAGCAGGGCCAACTGGTGCACACGTTTGCAATTCTGAACGGCGACTGTGTGTGTTTGCACAGTAAAATATGTGCAGACTCTTGGATCCCAAGAGCTTGCGTCTCTGTTACTGTTGGCTCAGGTGTGCAGCCTCAGGACTCGAGTTGTTCGCTCAGTCTCGGAGACCGCGGGTCAGACTTCACAAACGTGTGCACGTGGGGAGACCAACATTTTGTTGTTGTTGTTGTTGTTTCGCCTCAAATGCGCCGGTGGGAGGTCAATTAATCTAACGGGTGCATGCGGCTTTGTGAAAACAGCGTCCAATTATAAAGTACGCCTCACCGAATCGCGCAAACGAATTGGCCAATATAGGTTTTGACTTCCCGACGCTCGCGTTCTATCTGCGGCCTAATCTTTTGCCCGCCCCCCCTCCACCAGCGGAGCGAGTTGCGCCCGAGAAAAGGCTTCAGTGCGGCGTTGTGGTCGTGCTGGTGCCAGCCACCAGCGTTGCTGTTGTCACGTGGGAGGGAGTAGGCTCGGGGTCGAGCGCCATTGTTGTTGTGAGGCGGTTCTGGACGGGCATTTGGTCAAACTGCCTGGAACTAACCCTATTTGCAGTTGGACTGTCGGCTTCATTCCTGGTTCCTTCAGATAATAACCATAGTGGCGAGATGTTAACTCCCGCGCCTGGTATACAGAAAGTCGCGGGTTCGATTCCGACCTTGATGCCTGTTGTATATTTGGAGTTATCACGTTCTCCCGGTTTTTCCCTACACATTTAGAAACAAAAACATATGTTTAGAGTATTTTGCTGCTATAAATTTCCACATGATAAGCCACTTCCACTTTTTTGAGCTATCATTTGTGATAGCCAGGTCGCTTCTGAAAAAGAGCTTTTTAACTCAGCGTGTCTTACCCGGTAATTAATATAAAAGTAATAGTAATAATTATTTAAGCGTAATTGGCCAAGTAATCAATTCAAGGCCGTCCTGAAAAAATAGTCTCGAGACATAGCGAGACCTTTCCTTCCTGCGTAAATAATCCTTGGCATTATTATTTCTGACATTGCCATCCCACCCAAGGCCTCCTGAGCAACACAAATGTTATCCCATCCGTCTCTCAAATGGTTAAAAGCAAGAAAAAATTAATTAAAAAAATAATCCTGTGCTTGGGCGTTTCCCGTTAATATTGTAGCTGTAAGTTAAGGTGATGGCCCAGTTTAGCCTCACTTTTACCTTACAGCATTCCATACCCCCCCCCCCCCCCCACAAAGATGGTGGAGTTAAGGTGGAACAAAGTAAATCGTTCAGACCCGCTCGCCCTAGGGCGTTTGAAAATTTAAACGGTCTGATCACATTTCCACAGTTCTCTGCTGTGTATTAGCCGAGTACAAGAGGGTGTTGTGTGGAAGTGGATGCGCTGTAACGGCGCTGATTGTGTTTTGTTTTTGATTTGTTCTCTGCCCATAAGTGCAAGAAGGTCCTACACGGTCGGCAGTCACTAAACTATTTCTATTTTACCAGGTAAGGCCCACTGAGTTATGTAGCTCTTTCTCATAAGCAACCTGGCCACAAATGATAGCTCAACGAAGTGGCTTATCACGTGGAAATTTATATCAGCCAGATACTCTAAACGCATGTTGATTCTTAATGTGGAGACAAAAACCGGAGGACCCGGAGAAAAATTTGCGTAGCCACGGGGAGAAAGACATGCAACTCCAAATATACAGGCAACAGGGTCAGGATCGAACCCACGACCTCCTGTATACCAGGCGAGGTAGTTAAGATCTCGCCACCACAGCGCCCCAGATCCGAGCCACAGCTAGCATCAGTGGCAAGTCCTCTACACCAACCGACATCGACTAGCGTGGTGAAATTTGGCCAAACAATGCCCGTGACCAACACGGTGTGGGACAGCCTTCATCCTGCAGCCGCTTGACAAAAACTCCGAATATACGGGTGTCGGGGTGGACCTTTTGGATACCGGGCGAGCTAGTTAACATCTCGCGACCGTGGTGGCCACTGATAAGGCCGTCAATGATAAGGCCGGGCGGCTCAGTGGTAGAGCGAGCGGCTCGCCATTGGAAGGTTGCGAGTTCGAATCTTGGTTTCAGGGTTTACTCAGCCCATCCCTCCCTCTGGGGTGAATAAAATGTTTACCACGTTGTGGCGAATTCAACAGTGGTTGTCCTCGAGATAGATTCACCCCGGTAATATGAATTGGGATTTTCCACCACTGGCTCAGGATATTTAGTTTTTACAGAACGTAATTTATGCAAGTGCATCTCGCAAACGCTGCGCGATCCGCAAATACAAAGGCGCATACATTATGATTCTTCAGCCAAATGAATAGATGCGTGTTTATTATACGTGCCAGAGGACACTGGAGAAACCGGAGGAAGCCCCACGCGTGCAAGGGAGGCAACTCGCAAACAGGAGATGAGCACCGCCTCAATGCTCATTCGAGCAGGAGATCACGCTGACTTTTGTTGAGCGTGCTCAGAGCAAGAGGAAATCTTAGCACCGTCGAGTTTTATGATTTGAATTATCAATGGTAAACGTGAAAACCCGAGATGGCACCGCTGAGACACCCTGGGTTGGAATTGGACGGCCCATCCATGATCCATGCGGGTTCTAATTCCAGTCTGTCTAATTGTTACCTTATAAAAACCCTCAAATATATTAAATTTGGTTCTGTACTTAATATCTGCTTGGAAAATATGAAGATATATCCGTTTGTCTGTCATGCAAAAAACCCCACCAATCTCATAGCAGAATGCGGTGCAAAGTGTGACCCCATGTTGTGTATAAAACGACAAAAAGGCCACTTGAAGGGTTATTAGAAGAAGTTCTTGGAAATCATTTGCGCAGCTGTTCCCTGTTACATGGGATTGCGGCGCTATGCGATATTTCCGGATGGATTATTTCCAACGGCCATAGTGCAGTGGAAATAAAATTGGGGAGGAGAGCAAAAATGTCCTGAGGTGGCCGGGTGGCTTACGGTTCAAAGCGCTGAGCTGGCACATCGAGATTCTGGGTTCAAATCCGAGCAACCGCACGCGATTAAACCAGCCTGTGAAGTTTGTTCACATCCACGCCCTGTTGCGTGGATTGTCAGCACAATATTTTATGCAGACGGGCACAATGGGCGTTGTGTTTCTTTTAACTAGCCTGGTGTCATACTCTCTATGTCCATTGTCAAAATAACGTGGCATGGCAGCCTGCAATCATGTCGCTTTCACTCTGAAGACACGCGTACAATAGCGTCGAGGCGCGCGTTTTAAATACAAACAGCTTGATATGAAGCGGTTAGCACTCAACCGTGGCACGCCAGCGGTGGTGCTGATCAGCAGGCCGTTTTTGGAGTTGGCAGACGCCAATTCAGTGACCATTTTACGCTCTCGACTACGGCGCGTGGGCGTCTGGGGCCGGGCCCGTCACCAACAGGCCTGGGTGCTGCACGCCCGTAATCCGGCCACTTGGGGCCAAGTACGGCGGACCGTGCAGAGACTACCGCACGCTGTGAGACTCCCCCGGGCTGTTTAAGCTTCAAACGAGACACCGCGACCTGCAAGAAGCGCCGCAGCCTCTGTCCATTGTGCAAGAAAGAAAAGAATAAACCCAACAGCAGTTCTTGACGAAGTGCATTCTGTCGTTTTGTTTTGCCTTAAGTCACCATCAATACAACTTTGGGCAAATGTGACCAACTGCCATGCACATAGGACTGGACCTGTTTAGGCTGAGTGGCAGGATATCAAGTAAGTTGCGCACGTGTGTGTTTGTGTTATTTGATTTCTGCTCACAGCCACCAACACCAGTGACGATTATCTGAACCGGTCCTAGGCTTCTTCTAGGTCGACTCAGCCTCAAATAAGTACGTGGTGCGGTGTGTAAACATCGCCACTTGGGTGACAAAGGCGGTCGGGGCGTGGTGCTGGCCACCCACCCCCTCGTGTGGCGTGCGGCCTTCATAGGTGCTCGCTCACAGCACTTGCCCCAACAGTCTGTTAAGGCTATATAGGGGATCTTTGTCTTTGTTATTTGAGCCCTATTCCCGCCCTTCTGTGGGGGTTTCTCCGGGAACTCCGGTTTCCTCCTAGACATGCGAGTACAGCGACGGATTCTGTGGATTCCGTCTGTACGGAGCTCTGTTTATGCAATGGTGGTGGGGGGGGGGTTCTCTCCTCTGTCGGAGAACACGTGTTACACTGGAATATCCGTTCCACTCTAGGAAACGATGTTAGGGAATGTTTTAAATTGTAGTTATTAAAATGTTTAATCACCTGGGTAGGTTGTTGAGACGAGGCATCTCATTCGCAAGGTTGCCCAGAGTGTTGATGGACAAATTCCTGGTAATGATGTTTACAAACTTTTATACGTGTATATTTGTCCCCCCTAATTCGTTTGCAATAAAGGAATCGTTATTTGCTTATGAGCCTATTACCCATAGGATAATTGCGCTAGGGGAGCAGATATTCACCCAATATGGGCGAGCGACTACTCACGGAACCCATGTTTATTTGCCCCCACTCGTTCGGTTGCTCCCACACGAAGCCTCATTCATTACAAACGCTCAACAATGACACGGTTACTCTGACTTCCTGGATTTATTATTTTCTGGTCCTCGTCCAGATGATGTTTGACGCAGTTTCAAATGAAATGTCGGATATCTTTAATCACGAAGCTTGGTTTTGAGGATTGTTCTTGGACTCACCCGGTGAGCTGAAACAGTAAAAAAATCGGTGCGTAAATGTGACAATGTAATTTGTTTGGCTTTGTCAGCTGGTGGAGGGTCTTACCGACACAAATTCGGCTAGATCTTTACACGGCTGAACCCATGAATCGCTCATTGATGGCAATGGCCAAACATTCCAAAGTTGCAGGCATCTCCGGCTCATCGCGGCTTGGCTGGTTCAATAACACGCTTAAGTGGACACATGCACGTCACGAGCAAATATCAGCGTCAGTGAAGCAGCAGCAGCTGTAGCAGTTGCTGCTGTCTGTGGCGATTCGCTGTTGGCCGGTAGTGCAACTTCCCCTGGGGGCTGCCCACCCATGCCAGCCAGGGTGTGCGTCATTCAAGTTGAACCGGCACCTGGCTTGATGGATTAGACAGAGCGCTACGCGGCCTGCTGGTCCCGTCCGTCCGTCCACCCTATGAATTATGCACGCGCCAACTCGTGTCCGCGTCTCGTCGGCGCCGCGTGTTTGCGTGTTTGCGTGTTTGTTTTGTTTTTCTTCCGAGCGAGTGAGTGAGGGCGCGTGTTTGATTGCGGAGGCCGCGTGTGGTGAGATATGAGCGCGCTGGGCACCGCGTGCGATGCGATGATAGAGCTGTGCGCTCGGAGCTCCGGGCATAACGCATCTTTGATAATTATTGCCCGCGCGTGTGTTTTCTGTTGTTGTTGCTGCCAATCGTGTTGAATTTTCGAAAATGTTTATCGGCTTTCTACCAACGTGGAGCTGCTGAGTGTGGCGATTAGGCGGAGACGTTTGTAGGTTTTCTTTGCGCATGCGGAAAGTAAAGGTGGCAGTCCTGCAATTGCCTGCTCACGGCACTGTTGGCAGAAGGGCCTCTCCATTTGAGGAAGCTCTGGAGAAGCCCTTCCAGAGGGTATTTGGCCTGCTCTTCCACGCTGGAGAAACCTCTCAGAAGACGGGGTTGGTACCCACGCGTGGAGGGCTTGGGGAAGAAACCTCTCAGGAGACGGGGTTAGTACCCACGCGTGGAGGGCTTGGGGAAGAAACCTCTCAGAAGACGGGGTTAGTGCCCACACGTGGAGGGCTTGGGGAAGAAACCTCTCAGGAGACGTGGTTAGTACCCACGCGTGGAGGGCTTGGGGAAGAAACCTCTCAGGAGACGTGGTTAGTACCCACGCGTGGAGGGCTTGGGGAAGAAACCTCTCAGGAGACGGGGTTAGTGCCCACGCGTGGAGGGCTTGGGGAAGAAACCTCTCAGGAGACGGGGTTAGTACCCACGCGTGGAGGGCTTGGGGAAGAAACCTCTCAGGAAACGGGGTTAGTACCCACGCGTGAAGGGCTTGGGGAAGAAACCTCTCAGGAGACGGGGTTAGTGCCCACGCGTGGAGGGCTTGGGGAAGAAACCTCTCAGAAGACGTAGTTAGTACCCACGCGTGGAGGGCTTGGGGAAGAAACCTCTCAGGAGACGTAGTTAGTACCCACGCGTGGAGGGCTTGGGGAAGAAACCTCTCAGGAGACGTGGTTAGTACCCACGCGTGGAGGGCTTGGGGAAGAAGCCTCTCAGAAGACGTAGTTAGTACCCACGCGTGGAGGGCTTGGGGAAGAAACCTCTCAGGAGACGGGGTTAGTGCCCACGCGTGGAGGGCTTGGGGAAGAAACCTCTCAGGAGACGTGGTTAGTACCCACGCGTGGAGGGCTTGGGGAAGAAACCTCTCAGAAGACGTAGTTAGTACCCACGCGTGGAGGGCTTGGGGAAGAAACCTCTCAGGAGACGTAGTTAGTACCCACGCATGGAGGGCTTGGGGAAGAAACCTCTCAGGAGACGGGGTTAGTGCCCACGCGTGGAGGGCTTGGGGAAGAAACCTCTCAGGAGACGTGGTTAGTACCCACGCGTGGAGGGCTTGGGGAAGAAACCTCTCAGAAGACGTAGTTAGTACCCACGCGTGGAGGGCTTGGGGAAGAAACCTCTCAGGAGACGGGGTTAGTGCCCACGCGTAGAGGGCTTGGGGAAGAAACCTCTCAGGAGACGTGGTTAGTACCCACACGTGGAGGGCTTGGGGAAGAAACCTCTCAGGAGACGGGGTTAGTACCCACGCGTGGAGGGCTTGGGGAAGAAACCTCTCAGGAGACGTGGTTAGTACCCACGCGTGGAGGGCTTGGGGAAGAAACCTCTCAGGAGACGGGGTTAGTACCCACACGTGGAGGGCTTGGGGATGAAACCTCTCAGGAGACGGGGTTAGTACCCACACGTGGAGGGCTTGGGGAAGAAACCTCTCAGGAGACGGGGTTAGTACCCACGCGTGGAGGGCTTGGGGAAGAAACCTCTCAGGAGACGGGGTTAGTACCCACGCATGGAGGGCTTGGGGAAGAAACCTCTCAGGAGACGTGGTTAGTACCCACGCATGGAGGGCTTGGGGAAGAAACCTCTCAGGAGACGTAGTTAGTACCCACGCGTGGAGGGCTTGGGGAAGAAACCTCTCAGGAGACGTGGTTAGTACCCACGCGTGGAGGGCTTGGGGAAGAAACCTCTCAGAAGACGTAGTTAGTACCCACGCGTGGAGGGCTTGGGGAAGAAACCTCTCAGGAGACGGGGTTAGTGCCCACGCGTGGAGGGCTTGGGGAAGAAACCTCTCAGGAGACGGGGTTAGTGCCCACGCGTGGAGGGCTTGGGGAAGAAACTAACCAGGAGACGGGGTTAGTGCCCACGCGTGGAGGGCTTGGGGAAGAAACCTCTCAGCAGACGGGGTTAGTGCCCACGCGTGGAGGGCTTGGGGAAGAAACTAATCAGGAGACGGGGTTAGTGCCCACGCGTGGAGGGCTTGGGGAAGAAACCTCTCAGGAGACGGGGTTAGTGCCCACGCGTGGAGGGCTTGGGGAAGAAACTAACCAGGAGACGGGGTTAGTGCCCACGCGTGGAGGGCTTGGGGAAGAAACCTCTCAGCAGACGGGGTTAGTGCCCACGCGTGGAGGGCTTGGGGAAGAAACTAATCAGGAGACGGGGTTAGTGCCCACGCGTGGAGGGCTTGGGGAAGAAACTAACCAGGAGACGGGGTTAGTGCCCACGCGTGGAGGGCTTGGGGAAGAAACCTCTCAGGAGACGGGGTTAGTACCCACGCGTAGAGGGCTTGGGGAAGAAACCTCTCAGGAGACGGGGTTAGTGCCCACGCGTGGAGGGCTTGGGGAAGAAACCTCTCAGGAGACAGGGTTAGTGTCCACGCGTGGAGGGCTTGGGGAAGAAACCTCTCAGGAGACGGGGTTAGTACCCACGCGTGGAGGGCTTGGGGAAGAAACCTCTCAGGAGACGTGGTTAGTGCCCACGCGTGGAGGGCTTGGGGAAGAAACCTCTCACGAGACGGGGTTAGTGCCCACGCGTGGAGGGCTTGGGGAAGAAACCTCTCAGGAGACGGGGTTAGTGCCCACGCGTGGAGGGCTTGGGGAAGAAACCTCTCAGGAGACGGGGTTAGTACCCACACGTGGAGGGCTTGGGGAAGAAACCTCTCAGGAGACGGGGTTAGTGCCCACGCGTGGAGGGCTTGGGGAAGAAACCTCTCAGGAGACGGGGTTAGTACCCACACGTGGAGGGCTTGGGGAAGAAACCTCTCAGGAGACGGGGTTAGTACCCACACGTGGAGGGCTTGGGGAAGAAACCTCTCAGGAGACGGGGTTAGTACCCACGCGTGGAGGGCTTGGGGAAGACACCTCTCAGAAGACGTGGTTAGTGCCCATGCATGGAGGGCTTGGGGAAGAAACCTCTCAGGAGACGGGGTTAGTGCCCACGCGTGGAGGGCTTGGGGAAGAAACCTCTCAGGAGACGTGGTTAGTACCCACGCGTGGAGGGCTTGGGGAAGAAACCTCTCAGGAGACGGGGTTAGTGCCCACGCGTGGAGGGCTTGGGGAAGAAACCTCTCAGGAGACGTGGTTAGTACCCACGCGTGGAGGGCTTGGGGAAGAAACCTCTCAGGAGACGGGGTTAGTGCCCACGCATGGAGGGCTTGGGGAAGAAACCTCTCAGGAGACGTGGTTAGTACCCACGCGTGGAGGGCTTGGGGAAGACACCTCTCAGGAGACGGGGTTAGTGCCCACGCGTGGAGGGCTTGGGGAAGAAACCTCTCAGGAGACGTGGTTAGTACCCACGTGTGGAGGGCTTGGGGAAGAAACCTCTCAGGAGACGTGGTTAGTACCCACGCGTGGAGGGCTTGGGGAAGAAACCTCTCAGGAGACGGGGTTAGTGCCCACGCGTGGAGGGCTTGGGGAAGAAACCTCTCAGGAGACGGGGTTAGTGCCCACGCGTGGAGGGCTTGGGGAAGAAACCTCTCAGGAGACGGGGTTAGTACCCACGCGTGGAGGGCTTGGGGAAGAAACCTCTCAGGAGACGGGGTTAGTGCCCACGCATGGAGGGCTTGGGGAAGAAACCTCTCAGGAGACGGGGTTAGTGTCCACGCGTGGAAGGCTTGGGGAAGAAACCTCTCAGGAGACGTGGTTAGTACCCACGCGTGGAGGGCTTGGGGAAGAAACCTCTCAGGAGACGGGGTTAGTACCCACGCGTGGAGGGCTTGGGGAAGAAACCTCTCAGGAGACGGGGTTCAAATGGCCTTATTGAGGCAAAAACTTCTCCTTCCAGAAAAAAAAACAATTTTAACGAGAAAAAAATAGTTCCGAAAAAGATCTGAATCTAAAAAAGCACAATTGGCAGGAGAATTGTTCCAGTAACATGCAATTGTCGTGTACCTGGAGAATTTGAAGACTGTATTTGTATTTTTAAACAAACCACAGCCCACACGACATACGTGTTTTTTTTTTTCCAACAGCGGTCATGGGTTGCCCAGTCGAGGAAACTTCTTCATGAGAGAGACGCGTTATTCACTTGAAACGGATTGCATGTGGCAGTGGCTGTAAAGGTCTTGGGTGTGGACAAGGTTCGCCGAGTGTGAAATCCCCAATGGTGTCGCTTGTGCGCGACTTTCACTGGACCGTAGCACGTACATGAATGCTCATTATCCTAAGTGGCAGCCGTTGAGGTTGTTGGTTGTTGTTTTGCGGGATATCTCGAGAAACAGTGACGGCGGTCAGTTTTCCTGAAATATGGCGGGGGCGGCGGCTGCACCCTTGGTGAGAAAATTTCTCAAACTGCGGGGGTCATCCGAGGCACGACCCCAATGAACACTAAGAAAGCCATATAACCTTGCATATAGCGCGTGCATTCAACACATTCCCGTGCTGCGAGCATTGTATGTGCAGTGACACCGCCTTAGCGCCGTGGCGGTGAAAATATGTTATCTCCATTTAAAGCTTTCGTGACTGCAGGGATTCATCTTCTTGGTTCTTTCGGTAAAGTCACGTAGAAGGGAAGTAATAAAATAATAAAAATAAAACATAATAAAACAATTCTCACGACGTTTCGGCCACAACGCAAGCAGCCGTCCTCAGGTGAAAACCAGGTCCGTCGAGGCGACAGAGTCTGAATGAAACAGCACACGAGCTTGGAGCATATATATAAGCTGGGCGCATTGGCAAAGGAATTTGCATATCAAAAGGAATTTAGCATATTTATGGGAAATGCAGGAATGTGATTAGTACTGCATATGCATGTGCATTATGCAGGATTAACAGCATCAAAGGGAGCTGCAGTTACTGCTGCTGCAGCAGTTGCTTCTGCAGCTGCAGTTTCTGCTGCTGCTGCAGTTGCTGCTGCTGCACTTGCTGCTGCTGCACTTGCTGCTGCTGCACTTGCTGCTGCTGCTGCAGTTGCTGCCTTATCCATTTTAATATAACACTATGTATTATTCTACCCACCCTAATGTGTATCATACTGCTATATGTTTACTGTACAATTACGACACCATACATTACTTTGCACACTGCACCATGCCAGTGAGTGGAACGTGGTCTGAAAGTCACCGTAAACGTGAACACAATCAGTTAAGATCCGAAATGGTTTATTACGTCCTTCCAATGATTGCTAAGCCAGAATCCATCTTCTCGGTTGAAATTGTCTCTGTGTTTGTATATGTGGATCGCCTCATGAACGAATCTCTCATGATAGCCAGATGGCTTGCAGAGAACCTCTGTCTTGGAGAAGTCAATGTCATGTGAGCCCACTGAATTGTAACAGTGATCTGCCACGGCTGAGGTGTTTGTCCTACCGTGTTTCAGGTCTGCTCCTCAACAGGATCCTTCTTGATGGTTGGAGTGATGGCTTTGCGGATTGTGTGATGGCTTTGTGATGGCAAAGCCATCACTCCAACCATCAAGAAGGATCCTGTTGAGGAGCCTTTCAAGACCATCACCTTACCCTACATTGCTGGGGTCACAAAAAAGATCTCCAAAATCCTGATTAAACACAAGATCCAGGTCCGATTCAACACAGTACATAAAATCCGTGATCTGGTCCCGTCTGTAAAATATGTGGTTCCAGACATACAGTACCCTGGCGTCTACAAACTAAGTTGCCTCTGTGGTAGCAGTTACATTGGAGAAACCAAACGACATGTCTCGGACCGCATCCGTGAACATAAGGCAGACCTGAAACACGGTAGGACAAACACCTCAGCCGTGGCAGATCACTGTTACAATTCAGTGGGCTCACATGACATTGACTTCTCCAAGACAGAGGTGCTCTGCAAGCCATCTGGCTATCATGAGAGATTCGTTCATGAGGCGATCCACATATACAAACACAGAGACAATTTCAACCGAGAAGATGGATTCTGGCTTAGCAATCATTGGAAGGACGTAATAAACCATTTCGGATCTTAACTGATTGTGTTCACGTTTACGGTGACTTTCAGACCACGTTCCACTCACTGGCATGGTGCAGTGTGCAAAGTAATGTATGGTGTCGTAATTGTACAGTAAACATATAGCAGTATGATACACATTAGGGTGGGTAGAATAATACATAGTGTTATATTAAAATGGATAAGGCAGCAACTGCAGCAGCAGCAGCAAGTGCAGCAGCAGCAAGTGCAGCAGCAGCAAGTGCAGCAGCAGCAACTGCAGCAGCAGCAGAAACTGCAGCTGCAGAAGCAACTGCTGCAGCAGCAGTAACTGCAGCTCCCTTTGATGCTGTTAATCCTGCATAATGCACATGCATATGCAGTACTAATCACATTCCTGCATTTCCCATAAATATGCTAAATTCCTTTTGATATGCAAATTCCTTTGCCAATGCGCCCAGCTTATATATATGCTCCAAGCTCGTGTGCTGTTTCATTCAGACTCTGTCGCCTCGACGGACCTGGTTTTCACCTGAGGACGGCTGCTTGCGTTGTGGCCGAAACGTCGTGAGAATTGTTTTATTATGTTTTATTTTTATTATTTTATTACTTCCCTTCTACGTGACTTTACCGAAAGAACCAAGAAGATATGTTATCTCCCTTCCCTGTAACGGTCTGAGTTCAGTGATCCTGAAGATGCCTGTTGTATATTTGGTACTTGGCGTGATCCTCTCGCTATGTGGCGGTCGCTTTCAGTTTTCTCCGGGTCCTCGACTTTTAGAACGAACCTGCGTTTCAGTTGTTTAGCTGCAGCTATAAATTCCCAAGGGTTTATCGCTTGTTGCAAGACGTTCATGGTTCAAATCCGATCGCCGCCCTAATTACAACTGTAAGTGTAATAACCGTAAAGATTTGTTTCAAAGTGAACGTTAAAGATCCCGCAGGACGAGGCTATCGGGTCCCGGGATATACGATGCCGAATTATTTCGTTAAATACCAAAAGTGGCAACTCTTTAAGGGCTCTCTATTGGAATATTTTTCATTTTGAGGAAGCGAGGAAAAATCAACTTAATTTCCATAGGGTTGGGCTCAAGATACCCGCTTGCTGTACTGCCATTTCCTGGGGTGCCTTGCAGCCTTTGGTGGCTTCGGTGAGCTGGAGTATGTGTAGTTTTGCACGTGATCGCCCAACCCCCTTGCCTCTCGAGCCGCCGGTTCAAGCACGTGCACCACCACGCTCAGCGTGAATTTCAATTCGTCGTTACAGTGGCAATTTAAACAACAATAATGATTCCAACAAACCAGTCGTGGATTGTTTCCCCGGTCTCGCAGGAAATCAAGATTGGGCGTGCTGATACCTTTAATAGCGTAAAACAGCTCCTAATTACGAATGCGGTTTATGATCATCGCAAGGAGCAGGTCGGCGTTGAAAGTGTCTCCATGCATTAATGGTTGTGGGACCGCGCTTATCACCTCTGTTTTTGGCTCGAGCCAGTGGTAGAAATTCCACATTCCTGTGGCAGGGGCCAGCCTCTCCATTGGACAATTGACCAACAAGTTGACTCGTAATTATAAGGGTTGTCAATTGAAACACCACTGGGGCATGGCTTGGTGCATTATCTCATCCGGGTTGATAAAATGAGCAACGCGTTTGTGGAAAGTCAACAGTGAAGGGACATTTATTGCGACCTTAACTCATTTGGAATTTCAACCACCACTGTGTCAGGGCCTCCAATGGTGATTAAACTACTTACAGCCCTTTGTCAGTCTGCTCTTAGATGGAGACCTCCCGATGCCACGTCGCACATGGAGATTCATGGACTTTTGTTCAGCGTGCTGGGTCGGTGCGTGGTTGGTCAAGGGGGCCCGGAGCTGGTTCAGATATCAATCTCTACTGATTGTTAGCCGTGGCCACGAATCAAATGTAGGTCGTCGGGTTCAGAGCACAGTGCGTAAGTGAGATTACCACTGTCTCATACTCATGTGTGGCCAGGTCGCTTCCGAAAAATAAGTGAATACCTCAGTGGGCTTTATCTGGTAAGATAAACATAGTTTAGATTTATTTGTATATTTTTAAGTTACTTTTCTACATTTCCTATACTTTGCACTCCTATTGTGTTCCTGTATTGTTTGTTGTTGTAACGTTCTGACCAGCCCCTACTGGACATCTGTATTAAATAGTTTAATCGCTCATCGGATTCCTCCAGTATAAATACATATTCTGACTCTGATTTGAGCTCAGAGACATTATCGTCACTGCAAAGCAAGCTTGCCTGCTTTGTGCATCGGGCAACTGGGCTTGGCCCAGTTTTACCACAGCGACCTTCACAGGACCAAGCCAGCACCACCCGGGCCATGGAATGTACTTTAACCGGGCTGCATGGCTCACTCTCCTCGGAGAGCTGTAGCCTTTAACCTTCGGCACCAGTCACGATGTCTTGGGGTATCCGTGGAAGAGAGGTGGGTGGTCATTGTCGTCTCTCTTGTAGATCAACTTAAGGGGCGTGTTTGCGAAAAATAAATAAGTAAGCGGTGAAAAATTCAAAATTCTACGATTTTATACTTGGGATTGCATAAGCTAATTCGAGCGTATATATATATATAAATGAATGATCATCCTTCTGGCTGCAAAGGGAAGTGAAAAGGAGCGAGCGATGGGAGAGGGTGGGAATGTGGAGGTGAGCGGCTGGGCCTGAAAAGAAACGGCCTGTACCAGGCCCCGTAAAGAATGATCTGGGACAGTTCGGCTCCCGTTTCCAATGACTGGGGAAAAGCAGCATCTGACTTCTGAGGAATGTGTTGCGCCAAAAATAGTCGCCAAAGCAACATTGCTTAGGAGCAACGCTACGAGACACGCGTTGCGCAGACGGCCCACTGCGTTGTGGCAGAAGTTTACGAGGCTCGGCCGTAATAGTGGAACAGGATAAAAAATTTACACAGGAATTTCCCTTTGCCGCCCTTTGCGAATTGGCTAGCCGTTGCAGAACTCTCTTTGCCACAGATCGTAGATTTCCGGAGCGTGCCATCACTCCGGGCCGACAGTGGGAGGGAATCTGAAATCTCTGCACCTTCGTGTGACACGCTGCGTGCGAAGGAGGTACCGGAACATTGCCCGCTCTTTGAGCGGGCCTGTCCGCTCGCACGTGGCGTCGCGTTCCAGACAAAGCTTCGACGTGCCCTCGGGCTGGTCGACAAGGAGGCCCATCAAAATAATGTTCATGTCACCCATCGTTCTCGATGTATTTAAAAGTATTGAAATTACGTGACGGTAATAGCTGTGGAGTTTTTTGTTTTTGTGGAAATGCCCCCACGGCTGTTTGATTGGAGGTTTTACCCTCCAGAATTGCATCGAATAAGCCTGAATGAGGGATTCTAGAGTTGAAATATATATATTTTTACATTGCGGTAAATGTGGCAGCCACCATTAGCTGCCAAGGTCAAGTACTCCCATTATATGCAATGTGCGCTAATTTGAAATGCATTTGTTCTTACAAACGTGATTTGATATGACGTATCATGAGCTTAAAAATTGATGCCCCTGTAAGCCTCAACCACGACATGCCTAGCTTGACACTATATTTATTCTCGCAAATTTAAATGTTATATAGCGTGACTGATGTTAATCCCAGTGACCCGTAAATTGTCTGCTTATGGAGCACCCATAAGTCGTTCAAATAACACAAATCCACGGTGGAGCGGTGGTGCAGTGATTAACTCACTGCGCCATGAGCCGTGGCTGAAGTCTGTGTCGAGTGATAGCTCACCCGGTAGTTGACCCCCTAATGCACACTGACCAGCATGGCCATGCACGGTCAAACAACTCGCCACTACTGCTGATGCCGAATGGGAGGTCTTCATTCAGCAGTCGATTGACATGGCCGACATTGAAACATTATTAATATAATGATCGAGTCTCTTTTCTACACAACGGGATAGGTGGCGGATGCTGCAGTGGCTCGTCGCTTTAATTTGTCCCTAAAGCTACGACGAGGGCATGGCTCCTTCGCCGGGCCGAGCTCACTCGGCGGACCCCTCAGTAGGTGTGGACGTTAATAATTATCGGCCCCTCCGGGTGGATATTTATGAACTGGCCGTGAACCCTGCTCATTGGGAATTCTGCAGCGCCGCCGCCTCTAAGCGCCGTGCCACTGAACGAAAGGAACGTGGCGGAGAAGCTGAGAGCGTACGGACCAAGGAAAAGGTTAATGATCGTCGCGGAGGGAAGTCTCCTGGCATTTCTCATGTGCGCATAAATATTTACGGTCTGGCACAACCAGGGGGCGGCTGCCAGATCCTTGGATGAGGATCTGTCCCGGCAATTAGACGGCGCTCGCCGAACTCGCGTATGAACCCTGCTGTTTTGTTTTCCACTATTTTGGGAGGCTTCAGGAACAGGTGCACGCATATATAATCCCTTTGTTGCTTCTCTATGGGTTTTATTCGTCTCACTTGATAGTCTGGCTGGTGCGCACGCGTGTGTGTCTTTACTTGGCCTGTTGCTCCGTGCGCTTTGCTGTCTGGGGGACGGTGGCTCCTGCGGTAATCGCGCTGCCGCGACTGCACATGAAAGACCCGAGTTCGATTCCCAGCCGCGGCTAACGTTGGTGGCGAGGTTTATCCGAATCCATCCTCAGCCTCCAATAGGTCGCCTTGAAATGAGTTCGACCTGGCACGGTGTGGAAACATCGTCACTGGGGAGATGAAGGTGGCTGGTTGTGTTGCCGGCCACACCATCCCCTGGAAGATCACTCAAGCTTTCTGTTCAAATAAATGCACGTAAGGAATAGGCTGACAATATTTCATCCACAGAGTTCATGCTGTTGTTTCATTATAATTATTTCACAACAGATGATCATTTTCTGGATTGGAATGCATCTGTGAGGACGCACAGTCCAGTGAGGAGATGGCATGGACAAATTTGTTCGTGGGAAGGCTCGGTGAATTAGTACATCGCAGGATCGTGAGAGATGATGACGATAATTAGTTTTTTACCCTTTTAACTGGCAACAAAACTGACACCTTTTTTACAAGGAGTCATGTTTGCATAGACCACAATACCTGGCAGTCGGAATGCAAACAAAAAACATAATTCTGATAATGTATGCACTGTCCTTGAAATTGATTGGTCCACACCCGAGACAGCTTTCCTTAGAGCCTAGTCTCACATACATTATCAGAGTTATGTTTTTGTTTGCATTCCGACTGCAGGTATTGTGGTCAATGCAAACATGACTCCTTGTAAAAAAGGTGTCAGTTTTGTTGCCAGATAAAAGGATAAAAAAACAATTATCATATTTTGCTACTGGCAAATGAGGTTCCAATGGTGATGATGACGATGTTGACATTATATTGGATTGACCCTTTTTATTCCTTGGAT
Source organism: Lethenteron reissneri (assembly GCF_015708825.2). NCBI lineage: Eukaryota > Metazoa > Chordata > Hyperoartia > Petromyzontiformes > Petromyzontidae > Lethenteron > Lethenteron reissneri. Next base: position 9,265,539 of record NC_083826.1, on the reverse strand, counting down.
TATTTCACCAGTATTTCCCACAGGTAGTGCACAATTAAAATCGTCACATGTTCAGAGAATTTGCCTTAAACCAATTGGAAAAGATTTTCAGGAAGCATGAGTAATTATCCACTCAACCGTAAACAAACACAGCCATCTATAAAGACTGAGCGGGAAAAAATCACGTGGAGAGTTGGGCTGCTGTATATAGCCCACACAGTTGTGGCTATTGCAAGGCCCTGACGTGCAGGCATCGTGATTTAAAAAGTGACAATGTTTTATTTCGCTCGGACGTGTGTGTGCATTAGTGAAACGAGGCAACTGCACCCACGCACGTAATGCATTCAGGTCATGGCGCTGCTTCGTTCAGCGTGTGCCTGTCCGACGTTTCGCTCCACGTACTGGGGGGCCTTCTTCAGGAACTGAAAATGCGTCGGACAGATTCTCAGACAGCACACGGGTGCATGTCATAATCACGCCGGACAGCTCGACGGCACACTGCTGGATGAAGGCCTTCCTTGGTAAAGCAGTTGCTGTGGGCTGAAGAACTAGTTTAGATATCACTCGCCACTCATGTTATGAGTGCACTGACCTAGCTAATTGGTGTTGCGGGCACTGCAGCTGCACCAGGTCTCAATGGGCCGGTGGGGCCCAGGCATGAAGAGGGGTGGAAATTGACAGGCAGACAGCCCCGTGGAATTCCTCGCGCGAAGAGCCCATGGCCATCCACGCGACACCACCGTATCCATGGCTGGGAAAAGAAACTCCGGTTGCCAGATTTATACGCGTATGGTAGAGCTCGGCTATCTGTGAGAAGTCTGATGACTGAAAATAGTGGGATAACACGAATGTAGTCGGAAAAAAAAAGTCTCACCTCTGTTCACATGTATGCCGCTGGACGGGAGGTGATGGCCAAGGCTTGGTGATGTCAGAATCATCATCATCATCATCATCAGTTGGACGTGGATTGTCGGGGATATCCCGCCTTCGGGAGGCAAGATGTGGTTGTGGCCACCATTTTTAAAGGGTCTCGATGTAAATTGACCACGGGGAAAAAAAAAGTAATCGAATAAAATGCTTAGGTCGATTAATTTTTCTAATCGACCAGTCGTCCCCAGCTCTCGCGCAATGCAATTACCCGTAACACCTCCACTGCCGCGGATGCCTTGCGTTGAACTTAAAATCCCTGAATAAAAAAATACACGAATATGTACAAAATATAAAATTTAATCGGCGAAGAGTAGTTGTGTAGGACACTGAAATACTTCACGCATTGTTGAGCCGCTGTGACATATGTTTCCCTGAGCTCTGAGACAGCGATGTGCATAATTATTGCTCCCAGCTATTGTCTAATGCACATATCATGGCAGCAGATGACTTGGGAATGGAATATCAATGCAGAATAATCAAGGCGCGCCTCGTGTAATGCGTCTAGCCCCGCTTTGGGAACAGAACTGCTATTTGTGTTTAGTTTGTTGTCCTTCCCCCGAACCTCCGATTAGCACGGTTGGCTACGTATGGTGCGAAAGAAGTTCAACGCACGTACATACCGCAGCCGACATCGTTCTGGAGCGGGCTTATGTTTCGGCCATGCTCACGTGAACTTATTCGGACAAGTGTGTCTTCTTCCCGAACCAACAGACGATTCTGAATATTAATTTCTGTAGGAGCAGCCGCCACCCATGCATTTGCATTCTGTTAAGCGCTGGATTAGACCACAACAGATATTGCTAAATGGGAGATGTGTGTGTGTGTGCGTGTTTTTACACACATGCTTCGTGTGCTTACATCAAGGTCTCAGTTGCATGTGCTCATGTGGATATTCATTGCAGTGGTTAGTATCCTGCGCTACGAAGTCGGCGACCCGAGTTCCATTCCCGCTCACGGCCAACACCAGTGACGATTATCTGAACCGGTCCTGGGCCTCTCCTCAGCTGACTCAGACTAAAATGAGTACCCGGTGCTGATGTACAAACATGAGCACGAGAGAGACAAAAGCGGCAGGGAATGGGCATTGGCCACGCCCTCGTGCAGTGTGCTGGCCTTAAAGGTGCTCGCTAACAGCACTTGCCCCAAAAGTCTGTTAAGACTATAGGGGGGGGGGATTTTGTCTTTGTGTGTGTCCGTGTGTATGTGTGTCTGTATGATTGTATTTGCATGCACGGATGCTAATCTTTACGTCTCTATATATGCCTGTCTGTATGTACTTATTTATGTGTATGCGTCCGTATCGTATGCATACACACGAGCACATACGATCTCAGCGTGTGTGTATGTGTGCATGCATTTATGTGTATGTTTATGTGTCTATATATCTCTCCGTCTGTATGTATTTATGGGTGTGTGTGTGTGTGTACGTGTATCTAATGCGGTCGTGTGGATAGCTGAAGTGTCGCGGTTAGGTGCGTGGCGTATCGCTGTCATTTTCAGTCAGGTCAACCCACGGCACTTGGGTCTGTCCCATGACCTCTTCTTGCCAGCGAGCCTTCGACACTTCACGTGGACTCAACGTGTATCTAGTCTGGCACAAGTGTTGCGGTGCTGTCACCGCCAATTTATGGCAAATGGCGGCTCTTGTTGTATTCATTAGCGGAGCGCGGGAGAATCCAGGAACATTCACCGGCATAATTAATTGTCAATTTGCATGAGGATGAAAGCATGAAAAAAAATGTGTTCCTTTTTAATAACCCATTTCTCTGCTTCAGGCCATTTCCTAATGAAGAGACCACGGATTACAATGAAGACATTTACAGAAGCTTGGAAGAGATGGCCGAGTAAGTATGTTATTTGTCAGATGTGACACGTTTGTTTCTACTGTAATCAACGGTGTGTTGGTAAAATTAGCAACTTTTGGGAGCAACTAATGATGGCACGAACCATCCCAGAGCTAAATTATTCATATTGAGATAAAATATTGCGTGACTTTTTTTTATTTTACAAAAAATATTATATTTTGCGTTCATGCATCGAATTGCGTTGCAATAAACTGAGTGGCAGGTGAAGTGAAGGCCTTAGATAGAAACATATCTGCAATATTTTATTGCAATGTCACTGGCTGCTGATGGTAAAGGTGTTTTTCTAATTTCGTCAGAAATTCCACTGGAGTGTTTCCAGGCAGACAAGGCCCCCAGTCAACCTTCGCTCAGTAGGAGGTCACTCGTGCCTCTCTTCTCCCCTTGTAGTCTTTAACTGCCTTGCCCCACCTCTCTGTGCTGCCGAATCCCTGCCGCTGCTCAAATCCAGGCTCAAGACCTTCATTTTTTCCTGTGCCTATGACTGACTGCCTCTCACTCCCAAAGACTCACACAGAGACCCATAGACTCAAACAGAGACCCATAGACTCACAGAGAGACCCATAGACTCACAAAGGGACACGTAGAGTCACACGGAGACCAATAGACTCGCACAGAGACCTATAGACACATGGAGAGTCAAATGGGCTCGCACAGATCCATACTCACAAAGAGACCCATAGGCTTGCACAGAGACTCATACACTCCCTGCCCCTATTCAATTCCAGTCTCAAGAGCTTAATTCCCCCCTCTATACCTATGACTGACTCCCTTTCTCTGCAAATGAATAAGTCCATGGTTTACATAGAGCGTCTTAAATGCGGTCGCATTGAGCGGCCTAATGGTGGGCGAGTTGGAAGGAGTTAAAAGTTGTATCGCTTTAGCGGGAACAAGTCAGCCTGCTCACGAGCATCATAGTGTTCGACTTGGCACAGGCCACAGAATCGCTTCCCTGCTAAACACTGTGCTCCAAATCTGTATAGGTATTTCAGCTGGTAGCAAACAGCATGATTATGTACTTCCCTGCACAGTTGACAGTTTCTTTAATGTTTATTTTGCAAAGAATTTGGTTCTCGAACCCAAGTGCTCAACTGGCAGGCTCGTGTGTGCTCGTTAATGATGTTCAGTGTGGATCCCTTTCATGACGTCGTTGACTTCTTTCCTCCAATTCCTGCTCTGTCACGTTCAAAACAAGGGAGGCAAACAAAATCTCGCTCGTGCGCATGGAATCTTATCACGCTTTCCAGCGTGCGCCCTGTCCCCAAAAGTGTTGAGGCAGCAGCACGGAAGCCAGTAGGTAGCTGTCGGGACAAAAACGTGGGTTGGTTTTGGGCAACCCTTTGGTCAATTTGGCTTGTTTACTGTAGACTACGTTCCTAATAGCCACACAGCTTCATATAAAATTGTATTTACGTTTCATCATATTTTGCCAGAGTTCTTGTGGTCTCATGTTAAAGACAGACCGACAGACAGGAAAGGCGAACACACATGGACAGAGCGAATGCATTAAATGCTTTTAACCTTGGTTGTGTAGGGTCAAACATAGCCGCCAAAAATCTTAGAATCGGCCTGAATTTTCAACGTGCGCCACGTCACTCAGTGGAGCCGTTCGGGAGTTGAGCTCGCTGAATTATTGAGGTTGGTTTTGTACCAACGACCGAGAGTCCCCGGGCGGGCGGCTGTTAAATTCACGGCGCGAGCGGGGCGGCCTGAACAACCAGCGGAGAAGGTCCATTTCCACCGTTCCTCCCCCGGGACGTGATTGAACTGCGGACCTCACAGTGGCACTCGGCAACATCGCTTCTTGAGGGCACCGTGCAGCCACTGGCCCAGGCGAATGGAGCAAGCCAACAGGGCCAGCTCGAGCCGCAGGCGGAAGTATTTCGATTCTGGAGAACGCGGCCCGTCCGAGCCGAGCCGGGTTCAGCAAACCTCCCTGCACCAGGGCAGCGCCGCTTGTGCGGTGGGCTAACAGGAGGGAACGCGTCCGAGTTGGACGTCCACCGCGGAGACGGAGCGGTGGAATCGGCTCGCGCGCACTGCAGAACCGTGAGAGATGGCGGCAGCGGCTTGGGGAGTGGATAGATCATGTCCCGCGCCTCCGATTATCACAGTTAGTTAGGTACGGTGTTGAAGAAGTTCAGCATGTGCTTGGGCTAAATATTAATCTGACTTGAGGAAAACATTTTAAGAAAATGTTTAGGGAAAATAAACAATGCATGTCAGTAATATTAATGTAATGCTTTACGCAATATATTATTTTTTTCCAAAGAAAAACAGAAACTGTCCACTTATGCAATGGGCACGCATACAATCCCCATGAGTTCAGCTTTGTTAAACAACACCAGCCACCCTCATTGCAATCAACCTTTGGATAGACTGGCCACCACCATGGAAATATGGAATTGCCAGCACTGGCTGAGGCTGCAACAGAAATGAGTGCTGTCACCGGGAGCTTTGGGATTAGCACGGTTGGCAACGTACAGTGCGAAAGAAGTTCAACGTACAAAAATACGTAATAGTTTTCCCGACTCTTTCGCGCTGACGAGACAACATGGAAGAGGAACCGTGGGGGTACCCAGCCTACACCACAGTTACGTGAGGCACACGCGGGGCGTACACGTCCACCCATAACACAACGGCATCCAAGGGACGCGGACGGAGCGGCGAGCGATGGTGGCCGTGGCCCCGCGCGATCGCGGAGACAGCTGTCGTGGGCTCGGGCAGCAGCAGGGCGAACGGGAGGAGGGCAAACGCCTCTGCCCGGCGTTCCTTGCCCGATGTGCCGCTAACGTTTGCGCGTCTCCCCCGGCAGCGAGCGAGAGATCGAGAACGAGGAGGAGCTGTACGACTGCGTGCCGTGCGACGGGGAAGGCGACGAGATCTACGAGGACATCATGAAAGTGGAGGCGCATCCCCCATCGGTAAGTCACCGGCACCGTCTCCCTGGTGCCCACCTCATCCCGGCCAAGTCCCTCTTGCCCCAGCACTGCAGCTCCCCCCCTACCCATTGTTAATGTAATGCGAACTTTAGAATTCAGTCATGGTGTTCGTCTCGTCAATGACAACCTGTATGTTTGTATGTTGAGCCTCTTTTGCAGCGTACATCGCCAACCGTGCTAATTGGAGATGCAAACTTGTGGATATTAGTCAAGTCTGAGTCTGGGGATTACATGTAGTCACTGTTCATCTCGTCGACTAAAATAGACGAATGTTCCATCTGCTCTTGAGTTTTTTCAAATTATGGGGTGTTAAGGGCTCGCAATTTTTTCCCCATTGGATGTTATCAGGTGGGCCAATCATTTAACTCGGTAAATCTTTCTATTTACATACATACGTAACCAATCACAACGTTTTGGTCTCTTCCTTGGTGCACGGTGGACGTGATATTTTTAAACTCTAATTTAAAATACTAAATGATAAGTCTGTGTCTTCAGACTCGTTAACTTCAAGTCGACGCAGTCGGCCGTGCTCTTCGTCTTAGGTGGGCAGCAGTCGTAGCCATCGCCACTCCCCACGGAATTTGTAAATTCATAGTCGGTCATTGAATAAAAAATAATAATTAAAAAACCCCACTTCATCGCTGAAAATTGTCATCACTAATTTCATTCACAGGCTTAACACTTCCACCCTCACTGCAGCCAACGCCTCCCAGGGGCTTCATCCAGACTTTGGAGCATGTCCTTTAGGCACCTGGGTCGTCCTTCCCCCGACCCCACCTTCATAGCCGTGCCCTGCTGGCTAACTGTCGGCTCTTAATTGGGAGCGACTGCTGTGTGTGCTGCTAGCGAGGTGCTGTTCGGGGGCCAGCGTCGATGGTGGCAAGGTCTTAAGGGGGTGCTGTTCTGAGTGGTTTCATATTTCTTTTTGCCAATTAGACCTTCCGCCTCCCCGTTACATTTTTGGCCGTATTACAGTTGGGAATTTTGTGAGTTCAGTTTCCAATCGAGGACGGATTTTGGTTCATCATTTCTTGGTCGTCGACAAAGCGGCTGCAATACAACGTCGCATTTCCAACTTGCCGAGGAATGAGGCGTCGTCGGATATGTATAAATGTTAAATGTGTGAATGTCGGTAGAGACGGATAGTTATTCCATGCACAATCACTGCACTGGGTGTGGGCGTAGGTCAACTGGCCAGGGCATATATGTGATGTGACGTTGAAATTGAGTTTATTTTATTTAACCAGGTGAGAACTAGAGACCAGAATGAGTCTCATATGCGAAAGGGACCCGGGTCATTCCTCTTCCAGCAAAATCTCAATTGAGTCATTTGCACGTTACCATGTTGTGGAAAACCAAGAGTGGTCATTCTTTGGAGAGACTCGTTGCTGACAGGAATGTGGACATTCCACCTCTGGCTAAAGCACCACCAATGGAGAAGTGCCCAATGCTTCGTTTGGACAGGGAGGCGCATTACTTGTTTTTGACTTTTATTTATCCTGCTGCTGGTTTCACAGCAAAGTAACCCATTTAATACTCGATATAAATGATGGGAAACTCACCAGACAGGAAAGTGCCTGCAGGCTGGAAACAAATGAGAGTATTAATAATGAAGCACGAAAACGGTGATTTTTCAAATGGTTCAATGACGAGAAAACCCATCACAACGGACAAGTTAAAACAGCTGGAAATAAATAGATTTAAGAAAAAAATACACAAGGTCTTCCTTACAACCTTCCTCAATTCAAGAACTGAATGTGTGACATTTTGTCACTTGTGGCCACATTCTCTGAACTCCTCGAGTTGTGGTCGAAGAGACAAAATGGCCACAAGCGGTGATTTCTAGACAGCATGCTCGTGACCATAGGATCGGTCCTCTCAACTTAAAATGAGTAAAAAAACACAAGAGCTGGGTGGATCATTACATCGCCGGATCGTGAGAGATGGCTATGGCTTGTGGAAGGCCTTCATCCAGCATTGAATTGATCACGGCTGATGACAGCAGGGAGACAACAATGAGGGGACCATGTTATGAATGATCAGTACGGTGTAGCCACCATTGTTTGCTGCTGCCGCTGTCTTGTCACAACCTTGCCTTTTGCCATCGCCATTGTCGATGAAATAACTCTGATTTAACCCCTGCAAGTCAGATTGAGCATGAGCATTTAATTCCCTGAACCCGTGGCCTTCGCGCTGATGAACTCCTGCCATTTACTTCCAATCTACAGAATTCCCTGAGAAGCGCGGAAACTTTTGGTCCCAATTAAACCTTAATTGACCCTTAATGCCGGCGCTAATGGCAGCGATGCTCTGTTGTGCCGCCACCTTTAACTGTCGCTGCGCTGCCGCACTCCTCTTTGTTGCTGTTGTTATATTTCTTGTTTGTCTCTCCGCGCGCTCGTTTCTGTCTCTGACTGATTGCTGCCCCCCCCCCCTGGCCTTGCTTCCCTTCCTGCTTACGCTCTCCTTGCTGGGGCTTGCAGCTGCGACCAGCTAACAGCTTTACGTCTCTCTGCCCTACGCTGCAGAAGCGCCTGGTCCTGGTAAGCGCCTTGCCCTTCTCTCCATGTTTATAACTCGTTGGCGTCACCGTTCGCCTCACCGCCATTTCCAGTTCTCTATTGATGCTTCAGGTTCTGAGCTCTCGGATGGGGCCCTGGTTGCTCGGAGGTCTGAGGGCTGAGCTGACAAAGCTGAGATGCTGAGTTCGAATCTCTCTTTTTGTGTATCACGGATCCCGAGCACAGCGCCAAAGCCCCAAAATGCCAACTGGCCAGCAACAAACAACACGGTTAGAGTAACAGACAAGAATGAATGCGCTTCTCAAATTGAGCAAGTTTGTGAGAACTTGGGAAGAGAGATGATGAGAGGGAATTCCAAATTCCCGAGCAGTACTTAGGTCGGAATTCATGGCATCACGCACTCTGGCCTCTTGCCTGTCCAGTGCGTCGCGAATGAGCGAGGGTGAGGGAAGGTGCAGGAAGAGAATGGTTGTGTGCTGCAGAGCGGCGTGCGAACACAGCGACAGTCTGGTAGATGAAGTCCTCGACACGGGTTAGTGACACACGGCTCAGCGGCAGCGGCGTTCCCCGCTTGTTGTGGAGACTCGCGGCTCGCGGCTCGAACCCCGTTAGGCCGATCCTGGTTATTCCTGCAAAGGGGCATTCACCAAAGAGTCCTCCGCGCCCTCTGCTTCACAGTGGACGTTCAATATTCCGTGTAGTCATTTGAAAACAGCGGGCGATTTAGTGGTCCTGGTGTAGCACTTCCAAACTGTCCAATCCGGTGGTGACACATTAATGTTTAAAAATGAAGAAAATCAGTCAATTCAGGTGTCAACGGGCACACAGCAATGGGTCGTGGAGACGTTTTGTAGGTAGATTTCTTTTAATCATCACTTTTATTTTAGCCCGTTCCAAACTGCCTCACGCGGTTGGCACCGTCACTGCTGCGAACCTGATGCTGGTTTCCTGCCAAAGTCAGGGGTCAGAGGGCAGGAGGGCGTGGCCTACGTGTTTTCCTGCCTGGGTCAGCATCGAGCTCTCATCAGCCACCTTGGCTGGCTGGGGATTCAGTTTATAGCATTTTGATGACTATTTTAATGGGGGAAGGGGGCGGCTTTTATCTGACTAACTGACACCATGTCCCACAATGGCATCACGATACAGATACGGCAAATTAGAAAATTATCTTGTATATTACTAATTTGGGATTATAAAAAGCAACATCCTCCCCCCACCCACAACTGTGGAACTTCTGCAGACTGTTATAATAATAATGCAATTTATAACGCGCGCAAATTTGCGGACCTAACAGCCGCAACTCAGAGGCGTGGAGCAATGGTAGAATTGATAGCGGTGAACAGAATAGTGTCGTCCGCATATGTGTGGTGCTTGACACCGAAGCTTGAGATACGAGGTGGCCGATCGGGGAAGTGTAGGCTGTGAACAGCAGGGGACCGAGAACGGAGCCCTGGGGGACGCCACATAACGCTTTTGTCTCAGGAGATGTGGACGAGCCCACCCTGACTGAGGATTGATGATCAGAAAGGTACAACAGTATCCACTTGAGTGCTGAGCCACATATACCGGAGTCGGATTTCAGGATTCGGGAAGTAAGGAGCGAGTGGTTGACGGTGTCAAAGGCTGATGAAATGTCCAGACATACAAGAGCAACGATTGAGCCGGAGTCAATAATCATTAAAATGTCATCGAGCACTCTGGTGAGTGCTGTTTCTGTGGAGTAGTTTGGACGGTGAGCTGACTGGAAGGAGCAGTAGTTTGGGGAGGAGGTGATGTGGGGTTTTAGCTGGGCGAGGGCGAGTCTTTGAGGAGTTTAGAGAGGTTTGAGAGATTAGTGATGGTACGATAGCTAGATGGGTCATCCGGGTCGAGACTTGGTTTCTTTAACAGGGGGGAAACCAGGCCAGATTTGAGGTTAGATGGAAAACACCCCATAGAGAATGAGGCATTTGCGATGTTCCTGATTATGATGGCAAGTTCCGGAGCACATTGTTTGAACAAAGAACCTGAGAGGACATCGGGTGGAGATGACTTCATATGAAGTGATTGAATCAAAGAGAAAACGTCTTTTGAAGACACCGGCTTGAACGTGGTTAGAAAGGTATCTGGTTGAGTGTTTTCAATTTCAGGAAACGGGAGCAATGTGAGGGAAGACGTGCAGGAGTTTGCGATGGTCATCAGCTTGTTGGTGCAGTAAGCTTGAAAGAGGTGGCAAGTTTCAGTGAGGCCAAGGGATCGCTAAGGTGAGGGACCATGGTGCTACCAGGATGTAAAAGATCCTGGAGGGTTTTCCAAAGGATGCGTGGTTTTCCGGTAGCTGTTTTGATGCGTTTTGCAATGTAGGAGGAACGTGAGGCAAGGACAAGTTCGTTAGTTTTCCTGCAGACAGCTCTGTAGGCAACTCTGTAGGCAACTCGATCAGCAGGGAAGACTACTGTGGGACGCGATCCTCTCAAGGTGCCTCCTGATTCGCTTAGCAAGGATGGCGTCTCTTGAGAGCCAGCGAGTGTCGTGGGAAGGCTGCCGAGTGGTTCGTGGTTTGAATGGTGCCAGCTTGTCCAGCGCCACCCTCAGGTCAGCTTCGAGTTGAAGAGCGCAGACAGTTGGATCGGATGATGGGGATAACATTGCAGGCGAATTTGCGAGGAGGTGCTGTAGAGTATAAAACTTGATACCCCTGAAATTACGGGAGTGGCAGGTGATTTTAATGGTGATTGGCTTTTGAAAACTCCCAGTGCAGTGATGCGTCGACCCTGGTCTCTGGCACCTTGCTTCATGACAGCCTTGCGCAGTAATAAGGGGCCATCCATTGAGTACGTACGCATGGAGGGGGGAGGGGGGTTAACCCAAATTCGTACGCTTGCGTATGGGAGGTCTACTGACAATGTACGTATAGGAAACGGGGGGGGGGGGGGTGAAGCCTCGATAATAATTTGTCTACATTTGCCTTCAAATGAGCCACAGTTCAGTTTCTTCAGCTGTCAGACAACAAGTCCTGCCGGGAGAAGTGGGACTGTGGGAGAGGTGTCACTTCGTGTGCCACGTGCCCCCCCTGACTGCAGCTATCACGCAGCTCAGCAAAATAAGTGGCCAAGTTACACAACTTAATTTTTTAATGCAGCCGGCGGTGGACTATCTGTTTGCTTAAACACGTTAATATTATTAATCGTTGATCGTTTCTGCGTGGTTAAATATCGGCCGTTCTATAGGATTGGGGGGGGGGGGGGGTGCGTCAAGCGAACGTACGCAGGTGGGGGGGGGGGGGTGTGTGAAAAGTACGCGTGCGTACAGGGAGGGGGGGAGGGGTCAAGTTTTGAGAGATTTTTGCGTACCTACTCAATGGATGGCCCCTAATGCCACAGATATCCAAAGCAGTCATTGGTTATGGGAGGAGGAATCTGAGTGAATTTCACGATAGCAGTGACCATAGTAGTGGCCAGAGAAGAGTAATGCATCTCAGCATCCACCTGCTGATGAAAGCGCATTCTCGAGTGCGGCAAAGTGACGTACAGTGTTCAGATTTGTCACATTATAAACATCGGCTCAGGTACATTTGAGTCATTCGCTCACTTTCTCGTATTATTCACATCCGTCACTCGCTCAATAAAACCTTCCATTTACACAGTATTACCACTATACACGGACTCACTCAGTAACCATTACAGTAGTTTCTGCCGAAGCTCGAGTTTAAATGCCATCCTCAATTACTAGAAAAGAAACCCCATCACATTATGCTGAGTGCTGCACTCCATTTGGCTACATTCCAGCTCTGAGAATTGACCGTAATTGGATAAACATTGCATTTGTGTGGGACCCAAGGTAAAATTTTGACTTAAAACTTTCGTGACTGCAGGAATTCATATTCTTGGTTCTTTCGGTAAAGTCACGTAGATAGAAAATAAAAATAAAATAATTTTTTTATTTAAAATAAAGTAAATAAAAAATAAAAGCAAACAACCCACGACGTTTCGATCGCAACACAAGCGGTCTTCGTCAGGCCGCTTGTGTTGCGATCGAAACGTCGTGGGTTGTTTGCTTTTATTTTTAATTTAATTAATTTTCAATTTTTATTTTATATCTACGTGACTTTACCGAAAGAACCAAGAATATGGGACCCAAGGTCACTCGAATGATTTTCAGCTGTAGCTCTGTTACTTCCACTTCCGTCGGCTTTTCTCGAGCACAACAGTTTTGCATTACCGTGCGAGAGATCCGGATATTTTGTGTCTTTGGCGTGATGGTGATCGAGATATAGCACAGGCTGCTTTGACAAGCAAGTTATTGGTGCAAAATGCTGATGCGCCGTCATATCCTGCCACATATCCTTGCCTGATCCACAGTCTGAATACAGTTGCGAAAATGTGCACCATCACAGCCTCTTCGGGGGGACTCTTAAAACATATTTTCTCGCTCAAAGAAACACTTAACGATTCAACAATTGTACTGTGCAGGGCCACTGTGAATATTTAATTTGTCCTGAAATATTTATTAAAGGCTTCCTATGAAGTCATTGTTATAATCCCTTTCCCTTGCGTTGCTTTCAATGCTTTGTTCATGAGGCCACTTGAAAATAACGGCTGTTTTGTTGTTGTTTAGGGCAACGCTTAATATGTTAAAGCCACCAATTTGGGATCAATCGCCTCGCACCTTGTGCGGTGAAATTTTGCCCACTAAATCAAGATGAGGGTTGAAATATTTCATTGAATAAGTAAATAAATAAGTAAACGAGTTCCCTCCCATAACCTCATGAATTGAATAAATAAACCTCTTTGATGATCTCCCATCTGGCTCTTATGTTTTTAATACAGACAGTCCCAGGTCATTGTACTTGCCTGATAAGTCTTTCATGAAAAAAAATCAATGGCTTCATGAGTCACACACCCTCCTGCTCAGCGCCCTCCTGGCCCTCGCACCTGGAGCCTCTCGCTTGCTTGGCCCTGCGGTGAAGGGCGAACGGAGAAGCCAATTGTCCAGTGATTGATTTCCTCGCCGAGATTTCAAGAAGGTGTGATCCTCCGTTTGCCAGCAACGCCATCCCCCTCCCCCCCCCAAAGCTGTCGATGTTGTTTTGTTGTGATTCATAGTTGATGTTTTGAGTCGAAGGCCACGTAACAAAAATCATAAATCAAGTCTGCATCACAGTATTGGCTCTGAAAACCTCTACGTGATCAGTTTTTGTTTTATTCTATAAGTGGCTGATTGTTAAGAATCATTTTAATATCGTGAGCAAGATAGTTGAGATCCAAGAGCTGACCAGGTATCTCTAGGGGGCTAAAGATGTTCACAATAATTTAAACTGAACTCTTTTTATTTTAATCTAGATTTGAAGCTTTCATGACTGCATGAATCCATACTGTGGTTCTTTCGGTGAAGTCACGTAGGTAGAAAATAAAATGAAAATAACCAGGTAAGGCCCACTGAGCTATATTGCTCTTTTTCAGAAGCGAGCTACCCATCACAAATGATAGCTCAACACGGTGGATTTTCACATTGAAATTTGTAGTAGCCAAATACTCGAAACGCTTGTTTAGAAATGTGGAGGGAAAAACCGGACCACCTGGAGAAAAATCCACGAGACCACGGGGAGAGTATGCAAACTCCAAGTATACAGCAGGTGTCAGGGTTGGGATCGAACCAATAAACTCCTGCATACCAGGCGAGGGAGTTAACATCTCGCCACCAAAAATAATGTGCGGGCATACGTTTGCTTGCACAGGTCTGTCTATTTTATCGCTCGTGGTTTCCAGATGACAGCCTGATGTAGCAGTTACTCCTAAGCAACATCTTAAACATTTGTTATACTATTCAAAGAATGCACATTAATGATAACAGTGGCAGCTGCAACTGCTGATAAAAACGTTGACATGACATAATTATTAAAATATTTAACCCATTACAAAATGTCTAGACACGCACGCACTCACACCACTCATAGGCAAGGCCACCAACATATCATAGTAATGAGCATGATTTGTTTTTGCTAAAGTATTAATATTGTATGAGGAACATCGGCTAAGCACGGGGTTACGGCTAACGGCAGTGTCGGTCTTGGGGCCCCCACTTCACCAACCCACACTGACCAGAGTGGTGAAGTATGGTCAACCACGATGACCAAAACACTCAACCTGAGGGTTTTTTCATCCAGCAGTGGATTGATAAAGGGCTGCAAATGATGTAGAGCACTTAAAGAGTACTCCATAATCGAGGTTTTTGGTTTAGATCGCGTAAATATAAATGTGTCGTTAAACCCGCCAACACCCGACACAAAAACCTCTTGTTATGGATAATAATGTTCACGAAGCCTACTTTCTACGTGTTAAAGAGTACTGAGTCACGAAATTACTTTCAAACGAATTACTTTGGCCAACAACCCTTACCACACTTTGTACAGCATCAACAGAGGCTAGTAACAGCAAATAAAAGGCATGTAATGTTGTTTTAATTGGTACTTTAAGAGTCGTCATTAAGTAGAAGAGGCTTTTTTGCCTGTCCTGTTTGTGCACACGAACAAGAACTACGCTGTTGACGTTGTCTCACGGCACCATTTCCGTGCCATTAAGAGCGGTCACGTGACATTGACTGGAAAGTGATGCACAGCAGATGTGTGATCGTTTGCAACATGGGAAAAAAACACATTTTAAACTTGTTTCTCTAAATATATACCACTATTTATATATGCAACGGATTACACACACTGCACGCATGTTCACAAAGATCTGTCCCTTCAACATCACGCTGCACGGCTCTGCTGCGAAGCACCCAGGACAGCGACGACGCACGATATCTCGCGACACGATGTGGCGTTGAATCTCGACGAAAACATTTGATTGAAGGTGGAAGATCCCGACGAGCTGTCAAGCTCTCTCTCACAGGTGGCCAGCCCAAGGCGGTCTGGGCTCACCAGTTTCCTGGGTGAAAAGTGGTCCTTGGGATGATTTCGATTATTCGGCTGCTTCTGAAAAAGAAGCTCATAGCTCAGTGGACTTTACCTGGTAGAATATAAATATTTCGTTTTTAGTCATTTGCATACCTTTCCTATACTTTACACTCCTGTCGTGTTTTGGCATTGTTTGTTGTTGTAACTTTCTGACCCCCCGCTTACTGGACATCGGTGAAGCAAGGAGCTTTATAGCTCATCTGATTCCTCCTGTATAAATAAAGATTCCCACTGTTAGTGAGACTGTGATGAAAACCCAACGCGTTTGATTCCTTGCCACGGTCAGCACCAGTGATTTATGAACTAGTCTGGGCTCTCCCCCTAGGTTTATTCAGCCTCAAATGAGTACATGGTGGAGTGTGCAGCATACGTTAGCGCTGGGGAGACAAGGGCCACAGGGCATGGTAGCGGCCACATCCCACCCCCTCTTGCCCTGTGCCAGCCCTAACAAATGCTTGTAAACAGAATGTGTCCCTAAAGTCTGAAATTAGACTCTGTGAGGGATCTTTGTCTTTTCAGTGTGGTGGTGCAGTAGCTACAGCAGCCGAGCTACAAACCACGTGGCCAAAGTAAGCGTCAATGATACATGAACCTTTAATGGTCGACTCAGGCTAGATAATCTAGCGTAGGTTATGAATTGTGGTTTTTAAGCAGAACTGACAACCACCACATGATTTCTCTTTGTCCCATGACCTCACGATCAGTTGAGGCATCACGGCTTCAATTGACTTTGAATTGCACCTAGCCTGGCACAAGCGCTGTTGCAACGTCACCGCCATTTAGTGACGAATGGTTGCTGCTGCTGTGTGTATGCGCACACAGATGTGTCGTTAACAAAAAAGAAAAGCATCTCCTTGCAAGCAGAGTAATTACATTGTGTAATTCTTACAAATTTAATTTGCCGCCTGCACCCCCAACACCAGCGGGTGTGCTACGTTGGTGGGGAGAGATGGGTGGGACCTGTGATGGGGAGGTTAATAGCGCTGTAATTGCTACGGTGCAATGATCTTTCCCTCCCCCCCCCACATCTTATTGCACACTGCACCGCTGTGCTTAGGTATTCATGGAAATGCTCTCTCGAACAAAATTTCATTAATTTCCAAAGTAACCGAAGGAGAGTACCGTAACCATACTTCTAATTATAATTGCATTGAATAGTTTAACATTCGTTTCAGGGCATGGTGCGCCGCGTTGAATGCATTCAGAATTGTTCGCGTATTTTTCGCATTGGTGTCGCGCCTTATACGAGCCCTCGCTTGCCAAACCCTCACGTCGAGATCTGCAATCCCTCCTCAGCGCATCCTCGTCGTTGGTGATTCATGCCGTCGTTTGTCAACACGTGCGATATTTTTTAGCTTTCGTCCACCGATGCTACAAAGTCCCCTCTTCGTTTCATAACACGACTCCTGCTCAGTCTGGAAAGCTCCTTTGCCATCGAACTCCATACGTCCAGTGTAATCCGTGACGTTATTGCACACAGCTTAACAATCGCGACTGTTGTAGGATTTATACCTACAGCCAGTTAATTTGTCAATCCAATGGACGGATGAAGGCCTTGACACTTTTCAGGCCGTGAGGACTGTTTGACCGTACTTCACCATGCCGGTCAATATGGGTTTGTAAAGGTGAGGGCGGGGTGAGAACAAGAATGGATTTTGTTTTCACAGCCCTGTACGAGCCACACCTCTTTGTTGTGCAGTGGTCACCCATCCAATCACTATCCAGGCACAAAAAACCCTGCTTAGCTTTTGAGATATTCCTGGTCATTCAGTCATAGGAATTGTAGGAGACCTATCACGTGAGCAATCCACATTGCATGTAAAGGGAAACACTACCTTTTCTCAGGGGTGGCCTTGCATCACAATTATTAGCATTCCCCCCCCCCCAAAAAATGGTCGTATCGTAATTTTGTTTATGTAGAACACCGTGTCACCGTGATTGTGGCAGCGTACGCCGGCAACAGTGTTCGATGCTCAGCTTCATCTTAAACAATGTCAGGGTGACTGCACTTACGAAATTACTTGTGTAGAAGATGGAGAAAAAAAAGCATTAAAAAAACCGGGCACCATAATTTAGCGAAATGAAGTAAATCCTGGCGCGTGTTTCAGCCCGCCCTGTTCGCTGGCAGGGAGCATCATGTTTCGCCCCCACGCCGTTCGCCTCGCAGAGTCTCGCCCTTAAATCTCGCTGCGGCCCCTTCACCCGCATTGCGGAGAAATTCAATCAGAAGGGCCTCCTTGGCCTGGCATGCGCATCCCTTAATCGCCATGTGGATGTAACGCAATGAGTGTTCATTCGAATGTATCCTGCAAGTATCAGCTTTGTGTGTTCCGCCACCAAGAGGACTTGCAACAGCGCTGTAGCATCGGGCTACAGGCCAGGGCTGTTGCCCCCCCCCCCCCGCCCCACCCCCTCCCCCCGGCTGATGGCTCATGAGCAGGGGGCTCCCCCCCCACCTTTGTCCATCCAGAATTATTAATGGGTACACTGCAGTTAGTCGATGGGCAGTTACTCTACGTATGCATGTATGTTGAACTTCTTTCGCACCGCACATAGCCAACCGTGATAATCGGAGGCGCTAAGACTACACACTCCCTCGAGGGGTTCCCTGGAGCTCCCTCGCGCGGAGTTCCTCCTGCCGGCGGTGGCGTCAAAAACGGCACGGCTGATTTTTTGCGTCGGTATTCACGACCGATGTTACGATTCATACATGGTCTCTTTTGGGTTAGGTCGTCGTGTAAGTATGATGTTAAACGTTATTATACCATAACACTGCACCACCCAACACAGCCACCCAAGTTTACCGTATCGTGTATTCTCACCATGTTTAGTTGATCATTTAATCGCCCCATGAAAGATGATGGGGCTGAGGGATGATGGGCTGAGTCTATCCAGAAATGGAATTTAAACCTTTCCTGATTGTCAGACCAGATCTTTGGCAAAGCACAACCAAGCCGTATATACGCATATGTAAAATTACATAATGCAACGTGCATTTCACGTGAAAGTTTAATTCTCACGTCGTCTGTTCATTTTCCACTTCATTATTCCGGTAGCGATGCCGTGCCAATAGAACAAAAAACTGCTCAAATTCACCATCATCACCATCATCATCACCATCATCATCATCATCGTCGTCGTCAGCAGCAGCGGCAACAGCAGTCCTGATCAATCCACTACTGGACGAAGGCCTCCAAGTCTCGCATGGTTCTGCAGTGCCACAATCCGCCGAAGCACCTTGTGCACGAGTTGGTTTCATCGCTCCAACTCCCTGGTGTGGACATGCCTGTCCCTTAGTCCAAAATACATGGGGCTATTGGCGTGTATTCTGTAACGATGACGCCCTTAAATTCTGAGCTCCGCCATGGTGGCGTTGAGAGCTTTTGCTCCCGTCTGCCTCGTTCTTGTGCTCGCCTTTGCTCTGTGCTCGCTCTTGGCAAATGGCTGAGCTGTCTGGCAAATCGAGCCGAGTCATGGAATATGATCGCTTGAGCTTCGTGTGCGTGTGGTGTGTGGTGTATGGATTGTACGAGTGTGTGAGCGGAGCAGTTGTGCGTGTGTCAGTGTGAGTGTGTCTTTGTGTATATGGGAGCGGTAGTGTAGCGGGTAGAGCGCTGCGCTACGAACCTGGCGACCTGAGTTCGATTCCCGCTCACGGCCAACACCCAGTGACGATTATCTGAACCGGTCCTGGGCCTCCCCTATGTCGACTCAGCCTCAAATGAGTACCTGGTGTGGTGTAGAAACATCACCACTAGGGAGACAAAGGCGGCCAGGCGTGGTGCTGGCCACCCAGTCTCTTGTGTACCGTGCCGGCCTTCATAGGTGCTCGCTAACAGCACTTGCCCCTAATAGTCTGTTACTGTATAGGCTATATGGGAGATATTTGTCTTTGTATGAGCGTGTGTACATGTGTGTATGCGCGCGTGTGTGTGTTCATGTGTGTGCACGCGCGCGCGCGTGTGTGTTCGTGTGTGCGTGTGTGTGTATGTGTGCACGCATGCGTGTGTGTGCATTTGAACGTGGCGCCTTCCACTCAGTGGGGGTTCATAGCCTAAAATGGCCTGGGGGGGGGGGCAAATAGAGCCCAGTTGGTTAATTTAGTTCGTCACCAGTGAATTGTTAATAAAAACAAACGTGTACATTCATACACTAAGACATTTTCCCAAAATTGAAAAAAAATCGTTACTTAAATGTCGCGAATGTGCAGTGACAGATTAGTTTTTTTGCTTGCACGGAGTGTTCGTAGGCTCATTGAGATTGTTGTGTGTTAGCGTTCTATTTCATCATCTCAACCAGCCACGTTGAATACACTGGTGGGTGAAGGCCTCCCAAAGCCGTCAAGCATCTCTTGTGGTTGCGCCATGTGACAATCCACCGAGCACCTTGCGTACGAGACGACTCCATCGCTCATTGTCCTTGGTTGCTGTTGTTTAGGATGTGTGTCATTGTAACAAATTCGTGAAATGGAACTATTTACTGGCCTTTATCGGCACTGTTGGACTAAGAGCCTCTTCATGCTGTGTCAGATCTGGGGGATTGTTTAACCGTGTTAAATCATCATGCTCGTCAGTTGCGGAATGGTGAAGCCCCAGAGCCTATTCAAATATCACTCACCATTGATGTCAGCCGTAGCTGGATATCAAACTCAGGCGGCCGGGTTTGTAGCGCAGCGTGCGTAGCACTGCGCCACCGCTCACCTTAATGAACGACTGCATTGCTAATTGATATTTTTAATGAGCGAATATATTGTCTGCTGCAAATTGCTTTCTCCGTGACTTTCCCCTGATAAATTGGTGCAGTGCAGCATAGGACATACATCAGTCAGCACAACACTGCCTGGAATATATTTATTCATTTACTATTGTTTCAATACCATATGTTTCGGCATCACTGTGGTTACAGCACTCGCCCTCACAAGCAGAAAGTTGCGAGTTCAATTCTTGCCCTGGGAGTCGACTGATACGATCATCCTTCTTGGGTTAAAAAAACATTAGGTACAGTACCCACTTTGTGGGAAGTCAAATTGGTCCTCATCTTTTGAATGTGGAATTTGAATCGCTGGCCGCCAATAGCAATAATAATTATTCCATTTTATATAAGCGTCATTCATGCAATTGCATCCCACAATGCTCATTTGTGCGTGCGATAAGAGGTCTGCAGTCCTTCATGTCGGTTTTATCACCATCCGTGAACAGAAGATGAGTTGACAAACACCACAAATAGACCCATCACAAGCCAAATTTGGTTTTTGTATTTAATTAGGTTAAGTTCCAGCACTGAAAATGCAATGAATATCAATGATATAATCATGCGATGAGCATGCTGCTCCGCACTCTGTGGACCAGAGGTCATTTGAAGTGATCTCAGAACTAAGTTTATGATATCCGCTTCAGGGGGCCATTCTCTAACACGAAGGGTTTCACGATCTCAGAACTAAGTTTGTTATATCCATTTCCGTGGATCGGTCTGTAACACGAAGGGTTCCACGATCTCAGAACTAAGTCTGTGGTATCCACTTTCGTGGGCCGGTTTCTAACACGAAGGGTTCCACTGCACTTCTAGAGAACCGAATGGATTGTCTCTGTCTCTCATAACGTTAACAAGGCAGCACAATCGGGGTACGTACAGCCCTCTGTCATGGGCTTCACAGTTTCCTGCCAAACCTCCTGAATTAAATGCTGGTACTTCTTTTTAACACCCCTCTATGTTTGTTGACGTTTTGTGTTTCAAATTTCATTCTTATGCAACCCAGGACTATATTGGCTCACTTCAGGTCTGTGTTGAATTATTTACTTTTCCCCGCTGATTTTTCTTGTAGCCGTTAACAAAATATATTTTTCAATACTTCAATTAATATTTGTAGTCGGGAATGCCAAACAAGCATCGTCCTCTTCAATATTGGCATTCACCTTTTGTGATTATTAATTGTTGCCATTGTCTTAACCGCTCTGTGCAAGATGTAATTTATATAAATGTTCACTTATCCAACCTTTTCGCTTAGCCGCCTATACCTCAGTCTCCAGCGAGTCGGATAGGCGACGTATTGTATTCTAAAACATCTGTGGCATGAAGTTTATCTATTTATTTCATTGTTTGGTTAAACTGCACTTAATATTTAACAACGATTCCTCAACCTCTGCAATATTTCACCAAATATCTCCGTTTGGAAACCAGTTCCAGTTTTTCTTTGAACCGTTCTCTGCTTAACAAATTAAATCCACTCCTCGTAGTTTCGGATAGTGTATTTCCAAGGCTGCCAAATGTCAAAGTCTAGGACTCGCATTGAATCATAGCCACAGACTGCTCAGCGGTGGACTCGGTTTGAATAATTCGGCTCACGTTCGCTTAATACGTAACACGCACAAGAACCTTGCTATTCTTTGGCAATATGTGATGGTCCATCATTCTCGTCATCGTCAGTCATTCTCTATCATCCACTGCTAGATGAAGGCGTCCCCATGTCGTCACCATCCGTCATGGTTCGGTGCCGCTATAACCATCCGTCTCTCTGCTGCACCGTGAACTGATTTCAATGCTCCATCTCCGCAGAGATCGTCCTGTTGGATGCGTTCCCTCCTTGTGGGTGCCGTTCCTTCCGCAGGCCATCGTCCCACCGAGCGATGTGTCTTGCCCAAGTCCATTCACTATTTGTTCATTGTCAATGTGTCTCTCACTTGTGCGTGTTCTCTGATGGTGCAAAGTTAATCCGTTTCCCTTACAATTTTCTCGAAATGGCATGGCAACACAGAGTGCACGATTTTGAAAGCTATGGGAGGGTGTATATTTTACTTTGCAGGTGAGTCACACTTTCGCTGACTTACGTGTAATTTTTGTTGCACCAAACCTCTGACAAATTTACCCTTATTCGAGTGAATCATTGCCACGTGTCGCGGAGAGCACATTGGGCTTGCAATACAGAGGTTCGCCGGTTCAATCTCCGGGCGTGGCGGTTGAAGCAACAGGCAGGTTTCCTAAATCCCCCCCCCCCCCCCACCGTTGTACACCGAGCGGCGTGAAGAGGTACAAAATGGTTATTCCATCGGCTGGTCGCATGTCGGTACTCTCATCTCTTCCAAGACATCTGAGCAGCGAGAAGAGTCGGCCAAAACACACCTGAGAAGGTCTCTCCCGAGCTCCCTTCTCGCGGAGTGAGCGTTTTAAGGGCTGCACCTTAACCATGCTCTTCTGTGTGCGCAATGTGTGGCCATGTGCTGGTCTGTGTGGTTGTGCGTGCGCGTAGCGAGGGTCAGCGCGCTGCGCTACGTCACCTAAGTTCGATTCCCACTCATGGACAACACTGGTGACGATGATGTGAACCGGTCGACTCAGCCTCAAATTAGTACCTGGTGTGGTGTAGACATGAGACTAAGGTGGTCGGACGTGATGCTGGCCACCCACCCCCTCGTGTGGTGTGTCGGCCTTCACAGGTGATCGCTAACAGCACGTACCAATCAGCGCAATGAAGTCAGACCCAGTGGGTGATTATAGTCTTCATTTCCCATTAAGCATGAATTCAAATTCATTTTAATTGCATGTCCACACTCCTGGGCATTGGGATTCATGTTACATGTCCATCATATGGCTGACTTGACACTTAATCAGATTGCCACGCCACAAAGCGGAATTCTCAATTCAAAGCCAGAAACGAGCAGCGTTTCCACTGCCCTGCCACTTGTACTTTGTGTGCTGACGGGTTACACAAAAGACCGCTCTAACGTGAAGAAAAAACACAAACTGGAATGAGTTCCTTTTTCTTTGGTTCTTTTGGTAAAGTCACGTAGGTATATAAAAAAACAAAGAATCACGACGTTTCGATCGCAACACTAGCGGTCATCCTCAGGCAAATGCTGGATTATTTTTTCCGCCTGAGGACGACGGCTTGTGCTTCCTCTGGAGAGGTTCCTGAGAGCTCCGTATATGTATGAATGTTGAACGTTATCCTAAAATTGTATTCATATTGGTTCATCCTTAGGCGAGTAAGGGTGGGTGCCCCTTCCCCCACCCCTTCCCCCCCAAATTGGTGACAGACGGACGGATCTAATACATAAAGTCTTTCAACCTGAGTTGGCAAGTGTTCATAATAATGCCCCTTACAGAGGGAATCCCCATTGCGTCCTGAGATTGCTTTAGGAGGGCTCCAGCATCGGGACGTTTACCCAATTCCATTAGCGAGCATTGGGCATGAGCGAGGAAACACGGAGAAAGCCCACCGCACACGCACGTAAGTCGACATGTATGTCGAGCTGCTTGCGCACCAAGCGTAGCCGACGGAGGTGCGGAGGGCGCTGGGACGGACGACAAACTGAACACCAAACGCAGTTGTTCTCCTGTCCAGCGGTGGGTCATCGCACGGCTGAAACTTCACCAACTCCTCCATCGTTCTCTCGTCCTCCCCCCCCCCGCGCCGCAACCCCCCACCCTTGATCGCCTGGCCCGCCCGCCACCTGCTGCACGCGCACCAGCAGGACAAGGGGGGCATGACGGAGGACGACAAGAGGAACTGCTGCGCCAAGGAGATCAAGGAGACGGAGGAGAAGTACGCGGCGACGCTCGAGAGCATCGAGAAGGTGCCGCTCGCCTGGTGGGGGGGAGGGGGGTGGGGGGAGGGGGGGTGGGGGGGAGGGGGGGTGGGGGGGAGGGGGGGTGGGGGGGGTTCTTAGAGCCCCCCCTCGCTCACACATTCACAACAAGTTGGGACCAGATCTGCTATCATCAACACACATGACACAAGCTCCTGTGTGTGTGATCCAAATTGAGTTATTTCCAGGTAGTTTCTCTGCACTGGAATACTCTGGCCAATGTGGTTTGCATAGCTAAAAACGCACACAATGTGGTTTGCATTGTGTGCGTTGTTAGCCATGTAAGGAGACCCGAGAACCTGGATGAAACTCGCACAGAGCAGGGGGCGAACACAAAAATAAAATATCACCCCGAGTCAAGAGTTGAACCCAGCCCCTACTTGCTCTGAGACGCAAGTGATAAAACTACGCCACATGTTCCGTATTTTATACGTACTTCTTTTGATCCTGTGATGCTGCACGGACATACAGGTAGTCCCCGACTTACGATGGAGATGCGTTACGACGACCCCATCGTAAGTCAGGGACTACCTGTATTTTTTACAGCGTAGGATTCCTTTCTAAAGTGCAGCTGATGACGGCGGCCGGTAAGCTTGCGTTTCTGACCATGTCCGTGGTCGCTGCGTCGCTGTGTTCACAGAACTACATGGGCCCACTGCGGCTGACCCTCACCCAGCTGGAAATGGAAACAATATTCATGAACATCGAGGTATTGTTCACGTCGCTCACGATGGATCACATTCTGTCATCGCGTCGGTTAAAGGTCCTTTGATTGTCATGTCTGATGCTCTCAGAAGTTCAGATGATTCACCTTCATTAACCTTGTCGCCCCCGTTATGAATCTCGCACCTCTATGCCTCATTTATTTTAAGCCGCTGACAATTGACGCATTTCACGAGCATCAATTAGGGTGAAATATAATCTCCAAAATTGAATGAAGGCAGCCCCTTACCCCCCCCCCCCCCCAGTCCTCTTAATGTTTGACTTAATTGCAACTCGAAATAAAACATGGGTACATAATTAATGACAGACATGCAGATGAATTGAAGTGTGGTTGTCATTTTGTTTTGAATGTATACGTTCACACACACACACGAGTGCACTTAACACAGACGTTGCGTTTTGCCCAATTTACATTTGTTTAATCTAATCTGCCCATCCACCGACCCATTGCTACTGCTCGGCGAACAGAGGTGCCGCCGGGGGGGGCGGATTTCAATAAACTTTTCCATTTCTCCGACGACCGTGCCAGAAGATCGAACCTGCGGCGTCCGGCTTACAAGTCTGGCGAGTTTAACCATTGCGCCACGGCAGGTGCACGAAGCCGTATTGACTTGTGCCGGCGATGACATTCCCGTTGAATTAAAAGCCTCTTGCGGCGTGTCCCCGATTTTTCCGCCCCTGCAGGAGCTGCACAGAGTGCACCGCGCGTTCGTGGCCGAAATCCGCCAGTCGTACTCGCTGTCGGGGGGACGGAAGTTCCACGAGCTCTTCCTCACCTTCAAGCCCAGGTACAACGACAATGGAAATAATCACGACGATGATGATGATTGATAGAGCATCCTTTCCACCGGGGCGTCTCAGAGCGCTTCACACGACGTCGCATCGCAACGGATTTCGCTGCACCTCCGATTTGCACGGTTGACTACGTACGGTGCGAAAGAAGTTTAACATGCATGCATATTCATGACAGGGCACCTCCCAGGTGGCATCTGTCAATGTGTGGCATACGACGACTCAGAACTCGCTCCCCCCTACTGGCACACATTAGTCTGCCAGTAGGGGGGAGTGATGATTGCTCATGTGTGCAATCGCAATTGATTTATTTTCTGGATTTATTTATTTATTTTGTGCTGCCACTTGTTCTGAGGAGAACATCGATGTTACCCTAGAGCCGGGAACCCAACTGTGTTGTCCGGTGGGTCACAAAATATAATTGGTGGTGTGCTGGCTCAAGCGCGGGAAATAATGTGTCACACTCACACGCCTCACGTGTCATACACACGCATCGCGTGTCACACGCGTCACGTGTCACGTGTCACACGCACACGCCTCGCGTGTCACACACGTCACGTGTCACGTGTCACACGCACACGCCTCGCGTGTCACACGCACACGCCTCGTGTGTCATACGCACACGCGTCGCGTGTCACACACGTTACGTGTCACGTGTCATACGCACACGCGTCGCGTGTCACACACGTCACGTGTCACGTGTCACACGCACACGCGTCGCGTGTCACACGCACACGCGTCGCCGTGTCACACGCATCACGTGTCACGTGTCACACGTACACGTGTCATAACGTCACACGTACACGTGCCATGACTTCACATGGTGCCGTGACGTCATTTCATCTGTACATATCACCACCGAACTGTAACCCTACTCTGTGGTGTAGTCCTTCAAAGTGTTATTCAAAGTGAGCAAAATCAGAATGTTCATTTCCTGAATCAGCTCAAAGTAGGTCGAGCGAAACGTCAGACATCATGCAGAACACATGAAAAAATCAGAATAGGGTTTACCCTTTTTGCCAATAAAACAGGTGCTAAGTTGTTCAAACACCAAATAGAAACCTTTTGCAAGGAATCAGGTCTGCATTAACCAGAACAATACGTGGTACAACCCGAAAATACATCGGGAAAGCTACTTAGTTCAGCTTACTTTCATCTCCCCGATGTCATATCTCTTGTTTAAGGCTATTTCAACTCTTCTCTCTTGTTTTTTCTCTTTCATCTCATTATTTTTTTCATTTCTTATCTACGGCTCACTCATTTCTAGCGTTCGTTCGTCTTTCTTTGATCTCACTAAGCTGTCTCTCCCCATGTGCCTGTGAACTGCTCCCTCGGCGACAAATGAGCCATAGTTCGCTGGGCCACTGTGGGCCACCAGGACGCCACGATGGCGATGTTAACCACCTCGCCTGGTGTACAGCAGATCGAGGATTCGATCCTGACCCAGATGCCTGCTATATATTTGGAGTTTGCATGGATTTTGCTCCGGGGGGGTTACGGCTTTTCCCTCCACATTTAGAAACATGCGTTCACGGTGTTTGGTCTGCTATAAATTTCCACGTGCTAATAAGCCACTTCATTGGGTTGTTATTTGTGGTCAGGTCGCGTGTGAAAAAGAGATATACAGCTCAGTGGGCCTTACCTGATGAAATAAATGTAGTTTAGTTTAGAGGTTTGAAAGACCCTGCCATCGAGTGGCGATGAGAGTGCTGGAGTATCTTGCATATTAGCCAAGAGGGAATGATGAGGGACAGACTGCACAGTGGACAGCTGCCCAGTAGCAGCAGCGAAAGCGCCACTCTTCCCTGTCTAATCTGCAATTTACCATTTTACAGATTTTGTTGACAATTACATTGCACTCCTTGCTGTCAGTGTCCGGGTTCAGAGATGACAAACATGTCACAGTGAAATTTACCACCACGAAGGGCATCTCATTATATCGGAAAATGGCCACCAGAAGATGCTGTCTGAGAGTCACTTAAAGAAGCACGTGTCATCCAACCCGGGCCATTACACCATCATATAAAATTAAGTCTGTGATAACCAAACATGAATTTTCGTTTGGAGGTCTCCATTCGTTGTCATTTTCAAGCTACGATTCGTCCACTGCTGGATCATGGCAGCCCCAGACTCTTGCCATACGCCGCAGCCTTACGCTGCAAAAGTCCATCTAGCTCCTACACACGAACTCATTCCATTGCCCCATTCTCACAGTCGACATCCCCTCGAGTGTGTTTTCCCTCCTTTGGCTGCCATTCCATCATTAGTCTTGACCACTGCCCCCATCCTCCAATCGAGTGGCACGAGCCGCCAAAGCCCACTGCTTCTTAAAACAGTCATTCCGAGGTCTCTAATTTGCATGTGTTTCTCAGAATCTGTGCATTTCTACTCCTATCACTGAGCACAATTTCAAGCGTGGACCCATGGTGCTGTATTATGAAACATGTTTGAAGTTGTGGGTTTAATGTGTGCGGTCACTGGGGACCGGGAACTCTCTGCACTTGGGAACTTGCATCCATCATGGGTGATTGCTAATATTTCAGAATCATAATCCCAGACTCATAATGGGCATGCTTCGACATGGCCATTATGAGCCTGTTGAAATGCAAAGTGGTGGATTGAGTGTTTAGGTTTTCACCTCTAGGAAACGTGAAATTAGCATATGAATTGGTTATGCAGAATATCAGCTTATTATCGGAGACCTTTTTTTTTGCGTCCAAGAGTTCCTTGACAATTGTATTTTATTAGGCACTATCATAGCCTGCGAATGTGCACTGAATACAAACTTTATTATTTTTTTCATCCATATGCCATAGCGGTGCTTTGACACGCGGAACAAAAGCTGAAAAGTGCACAAAGAAGCACAGAGAGATGCTTGCTTGGGATTACATTCAGAGGCAGACTGACTCGCACGTTTATTTTTCACGGAACAAACGCATGTTACAGTCACCATATTGACTGTCAAGAAGGGCTTGGTAAGGACACGACGCTGGAAGGGGTGATGGCCGATGGCAGAGACTAATAACGGAATGGCAGCTAAAGAGGGGTGGGAAGACATCCAAGATCAGATCGTGTTCAGGTACCAGACAGGTTGTTGCATCGTGGGACCGTGAGAGATGGGGACGGCTTGGGGAGGCCTTCATTCAGCAGTGGATAGATCATGGCGGATGATTACCTATTTTGTGAGGTCTATTGAATTATTCTGTTGGTGCCTTGCCTTAGGCTCGTGTTTGAGTGTAAAAACTCCCCCCACCTCCCCCTGTGCCAAATGGATCCTGTACAATCCTGATCCCTGAGCATTACCTCTTTGGAAATAAAACCGGGAAAAAGAAAATCCCTCGGCATGCAGCGTGGAACGAAAAAATATCATAACAAGCCAGAGAGGCCAGTCCATTAAGTGAGGCAGCTCCATTGTCACACTAATGGCCGCCGCGCTACGCTCTTTGTAACGTTTATACGTACATATGTACGTGTGTACACGCGTGTGTGAGTCGTGATTGTTATCTCAGTCTCAGCCCCGAGTTGTAAAAATAGAGCTTTGACAAGCAGTGCGCTCATTCTGTCCATGCCTCCGTGTCGTACACAGTAATGATGTCGTGTTGATTCCGAATGTGCGTAATCGTGCTGCGATCGCCATAATTGGTTATGCCCGAGACATTTCGATTCTCCTGAAACACCCTGGCGATATCTATTGCTATTCCTTGCTCTGTACTTCTACGCTCTCGCGTCTATGCTCCCCGCCTTGATCCAACCCCCACTGCCCGACGTTAAGTTTGACCAAATAACTGACAGGACCGAGGCCCTCGCCTAGGAGTGCATTGACAAAGGGTTGTATACGTACATTGCTTATTTAGGGTAAAGATACGCACGGTTTGTACGTGATTAAGCCAGTGTGGAACATTGACAAACAGATGTGTTCGTTGCAGGCTAAGTTTACTAGTACAAGGGTTAGCCAGTTACAAGGTACCAGTTAACTTATCCGCTGACACGCTCGGCTGGAAATCCTACCGGTTGCCAGGGGTTGTCGATTTGCTCACCAACAATTCCTGTGCTCCCCCGAGCGCACTCGCTCAGCGTACGAAATCCGTGACCTCTTTTTTGGTGGATTTAAAAAAAAGTCTTGACGACTATAAAAATGGTTGCCATGTTTCCAAAAAAATCAATACCATCCGCGCCGGTGTCTCGATGACATTTAAACCGTTTATGCCATTGACCTTACAATCTCACAAACACGGAGATGGAATCAAACAATTCTGTGATAACCCCTGTATTGTTTAGTCAGCAGTTGTTGCGACACCTGCAGTGATACGACTGGAGTTGAGGGCTATTCTATGAAACCAATCTCTCTGCAATTATTCTTGCCCGTCTTTTGTATTGTACGGCCTGGCTGATTACCGTGCTTTTGAGAGTCTTATTACAATTATTTTTTGCGCTGCAGCATTGTAATTTTGAAGATGCATGATTACTGAAGAGGTCCACTGAGGGGTTCTTGAGCCCTCTCGTGGGAATGTGCAAAACCATTTATAAGTCGAGAGATTTATTTGGTAGATTTGTATTTAGTAGATTTTCCCGCACCTCCGATTAGCGCGGTAGGCTACATACGGTTACGAAAAAAGTTCCACATATTTGCATTATCTTCGTTTGAACTTGAGATTGTATTGCTCTGTGGCGTTACTCCAGCCAGATTATGAATAGTTTAACGAAATGTTTATGTTGAGGTGGTGGCTGTGTGACTCTGAGGTCAGAGTGATGAGGCGGGCACCGCTGAGATCCTGTGGTTCCAATCCTCGTAGCCAGCATTGAGTAACTGGCCTCAAGTATCATGAATCGATGGTCTCAGGCTGGTCACTTGTGGACTGCACCAAAAAATTCCGTCGTGTTTAATTACATTCGGCACTTTATTTGGCAAAAAATAAATTCCGGCTCTGAGAATGAAAAATGTTGCTGCGAGTGATATTTAACAATCCCATTTAAAAAATGTGTGGGAGAACGCGCAGGCCCTTCAGTGTGCACACATACGTTTAGTACGGTTGGATACGTACGGCGCGAAAGAAGTTTCACATACCACACGTGCAGTAGAAGATAATGAAGGGCCCTCTTCTCCAGCCGTGGTTCAACACAAAGGTTGCTCTGCTCGGGAAGATTTCCAAATTAATTCTTAGTCTCGTTACACGATAATGATGGCGCAATTAAAATACATTTTAGGAAAACATGCCGCAAAAAATGAATTAAAAAAATCACGACTTCTTTCAGGCTTTTTTTTAAGCCACATGAATATTGGAAACATGTTAATTAACAGTGGATATTGTTTATAAAAAAAGGAATAATAAATATATCATTAAACCTCCTTTGCCAGTACCAAAATATAATAATAGGGTTTTTCTCTTTTTTTTCTGGCAACAAAACTGAAACCTTTTACAAGGATTCATGTCTGCATTAATCACAATACTTGCAGTCAAAATGCAAACAAAACACACTATGATATTATATGCATTGTCCTTTTGGGGGGGGGGGGGTACACGAACGAGGCTTTTGGGTACATTGTGTTCTGCCAGACACGCTCCGAATATTTGAGTTGTCCTTGACACGATGAGGCACTCGCTCTGTTTTCTCGTCTCCGCAGAATCCCACAGGTTTTTTGCCCTCTGCCCCTGCTCCTGGCTTAGACCTTTTATTTTTTTAATGCCGAAAACGGTTGTGTGCAAACCCGGGCAAGCGATCCAGCGCAACGCATGGCTCAATTGATTTTCGGGACGATAATAAGGGAGAAGGCAAAGGTGCAGCCCTGCAACGGCTTGCTTACACCACTGCCGGCGGAAGTGCTTTCCATCGAGGTGAGCTCTAGAAAGCTCCAGAAAGCTCTGTTAGAGGTCGGAAGAAAGGGATGGGGGGTACCCCTACGTTTTACCCTACCACAAACACACTACCTACCAATGGATTAACTGTTGTGCACCCATTTATGCTGCCGGGTAGAGAGAGGGGGGCGGTGGTGATGGGAATTTAATGAGCTCGCTCCGGTTGTTTTAACTGCCTGCACCGGGAGGTGGAATCGAACCGGCTACCTCTGGATTGCAAGTCCAGTGTCCTAACCATTACACTACGGCAAAATGATAATGTCGCACGGAAGATATGGAGTAGTGCCACATCGATGTGTGCGATAACGTGGAGAAATTGAAGCAGACATCCGGGATAATCCTGAATGAATCCTATAGGAGCCTACAGGGAGAATCAAATTCCCGTGGAATCCATATCGGGCATTCAATAGAAATCCCATAGGATTTCGCCGTAATAGATGCGGTGTGGCCAGGAAGTTAATGGTGAAGGTTAAGAGGTTAATGAAGCAGCATATGCTACTTTTGGGTACCGCCAAATTGGGCTGTGTGTGATTGTGTGCGTATCCGTGCTAAGGCACATGTGCATGCATCTGTGTTCGTGTGTGCTTGTATATGTGTGTCTGTATGCTGGCTTTCATAGGTCCTCGCTCGCAGCACTTTCCCCAAAAGTCTGTCAAGGCTATACGGGGGATATTTGTCTTTGTACATATGTGGGTCAGAGTGGTTAGTGCACTGCGCTACGAACCCGTCGAACCGAGATCGATTCCCACTCACGGCCAACACCAGTGATGATTATCTGAATCAATCCTGGGCCTCCCATAGGTCAACTCAGCCTCAAATGAGTACCTGGTTGCAACGTTTAAATATTACCACTGGGGAGACAAAGGTGGCAAGGTGTGGTGTTGGCCACCCACCCCCTCGTGTGCCATGCTGGCTTTCATCGGTGCTCGCCAACAGCACTTGCTCACACAGAATGTCAGGCTACATGAGGGATTTTTTGTCTGTGTGTCCGTGTGTGTGTGTGTCTGTATGAGGGTATTTGCATGGACTGGTGCTTATCTTTATGTCTCTATATCTGTCCGTCTGTATTTATGTGTATGTATGCATCTGTATCATATGGATACACACGAGCACATGCAATCTCAGCGTGTGTGTATGTGTGCACGCATTTGTGTGTATGTTGATGTGTCTATATATCTGTCTTTATGTATTTATGGGTGTGTGTGTGCGTGTACGTGTATTTTATGCGGTTGTGTGGGGAGCTGCAGTGTAGCGGTTAGTGCGTGGCGCGATGAACCCGATGACCCAAGTTTGATTTCTGCTCACGGCCATCACTAGTGACATATATCTGAACCAGTCCTGGGCCTCCCCAAGATTGACTCAGCCTTAAATGAGGCAGTGTATAACACATCAGCACTGGGGAGCTAAAAGTGGCGGCCAATGTGCGGTGTTGTCCTCCATAGGTGCTCGCTAACAGCACTTGCCCCGACACTCCGTTGAAAGCTATGGGGGGGGATCTTTGTATTTGTGTCGTATGCATATACATGAGCAGGTACGCACTCGCGCGAGCTCCTATGACAGCCCATCAGTCCTTTGTGCACATCAGCGGGTCCAGTGTGTGGCACACTGGGTGGCCTTAACGTGCGCAATTTATGAAGCGTGCCACACGTGCTCCGTTCGGAAATGTTATTGTCGACACGGTGTCACATGATCGCGGCACGGCCTCCATCGCCGTCCAAGGTTACGGCAAATTTCCGACCGCCGAACATTTTGAAAGCGAATTGTAAAAGCGAGTCAATAAATAACAGCACTGGTTCATTTTATTTTTTTGTGCCAATGACACTTTACAAGCCGTGCGTCAATTGTCCGACCAGCACGTGGAATTAAAAGCTTCCCTTTGTTCGCGGTGCTTTAATAGAGATAATTGGAGGTTTAGATTTTGTCGACCAGGGAAGGTGAATGCTAATTTTATGGTAATAAGCCATGTCCCAATGGTCGTTTGGCCCACTTGTATTGAGGATACTCTTGGCTTTGTCCTGCTTAAATAAAAATAATAATGATATTTTAATTGAGAACGGGGAGGAGCGGTGAGCAGTGGGTCAGCACATCGCGCTATGAACCTGGAAACCTGAGTTCGATTCCCGGTCACGACTAACGACGGTAAAATCTGAATCGGTCTTGGATCCTCCCCCCCATCATGAGCACACGGTGACTAGCGTGGTGAAGTATGCTTAAAAACTCCCCAAGACCGACACAGCTTGAGGACTCCTTTATCTAATGCTAAATTGGATGAAGGGCTATAAATTAGAATACATTTATTATTAAATGTAGAATAGTGATGAGCAGAATATTCAATGTGGGTAGGTTTCTTTTGCACATTTCTGATAGCCAAAGCTCTCATCGTCTTGTACAATGAAGGAACTTAATCTGCACGGAGACATATCCCTTTCATTAAATGTGTACAAAGCCTCTTGCGCGGCACCTCTTGCCTAATTTAAACAATTAATTTTCATGAGTGCCCGCGCATTGCTATATATCAATGCGCAAAAATCGACTTCAGGATTTTAACTTCGGTGCCGTGGACATTTCGGCGGAGGGTTTTAATGAAACATCGCGTCTGACCCGCTGCGGCTTTTATATTTTTTTGCACGGGGGGGGCGGGGTATAAAAAAAGCGTTATCTAGTGAAAGCGGGCAGGAGGGCTGTGCGAGGGAGACAGAGGCATGGGCCAAAAGATGAATTGTCCTTTGAATCCAATTTGTGAGGCGGAGGTTGGTGATGGAGTGGCGAGCGGCTCTGCGGCTGTTTGTCGGGAGGGCTCAGATAATTAACTGGCCTGTGCTTCATTTGTCAAGCATCTCCACCTATTGAGCTGGTGGTGGGGCACATTTTCCCAGAGCCCGCTGGTGCACACCTACTGATAAAACCTGGCTCTGTGCTTTTTTGTACGTTATTTTGCTTTGCTTGATTTTGTTTCACTATTTTTTGTTTTTCTCTCCCTCGTGTGAACTTTTCGGCCTGCTTGCTATGTTTGCTCTATCGCTCTGCCTGGGCCGCTCAAAGATGAAAAATATATACAAAATACAATAAACGAACAAAAAACACCGTTTTAATTTTGTTAATTGATGTAGTTAGGAAAATAATCATCAATGTGGATATATTTTTAAAATGTTATTTGAGTCACCGATGACTGGGAGTGGACAAATTTCATCAAGCCTGACGATGGTGACCACTGCTGCCCACCAGAGACCCAAGCGTGTGACCGATTGTAACGAGACGAAAGATAATTCAGTCATGTGATTAGAGACTGCCGTGCACCGAGGGAGAACAATGGACATTGGCCATATCCGTATGTGATAGGATTGAGTGAATTCACTGGTTGGCTGACCTGGTAATGTCGGGTGGGGAGTTGGGGAAATTGACTTAGGTGCCCTCACGCCAACATTTCACAATTAGCAACGTATGTGGCTGTTTGATTTGAGTAGACGGAAGAGAATCAAGACGTCAGCGATGTAACTGGACCAATGATGATCAGAATCAGAATTTATCCTGGAGAAATCCGATGAGCTATGAAGCTCTTTTTCACGGATGCCTAAGAAGGGGTGGGTCAAAAAGTTACAACAGCAAACATTACGAAAAAACGATTAGTGCAAAGTACAGGAAATTAAAGCAAATGACTAAAAATAATAACAAATTGCAAGTACACCAATTCCTAAGCTTGCAGAAATACAACAGCAAGAACAGTCCCAGACCCCACACCAAGACAACAACACACAGTCCCCCGATAAAATTGCACATTGAAATAAAATGTAACATAAAATTTTTACAATGGAACAAAGGTGTATTTTGCGAACGTAATTTGATTGTAATTACCGGATTTAGGTTACGCGCGCGAATAGCACTTTAGCACGCATTCACCTTTCGCTTTATTCATTCAGTATAATCGCGCGTACTGCTTAGGGCAGGATGTGTTAAAGCAACTTCACACTAAGTCCTCGTGCCGATCGCTGCTACGTCCAGTTCGTGAGAATGTGTTTTGATGTCATCAGCAAGTTGCTCCAAACATATTTTGCGATGTGGTTGTGAAAACAAAGCCCGTCCCCCTGCTCCGACGAACCGTGGGGGGTGGTATTAATATTCGCCAGAGTCACGTGATGGGAAAATTCCACGTTCCTATGGTGGAAACCAGGATGCCTTCAAGACAGAGCTGTCACGCGATTAAACCGATCCGCCAAACGGAATTGTCATGACCCAGAGATTGTGCATTGGGGCTTGGTGTAAAACCCGCCGTCTGCACGCAGGGTTCATTTCGATGGCAAAGTTAGCTTTAGGAGTCAATGCTTTTACTTTTTAGACCAGAGTGAACTGCGTGCCATTAGCGCCGGATACAGCCATATGTTTCGCTCGCTAAAAGCGAAACTCTTCAATGTCGCATGCATGTTTGATTTGAGGAGCCTGTCAAACCTTTAGTGAAAATAAGGACCAGAGGAAAATTTCAAGGGTGTTACGGTGAGCTTTACTTGCTATAATGTAACTATTTAACAGATGAATTACTCTGAAACTTGAACTTAAGTTAAGATTGCCCATCAACGATAGCCAATAAACCGAGTAACAGTCATGAAGCAAAGTTTCTTGTTAGATATGACACTTAGACTGGGGATAGTGAAACATCAGGCGTTTGCTTTAACATAAAAATCCATAGAATACATAAATCTCTCTTCAGTATTTTGAAGCTAAGGCTTATATCTCTATTTCTAAGTCTTTATTTAAATTTAAAATATACAATCCAGCTAAGATGTGCTCTCTCCGGCAGTACACTCAATGTGAGAGTTCAAATCCCTTTTGGGAGTAACGCATTATCGGCAGCTGCTACTCTGTGGTGTGGGGAGGCCCTCACCCAGTGTTGGATCGACAAAGGGCTGTATATATATACACGTGTGTGTATTCTGACTGTCGCTTGTGTTCATGTGTGCACGTGTATGGATGTTACGTGGGGGGAACGGTAGGGCAGCGGTTAGTACACTTCGATTGAATATCTGATCTGCTCCCCGGGCCTTCCCTGGTCAACAACTCGGCCTTCAGTGGCACTGGGGAGACAAATGCGGCTGGGCTTGGTGCTGATCACCACCACCCCCTTGTGCGGTGGCGTGCTCCATTTCACACGTGCTCGCGCTAACGGCACTTGGCCGATCTGTTCGACGCTGCACGCGGGGTATGTGTCTTTGCACGGTACGTCTGCAGTAAGGGGCCATCCATTTAGTATGTACGCATAGAGGGCGTTAACCCAAATGCGTACGCTTGCGTATGGGGGGTCTACTGACAATGTTAGTACGCATAGGAAACGGGGTGGAGGGGGGGGTGAAGCCTCGATAATAATTTGTCTACATTGGCCTTCAAATGAGTTAGATAGACTATCTGTTTGCTTAAACACGTTAATATTATTAATCCTTGATCGTTTCTGGGGTGGATTAAATATCGGCCGTTCTATAGGATTGGGGGAGGGGGTGCGTCAAGCGAACGTACGTAGGTGGGGGGGGGGTGTAAAAAGTCCGCGTGTGTACAGGGAGGGGGGGAAGGGGTCAAGTTTTGACAGAATTTTGCGTACGTACTCAATGGATGGCCCCTAAGCAGCGCTGCTTGTGAAACGCTGTGGATAACCTCTCTTTACCTCCTGACCTTGGCTCGGCGCTGCGGCAGTAGAGGCGTGGGCTTCTGGCACAGCTGGCTCGCTACCCCTGGGCACCTGGCGCTTCACATCGTGCCAGTCCACGGCTACCTCCGGAGCACGGGAGAGAAACGAAACGAATATAAATTAGTGCATCCGCTGCAAGCCTCGTCGAGGCGAAACGAGCACAAAGGGAATGGGGAAAGGGAACAAAAGAAACGTGTAACGGATTGCGTTGTTCGTGCACGTGTATTTACATGACAATCACCCTGAAATCAGTGGCGCAGTGGTTACCGCACGCACATGCACAGAAGCCTTTGTGTCAGTTCACTGCTGAACGAGAGCCTCCCCACGCCGTGCGGGTCGCGGGGGGGGGGACTATTTGACCATACTTCACCATTGCTCGTCAGTGCGGGTTTGTGAGCATAGACTTGAGCGACCGAAGTCTAATTTTGATTCCTGGTCACGGCTACCATCAGTGGCGAGGGATATCCGAACCTTCCCTTGGGTCCCCCCCCACTTCACCAACCCTCGCCGACTGGCCTGCTGTGAAGTACGGCTTCAACGACCCCCGTAACCGACACAGCATGGGGAGGCCTTCATCCAGCAGTGGATTAACACCGGGCGGTACATTGTCAATGTTGATCCTTTCGCCGGGCTGCAGGCATCTCTCCCATCATCCCCTGTATCCCGGCGAAGAAATAAAAAAAGGCAATTTACGTGACATCCAAAGAAAATGGCCTTCCCAGCCAGAGGTGGTGGCCCAGTTGCCTGTCAATATCCGTCAGTATAAAACAGAGCATTAGACAATAATCGTCGTGGCCTCGATGAGACGAACAAGGCCCCGTTAATGAGGGCTGCTTGCACGGGCATCGATGTCCCGTTAAGGAACTGTTTTGCTTCAATGGATTTCCACCCCCCCTGCCCCCCCCCCACAAACATCTCGGATACTTTTGAGAGGAGCCCGAATGCAAAACGTACTGGCACTCCCATTTCATAGCGCCAGAGCAAGATTGCTTTTCATGATGGCGGGTGGGTGGGGGGAGTTAAAAGTAATGGTCGGCGAGGATTTTTCATCACCTCTGTAATGTGCCGCATATGGTCTCTCGATTCGGTCTGATAACGAAGCCAGAAATATTAACTGTGGGGGGACATGAGCGCGGAATCTTCATGTCGAGCGCCCGTTTGGGCATTCGTATTAAATCGGCCCCGGGGATGGCGCCCGCGACTCTCGGTTGGAGATGCGCGTGAGTTCAGTGGTGGGCCTATAGAGACACTGGGCCTCGACTTGGTTATTGGGAATTCCGAGCACTGGCTTAAGAACTCCCCCCTCCCCTCCCTCAAAAAAAGAATGATGATGGCACCCAATTGTTTGTTCGAACCGGGAAAAAAATCAACACTCTTCGTGATATATTCTTGGTTCTTTCGGTAAAGTCACGTAGAAGGGAAACAATAAAATACATTTCTTGCTGTGGTTTTCACACCTGATGATTGCTTGTGTTGCAATCGAAACGTCGTGAGAATTGTATTGTTTTATATTTTTATTATTTTATTGTTTCCCTTCTACGTGACTTTACCGAAAGAACCAAGAATATGAATCCCTGCAGTCACGAAAGCTTTAAATCGAAATTTAACTCTTCGTGATAATTTAAGCTGCAGGGTTTTTGATTGACGACATGATTTCTAATTCATTTATTCATTTTGTGTGTGTGCGTCAAGAAGTTGTATGACAATTTCATTAGTTCACCAATCAAAATGAATAATGACACTCTGGATACGTGCGTCGGTAATGCGTTCATCGCACGAGCCCCGTGCAGCCACCAGTGGCGCTGCACGCACCACGACGGAGGAACGGGACTCGATCAAAGCGTGAAAATGCGTCAATTTGCAATG
The DNA here is from genome assembly GCF_015708825.2 of Lethenteron reissneri. NCBI lineage: Eukaryota > Metazoa > Chordata > Hyperoartia > Petromyzontiformes > Petromyzontidae > Lethenteron > Lethenteron reissneri. Next base: position 9,226,878 of record NC_083826.1, on the reverse strand, counting down.
CGGGTTAATCGTTCAACTCCGCCTGTCTGCGCATGTGTCACATGCTGTATACGAACACACACCCCGTTTTATTTTTCAAGTCACGATTAATGAGCACCGCACCCGAAGGCCCAAAATGCCAAAGCCGCATGCAGCGTACGGTGCTGTTCAAGATGTAATAAACAAGAGTTGATGTATATTCTTGATTCTTTCGAAAGAACCAAGAATATGAATCCCTGCAGTCACAAAAGCTTTAAATCGAAGAGTTGATGTGCTTATTGTATCGAGCAAGGTTTATCAAGCTTTTACGAAAGTGACGAGGGAATTCAAAAGTGGAGCAGTGTGACAATTTGATTCAATTCCAACCTTCTGTAAGTGTTGGGAAAATCCATGACAACTGTAAATCGCTGGCTACAGGCCCTCTCGTTACCTTGGCTTCAGGAGGCGCAAGGCGATGGTGAACATTTGACGACTTCGGCTGTAACTGATGAGTCCTAATGAGAGCGAAACTGGTCTGCGGTCGTCTCTTTGTTTCGCCGCTGACTGATGGGGGATTGGTCACATTTTCAACTCTCTTTGGAGCTGTGGAGCAGACGAGGCATTGAGAGCGTTGTACATGCAATGTGGGGGCCATATGTTTCTGTCGTTTGCCCGGAGCACACCTTTGTGTGTTGTTATCTACGCACGCGGTTGCCGTGTCGGCGTGCTCGCTGTCTCTGACCCTACCTCGCCGCGCTGGTCGTTGTGCGTGCAGGCTGCTCATTTACGGCAGGTACTGCAGTCAGCTGGAGGGAGCCCACACGTGCATCAACCGGCTGCTGCAGACGCGGGAAGATTTCAAGAACAAGCTGGACGTACGTTCCCCCGGTTTTGTGCACGCGTGGACACGTGTACGCGCATGCATGTGCGTAGGGAGAGGCGCTGTACGGGGAGCGGTGGTGTCGTGGTGAGCGCTATGCTGCGCTACGCTGCGCTACGAACCCGGCGACCCGAGTTCCATTTCCCGCTCACGGCCAACACCGGTGACGATTATCTGAACCGGTCCTATGCCTCTCCTAGGTCGACTCAGCCTCAAATGAGTACCTGGTGCGATGTGTAAACATCGCCACTGGGGAGACAAAGGCGGCCGCGTGTGGTGTTGGCCACCCACACGTCCTTGTGTGCCATGCCGGTCTTCATAGCTGCTACTTTCTAACAGCACTTGCCCGAACATTTTGTTAAAGGCTATACGGGGGATCTTTGTTTTTGTCTTTGGAGTGGCGCTCTACCAATTAGCACCCTGTACCATGACCCCAGTATATTGACAGCACCAGAGCCGGTGTCAACATTTTTCTCTTTGCTCGTAGTCTGTGCTTAGTCACCGGTAAGCTGTGGAGTTTTAGCCGCGTCTTCGTCTGTAGACTTCGCGTGTGAGCGTGAAGGGTGCACAATACTACCAGACTCGCTGTGGATTCCCACACATCTCTCTGTGTGTGTCTCTGTTTGTCAAATTTCACACTTAACTTATAATTTTTGCAATCTTTGGAGAACGTAATCAACCAGGCTATGCGTTAACTGTGTTTTAGCCGACTCTCTGTTGCATTGCATTACATAAAAAAAAATTGCTACATTTTGTTTCCTCAAACTGCCTATTTCTCTCTCTAAAATGTACCAGGCTCTCATAGGTCCATTCTCTCTTTCTCTCCCTCGGTCGCTTCGGGGTGGATTTCTACACAACTCTCTCTAAAATGTACCAATCTTGTTGGGTCTTTCATTAACATGCTAATTTCTCTGCTCCAGCAGATCCACCTCTCTCTCTACCCCCCCCCCCCCCCCTCTCTCTCTATTTAAGGCCACGACACAGAGGCATTGGGTCTCTGTGTGTCTATGTTGTGTGTCTCTCTCTGTGTGTCTATGTTGTGTGTCTCTCTCTGTGTGTCTCTGTGTTGTCTCTCTCTGCTTGTGTGTCTGACTGTGTGTCTCCGTGTCTGTGTTTTGTCTCTCTCTCAAATTTAGTTCTACCTGATGACGATTGCTTGTGTTGCAATCAAAACGTCGTTTTCTATTATTTAATTTATTTTCTTTCTGCGTGACTTTACCGAAAGAACCAAAGAGTAATTCCTGCGGTCACGAAAGCTTCAAATCAAGTTTTTTTTACCAGACTCGTTCAAGCTCGGTAGATATTTTTACATATGTCCAATGATCGTTTTTGGACTCTCTGAATGCCACGAAGTCTGTAAGAATGTTCCTGAATTATCTTAGTATTCATTCAGACTCGTTAATATCATCTCATCGTGAGTCCGTTAAGCTTCGTCATCACTGGTGTTAGCCATTACCAAGAAATTAACTTTGGTCGCTTGGTTCATAGCGCAGTGTGCTAACCATAGCGCCACTACTCCACCCCGATAGGTATCTGTGTATCATCAATTTCACTGGAATGGCCTTTTGCAGGTAAGAGCACACAAATGTGTTTGACTCAAGATAGGTGCAAATGTAAAGGGGCAGCCCTTGCAATTACTCGCTCACACCACTGCCGGTGGATTTTACACGGGGGGTTATTTGGCCTACTCCTTCGGGGGGGACCACCCAACACTTTACACCACCATGCACGAGCGAGCCCATCGACTAACTGCGACGTCACCAACTTGCACCACAGCCGGGTGACTCGGAAGCGGTGGGGAGGCATTGAAGGGACTTGCACCGCTGTTTTTGTGTTCATCTGCCGCGACCTCTGGATTGCAAGTCCGGCGTGCGAGCCATTGCCCCGTGGCAGCAGTGCCACTTGCACCTCCGATTAGCACGGTCGGCTGCGTATGGTGCGATCGAAGTTCAGCATACGTACATACAACGTACATACAACGTACATACAACATACGTACATACAACGTACATACAACATACGTACATACAACATACGTACATACAACGTACATACAACGTACGTACATACAACGTACATACAACGTACATACAACATACGTACATACAACGTACATACATACAACGTACGTACATACAACATACGTACATACAACGTACATACATACAACGTACGTACATACAACATACGTACATACAACATACGTACATACAACGTACATACAACGTACGTACATACAACATACGTACGTACGTTGACTCGGGATGCTCGTTCAGAATAGCCGCACGTGCACATTTTTTTTTCGATGTCCTTTTCCCCGGCGTGCTCGCGCCCAGCCCGCGCTATTGACCGAGCGGTGCTCCCCTTTATGGCCCGTCGTGTTTTATTCATTGCAATTACCTGGCAGCATTAACCTCTCCCTCGTCCCGAGCTCGCCGCTGCTGTGTGTGGAGATGCATAATGTCTGGGCTGCCGCCAAGCGCGATGCATTCAAAGGCAAAGATCCCCCCGTGTAGCCTTCACAGACTGTTGGGGCAAGTGCTGTTAGCGAGCACCTGTGAAGGCCGGCACAGCACACGAGGGGGTGGGTGGCCAGCACCGTGCCCGACCGAACTTTGTCTCCCCAGTGGCGATGTTTAGACACCGCATCAGGTACTCATTTGAGGCTGAGTCGACTTAGGGGAGGCCCAAGACCGGTGAAGTTAATCGTCACTGGTGTTGGCCGTGGGCAGGAATTTAATTCGGGTCGCCGGGTTCATAGCGCAGCGCGCTAACTACTATACCTCCGCTCCCCAAACCCTGCCTTCACAAGGTTATCGTTTTTTCCACCTATATTTTTGGTTAAATAAACATAATTTTCATCAGAGAGTCATGATTAATCCACCACTGGTTGAAGGACTCCCCAAGTTGTCGCCATTTCTCGCGGTCTCCCGACGCAACGGTCTGACATAGCACCTGCACGGGAGTTGATTTCAGCACTCCGTCTCCGTGGTCGACGTACTCTCTCTCCGGCGGATTCTTAATTTTGGCCCTCCGCTTTGTTGTCAGGATCGACCGCTGGTTAGGAACTCTTCTGGCAATTCCTGTGTAGAGTGACATCACAGCCGTGCAAAGGCAGCGTGTGGATGCTTCCAAGGTGGCTCTGGTACAGAGTGTCGTGAAGTGGTGGATAGGGTCGCGTCGTGAATTTTCTCGTGAAGGGAAACGTCAAGATGAGAGTGAAAGTGCAGCCCCTGCGATTGCTTGCCGATGCCACTGCGGAGGGAATGGCTCCCACTCGAGGGAGCTGTCACAGAGCCCCTTACCCTTCTAGTGGCGAGTTGTGGGGGCGCCGTGGTGGCGAGGTGTTAACTACCTCGCCTGGTATTCAGAAGGTTGAGGGTTCGAGCCCGACCCTAACACCTCCTGTATATTTGGAGTTTGTACGTCTCTCTCCTCGTGGTTACGTGGATGTTCTCTGGGTCCTGCGGTTTTTCCTTTCACACTTAGAATCAACGTGCGTTTAGAGTATTTGGCTGCTATACGTTTGCACACTATAAGCCACTTCGTTGGGCGATCATTTGTGGCCAGGTCACTTCTGAAAAAGAGCTTATATAGTTCACTGGGCCTTACCCGGTAAAATAAAAATAGTTTATAGTTTTAGTTTAGTTTTCCCTTACCCACACTTTACCCCATCGCATGCGATTTGACTCGCTGAGAATGTCAAAACGTCTTAAATTGACATACGGGTGGCTGCATAGTATGGTCATGTGTGCCTCTCACGCAAAAAGTGTGAGTGCATGAAAAAGGTTTAAAAATGAACTTGAGTCAGTAGAAAAAGTGGCTGGGACGTCAAAGCAGATGTCAACGAGATGGTTGCGTACATGTCCCTCACGAATGCGGCACTCCGATGGGACAAATGCACGTGGGTGATGGTGGGAATACCCAGAACAATGGGGTCCATTTCACTCGCTGCACTTCACATTTTTTTCGAAACTAAAAGTGCGTGTTCGCCTTGAAGCACTCTCATACACGGAAGGCCGATGTTTAGGACACAAAGGACCTTCTTCAGAGCACTAGGAATGTTCAAGCAGCATCAGTGCAGTACAAAGGTGCATCGACCTTTTGACTCGAGGTGTCTCTGTGGAAGCTGGCACACGAAACGCACGTGTGAGATGCACGACAGCCCGCCCAGGCATCATAGTGTCGTCAGTCCACTGCTGGATGCGGGCCTCTCTATGCTGTGCAAGTCGTGGGAGATCGTGCGGGTTGGTCGAGGCAGGACACTGTAGATATGACATTCTTCTTCTTTCGTATGGCATGTAAGCAACTGCCCTTCAACCAATCCAAGGCGGCAGTAGACGCTGTACGGATTGCACCGATACCGCCAGGGTGTGCGTGGGTGGCTCACTCGTCGGTGGTGTGTTTGATGTTTTGGGCTTTACTATAGTCGCAGATTGGTGATTCTTTGATTTTCCATTTATGGAACAACGTGCACGCCGCACATCTCCCATGCTGCGTCCGAGCCCGGCTCAGTGTGGTCCACAGCCGTCGTGAGAGAGAGAGAATCCCGGCACTTCCACGCTCGGGTCCTCAATGATGTTTTTGTTTCCCACGTTCGTAGCCGCCACACCCTTCAGACCGTCGAGTGCCGGTGTCTTTATTTCCAGCCGCCAGGAGCGGAGGCGCCTACCCAGAAAGGCTTCCTGGATTTCAGCCGAGGGCGTGGAGGTTGCTTTATGTCTTGGTGGAGCGGCAGGGCGAAGTTTTCCACGATTTTGTTGTGCTCCCGGATCGTCGCGGCAACACGTTGGACGTTGGCTGCAGCGATGTTCGCCAGCACAGGAAGCCACGGGTGGGGAGTGGACTTCAGACGTAACATGGGAACGTAGACGTACCATCCTACGACATAGATTGTCTTCACTGCCTGCTGCTCGTCACTGGTAAAATCGAGAGGAAAGTCAGCTGGCCTGGTTGGCACAGTGCTTGGAGCCAAGTGACTCACGATGCGGAGGTTGCGAGTTCAAGTACTGGCTGGGGGGGAGGGGGGGAATGGGATTACTCAACACAATCATCTCATCTGGGGGCTGATAAAAAAAAATATGTCGCGCTCACGTGGGAAGTCCCGCTCTGGCTGTCCACACGGATTGACGCGTAGATGCCAAGGAGACGTCAGTGCCCACCAGCAGCTTGAGGGCTACAAACAAGAAATGAGAACCCCTCCTTCTGACCCCCTCCCCCCCCGCTGTACTTATTTGGGCGGAACATCGCTTTGACTTTGGAAAGACTTAAACCCACAACGGCCGTCATATTCCGTTTTGTATACGTGACTGTCGGGTAATTATTGACTGCACACACGTCAAAGTCTTCACCTGCGCACACTGCACGGGCTGGCTGTACAGACAGCGAAGACCCCCCGCTGCGATTCTTAAACATCCACTCGTTGCTATGACTCATTGAGCCTTGAATGCACCACATCTTGTCAGATCTTGAAATTTGAGACTGCCTGGCAATGTGTCAGCTTGGGCTGTGACCGAGGTCAGGACGTGGCAGTATATCAGTGGATTCCTGAGTGTGTCTGTGTGTAGCTTTGAATGTTTACCCGCCTGAGCATCGCGCTTTGAGATGCGCTTCTGCGGCCGTCTGGAACGCTCTTCCTTCCGATATTCGGAAGCCGCTGTAGCTTTTCACTTTTAATTATAAATTTAAAAAATACTTTCTTTGGAACTGCTTTTAATATTTAGTTTGTTGTCCTTCCGCCGGATCTCCGATGAGCACGGTTGGCTACGTACTGTGCGAAATAAGTTCAACATACGGACTTGCGTGCACGCGTAGCGGGGTTTCTCCGTGTTCTCTAGTTTTTTCACTCGTGCCCGACGCTCATTAATGGAATTGGCCAAACACCCCAAAGCTGGAGCCCTCCTAAAGCATTATCAGTACTCAGTGAGGATTCCCTAGTTAAGGGGCATTATTATTATTAACACTTTCCAACGAAGGTTGAAAGCCTTTATGTATTAGTTCCGCCCATCTGTCTGCAATGGGGGGGGGGGGGGGGGGGGCGGGAGGAGAAGGAGCACCCACCCTTACTCATCTAAGGATGAATCATTACACTCGTCAACAAAAAAAAAATTCTGGCCTGGAGGGTGCTGATTCTAAATCTGATCTCAGATTTGCTCTATCACATATCATTTTTATGCTATCGGCATACCCCATTTTCATTGATTTTACCCGAAATTAACTCTGTCACTTATGATTGCAAGTTGTTGCGAGTCAGTGACTGCTTTAGTGTTAAAATATGGTGCTGTATTTTTAGGATAGTATGTTTATAATATCATTTTATATAGATATCCACATTTATTTAATATTTTTCTTCTGCAGTTTTTATTGAAAATGCTATATTTGATATCTCAAAAACCTAATGTGATAGACAAAAACTGATGCCAGATTTTGAATCAGCACCCCAAAATTGCCTTAACACCGTTGGAATACCTCATGCCAGAAAAAGTGTGTTGACCAGTGTAATGAATAAAATGTGAGGATGAAGTAGTATTACTCTATCTTGGAGACGTTTACGAGCTTCCAATGTCTCATCACGGCCCGCAGACATTCTGCTGCCCTCTGCCGGCCTGGCACGGGGACTGCTGTTAGTATCAGTCGCCAATTAAATACTTCCGTCGATAAACGCACGTGGCAAATTGTTACGGATGACCTGTTGTGCAGACCGAAAGTAATTTTTTTACAAACATTTGTTTTACCACTTAAGGCCCACTGAGATAAATATCTCTCTTTCAGAAGCGAACTGGCCACAAATGATAGCTCAACGAAGTGGCTTACCACGTGTGAATGTTCAGCAGCCAAAAACTCTAAACGCGTGACGTTCATTCTAAATGTGGAGGGGAAAAGCCAGAGAACCCCGGAGAAAAATCCACGCGGCCCACGTTGCAGAGAGACACCGCGAACTCCAACAGTACGTGTGGCCAGTGTGGCAGAGTGGACAATATCACATCTCGAGGGGGGGGGGGGGGGGGCCCAAGTAGGGCTCTCTCTCTCATGGAGGCCCTCACACTATCACAGTGGCGTGACGAGAAATGCCTCTCCACAATTAACATCTCGCCACCATGGTGAGATGAATTTTTCCTGAAAACTTTCGTGACTGCAATAATTCATATTCTTGGTTCTTTTGATAAAGTCACGTAGATAGAAAACAAATAATAAAATACATTTTGTATTTTAATTAAATTTTATTATTTATATTTTGGTTTTCTATCTACGTGACTTTACCGAAAGAACCAAGAACATGGTAGAGATGCTAACGAGGTGGTAGAGGCAGCAGCTGCTTGCGTGAGGGCGGTGGCGGCAGCGGCGGCGGCAGCGCTGCAGTGTCCTCTGCCCAGTGCTCGTCTGCTCCCCAGCCGGGGAGCGGCGCCCTTCCCCTCGCTTCGGAGCGGCCGCTCGTTGGTGGCAGTCTGTCGCGTGCTGCCCTGTGATGGATCGGCCAGCGATGGCCATGCTGGCTCCTGGGCCTAATGTGTCATCACCCAGAGCCACCCCCTCCAAGGTTCTTGGGTTCAGTACCCTCTGGGCGAACGGATGAAAAATGAACGCCGTTCCTGCGTTTGTGAAAATGGTAAAAAAAAAATAAAGGACTCCCCGGTGCTGCGTGCGATCGTTTCTGAGATGTTGACCAGGGATAAAAAAAAAATAGTTTTGCAGAACAAAACTAAAACCGCGGCGAAAAATGTGTCTTCGCTTAACTAGTTCACAGCGAGATCAGACGGAAGCAGATACCTGAGGGGGGAATTGCTCTTCCCTGCGGTCTTGTGGTCAAAGGCTCGAGCTAAGAGCCAATGAGTCAGATGCTGGGACGGGTCCAATTATGCGCTAATAGATGCATTACTCATGGTTTGTGTTTGATGCCAAATGCAGAACTCTAAAAGTGAAAACGCCGTGCAAATCTGCTCGCTGTCCCGTGCCACTTTGGCAAAAACTGCTATCGTCGTCCGTCTGTCACCTACTCGTCTCTCTGATATTTGAACTGTTGTGGCATCACGCTCAGGAGCTATTGGCCTTGATTCTGTGCCCGGCTTATGATCTGTACTACGTGTGGATGTCTCATTGTAGGATGCAATCATTCTCTTAGTTTCCTTAGGGGCCGTCCATAAATGACGTCACGCGATTTTGGCCGATTTTTGACCCCCCCTCCCCCGCTCGTCACACGGCGTCACAAAAAGTCAGACCCCCCCTCAAATATGACGTCACAAAGCTCTGCCCCCCAAAAACCATATTTCAATTTTGAAAATGAAACATGCTTCAAATGACTTTAAACTATTGTCATTGTAGTGAGTATTTAATGTGGCGCTGCACTCTGATGTTGTGTTAAAACACGTGTTAAAAAGGAGGTGTTGGAAAGCTGCAATTTAGCATAAAAATTCACTTGAAAATATTCAACGTATAACTAAAACTGCAGAAGTTCAGAATATTATTGAAATTCTCTTATAATTATAACATATTAAAAGTAATTATAACTATAAAAACATACTTGAAACTTTGTAGTAGAACGAAGCAAAATGGAGAGTACAATTATAACAATCACATATTCATTGCACAGAATGACAAGCCCTGGTAGAATCATTAGAATAAAAATGTTTAATAACAATCATTAAAAAAATGTACAAAATGTATGCTTCTCCATTCTCCCATGGAGAAGCCAAATGCTCCTTCATGGAATAAATCAAAGGTGACCTTAGTAAATTTAAATAATCAATTAGTTAATAATAAAAATTAATACAAATTTGTGTTGTTATAACAATTATTTAATTAGGTAGAACATGTTTATATTTATTTAAAGTTGTGCCTTTTGATGTGACGTCACATTTCTCAACCCTCTCCCCCCTCGTCACACATCGTCACAAATGTCTGACCCCCCTCCCCCCCCCCTAGGTGCGTGACGTCATTTATGGACGGCCCCGTTCCTGTGCAGCTCAATGTTAGAAACCCTCTGTCTCCGACCTCTTATCACCTGACTCGGTCCGAGAGATGCTGCACCTCTCTCACTCACCGTCATCCACAAAATACATGTCTCTGTTGCTGCCCCTTTGGGTTATAGGTACAAGGCTTCTGATGAACAACTCTGTAAAAATAGAGGTGTGTGTGCATATAAGGGGATGGAGCAGTGGCTATTGCACCACACGTTGAACCTGGTTAGCGGAGTTCGATTCCTGGCCAAGGCCAACATCACAAAAAAGTGACGTCTGAACATTTCTTGCCCTCCCCACTCCCAACTTCCCACCTCTGATGAGCACGGCTGGCTATGCATGTTGCGAAATAAGTACACACTTCACCAACACACACCCACACTAACCAGCCTGGTAAAGTATGGTCAAACAACCTCCACGTTCGACATGGAGTGCCCAGGACCTCATCCAGCAGGATATAGATCCTGGCAGCTGTTGTTGCGATTGCCAATGGCAATTATGCGCATGTGTGTTGAACTTCTTTCGTACCGTACGTAGCCAACCTTGCTAATCGGAGATATAGCATGAAGGCACGAAGCGAAATGCGCTTCTGCCGAGGTGAACGCGTCTTTGCCGGCGTCTGGAGATGACGGCGAAGAACGAAAAACGCGATGCCGTCCATAAGCGTGGGCGAGACCCGCGTGCCGATCTGACGAAAGGAGAGAGACGTAATGGAGCCGCTTGATCGGCGCCCGCTGAGAGTCGAACGTGATCCATCGCCGTGCCGTGCGGTTCTCCTTCTCCCCGCTGTTGACATCGCGCCAGTGTAATCGACGCGTCCGTTTTTGTTTGTTTGTTTCTGCCCCGGCAGGAGTGCACGTCGAAGGAGAACGGAGGCAAGTTCTCCCTGCGTGACCTTCTCGTCGTGCCGATGCAGAGAGTGCTGAAGTATCATCTTTTGCTCAAGGTCAGGCGTTGCCCACGAGACCCCACCGAGGTTGCGTGCGTGCGCGGGTTCTTGCTTCAATTAGGGTTTCCACCTGCCCGGGTTGCTCCAGGATCACGCTCTCTTGAGGCGGAGGTTCTGCGGAATCATCTGCGTGTATCCTGGACACTCACGGTACATGAGGTCATGGGTTCGATCCCAATACTGACGACTGTTTATTTGGAGCTTGCTTGTTCTCCCGTTGGTCGTTTGGATTTTTTTCCGGGTCCTCCGATTTTTCTCTCCACTTTTAGAAACACGCACTTACAGTATTTGGCTGCTGTAAATTTCCACGTGATAATAAGCGCTTCGTTGAGCTATCATTTGTGGCCAGGTCGCTTCTGAAAAATAGATATATAGCCCAGTGGGTTCTTACCTGTTAAAATAAAAAGTGTAACAGTTCAATAATAGATGTTCCGTCTCTAGGGATTATCCAGAGAGAATACTGAAACAAATACGGTGACTTAAAAAAAATATTCAATCCATATCACTAAAACTTTAGCTTTTTACAGCTGTGAAATTATACACTCTCCCAAGACGATGCATTCACAAGAAGCTCTCGGCACTCCACCGAAATCGTGACACGTTTTTTATTCCCACGGTGTGTCCTGATTTTTTGGTTGGCAACCGTCACGTCAATATTGAACACCGTCTGCAAGGATTACCCCCCATTGTACACATGGGGCTCCCAATCCAAGCACTCGGCAATCGCAGTGCCACAGCAGATCTCTTCATAGAGCCGAGGCACATCCACCTCTCTCAGTGGTGTTCCTCAATGGAAGCATTAGGAAATTGCATTTAAAACTATCACACGTACTGGGTGTCTGGGTGCCAACGAGCAACTCCCATTGCTCGTGGGCTGTACGTGTTATTGGCAAGCCGGATATAAAGTTGACCGCGTGGTTTTGCTCAGGGGCATCGTAAAAACGAACAAAATGTTTTGTTCTCGGAGCAAAATGCAAAATAATGCGACGGATCGATCCTCGTGAAACCTGCTTAACTGGGCACACCTGCAAATGAAAATCCTGTGCATGATCTGAGAGATTGTTTGACCATTGTCCATGGATATATGATGGACAATGGTCTCAACAACGAGTCACATCCATCTGCTCACGTGTGCCCTTATGGCCCCGTATCAGTCCGCCTGCTTTGCTTTGTTTGGGCTTCCCCCAATACCGTGCCAGGTCATGGGGGGTTAATTTTTTAGGGTTGCCGAGGGCAAGTAGCATAGTACAATACAACAATGGATTGTGTTGCATTGCCGTTTGCTGCGGTGGCGTAGCGTTTAGCGCGCGGTGCTACGAACCTGGCGACCCGGGTTCGATTCCCGCTCCTGGCCAACACCAGCAACGATTATCTGAACCGGTCCTGGGCCTTTCCTAGGTCGAGTCAGCCTCAAATGAATGCATGGTGCGGTGTGTAAAGATCGCCACGAGGGAGACAAAGGCGGTCGGGCGTGGTGCTGGCCACCCACCCCTCGCGTATCATTCCAGCCTTCACAGGTGCTCGCTAACAGCACCTGCCCCAACAGTCTGTTACGGCTCTACGGGGGACATTTGTCTTTGTCTGCTGTTCATAATGTAGCAAAACTACTCGCAGGCTCACAAAGCAGTATTGGAACCTTTTTAAAAACACGTTCAAAAGTGAAGTTAATGGTAACTTCTTAAAATGTATGAGATGTGTAATACGGCATTGCATTCTTAAGCCTAATATAGCCCAGGATATTAAAGTCTTTTGCAGAATACACTGCATCTCGATGATTGATAACAGAAAGCAAAGTCGAGTGTGGCCCAGACACCATGATCATATGCTTTGTTAAAACACCGTACATCTTATTTGTGTACTGCAACATAATGAGAAAGAGAGAGAGAAAAGAATCCACAATAAAAGGCAGGAAATGAAAAGGGAAAGCGGGCAGCAAAATGTCTGATGGCCGTGTTTATGTTGGCTGCGATGTGGACAAGAAGAAGGCGAAGTGCCAGACGGGAAATGGTGTCGTATCCGGTTGAGGATTGTGGGCATTAAAAGCAGCCGCACACTCACACCACGAATGTCATGGCACGTATCGCACGAGGTTAATGTAGCCTTCCATTTAAGTGTATTTTTAAATCCTTTATATTAAGTTCACTTGCTTGCTTGCGCGCTTACGACCGTGCAAATCTTTCGGTCGTTTTTTAACCCACTTCCCGTGATCCAATCGAGCTGACATTTTGCACACAGACTCGTTGTGCGTGGCAATTTATTTTCTTGAAAAAAAATCTCCAAAATTTTTCACTTTTTAGGAATTTTTTTTCATATTTAATTTAAAATACCAATGTGATAAAAATGAAACTCTTACTCAAGAAAAGCTGAAATGAATAATAAAATAAAACCGATGCCACGCATATAAAGGATTTATAGTGAAAAACTTTGTTTTTACGGGTTAATTTTTTTACTTCCTGCCAGCTCTGTAGAGACACTCCAAGTGTGTTTTTTTCCAGTCAGGCTGCGTGTTGAGCAGGAACCAGGACTGTCTTGGCTGAGCGACTTTTTTCTTTGTCGGCACCTGCAGCCGTCTGAATCTCTCTCTTTTTCACTGCACATTCTCAGCAGCAGCAGCAGCAGCATCCAAGCACCATCATCCACCTTCAAGCAGCTGCCTAAGGCTCATGCTCTCACCCATCCAGACTCTCACTCACCCAGACCGAGTTCTTAATCAAATGTTACAAACCATTTGTAAAATATGCGTGCGGTTAACCATGTTTATTAATCATAACTCTCTCAAGCTTGAGGTACGCCCTACTGCGGGCATCTTCAGGAGTTGATTAGGTGAAAATGCTCGAAGTAGTGCGTGGTGAAAGCTTTCGAGAAGAAATGCTAAAACACACACAGCCCAACCTGGAAAACACCACTTGGATTACAAGTGGCTATGGAAGCCCACGGTGGCGAGATGCGAACTACCTCGCCTGATATGTAGGAAGTTGTGGGTTCATACCCGAACATAACGCCTTTGATTTGGAGTTTGCATGTTCTCCCCGTGATCGCGTGGATTATTCTCCGGGTCTTCAGGGTTTTCCCTCCACATTCAGAATCAACGTGCGTTTAGGGTATTTGGCTGCTATACATTTCCACGTGATAAGCCGCTTCGCTGAGCTATCATTTGTGTTAGCCGGGTCGCTCCTGACAAAGAGCTACATTGCGGTGAGAACATCCAAATATATATATATACAGGCGTCAGGGTTGGGATCGAACCTTCCAGGCAATGGCGAGATGTTCACTACAATGGAGTATGAATAAATATGAATGAATATGCATGTGTGTGTGTGTTATCACGTGTGCTTGGATGTCAGGAGCTGCATAAACACACGACGGACCAGACAGAGAAGGCACAAGTGAAGAGAGCCCTGGACGCTATGGAGGTAATGAAGACACGCACAATTGGACTCGACGGGAATAAGAAATGGCCTGGTGGCACGGATCTCAGAGTGCTGAGCTGTTACTGCTGAGATCCTGGGTGTGAAATCAGGCAGGATCTCAAGCGCAGCGAGTTTATGGTCTCGGTCAACTGCAATACCTGTTGCGTTTAATTTGTTTCAGCTCTTAATTGTCAGTTTGACTGTCGCGTGATAAACATTATTACCTTGAGTGGCAGAGCGGATAGGAAACTGCCACCGCCTACTGTGTGGAACGGAGGTCAATTGAAGGGGTCTCAGAAGTAGTTCTTTGATGTCAACTTCCACCGTCTGTTGTCTAATGCAAGGGGTAGCCTTGCTCTGCGAGAGTTTACATTTGGTTCTTCATCTCACGGCGTGAAGCCAAGAGAACAATCGGGATACAATTGTGGATAAAACATTTTTGTTATTTTACCCGACTGAATCTCAGACTGCATTTAAGAGGGCCCTTTTCAAATCTGTGGCCGATAATTTATTTGTTTCGATAATAGTTTTCCGTGTGCACTGTATGATTATATTTAATTCACCTATGCTATTTAATAATGTACAATTTTAATGTTGTCTGCAATTTATTTGCTGTAGATGTGAGATGCACGAGTACATTTAAATATGTTATGCAAATTACATTTGCTCTATTAAGACATCTAATTTATACGTAGCATTTAATATTCACTATAAAGAGCATTTCGCATGCTACGAATGTGGTGATATGGCCTCGAGTTAAGCCTCTTGTTGGTTTACAACTGTTGGTAAACTTTGCAGTTCAAGCAAACAAAAAACAAACGTTCAAATCTTTCGCTAGAAATCAGCGCAGTCAGCCCCCTCCACGCATACACCACATTACGGATTTGTTGACTGTCATTAGATCTACATTGTAACTTCGCATATTGCATCTCGTCACGTGACCGACCTGACCAGTTAACCGCTCACACCCATTGCAGTATTTGTGCACGATATTGTGACTGTCGTTTTCCACAGATGTTCAAAGTCCGACAATTTCACACGTGAAGTGGTGATTGCTTCATCTTAGTTCAACACTTAATAGTAGGCTTTCGCGACCAATATTGTTCATAATAGTCTTTTTTTTGGGTTAGATAGCGTAAATATACATGTGTCGTTAAACCCGCCAACACCCGACACAGCCAATAGTAAGTTTCGGCACGTAAACAAAACATGTCCAATTCGCTGCTCGTTCACCACACCGGTGTGTTGAAGAGTAAACCCACAACATTTACAATTCAAGGACGACGATTCTCCAGTAATTTCAACCAGCCTCATCAGGCGACAGCCAGAGTTGTGGAGAAACCCTCCCGTTTCGGTATTAAATAGAGGGATACATGCGATGTCATCGCTTGTGCGAGGGGTGGGGAGATTAATGTATCATTAAATTACAATGGATATCTATTATTGGTTTGGTTCATCAACGTAAATAATGTATGCACATTATGTACGTACATAATGTACACGGCAGAATGCACGTACATAATGTATTGGTTTGGTTAATCAACATAAAGAATGTACGTACATAATGTACGTACATCCTGCCGTGTTTGAGTGCAAAAATCGCAATGCCTGTTCTTGTTTATCGCCATCAACGTATAGTGACCTGCATAGACGTGCAGTTAGACAGTGTTCTAGTATTACTTGATCTTGCCTACATTTGTTCACTGCACGTGCCAAGCAGAGGGAAGCATTTCTTCGCGTGTAAATCAGCCTGTGCTTTGTTTTTCTTGCGCAGGTTGATGTAACTATCGTTTTTTTTAGATGTCCACATATTCGACCTTTTAAAATTATCCACATTTCTTCACGCATTTTTTTGTTTACAGACATAAGGTAGCAGTATATTTGCGTGGACATTGGCATCTGATTCCGGTGCAGATCCTGTTACCCACATCGCCCTGCAGCCCGGTTACCCTTGAGTCGTAACAATGATGATGATGATGATCAAGTTAATTCGGCATTGGCTCCGTTCTCATCGTGTCTCAGAGGTGGATTTAATCCGCCAGTCGTGGGCGAGTGGCTCACAGAGCGAGCGGCTTGTGGAGGAATTCAACGGTGGTTCTATGAAATAGCTCACGCTCCTTCCACAGTATTGTGGAATTTCCAAAACCGGCTCAGGGCTGTGAACGGGAGATTAGCGCTGCCTCAGAGAGAATCAGTTTAGTATTTTGAGGTGACATGTAATTGGGCGTAAGGTGGTATCACACCCCCACAACTAGCTATAGGGACAGTTGTTGTTAGTAGCATTTTTTTTGTCTTTTCCATTATTGACAATGCTGGACTTCAGTGCTGTCACGAGCAATTGTGTTGGGTATTGCCATTGGATTTTAGGGATTGTATAACTTCGTTTATGGCCCGGTTTGGCTGTCTGCAATTGCCTGGTAAAAACTGAGCTGTAAAGTCTAGACTGTAGTAGAGTGTAGACTTTACAGCTTATCTATCACCGTGAAGTGAAATATTGCCTGCTTTTACGTGATATATTACTTAAGCACATTTATATCCATTATACATAATGTAGGGTTATGGTAAGTAGGGCATTGTACGACGTATGTAGGGCAAATTGGAGCGAGTATTGGCAAAGTGGCTTGAAGGTTACACTATGAACCCAGCTGCCTTGGTTCAACCCCAGTCCATGGCTAACATCAGTGGCTAATGATTCCTGAATTTGTCCTGGGTTCCCGAGTAATAATAATAATTATCCCCCAATAATTATCACCCGATAATAATTATCCTCGAATAGTGTGGCAGGGTATGGTGCGCACGCCCCCGAGGTCATTATTCCAGAGGCCATTCGCAAAAGGTTATATTGTCGTGATGATTTGTATAAAGCCCATGAATAATTCACGCTCGATTCTCACTTGCATGATTTGGAGCGTGAAAATGTATATCAATAGACGCATGCATAATTAGCGCATACTCATCATCGGGATATCTGTCTGGTATTTTAATCTCAGTTCCAAGGTTTTTCGACATACGTGTGGATAATCATGAATTGGGTTTTTACTTGTGCATCGTATTTCAACAAATTCGGAGTGTAAATTCGGCAAAAGATAACGTGTCCACCTTGCTTGCTAGGAGAGGAACGCTCATAAAATACCGCGGTGGTGTCGGACGTACTCGGACGAACTGACTTTCCCGCCCACACTGGGACGGCGGTGCGTTCGCGTGCGCGTCAAATCATTGAGACGCCTTTCACGAATAAGCCACGCTTTCTAAAGCTCTAGATTATTGCCTTCGAAGTGACACGCCCGATGACTTTGAAGTTGCCTCATTTATTGGGTGTCGAAAAGAGGGATGCATGGTTCGCTGTCAAACCCTGCCACCTGGCGGCTCAACGAGCCACATCAATGCACGGTGCACCACAAGCCAAAGCCCTCTGTCTGACCCCGGCGGTGACTGTGTGGCAACGTTGCAGGACCTGGCCATGTACTTGAACGAAGTGAAGAGGGACAATGAGACCCTCAAGCAGATCGTGGAGATTCAGCGAAGCTTCGACTCTTCCTTGAAGGTTGTTACCGCGACGACGACGACGACGACGATGATTTTGATGATGTTGATTGCGACATAACCAACGTACATGTAAACTAAACTCACATTTTTTTTTTATTTGACCAGGTAAAGCCCACTGAGCTATGTAGATATTTTTCAGAAGCGACCTGGCTATCACAAATGATAGCTCAACAAAGTGGGTTATAATGTGGATGTTTTAAGCAGCCAAATACTCCAAACGCTCTAAACGCGTGTTTATAAAGGCGGGGAAAAATCCACACGACCACGGAGAAAACATTCCAAATTTACATGCGTCAGGGTTGGGATCTAACCCACGACCTACTAGGCGAGGTAGTTAACATCCAACGACCGTGGCACCCTTAAAATACTAATGCTTGCAGAGACAGTGTTGTCACCTTGCTGGTGCTGCGTTTTATTTTTGCGTGCAGGGCGAGGTTCATTAATTAAATGCAGGTGAGAGCAGTCGTTTACATTTTATAGCTTGGATGGCCTCACGTGATGTTTCTTCAGATGTTGTGGATCAGGACTGAGACCACCAATTTGCTAAATGTGTAAATCTGGTTTAATCAGAGGTGGCTGCCTAGATTCAACCCACCATCTCACGGCAGTGCCCTCTCAATAGTTTTACCACAACCGTGACGAGCTACTTGAGGTTCCCCATCCACCTCCACATTTACCCCATGTGCAGCCACGTTGGCAGTCCACTGTGGGAGGAGGGCCTCTTCACGCTGTGCGGTTAATGGAGACTGTTTGACCATAACTTCGTCAGGCTGGTGCGGGTTGGTGAAGGCCCGGGGGGAGCATAGGCATGGGCACATGTAAGTACAGTTCAATAACTGTACCGTGTTTATTTAGTGACACCGGCCTCTGCTGCTCACCACAGATCCTCAGCTTTAACACGTATTATGGATGGTGGTCACCCATCCGAGCACTCTCCAGGCAAAAACTCTGCTTAGCTTTCAGGAGATGATGACATTCAGCATGTTCTAGGTAATACTGGACATAGGGCAGCCACCTCTACCCTAACATCCGCACCTACGATCAGCACGGTTGGCTACGTATGGTGCGAAAGAAGTTCACCATACACACGTCATTAATTTGGGGCATCTCTGTGTAGGTCACACTTACGTATGTGTTACACTTAATTGAAAGTGACTGATGATGTTTATAATAATGATGATAATGATTACGATGAAATCGGTTGTATCTTCGGTCTCTCGTTTGTGGTCTGGCGGTTTAAGGTGGATACTCTGTTGGATTACGGGAAGCCCAAGATGGATGGTGACCTCAAGGTGTTACAAGTGGGCAGGGCCAAACAGGAGAGGTGACTGTCGAGACCACTTTTACCTCGCCCGCAATTCGAATTCGCGATCCTGACATGCGCCATGATGTGTAAAGTTTTTTCATGTGCTTTCTTTGTCGCTCTTCCTCCGCACGTTGGATTAGCAAGGTTGGCTACGTTACGGTGCGAAATAAGTTCAACGCACATACACACGTTACTTGAATTGTGTTTGTTTCTTCGCGCGACACGTAAAATCCGCAGGTACGTCTTCTTGTTCGACAAGGCTGCCTTGATGTGCAAAAGGAAGGGCGATAACTTCGAGCTCAAACATTCCCTGGAGCTCGCCAGATACAAAATCACCAACGACCCGACCAGCAACAAAGATTCGCGAAAGGTACTCCGAGCTTGTAGAGGCCACGCGTGCCCCCTACTCTCCACAGCGCACACCGCACTCAGATATTAAAAACAACTTTTCCCCCGCCAACCTTTTTCGTAGCGTCACTGCGGCGGGGGATGGCGTCGGAGTCTCCCGCCCCCCGCCGGCACTCCCTTGTGCTGAGCTGATTGTGTGCCTGTTTTGTGTTTTGCGTATTTTGCCACCTAGAGACAGAGCAAAGTGGTGAGTAAAGCACTGTTGCGATCCCACTCCGTGCGCATGGGCAAGCGCTGGGCCTGGCCGTGACGGCGTGAATTTCCGTAGTTCTTTGCCCGTCGGTCGATCGCACCGCCGCTTGGCCTGGACGTGGCGTTTCGTCGGCATAGGGGCAGCGGCAAAAGCAAGCGAGCATAAAAACAACGCGCCGTAAATGCGATGCCCCTGCAGCATGATGCTTCTTCTGTTTGTTCTCGCGCTCCCCTACGCGAGGTCAAACGGCGGCCCCAAAGTCAGCTGCCTCAGCCGCCCGTTAAGCTCGTCGCTGAGGAATTCGCGATGAGGACTTCCTCAGAATGTCAGACGAAGGCACAAAGGGAGAGATAATGGTCGTGGTTCAAAGACCAAAATTAATTGACTTCCTCGTGCCCTTGATGAACTAAGGCTCCAATGTCTGACGGTTGTGAGTAAGGGTTCTGTGAACGTTTGCGTAAACTCACGGCGATTAAAATTGGTGCACTCATGCGTTCGCCTGTCTCCGGCACGTGCACCAATTTTGTTCTCTGCGATGGCTAAGTCGTTGCTTTTTTCGTGCGATGCTCAGTGCTGGTCACCCAGGGTCAGCGCTTGCCTTTGGTCCTTTGCTCTAAAGGAAGAGATCAACCAGAATATACACACAGCTCTTACGATGTAGATACATACCTCGGCCTCGTGACGTGGCTGTCCAATGGGAGTTTTGAAGTTTCAATTCGTAATAAAAAGACTTTAGATTGACTTTGCATTCAACGGTATAGAAGAGACATTATAATTATACTGTTTGGTTCTTTCGGTAAAGTCACGTAGATAGAAAAAAGAACTGATAAAAATAAAGTGAATAAAAAAAACCACGACGTTTCGATAACAACACAAGTGGTCGTCATGAAAGTCCTTTAATGGCATTTTCTTACAAATAAGGCCAGTTTCATCCAAGTTAAAGATCTGCTTCTTTGTATATCCACCATCTTCTATATAAAAAATAAAGCTCATCTCGAAACGTCGTGGTATTTTTTATTGACTTTTTTTTGTCTATCTACATGACTTTAGCAAAAGAACCAAAGCATATGAATTCCTGCAGTCACGGACGTTTTAAGTCAAAATTTAGACGTTATAATTGTTATAATAATATCGTAGTACACTTGTCATTTGTGCCATTCTCATAGCGCAAGGCTATCGTGAAGGTGCCATGTCTCAGAGGCGGGTATCGTCTGCCAGTACCAGACATGGTACTGGGACCGTGTGCCACTGGCACACGTTGTCTTTTATCCTGACAACGTCACAGGATCTTTAACTGTGAAGCAGAGACGGTGAACGTTCGTGGTTCATACACCCGCAGTATTAACCAGGACGACGCCGGGCTCGAACCGCGGCCACAGCGATGCCACTGGGCTGATATAAATGCCACTCTTGAGGGTAACTTCAAAACATTGCGTCCCCACTTGACGAAGCTTCAGGCTCATTGCGGGGCAGCACTGGGAGACACAGCCGAGGTATTGTACCCACAAACGTAAGCGCTGTTCGTTGTTTTGGTTGCCTCCTTTAAGCACTCTGTTTGAAACTCTCACTGCACATTTTCTTCTCCTGTCATCCATTCAACCTGTGACCCGTATTGGTGGAAAGTAATTTCCAAGGAGAAATGATTTTCTTCCATTTTGTTACGAATGGCAGATCTATGGGGAAGGGGGAGTCCAAACGTGCATCACCCCTCCCCTCCTCTGACATAGCACGGCCCAACCTGTTGAGGAATGGTTTGAACCTCAGGCCGTGCTGCTCTAAATTTGGAGTCTTCTATTTTACGTGGTGGAGTTGGAATCCCTTCCCCTGTGGATCTACCAATCCTGCCATGACTTTTCTGACGATCCTTCCCTTTAAAACCAGCCAGCTTAGAAACTGTTTGTTCCACTTCTTGCGGTACGCCAAAGTAAAGGTGTCAGCAGTCCTGAAACGGATGTGGAAATTCCACATTATTATGCCAAATGGCGTTTCTAACTTTAGCATAGCAACTTGTTGATTTATTACAATGTGGTACCGATTGTATCAACCCCAGAGGAATGATGATGATGGACTAAGTCGATCTCCAACCGGTATTTGAACTCACGGCCTTCTGATTGTGAGTTGAGGAATCCACCTACCATTGCACCACGTCCTCTTGCTACGAGAGGTGCCTAGGTGGCTCTGGGAGCAGAGTTCTGGGTTCAGGCAATGCTTGAGAATTCTGGGGTTTGATGCCGGATTTCACTGCCTGTCATCAAAAAAGAACAGATCCTCTAGTAGAGTGAGTTGTGCGCCTCAGCCTTGTCACCAAGGACTGCGCAGACAGACCAATGTCGTGATTCATCATAGATTTTAGTGTCAGATCGCTGTGTGAGTAAAATGTGTGCCGTAAACCCCCCTGCACCCGACATGTTCACTTAATAAAGCTGTCGCGTGATGAAAAAACGTGGCCAATTTATTACTGCTTCAACGGTACCACCAATGTGTGTTTTTGGACAGCAAGCCCGAACATTGAGCGATTTTGTACGACGTTTCCCTGGTAGTTACAGGCAGTTGCCTGATGGTGCCGGCTGCTGAAGCGGTAATAAATACACACGGTTGTTTCACGTGACAACTTTATTAATTGGCTGTGTTGGGTGGAGGAGGGTTTACGACGCACACCATTTAATTACGGGTCGCAATGTTGGTCACGAAAGCCCATGCGTTAAAAAGACCAGTAACATTGCATTTGTTTTCCCGCGTAAATTCCAGCTCTAAAAATAATAGCATCGCTTTGGCCGTCATGCGACAGGCACCCGTCTCATTGCGGGACAGCATGGAAGCATGCGCCGCCACAGTTTAAACCAGTGGTTCTTCACCGATGTTGCACCCCTTTGGGTATCAATCGTAACATTTTTTCTTAATAATGTTAATAAATACGTAGGGTTTGATGAAACAAAGTAAGTTGTACTTACGTGCCCCTGCTTAAGTTGTGTTTTGACGATTTACCTTCAAAAATAATATGGCCAGAAAGGGCATCTCGCATCTCCAGGTTAAGAACCACTGGTTTAAAATATAAAAATGCCACCGCTTTTAAGGGTGTTTCTGCAGAGGTCACGTGACACCTCACTTCGACTCAGGGGGCATACCGCTTGGCGAGATTTCCAAGTTGATTCTCGTGACGTGACTCTGACAGGACAATTGGGATGAACATGTGGGGGAATTAAAACACGGCAAAGGATTGAACTCTGTTCGTACCAATATCCCTTCTCTCATGTGTCCCCTGACTCTGTACTGCAGCGTCACGGCCGCCATCGCACGTCTTGAATCTTTGCCCGAATGTCCTCCTTGACCCTAGAACACGCATTCAACCTCGCCAGTAAGCTTTGCCTGCTGTGGTATAGTGCCCCTTCCTTGCCTGACAACCTGTTTGGAGACCTGTTGGCTTTTGTTCTAAGTTGACTGGCATGATTGTGCGTGGAGCATCCACACGTTAGGGGTCGCTGCTGTGGTGTAAATGTTTGCATCCTGCAGTTGCAACCCTGAGGTCTGCAGTTCCATCTCCCAGTGCGGCAATTGACCCAATGGGCGAGTTTCTTAGATTCTCCCTCCGCATCTGTCCCTCCAGCAGTATAAACGGGTGTGTTCGTCGATCGGCAGGTCGCACGTGGTGGAGTAAATTTTGTATATTGACATCTCTTCCAAGAGGTCTGGCCAGTGTGGTAGAGTGGGCCAATGACCTTCTAGAGGGGCTCTCTGGAGCGCCCTCCAGTGGACTCCCTTATGCCAGCTGGTGGTGCGGGCAAGACAATTGCAGGGAAAAGCGCCTTTAAGTTCACATTCACACACGTGGCGTGGATGTGAGCATGCGGTGCATCGGTCTGAACATGCTCCTGCGCCTTCCATTGCACTTGGCATATGTTTAAATATTTATTGGTAATTAAAGAAGATCATTAAATCGTATATAAATCTAAGGCTTCATTATCTCCTCATTACACTGCAGCGTAATTACCCCATTATGCAAATAATTTGGAGTGGGGCCCAAGTACCATCCAACTGATAGTGCGGCATCACGGTGGTTTCCATGGATACCTGCCCTGCCCGTTTACGAAGTCACCTGGAATGCACCCAATCTCATCAGATGTAAGAAACTCAGCAAGTTTGAGCCTGGGTACTGCTTGGGTGGGTAACCACCATGCACAACAAGGTGTTACAGGATTCGGGGCTACGTGGCGGGCAGAATAGGGCAGTGTAGAAAGAAAAATAGCACTCCCGTATTTCTACGCTCCAGCATTCACCAGACCATAATTAGCGGTGTGATTAAGTACGGTCAACCCTAACCCCCGTGACCCGTACGACGTGGGGAGGCCGTCATCCGGCAGTGGATTGACAAAGAGTTCTGGATGTTACACATGCACATGTACTGGCACTGAGGGAGCAAAGTGAAGAGGAGTAGAGTGAGATGGGAGGGGAAGAGGTAGGCGGGGAGGGTGTGAGTCCGTGGAGGGTCTTGAAGACATTGAGTGCATCGCTGTAGTTTTTCAAGGACTGTGTTTGGATCCAGTGAAGGGTTCGGAGTATTGGGGTGACGTGGTCATGTTTGCATGCGCGGGTTATAATTATGCCGGATGTCCTCTTATGTCACTTAGGGGCGGAGAGCGGGTGTGATATTGGTAAATCTGAGGATACTTATTGAGGACTAGAATCTACATTCAGAGGGTGCTAAATGCCTCGGCAGCTCAAAGCGGCTAAATTGCACATTTCATCTGGGCCATCCCTGCGGCCTTTTGCAGTTCAGACAAATTGGATCACAGTGATAGCTCCGGCTTGCAATTGGGCATTCTTCTGCCAGCGGGGGGCAATGCTGCTCCGCGGTTGTTCCCAGTTAACTAATTTGTGGGCCATTCATGACTTTTATGTGCACTTTGGACCACAATGCCAGCACACGTGACTTTCCCTTTCAATCAAGTATCGCCGTGAAGCAGTCGGTGTAACATCAACCAGGCTGGCCACTAAGGCGTGAACCCGCAAAACCCTGCAGCGAGTGGTAAACGTGCTGCCGCTGGGCCGCTCGGCCCCTCGGCCATGTGACCGCCTGGGTTAAAGGTGAACGTGAATGGAGGCGTAGTGAAAGGGTGTGGGGAGCAGTAGTGTAGCGGTTAGCGTGCTGCACTACAAACCCGGCGGCATGGGTTCAATTCCTGCTAACAGCCAACACCAGTGATGATTATCTGAAGTGGTCCTGGGCATCCCCTAGGTCGACTAAGCCTCAAATGAGTACCTGGTGTGATGTGTAAACATTGTCACTCGGGAGACAAAGGTGGCCATGAGTGGTATTCGCCACCCACCCCCTCGTGTGCCGTGCCGGCCTTCATAGGTGCTCGCTAACAGCACTTGCCCCAACAGTCTATTAAGACTATACGGGGGATCTTTGTTTCATCTTTTAGTGAGAGAGTGTAGTTGCAGGAAGGCAGTTGACCATAGGGTCAAGGTGGCAAAACACGAGGTGGAAAGCAATGACATCCGAGGAGTGCACACAAAGCATGCAATCACACTACAGTGAGACAGAAAACGGAACACACGGATCAGGGCAACAAACGGAGAGACTTCGTTGAGACTTTATAGGCGCGCAACGGGCTGTGGGCAGGAGACATCACTCGAAGGGATGAAGGCCGATGGACGAGGATGATGACGGAATGGGAGCCAAAGAATGGAACACCCTCACGCCCCACATGCCTTGTTTACCAGAGGAAAAAAAATCACTGAATTATTTTAAAAAAAATGGGAAGTGTCTAGATCCGACCGCTGACACGGGCTATCTGAACCAATCACACGAGCTGTCAGAAAAAAAGCAATGTGGAGTTACCGTAACGATGCGGATTTGTATCCCTTTGCTGAACAGCTCATGTAGTGTGTTCCAAATATAAGCGCGCGTGCACGCTAGTGACACAATCTGGCGGTTGGCGGATGTCATATCCTATTCCCGGAACTGTAGATGAATTCTAAAGTGATTTGGGTTGGAGCTAAACACAACCAAAAGGCACATTAGACGTAGAGTACATTGGGGTTCTTAAAATATCAATAATTGAATTAACTTTGCCCTTGCCAATAACATTTGATGCTTGGTTTTATGTTACGCAAGTTGGCCATTACTCGCACGGTTATAGACGTATAATCTTGGCTATTTCTTTTCAGAGATGGTGAATCCTTAGTGAATCTTTATGTCTTTAGTTATTCAATCATTTATTTTTCCCCCCCTCTTTTAATTTCACGTCAATTAAGTCGATCAATTATGGGACCTCCTTTGCCAGTACCAAAATATGAGAATAGTTTTTACCCTTTTTTCTGGCAACAAACAGGTGTTCAGATGTTAAAACACCAAACTGAAACCTTTTACAAGGAATCATGTCTGCAGTAACCACAATACTTATGGTTACAATGCAAACACAACACATACTTTGATAATATATGCATTGTCTTTGAAACTGATTGGGCCACACCAGAGACAGTCTTAGACCAGCGGACGGTCCTCCAGGTGGTCTGTGATGGTCCTCCAGGTGATCCACGGTGGCTGTGGTGCAAATGCAGCTTAATGATATTTCATTTAAATTTTATTTAGGTAAGGTACCCTGATTAAACTTCCATAACCCTGAGATATAAATACTCCCCCCCTCCTACAAAAGAAAAACCTAAGAGTTGCTATACTTAAAAAAAGTTTTTATGTTCCGATAATATTAATAATTTTGTATAACTGGTATTTAGAGGGACAAGTGAATGCGTGGGGGGCTGGGTGATCCGCAGGAAATCTCACGCGTGGGCAAAGATGCACCAGCGAACGGACCGATTGCCAGTGAAAAACAGCAGCAGTTTTGCCATTTCTTTCACAAAATTCATGCTTGCCCAATTGCATGTCCTACCAACAGACAAATGAATCTGCAAGTGTTGTTGTTTAATCAGGAACCCCCCCACCCTCCCCAATGTCGCCGCCCCCCACCATGGCGTGATTGTCTGATTGCGCCGTTCTCTGTGTTTTCGTGCGCAAGTGGTCGCACAGCTTCTACCTCACCCCGCTCATGGCCGGCGAAGGATACCAGTTCTTCTGCAAAACCGAGGAACTCAAGAGGAAGTGGACCAAGAACTTTGAGATGGCACTGTGAGTGAACTTTTGGCTCTGTCTTGTTCTCGCAACTTAAACTCACTCGACTTTTAGCTCCCCATCTATTCACCTTAGCAACACACCGGTCTGAAGCGCACGGAGCGATGACCTGCAGGCCACGTTACGCGAGTGACTTTGTGCAGGCCTTGTTGCGTGGGGGTTGTCGTGATGGCAGCTGATTGGCTGGTGCAGTTGGAGTGTTGATGTCATCCCGAGGCAACGGCTACCTATGGGGAGCGAATGTTGCGACCTCACGAGGACAGCTCGCATTTACTTCGACTTGTCATCCGTAACCTCTTCTGGCATTTACGATCGTACTCCACGAGGTTGGATTTATGATAAATCTTGAGAGCATCTTGTGTTAGCAGACCCTGGGCGCTGCCCATGGGAGGTGAGTGCCACCCCCATTTTTTATCCGAGCAGGCGGTGGGGAGTTGGGGAGGGGGGGGCAAGATTTGTCCGCAACGATTTCTGCGGTCGACAATTTGTGCGTTTTGTAATCATGTTTTTTTGTCCGTTCGTAACGGCAGGTCGAACCTGCGTCCTGGCGGCTACCAGCACGAGTTCCAAATGCAAACGTTCGAGAGGGCAACCGAATGCCACGTGTGCCACATGCTGCTGAAGTGCGTGGGCCGTCGTGCGAGGCGATCATGGCGTCGCGGAACCTCCGTGGTCTGCAGGAACCACGGCGAAGCTTAAATGGGGGTCGGGGGGGGGGATACAGCCATGGAGTGTAATGGTCAGCGCACTGGCCTTGCAATCCCAGAGCTCGCCGGTTGGCCACGGCAGCTGAAACGATTGTGAAAGTTTATCATTGAACGCCTCCGCCTCTGTCCACCCGGCAGTATAAATGGTTACGCCGCATGTAGTTGGTCGGTGCGTCGGTCGCTTGTGGTGGTGTAAAGTGCGGGCGCTCCCACCTATTCCAACGTGTCTGGCCAACTTTGGAATTGTGGCTAAAGATACCCTCGAGAGAGAGTCTCCAGAGCTCCCTCGAGCAGGGGCCCTTCTGCCGGCAGTGGTGCACGCAAGGAATTGCAGGGCTGCACCTTTAAATGTTCCCTTTACTGTTTTGATTTGAAGTTTTCGTGACTGCAGGAATCCATACTCTTTGGTTCTTTCGGTAAAGTCACGTAAGTATAAAATAAAATACAATTACCGAAATACCCACGTGACTTTACCGAAATATCTACGTGACTTTACCGAAAGAACCAAAGATTACGTTCCCTTTACTACAAGGCTTGAACCGCACTCACATTCACACGTGTTGCGCGACTCTCAGGTGCAGCACCACCATTCTAAATGAAAAAAGGTCATATCTTGTAGATAAGCAGCTGGTAGGTGTTCCGATGAGTCGCCCACCTCCTCCCACCCCCGCAAAGTATGTATGTTGAGCTTCTTTCCCACCGTACGAAGCCGACCGTGCTTATCGTAGGTGCAGTTAAATTGTCACAATTCGGTATCGTCATTCGATTGAACAATTTATAGTTTTACCACCTGGCCTATGACCAACTCACCTGGAGTGTGTCCAATCTTGTATTGGTGACCGCCATGCATAGAATCGGTGTTATCGACTGCTCTTGTCAGCAGAGAGCAGTGTAGCTTGAATCCATTGTTGTACTGCTCCAACGTCTTGTGTTCCTCACATTCACCAACCAGCACTGACCAGCGTGGTGATGTATGGCCAAATGACTCCCTACGCTGCGTGGAGAGGCCCTCATCCGGCAGTGGGTTGACAAAATGATGTTCACGTGCACGAAACAGCCAGATAATTTAGACGACAAAGCGCCGTGAGTTACCTCCTTGATAATGCCATTTCCGTGTTTCTCCTGCACAGGGGACTGTTTTACCAAGGCTACCAGTGTCAGAAGTGTGGCGCGGAGGCACACAAGGAATGCCTCGACAAGATCCTGCAGTGTCAGAGGCCCCTGCCTCCCAGTCCCGGACAGATCCCTTCAGGTACACCTCGTCCACGAGCTCATTTGTACGGTGGCCCTCGTGTTGTGTGGCCTGTCTGTCCATCTATCTCGTGTCACCGTTATAACTGAGCGTTGGGTTGGCTTGGTGGCGCAGTCGTAGTAACACTTGGGGTGCCACGTTGGCGAGATGGCAACTACCTCACCTGGTATACAGGAGGTCTTGGGTTCGATCCGGGCTGATGCCTGCTGTATTTTTAAATCCTTTATATTAAGTTCGCTTGCTTGCTTGCGTGCTTGCTTGCTTACGACCGTGCAAATCTTTCGGTCGTTTTTTAACCCACTTCCCGTGATCCAATCGAGCTGACATTTTTGCACACAGACTCGTTGTGCGAGACAATTAATGTTCGTGAAAAAAAAATTCAAAAATTTTACACTTTTTAGGCAACAAAAATTTATTTTACATTTATTCAAATAGAACTCATTCATGGCTTTGGCTGAACGTCACAGTGTAGGAGCCCAGAGCGTAACCCCTCCACAGGCCGTGGCGGAGTAGCGCAGTTGGTAGCGCCCTCGCTTCCCATGCCAAAGGTCGCGGGATCGATCCCCGCGTCCTCCACAGGCGAATATATTTTTAAATCCTTTATATTAAGTTCGCTTGCTTGCTTAGGACCGTGCAAATCTTTCGCTCGTTTTTTAACCCACTTCCCGTGATCCAATCGAGCAAAAACAGAAATGAATAATAACATAAAACCGATGTCACGCATATAAAGGATTTATAGTGAAAAACTTTGTTTTTACAGGTTAATTTTTTGGAGTTTGCGTGTTATCCCCGTGGTCACCTGGATTTTTCTCCGGGTTCTCCGGTTTTTTCCTCCACACTTAGGATCAATATACGTTCAGAGGATTTGGTTGCTATACATTTCCAAATGATAAGCCACTTCGTTGAGCAATCGTTTGTGGCCAGGTTACTTCTGAAAAAGAGCCATATAGCTCTGCGGGCCTTATCTGGTAAAATTAAATAATAATCTCGTGCCTCGCAGCATATTTTCAATTCTGTGTGTATGTATGTTGAACTTTTTTCGCACTTCACGTAGCCAACCGTGCTGGTCGGAGGTGCGCATTCTCACTTGCGCTGTGCTGTGGTCCTCTTCCCTTGCCCACCTGCGTACGCAACTCCGGATCGCGTACGCACTCCACGGCCATTGTTCTCGGCCGTGGCCCGCCGCAGGGCTGCCTCACGTGCAGGCCGCACAGGCCTACCAGGGCGCGCCGCTGCCGCCCCTCAAGCTGCAGCCCACGCTGATGCTGTCCTGCGGTGAGATGGTGGAGCTCACGCGAGCAGAGCCCGAGTCCGCCTGGTGGGAGGTGAGGGCACTTGAGTGCGTGCGGTGCGTGGGGTGGGCGTGTGTGTGTTGGGGAGCGGTGGTGTAGCGGTTAGCGCGCTGCACTGCGAACCCGGCGACCCACGTTCGATTCCCGCTCACGGCCACCACCGGTGACAGAACTGGTCCTGGGCCTCCCCTAGGTTGACACAGCCTCAAATGAGTGCCTGGTGCGATTTGAAAGAACATTGGCACTGGGGAGATAAAGGCGTCTGGGCATGGTGCTGGCCACCCATCCCCTCGTGTGGGGTGCCGACTAACATAGGTGCTCGCTAACCGCACTTGCCCCAACAATCTGTTAAAGGCTACATGGGAGATCTTTGTCATTGGGGGCAGCTCGTGCTTGTGTGGCCAGAAATCCACCTCTGGTCACATCGGCAGCGCTCCTCCACGCGGTCATGGCTAACATCAGGTGTGCTTGGCCTCCCCCCAGGCTAACTCAGCCCTAAATAAGTACCTAGGGTGGTGCATAAACATCACCACGAGGGAGACAAAGGCGGTCAGGCATAGCGTTGGCCACAGCATCCTCTCGTATGCCGTGCCAGCCGTCATAGATGCTCTCCAACGAAAGCCCGCGTAGGATATACGTCAGGGATCTTTGGCTGGCTGTCTTTGTGTGTGTGTGTGTGTGTGCGTGCACACGAGTGTTAGTGTGTTCGTGTGTGTGTGTGTGTGCACATTAGTGGTGGCATAGTGGTTAGCGCACTGCACTACGAGCCCAGTGACATGACTGGCAAAGCCGGATTACGTTTGATGGGGTCCCGGAGCTCTTATATTTACTGGGGACCACTGTTTCGATATTCAGTTCCTTCACTCAACGATGCCTCACGATGTCAGACGCTCCGCTGTGATTTGCCTCGGAAATGCACACAGAGCTGCTCTGCGTGGTGTTAAAGTTTTTATTTCAGCGCCAGATGCTCGTGCTGTCAGACTCGGTATGCATATGGGGGAGATGCTGAGCTCAAGGCACCCTGGTATAATCCTGCAGGCGTGCAGGATAACAGGACTCAAGATGAGAGCTATCCCGGGCATGAGGGAAACCAAAGCTTAGCACTGCCATGGGATGTCCATGAAATCGAGCCTAACAGCTCATTTGCTCCTTCCTGCTGCTGAAATGTATGTTGAACTTCTTGCATAACGTGCGTAGCCAACCGTGCTATTCGGAGGTGCGAAATGAATACAATCGAAATCTCAAATCTTTTACCCTTTTTGTTTATATCATTTAATCCCACTTCAATTCCAATTTTGCAGTCAGTGTGATGTCACGAGGTATCCATTCTGAGCCTTCGCAGAGCTGCAACCCCCCCCACCGCCCTCCCCCGTGGTATAGAACGGCCCACAGAAGCGGACATCACAAAACTACTTCTGCGATGTCCTGAAGTGATTGCTGGTCCACACAGTACGGGGGCAGCACTTTCCCGTCTTTCCCTACGGAGAGTAATGTTTGTCGCTTGCAGTCAAACCAATATTTTTTTTTTCAGAGCTGGAATTTAGCCAAATTAAGTGCCGAACTAAATTTCATGCGATGGGTCTTTTTTTCACAGCCATTGGTGATATCAGACTGCCTCTGTTGGCCTTGATAATACGGTTTTAACCGCAGGCACCTGCCTGGATTCGAAGGCAGCATCTCAGTGATGCCAACTCAGCGCTCAAACCTCTGTCCCACCCAGTCAGAGTCAGTGCTGTGTTTAAAAGCTGGCCAAATAAACAGCGATGGTAAACTTGGAAGTGGACAGCCTTTCAACAACAAAAACACTCAACACATTTGTCAATAACACCTACCCCAACCCCCCCCCCAAAAGGAAAACTAGTATAGGTCACGTTCACAGGCAATTGCCCTTCTTTATAGAACGTAAATGGAGAGGCCAGAGACATGAGACCAGAAACGCCACCTATTATACACTTTTGCTTTTAAGGCCATAGAGTTATTGAAGAATGTGTTTAAATTTTTGTTATTATTTATGCTTGTGCACCACTATCACCGATTAACGCCTTTCACTTCTGTACGTTTATCGTGTACGTGTGTCGGAAGGTTGCAAGTTCAAATCTTGATTGGCGATGCACTTAGTCGTTTCAAGGTCGATTAAAGTGGGTTTCACTTTGACATACGGCCACATTGACATGAACGTGAAGAGCCTCATCAAACCTCGGAGGCTAAGCAGGCATGAGCCTGGTTCGTACTTGTACGGGAGACTGCCTCGGAATACCCCAGGTGTTTTAGGTTCAGGCCGCAAGGTGGCTAAGAGATAGGGGTTGAGCAATGCCTTATCCTAATCTGTCTGAGCAGAACTTTTAAAGCGCGATAGCCCCTCGTGCGTCTGGGTTTTCTCCAGGTACTCCGGTTTCCTCTCTGCACGCGAGAACGGTTCTGGAAGGCTTCGATTTTTATTTGCTTAGTTTTTTTTTCGTAGCAGGGGGAAGAGGGGTAGAATAATACAGGCCAGAGGCGACATGATGGCAGGAGAGGAAATGTACGTGATGCCTGATTACTGTCAGCCTCCCAGCTGTCTATCGCCCCCCCCCCAACTACGACCAGCCCTATCCAAACCCCTCCTTATCAATCCCTCTTGTGTTACTGCATCAAAACCACAGCATTTACAGTAACCCACATTCTATTTTAAATGATTATCATGCTATGTGCAATTTTTTAAAATAATTGCTGTAAAGAGCCTTTACCAGGCGTCTTCATATAAAGCGCCTTTACCATGGCCTTTACCAAGGCGCTTTATATGAATCTCATTAAGATAAGATGAGGAAGCCACTGGCTAACAAGCAAACGCATGGATTATGTAATGCCTCCTTTGTATTGATCCTCTGTGGTGTGCTGGGCCCCGCTGTGTGCTGTGCAGGGGCGGTCACTCACGACCCATCAAGTCGGCTTCTTCCCCCGGGACTTTGTGAAGCCGGTGGTGAGTTCAGAACCAGAAACTTTGTTTAAGACTGGAGGAATCCGATGAGCTGTGAAGCTCTTTTTCACACGTGTCCAGCAGTTTCACGGATTGCCCAAGGTTGCTCACGGCTTCCATTCAACGCGCAGTGTTTGTATATATATATATTTTTAATTAAAGAATAAAGAATGATTAATGTTAATTGTGTAAATGTTACTTCAATCATCAATTCTTTAAATAGATTTAATTATAACTTGTTATTACTGATTAATCATTATTAATTAAAATAAATGATCGATTAGTATGCATATTAATGACAATTATGCATACGATTATCATACAGAATAGTTATTCCGACTTATTAATTCAAGATAACGTAAATGTAAGCAATTAATTAATATATTATCGCATTAATAAGGAGTTATTATTGGCTTCCACGTTGTCCAGCGGTATGTATTATCATTCGTGATAATAGCAATGATTTTAGCTTTCAACATTTACTGATTTTCACTTTATCAATTATCGGCAATTATGTCAGGTCTCAGAATTCAGATCTCACCGCAGGATACAGTTCTAAAAATTGAGAAATATGATGCATAAGTTCGGAAAGAAGCATTCAACACCCTCTTTTGATCTAAACAACTTTAGTATCAACTTACATTGACATCCAAAAATGCTTACCGGAGTAGAACTGCAGTACACATGCAAATATACGTACTCATCATTTCGTACTACATGGTTAGAAAAGCATCAATGATCAAATCTCAAGATCATATGATAAAAAAAAATCAACAAGGTTGACATCTCATGGCAACGCGACAATACACAATTCGTTTGTTATGATGTGTGATGCGTGTAAGCTGAGATTCTTCAATTCTCCCAGGCAAAGCTTGGCCTGCAACCTGTACAAGGTACAGTTCAAATGGTGAGTGAGAGTAAAGGTCATGTCCCATCTTCTGTCTTCTCTCTCCCCGAACAATACTTTCAGTCCCACAAGGATGTGCTGAATGTTAGGCTCGATCCACAGCCGGAGTGCGCTGCGGCCCATTTAGCCGTCAGCTGCTCTGCCACACGTTAGCGGGTTATCTGCGCGTCGGCTAGATCCACAGCTGGAGCACACTGCGACTTTTGGAGTGGCTTGGTTTGCGAGCACCCGTTGTTGCTCACGCCCGGAGGTCAGCGGCGTGCAGGCAGCCGCAGTTCTTGGCGGAGACTGCACGTGACCAAGTCTGACACACCTCCAGCCTCTTCACGCCTCTTGCAGTGTCAAGTCAGGCTGACGAGACAACAATATAGCTTCCCCCCTATCGCTTGGACAATATCTCCTTGCACACTCAAAATTGGCGTGTAACTCAAGTCTCCACTTAGGGAAGTTGCATTTATGCCGCAACAAACGTTGGTCAACAATTCTCTGAGACATCTTAGCTTGGTACGGTATTATATAGAAGATTCCTTGGCAAAGCAAAAGTATGGTACTCAGAATCCCTGCATGAAGGAGAGCAGTATAAGGTCACCCGAGACTCTTTATCAACACGACCACGTGATGTATCATCACGCGAAAACTTTGCGAAGTCCTTGACTCTGCAAGGGACTCAAAATGTGAAGGAAAAATATTAAACAAAAAACTTGGCTACTTTCAGAGACACTCGGGGTCTGCCTCGGCAAGAACTCAACCCTTTAGCTTCCCGGAGCCTTTGCCTATGCAACGCTCAAACGTATTTAGCTAGTTGCGAGGGCTACCCCGGAGCTTGATTTGTAAGATTCTGTACGTTGCTTATATAGGAATTTCTACCTCGTTTAATGAATTACCTAAGTCGCATCAAAGCCCAAAGCTCCTTCTACTACTTGACACCCCTCGAGCATCTAGCGGTTGAGCCTTTGTGTTCAACCCTGCTCATGGCTCTGCAGACATCCCGGTGGTGCCTGATGTCATGAACTCTGCCCTCCTACTTCCTCCCTTTCTCGCTGAGTGTTCTGGCCTGTGGTTGTGCCCTCTGCTGTTGAGGCTGGTTTGCCGAGTTCCTCTGGAGACGGCTGAGTATTTATACTCAGAAACAGATGCTGGGCCACTAATCCCATCTAAATAAGGGTGCTATTCTTTTTGTTCTGCGGCCTACCGTTGATCTGTCTCCTGGTCCCCCTCCACTGCATGGGTTGGGTTAATTCCTGGGAAGCAAAATCAACGATGGTGATTCTTACCATGCCCACATTATCAAAGCCTGCTTGTTTTTTCATTTTCTTACGGTAATGCTTATTGGGTGTTTCCCTTCTGGGTTTTCAACTCTCGGAACGCAATTAATTCACGTATTTATGTCGACAAGGAACTGTGACATAAAAAATGGACATCACATTTAAAATAACAATTTGGAAAAGGCAAGTATCCAACAGCAACAGTCCAGTCATGCGATGCCTCATTTGGTGGCTTAATGAAGTCAAGAGCTCATTCACCATTGAGTCAGACAAGTAAATGCAAGCATGACGAGTACTGTTTTGTGTTTGTGTTGCAGGTGAACCGACCGACGGAACCTTCGAAAAGCGAGTTTCATTACTTTGCCTGGTATGTGCTTGCATCGCTTAAAAATAATCATAACGATACCACTACCGCTGCCGTTGCCACGAGGTCACACATTCGTCCCAGGTGCCGTCGGCGTAGTCTGGAACTCCCCCCCCCCCCAGCCCAGTATAAAGCACCGGTCACGGTACGGGGGGGGGAGAGTGGGAGGTGAGGGGGGGGACAGGAACCCCGAGGGGCTTAATGAACGGGGGGGGGGGGGGGGGTGCGACATTCGCGCCGTCCGCCCCACCCAGGTGGGGGGCCCGCAAGCGAGAACGCGAAAAGGCTTCGATGGAGAGGGAAGGAGTAGAGGGGCGGGCAAGTGAAGTTTAACTAACACAATGGGGGGGGGGGGGGGCGGGGTAGACTCCCCCTGCCCCATCATGGGACCTCTCTGGCCAGGATCAAAGTATAGGAATATGTTTTATCCTTTCTGGCGATAAAACAGTTGTGTTAAGATGTTAAAACGCCAAACTGAAAGCTTTTGTGGTGAACATGCAAACAAAAATCATTCTCTGGTCGTTTGTCCCAATATTCTGTTATGTCTGTACGTTGAACTTCTTTTGCACCGTACATAGCCAACCACGCTAATCGGAGGTGCGGGGAAGGACAACAAACCAAATACAAAAATAAGTTCCAAAGAAATTAGTTTATCACTCTAGATGATTTAAAAGTGCACAGCTCCAGTGGATTCCTAATATCGGAAGGAAGAGCGTTCCAGACGGCCACAGAAGCGCATCTGAAAGCGCCGCGCGATGCGGTGCCCGTCTTTGTTCGATGACCATCCAAAAGACCGCTGCTGCTGCTGCGAGGATGACCACCGGAGTTTGCGTGTTGATGGTTTGTGTTCCTTGACGAGATCAGCAAGGTTCTGTGGTTCATTTGCGCCGAGCGCTTCGTGTGTAGCATGACCGCGATGCGCTTCTCACGCCCCCAGGTTTGTGGGCACCATGGACCGCGAGCAGGCCAACCAGCAGCTGAGGAAGCGGAGCAACGGCACCTACCTGATCCGCGAGCGGCCCGACGGGCCCGGCGAGTTCGCCATCAGCATACGGTGCGTCGCGCACAAGCCGTGGAAAAGAGCCCACCCCCCCCCCCCCCCCACAACACTCCCGCACGCGGCCACGTTGACCGGCGCCGTTTGAACGGGCGTCCCTCGTCGTGCGCGTTCCGCAGCAAAATGCGTTTTGCGATGCCGACGGATAAACACTTTTGGGGGGGGGACCCAATGTGGGCGGCTCCAAGACCCATCGCGGTCAATTTTGTTTTGATCAAAGGCGCCTTCATCGTGTTGCAATCGAGACAAAATGTAGTGGCTTAATGCGTGATTATATTTCACTTCGGTTTTGTCATGGTCATGGGTTGAGTGACGTGGAGATGCGCCGCCACTATCCCGCGTGTTCGCGGTTTTGCTGTGCGGCTCTCGGACGCGTTTTCGGATTTGTTGCGCTGCGCCATTCGGCACGACGTCCCGACATTTTGCTCCACTTACCGGGAGCTTCTTCAGGAACTGAATTCACGCTCCGATCTGTACGAGTTCTGAATGCAAATACCATCTCATGACATGCCACAGGAAGCTCGATTGAAATAAGGTTTTGAAGAAGCTTCCATGCAGAACTTTGGGTGTTTAATTTGTTGCCCTTCTCCCGTACCTCCGATGAGCATGATTGGCACTGTGCGAAAAAGAAGCTCAGCAAACATAGATACCTAATTTAACGGGGAATGATGGTCAGAAAGTGACGGCAGGATTGGTAGATCCAACGGGAAGGGGTTCCAACCGCTCCAAATGAGGTGGAACGCTCCAAACGTGGGTCACACTTGCCTACGTCTTCAAGAGCATTTCCTAACAGGTTGAGCTATGCCACATTTCACAGGAATTACCTTCCACCAATAGGGCTACAAGTTGGATGGATGACAAGGGGAGGAAAGGGAGCTTGGAGATGCGTTGTTGTTTACCCGAAAGTAACACTTGCTTTCGTTTCTAAAACAGCTTTAACAACGAAGTGAAGCACATCAAAATCATCATTAAGGACGGGTGGCACCACATCACTGAGCACAGGAGATTCCGGGGCCTCGTGGTGAGTAGCACTCATTATGGAGCAGGTAAAACCGAGTGTTGCATGCCAACTTACAGCCGTTTAATTCGGCGATATGTGCACTCGTAATCCCCGCCGGGTTCTCAGCTATAACATCAGAATATTTTATGTTCCAAATCAGAATATTTATTTACGCTGGAGGAATCCTATGATCTATAAAGCTCTCTTTTACATGCCAGCGGTGGGACAACGTTGACATGTGGCTCCGAACGCTGGACCAATGTTGGCCCCGCATTCCAAGCATGCCGGGTTATTGATTTGAAACGTCAGTGTAATGATTTGTTCATCAATGCTGTATTTCCATATTATTATTGTTACAACATGTACGGTCCGTTTTTGTCAATCAACTGCTGGGTGACACTGGAGCTGATAGACAGAGGGCAAAGCCCACTAGCGGTGGTAACTCGTGCCCAATAAACATGCAATGAAGCATTGGCACTGGCAATGGCGACATTTAATCTGGCCGGTGTGAATGAGTAGGCGAATCACCACTCCCATGATCTACGCCAGGGGTCGGCAGCCGGCAGCTCCGGAGCCGCATGCGGCTGGCTCAGGACTGGCTACGTGACGTTAATTATTGAGTTTAAATTAGTTTTTACCGAATTCGGGAAAAAAAATGGCACTTATTTTTTTTTGCTTGCCGACCCCTGGAGCTTAAAGATCCCTCTCTGCCTGCAGTGGCAATAGAAGGCTGGCTGGCTCCTCACCGCCACCTGCCGGAGTGCGCTTGTAAGTGCGCGCCTGTAGTCCGAGTTAAGCGAAACACACGATAAGTAAGCAATTCAAATCGTAAAAAATATCACGTGGGGTGGACTACGGCTTGAGCTGCAGTGGTTCACGCACTGTGCCGTGAAGACAGCCACTTGAGTTTGGTTCCTGGCACACAGTGGCGATTGATGTCTAAACCGGTCCTGAGCCTCCAATAGGTAAACTCAGCCTCGAATGAGTTCCTCGCGTAGTGGAAAAAAAAAAACACCGGCGCACCGAGGCTCAAAATGCAGTCGGTCAAAAGCTACGCGTGGCGGTGGGCGGTCGGCCTTCGTGTGTGGCGCAGGAGCTGATCGAGTACTACCAGTCGCACTCGCTGAAGGAGGGCTTCCGCGCCCTCGACACGACGCTGCAGCACCCCTTCAACGAGCGGGAGCCGTCGCGCGCCGTGACTCGCGGGAACTCCGCCAACAGCGGTGAGCCGGCGGGCGAGCGAGCGAGCGAGCCACCGCCATCGCCCCGGGAGCCACCGTCTCGTCCAAGTTGCGCCCGCCTGTTGTCCGGCACGATGTCCCGACGTTTCGCCCCCGACGTGCCGGGAGCTTCTTCGGGGAAGTGAACCTGGCAGCCAGTTTTCAGCGGCAGTAGCCAGGAGTATCAGAATGATAGTCTGCATTTATACTGGAGGAATCCGATGAGCTGTAAAGCTCTTCACCGATGACCAGTAGGGGCACGGGGTCAGAACGTTACAACACAAAACAATACAAAAACACGATGAGAATGAAAGTACAGAAAATGTTAACACAGATAAACTGATTTTTTTTTATCTTACCAGTAAAACCCACTGAGCTATTAACTTATTTTTCAGAAGCGACCTGGCCACAAATGATAGCTCAACAAAGTGGCTTATCACGTGGAAATTTATAGCAGCAAAATAATCAAAAACATCTCTTTCGATGATATAGATAATTATCAAGATAGAAAGTGAGTTGCCTCGTTCATTTCCTGAAGAAGCTCCCAAACACACGGAGTGGATCGTCTGACGGCGTGCCGGACGACGCGCGGCACAACCCGGAGGCACACCGCAGAGCTACACGGCACAACCGCGAACAATCGCAGTCGCTAATGCCTGCTGTATTAACGTGATGCTCCATAGGGGTGGAATGGTAGCGTAGTGGTCCACTTAGCGCTTTAAAACCTGCCTTTGATTCCTGGCCACGGCGGACGTCAGTGGCGAGTGATTTCTGAGCTGGTCCTGGACATGATCATCATCAATTTCACCACCCAGCACTGTCAAGCGTGGTGAGTTATGGCCAAGACAACTCCCCACGACTGACACTGCGTGGCGAGGCCTTTATCCAGTGGATTGGCGAAGGGGGCAAGAAATACATTCAAAGTCCATAATGGTGCTTAAACCTCTATAAAAGATTTTTTTTGTTCCAAACGGGGAACCCCATTGGTAGCAAGGAGCACTCTTATCAGTAACATTTGGCAGACAAGTGGTGATATTTACATACCACGCCAGGTACTCGTTTTAGGCTGAATCGACCTATGGGAGGCCCAGGACCAGTTCATATAGTCGTCGCTGGTGTTGGCCGTGAGTGGGAATCGAACTCTGGTCGCCGGGTTCGTAGCGCAGCGCGCTAACCGATGCACAACCGCTACCAAAATAACACATGCACGCACACACACACACGGATTGCACGCATTCACAGACACAGCTTTTTCACGATTTCTAAGCAGTGACTGCGTGCGTAGTCGAGTGGCCAGTGACACCTGCGTCTTTCTCTCTCCGTGTGTCCCTGATCCCGTAAGCCGGCCACGTCAGTGCTAGCTTCTCCCTGCTCAACTCCCAGAATTTCAGTTTTGTCCCTCCGTCGGCCGCGCCGTTCTGGTCAGGTACAGATAAACCCCAGAGGGTGCAGCTACGGCTGTTCACAGCAAAACCTCACCCCCCCTCCACCCCACACCCCATACCTCCAGTGTCCTCGTTTCATCCTGGGCATGAAGTCAATGCCATGCTCTTACATCTGCATGCGCCATACGGACGTGCAGCATGACTTGCCGCCTCCTGTGCATTTGTGCGTGCGTGCGTGCATCAAGGCCCATTGTTCGCTGCAGACCCCTGGGTCTGTCATCTCAGAATTCAATATGCCATCGAAATGAATAATATACGCTCAGGCCATTGTTGCCATTGCTATCGCGTGAGTATGTTGTTGCGACTGCATGTTGCGCATCGTTTCATTAAGCAGATGGGAATGCTGTTTTGGTTTCGTATTGGTAACACTGTTATGGTGACTGAAATGCATTATTTAGGCCTTTTGTTTGTGACGGATTAGGCCGAAGGCATCAATGTCTACCGAGTTCAATGCTTTAGCGTAGTCTACAAGGGCCAGGCTCATTGGTGATCGAAATTCATTGGTCTTTTCCAGAATCTGATTCATATAGTCTGCATGCGGTCGATGATAGAGAAACCTTTCCAAAACCTGACTTGTCACCCGTGTTTGGTGGGCCTCTGAATCTGAAGCTATTCTTTTCTCAACGATGTCTGTAAACCATTTGTTTACGTAAGATAAGATGCTAACGGGGTCCGTGGTTATTTACATCAGTTTGATCACCTGAACGCTATATGAGGTGGGTAGAGGGTCATTATGAACCACTTTAAGTTCTTGTATTTTCCCAATTTTATTTAACAATTACGTAGTACAAAGTTTTATACGTTTTTTTGGGGGGGTTGAGCCGCGTGTCGTTGGGACCGATGGTCCCGACGTTTCGCTCCACGTGCCGGAAGCTTCTTCAGGATTTGGGTTATACGCGGTACAACCCACAAAACACATCGGAGAGCTGTGCAGCACAACGGCGAAAACCTCTGCATCAGTCCAAACATCCATGTCACGTGGTAGTGGTTGGCACACTGACACCGCTTGAGACGTTTCTTGGCTGCACGTGCAACGGGCACGTATTTGTTCACCCCCTACGATTTTATGAATCGCCACGATTTAGAAGTTATGATTCTGCGCAAGAATACATTTGTGTTTTTAAACACCGTGGTAAAAGTAGCACCGCTAGTGGCTGCAAGATTCTTGAGCACT
This sequence comes from Lethenteron reissneri, assembly GCF_015708825.2. Lineage (NCBI taxonomy): Eukaryota > Metazoa > Chordata > Hyperoartia > Petromyzontiformes > Petromyzontidae > Lethenteron > Lethenteron reissneri. Next base: position 9,185,503 of record NC_083826.1, on the reverse strand, counting down.
CATTTACATAATCTATACGCCTTAACAATTAGTCAGTTTTCACTTGCATGATTCGATGCATGTATCGGGAGCATTAGAATTGATTATAATCGTCCAATGGATCACCAACATCATTACATGCCTAATATGTAAGCGACTGGCAATATCTGTCGGCATTCATTACATCCGGTTTCATCAGCCCGGTATTTTCCAACAGCAGCTAAGAAGGGTCGCGCCTGATCAGGCTACGTCTTGGTGACCACCTGAAGTTGGGAAACAATATTTTCCTGGATCCCACTCGTTGTCGATTCAGTTTCAGTCTATTGTGAAGTAGCCTGCGAGTCAGGTGTCATCAATAAAAACCACGCTCATCCTTTCCGTGACAGACATAACACATCAGGGAAACATAAATGAATAAAACAAGAGGTAAGAAATCATATAATTTAAAATATCAAATTTATCTTTAAAAGGTTTTAGCCAATTAAGGAATCCAAAAAGGGCAAGTGGTAGTGGTAAAACACCATTTCCCAAGAAACACTACATTTAAATATCCAATTAAAAAATATGTATATATATCTGCGCCATCAATCAACAACGACATTGCACGGAGCAAAACACAGCATTGTTATAAGAACGTGTAGTGCAGACAAGGCACAAGAAGACAAAAGAGGTCACTTACAGGCAAACGATGTCCATACGTCGTCTGCCCACGATGTACGGAGGTCGATCCAACAGCCGATGGGCTATAGATTTTGTATTTATATGCGGAGACACAATACAATCTTTGCTTATTATATACACTTTTACCCAGAATGTTCCACAGCAAACGCACTGAGTTTGTATCCAATAGTCGTCTTGCGTTAAATAAAGTGACGTAGCTTGTATGCGGTACACTTGCCAAATAACATCTGGTAACTCGGCAGCGTTTGTTGAACAAGCCTGACTGCTGATGAGAACCCCAAGGTCAAAACCAATTGAGGCTTTGTTTGATTAAGCTAGTGCTGCTGGATGCTACTGGAAAGTCAAGGCCGATGGGGAACCTTTTATTCATACTCATGGAGACATAGAGAATAATTCTGCTTATATATGCTTTATAATATATTAGGGTTAGAATTTAGTAATGATCGAGGTTGGTAAATTATGCATTCATAATTGAAAGGTGGTAGATCACTACATATTTGCATACCAACTAGGAAAATAATGGATTTTTACTCTTGTGTCTTCTAACAGACAGGCCCTGTGTTGTTCATTCAGGTGAGAGCTTATTGAGTCTAATTGCGTGTTTTTTTGAGGGATAAAATGGGAATGCAAAGTATGCTCCAGAAATAAGAATCTTTAAGAAAAAAATTAAAGTAAAAGTAAATTAGATAACTTGAACAAGGCCCAGGCTCATCAACGGAAATAAGAAATTTATCACAGAAAGCATAAAAAATTCAATAGCAAAACAAAGCAAAGGGGGGAAAAGGGACGTGAGCCAGTAATGATGTAGCACGTGGCAACAATAAGAAAAATAATTTCAGAAGTGGTTTTGTACTGAGGGGTCGGATACTGAGTTTAAATGAGATGCAATATCGTTCCAAGTGTGAGAAGAGCATCGTTGGGACATTCTTTTTTCTCCCCGCTAAATTCCTTGCTGAGAAGGTTTGGGTGGTGGGAATAAAATAAAAGCCCAGGCAAAATATTCCCGGAAAGGTTCGGGATTAATGTAATTGCGAGCTTACATCTACACACACGCGGCTCTGTGCCCCCGTCCCTGCCTTTGTCCCCAGACCACCCCTAATCTACAGTGCGCCGAATTTTCAGTGTTTTTGCAGCCGTTTCCAATATTGTATGGACTTTATTCAAAGCCACGATTTCTGTGACCCCGCCTCCCGTGACCTCTGTCACAAAAGTGTGGCCCTTCAATTTGGATATCGCGATGCAGCGTCGACTCAGCATTGCCAGCAGGCTTCATCAACATTGTGTTTTGTGCATTTTTATTCATACACAGCCCATTCATACGTATGTGTGTATTGTTGTATATCCATCTATATATGTATATTGCATAAGGCACACATACATGCACATAAACCAAATTGATCATTCGTTTCAGCTGTGGTGGCAGGTGACATTGTCAAAAAATATGATCCTTATGGCGGTACCCCTGGGTACCAAATAATACGAAATGGTCGAGGCAATTAAATATTTCTGGGACACTATTTTTTACAGGGGTGTACTTAAAGCCGCGACTGGGGTACCAATCAATCTAAAATCAGTGCTACTCCGCGATGTCGAACTGCCAAACAGCATAAAAAATCCGTTATCGAAAAAATCAACTTTGAATAGTGCATCGTGTACAGCTCGTCGAGATGAGTCGATTGTCGCATCGCCGACCATCAATCGTCTAGAGATGACTGCATCACGGACATTATGCGAGAGCCGGGGTACCGCCATAAGGTTCATATGTTCAGAAAATTTCTGAAATTGCATACTGTGACCCTTTCATGCATTAATTAATCAAATCAAGATCACGTAAAAAAAATTGTTGGTTTAAGGTGATTTTGGGAGTCAAGGTAATCCCAAAATGGGTTTTAAATGTGTACATATAATGTTGTAGCAGTCACATATTATATATCATAGCAGTCCATCAGAGTGTGTGAAAGGGTTAAGTTAGATCAAAGTATTTTTGGTTCGATAATTGGTTTTTTGCCCTTTTTGTCTGGCAACAAAACTGACACCTTTTTTTACAAGGAGTCATGTTTGCATTGACCACAATACTTGCGGTCGGAATGCAAACAAAAACACAACTCTGATAATGTATGCACTGTCCTTGATATTGATTGGTCCACACCTAAGACAGCTTTTCTTAGAGCCTAGTCTCACATGGTGTTGGACCAGATGACGCCAAAAGGCGCATAAAAAAGGTGTCAGTTTTGTTGCCAGATAAAAGGGTAAAAAAACAATTATCATATTTTGCTACTGGCAAACGAGGTTCCAATGGTATTCTTGGTTCTTTCGGTAAAGTCATGTAGAAGGGAAGTAATAAAATAATAAAAATAAAACTATTACATTCTCATGACGTTTCGATCGCAACACAAGCAACCGTCATCAGGTGTGAAACAGAACTGTTGTGTTTGTTTCACACCTGTTGACAGTTGCTTGTGTTGCGATTGAAACGTCGTGATCTATTATTATTTTTTCTACCTACGTGACTTTACCGAAAGAACCAAAGGGTATGGATTCCTGAAAGCTTCAAATCAAGATTAAATCGTTTCAATTACGCGGTAATGGTCACAGTGAGGCTGTCATTGCTCATTGAGGGATCCGGAGTAGCACTCAACTCCATAGGCAGGCGATTCATGACCACATAAGCCATTGCCTACGAACGCATCACCCTGAATGTGCCTGATCTCGTCACATCTTGAAAGCCACGCAGGCTTGAGCCTGGTCCAGGAAACTGCCTGGGAATACCAGGTTTTCAAGGCCATTGCAGATCGTGGCTATCATTGGACGACCGCTTCACCACATTGGTCAGTGTCGGTTGAAGTCAGGTCACATAGACGTCGTGGTATAGATGTACAGTACAACGGCGGATTATTCCTTACCGCCTTTCTGCTGCATAGCACCTGCAGCCTATAACAGCGCGTGGTGGTCGTCCAACTTGGCTTGGCTTCCGAGATCTGACGAGACTGGGGTGCATTCTGGGTGATCTGGTCATAGGCCAGGGCTGGTACAATACCAGCTACTTGGAATTCATTCATGTATCCATGACAACAATCTGGGTGCTCCAGTATAAATTCGATGGCAAATTAGACCACATTCCAAATGAGACCCCAATAAACGCAATCACAGCACAATGTAAAACCCCAAAAAACTGTGCATATGCGCGCGCGCGCGTGTGTGTGCGCGTGGGAAAACGGCGTGCAGTTTTCTCTCCGCGGATGCTGGGCACGGCGGTGGCTCGCTACAGCTTCTCGGCGCGCGACATGCGCGAGCTCTCGCTCTCGCAGGGCGACGTCGTGAAGATCTACAGCAAGAGCGGCGCCAACCAGGGCTGGTGGCGCGGCGAGGTGGACGGCAGGGTGAGGCTCAGCCGGCAAAGCCGCCACTACCCCCCCCCCCCCCCCCCCGGTGATCGCGGTGCCAGGCGTAAGCAACGTCCGTCCGGTGCTCGCCGAGCTGCATTGGTTTCCAGTTGCCGAACGAACACATTGCGAGGTCGCGCTCGTTACACCACACTACGGGCTTGCCACCAATGAACCACGATACCTCGCTGATCTCGTTAAGGAGCATTAATCATCACGGTTGTCCTCGCAGCAGCAGCTTTTGGCTAGCCACTGAAAATAGACGGTGAATGCATCGTGCGTGTTCAGATGTGCCTGTTCAGATGTGCTTCTGCGGCCGTCTGGAACGCTCTTCCTTCCGATATTAGCAAGCCACTGGAGCTATGCACTTTTAAATGATATAGAATGAAAATCCATTTATGTAGAACAGCTTTTTGTGTTATTTTTGTTGTCCTTCCCCCGCACCTCCGATTATATTAGCACAGTTGACTACGTGCAGTGCGAAAGATGTTCAACATACATACAAACGAGGCAAACGCTACGGACCACAGCTTTAAAGTGCAAGGGGCCACAGATTCATGGACGAAATGTGGATGCACCAAATACCAGCTGGAATTCAGATCAATTCCCTGTTAGCGAATTAATATTTCTCATCTCTGTCTGCTCTCAGTTAACTATATCTCTGTGTTTTCTCTACATCTCTCTCATTTAACAATATTTCTGTCTCGCCTAGCATCTGTCATCTGTCCTCTCATTGCACCTATTTTTTGGCCACATTTATCGATAAGAAAAGTGGACAAATGAAGTTGCATCTGAATTACGATTCTAATTTGCAGACATACTATGCCCCAAGTACAAACACCACTCAACGATAATCCTTCATCGTCACCAAAATCTTGCAGGTGTCTTGAAGTGTGCACACAAAATTGCATAACTGCCACACCTGGATAAAGTAAAGAACCAGAATAAAATTTAATGACCAATCCATCGCCACAGAGACCAAGTTGGTAAATGATGTACCAGCATGTCTTGTAAGACTCCCACCCCCTCGGTGGCTAGGAGGTGGCATTACAGAAATTGGCTCCTAATCCGTCCACGTGGATTTTTTTTTACTGTGGATTTGCTCCAGATACAGGCTCCTTCTACATGAAATATCACTCATTAAAAAGGAATTAGCCTCACATCCTCATGCAGTATATTCATAAAATATATGTCATGAAATTCAACGAGGCTTCTCTAGCTATACTGCACTTTGTTGAGCTATCATTTGTGGCCAGGTCACTTTTGCTAAATAAGTGAAATACCTCAGTGGGCTTTGTCTGGTAGAATGGGGATGGTTTAGTTTAATTTGTGTTTGGGTGATGTGTTTACCTTACATGTACTCTTCACTCCAAATAATTTTTTTCTACTGTTTGTTGTTGTTACGTTCCTACCCGCCCCGAATGGACATCTGTGAACAAGATCTTTAAAGCTCATCGGATGGTCGGATTGAACCCATAACCTCCGCCATACCAGAGGCGAGGTAGTCAACATCTCACCATCTAGCTGAGCACGCCTCGAGTGCAGCTCGGTTGTGTAGTGGAATAGAGGCATGGTATTTATCTTTGGGTTGATTCCTTGTGTGCGTGCGTGTGTGTGTGATATAAGCATGTGTGGTTGTGTTTTAGGTTGGGTGGTTCCCGTCGACCTACGTGGAGGAGGAAGGGGTCTAACAGAGGATTGTTGCTGCGCTGGTGAAATCTCTTGGACTACGCTTTCGTCAATTTGTGAAAAAACAAAGAATCCCATCGCGGCGTGGCCCACTGATTGTTTTCCTGTGGTAATCCCATTTGTTTTGTTGCAGCTGCTTTACATTTTAGAAAAAAAAGATTACAAAGTAACATTTTCTACCCGTGGGAAACGTGTATTTACGAAGATAAATGTTTTGTCATTTATGTAATTGATACGTTACATTTGCATAATGTGCGTGTTGATGAACACATACCACCGTTTATTAGGGAAATGTTTAAACCCCGTCTATAAAGCCTTTTTCGACGAAGAAGAATGATGTAACAATAACTTTTGGGCATCCAATAAAAGATGATAGCTGTTGAAATGCTACTCACATAAATTATGAGTACATTTATATTTAGTTTGCAATGGATGGAAAGGATTTGGTTTTGTTTCATGGAAAAATATTATTTTAGATTACCTGCAAATTTTTTAATTTATCCAAACTTATTGCACTATAAAGGTTATTTTAAAAAAATGTTGTCACACATTGCTGTGTGTGCAACAACTATTCTGGTTATGGTACTAAATTGTGATTAGAAATAATTACAAAATAAAAGAGCATAACGTTAGCTTCACCAATGAAATACATTTTTCTTAGAATAGCAATGTTAGGTTCCGCGTGAAAATACAATTCGTGGCATTACGATTGCATGAGATGAGCGATTTAGACTTCAAACGCATTCCCTGTTGAGGCTTTACTTGCGAACACACGGATCCATTTGATGGGGATCTGATATGCATACGTTTGCAAGCGATACATTTGGCTTCAGGTTTTTCCATCTGATAACTTCATACAAGCACTAGGTATTCATGTGTAACTCTCGCCAACCCTGATGGCTAGTCAATCAAAGAGTCAAAGGCCACGCAAAGTCAACCTTTCCCTGTTAAAGAAAAATATTCAAAAATTTCAAGTAAGCTTACGATGGTCATGTTAGCGTTAGAATCGTACTGAAATGTTCTGCGTATGATTACGTATTTAACAAAGTGTAAGTTTGTCGTACAGAAACAATCACAATGGAGGCGAGAGGGGGCTTGCCTGGGTCTCCGTTAGCACAGTTTGATGTACAGCTGTTGGTGTGCCTCAAAGTCCTATTGAGTTTGTGTCAATGCAATGAAGATGTATGCAATGCAGGTACATGGCTGTCGCCCACCCAAGTCACAAGATGCTAAATATGGCACCGTATTGATACAGAGTGCTTTGATTCTGGTATAAGGTGTTATTGCTAAAATGTGGCCATTTCGCCAAATGGTTGGTATATTGACGTTTGCTTTTATAACCACTTACAATTTATTTGACTTTCAATGCTATCAACACATTTATCATTTAGTGCGGAATACGCCGACAGAAATTTTATGACAACCAAAAAAATTATGATGGCCTTGCTATGGTCAATGTTGTTCCATTTGCATTTGCACGCTTGCAGATACACTCTCTTGTTGCATTCAAGCGTACAGCAAACGCCGCTGTGAGGGTTACCACAGCGGCGCGCGGTGTGACTTCCGTCGTGCTGCGCGTTTTGTTCAGCGCGATGTCCGACGTGAGCTTCTCGGCTCATTTCCTGAAGAAGGTCCCAGCGTGGCCAGCGACACGTCGGACATCGGGCAAACAACACGCCGTTGCGATCTGAATAATACACACCAAGAGGAGATAAATATGTTATGCCCGAAATGTGGGGCTTTGGTGATGCCGTGGGAAACACAATAAGTGCAATTTATGCTTCAAATTTGTTAATTCAATTGGGGGAAACAAAGATCTCGGCTAATTGTAGAGCGTGAAGGATGGGCACACACGTAGGGGCAAGGCAGGTGCTCGGTGGGTTATGACCGAGAGTGTTCATAGGAAGTGGAGGTGGCTTGGGGAAGGCCAGCCTAAACACAATAGCGAGAGGGTTTGTTTTCATTTGCTTGCAATCTCATGTCTGCTCGAAAGTGGAATAAACAGCCACGGTGTATTTTTCAGACAATAACACGCAAGTGTAACATGCCTTACAGCAAGCTACGATATGGCAAGTTTTTTTAATTCGGATTTATTCTAACTTGACAAAATTTGCCACTCCCATTAGAGGAATCGCCAGAGGGCGATCGTGTTACATATCTGGAAAGATTTGTTTTTATGCATATGGCTTGGTATAATCCAAAGGTTAGTTTGCTACGTATAAATATAAATACACACACATGCTAAGCAATGGTTGTACACATCCTGGGGTGTTACCAATGTCTATACAAATGGATCCTTCGTGATTTTTTTCCAACTTTTTCCCCCGATACTATTTGAACATTGCTTGACAAACTTTTCATTGGACACCTCTCGGTGAAAATAGTGCAACATTCAATGTTATATCCAACGGTCTCTGGAAGGTGATGTATCTGTGAACCTCCGAGACCCCTTCGGTTGTCCAGATGTCTCCTCTAACGCTAGGCGGCGGTGCGCCTTCCCAAGTGGTCAGCTATAGAATCGTTGATTTCCAATGCGGTAACACTGATATTGTTTTCGTTCTTAGAACTGGAATATTTTAGAATTTGGTAAAGAAAAAAAACATTTAGGAGTGTTATTTTGTATGTTCGTGTGTTAATTTCTGCCCGAAGAAACCATTAACTCAGTGCACTTGAGAACCCTCGTTCAATCGCGGGTGGATGCCCAGATTCAAACATCGGCGGTGCCGGGCTCAACGCACTGACAATGATGTGAGCTCAATGAGCCATATGGCCAAATGTGTAGGATTTTAGGGCCCTCATTTGGAACTACTGATAAATCTTCACCTTTGACCTGCATGAAGTCACTCTGCCCTCTGTGGTTATTTACACGTCATGGAGTGGTCCGTAGCAACATGATTTATGCAAAATGTCAATAACTCGATTAACTTTATAGCCAGGCGTGAACCTATAGCCGAGACAGAAAACATCTCTTTTGTAAATGTGGGCAGACTGTTCACTGAAAGATGGTGCATTCAATTTTAATTTAACTGAAAAGTTCGAAATATATTTATGTATTTATTTATGCTTTTAAATTAGCATCGTGGTGTTCGTTTGTCGCTTTCATGAACTCTGTCTGAATGGTGCCCTGGTGTTCATGGTTAGCACACTGGACCTGAAGTCCAGCGGTCACCGGATCCATCTGCCAGCACGGCAGATGAAACAACGGTGCAAGTTTCTTAAATCCTTGCCCCAGCTATGCACCCAGCAAGAATACATGGGTACAACACAATCGATCAGCAGAAGGTCGTGTGTGGGTGGGGTAAAGTGTGGGTACTCTCACTTCTTCCAAGCTGTCTGAGAGTGGGCCGAAACACTCTCCTATCTAGAGCTCCCTCGAGTGGAGGCCCTTCCGTTAGCAGCGGCATGAGCACGTAGTTGCAGGGCTGCGCCTTTACCGTTGTCGTAAAGCACCTTCAAGTGGGCGCAGACTGCTGTGACAGCACCGTGTGACGTCGTGGAACTGACTCGTGCTGTACATTGTAAGACGAGACCTACTTCATGGATGGTACAATGCTTGCACTAAAATGTATCACTTTTAATGAGTTGCAAGGCAAGTCTCGTGTTTATATGTGTAAAGAAAAGTATATGGTAAAATGTAAAAATCTATCAAGAGTTCTGTCAGCTTAAATTTGCCACAAGTAAGCCTCTTCTAGATGGCTGTTGTTCAACGAATTACCTGTTTATAGATGCAGCTCACTCATCAAAACATTAATTAAAATGTATTTCTAGTAAATAGGAAAAAAATCCTTTGGCCTTTTTTTCTAAATGTAAGATAAAATATATAACGTTTAAAACAAACGATAAAAAACAAATAAGGCCATTAGCATATTCTCCAGAGAAGAAACACGGTTTCCATTTAAACTCTTTGAAGAGAATCACAGAGCATGCCACTTTGTGTCCTCACTTTAAAAAACAAAGTCCAATAATGTGTGAATGCTACAATGAGGCATTTGAACACTACATCTGTATTCTTCAACACGTGCCCACCAATTCCTCTACATATAACGTCTGCCTTAGTGAAAACATTTTACTCAACATTGATAAGTGGATTTGTTTTATATATATATAATGCAGCAGCTGCCTTGGGGTTAATATTTTAAAGGAATGCCTGAAAGCTTCGTCAGTTTTTTTCCAGGCTTATTTTATAGAAAACATTGCAAGCATGGAATAAAGACGAATCAACAACAATGCCATTGGTATAAAATAATCCAATACTTAATTTGATCTGTAAATCACGTGTACATACAGTAAGTGGTGTGTGTTTATCCAGTTAAAAGCTTTAAACTTCCATAGTTGCTTTGGGATTCATATAAGTAGCAATTTTGGAAATTTGAGAGCCATACATTTTATGGTAATTTAACATTTTGTTGGTGTATGTATATTATTTTTGTACTTTACTAAGGACAACATTTAAACAAACATTAATACTATTAATTCCATGGGAAAATGGTTTTATGTTTTTTTTTATTTCTTCCCTTAAATGTCTCATCTCTTTCTGACATTTGCACAAGCCTTCAATAATAACAAATCATTTGTTTATGCAAATTCCCAGCATATTTGAAATGCCTAAAACTGCAGGTTGTACAAAATACATACGGTGTCAAAAGTTCTACTGTACATTTATGAAACTTACTTATATCTGATGTATCAATGATGGCATTCCGGCTAATCAAATAAAACGTTGTACAAATGCTGTGGGTGGCTGTCGTTCTCTTGCTCAATAGCAGACATTCTGTAAATCACAGGTGTTGTTTAGTCGCAACCCAAACTATGGGCAACATCACAAACCACTGGTCTGTGTCCCCTTCAACGGACTTGGAAAAGCGAAACGACACGAACTCTCCCCTGAAGCCCTCTCGTGGTGAGCAGACCTCCTGGCACATTGCTGCCATACGCAATGCCAGAACAAATGTGTCCTGAACTTTGTGTAGAGTACACGATTTCCCCTAAAATATAAAATCAAATAAAGTCTTCCTACCCCCTCCAACGAACTTATCTTACAACCAGGGTATAGATGGATGTAGCCTTACAAATGCATATAAAAACAGCGAATGAGAAAATGGAATGGAACAGGTTAACGAAGGCATGTAATGTCAGAAAGTAACATGCAAGTTTGCTAAACAATACTAATCAACCGTCAAACGGGGAAATTTGAAAACAACAGAATGTGTACTGATACATGAGAATGAGCGGGATGGGAATTCCTCTGGAACCTTATCGCGGCAACGTGTCTGAATATCGGTGCAATTGGTGCGTGCTGTCAGGTATGGCATAGGTCAGAAACATGGACACCGATAGAGAAAATGAACACATGTTGGAATGTGGACGAAATGTGACCTGCAGGATTTGAACGTATGCGACCACATGAGGTCAGTGGAAAGAGCAATGTCCGTTTCGCAGGTGCTTCTGACACCAGTGGCATTAATTTAGAACAGTTGTGGGTGCCAATGCCCCAAGCACTGTTATCGACTCTGGTGGACCTCAACACAACCTGCGGTCCGTGAGAAAACTGTTCTGACCAACAATACAGTGTACACATAAAGTCGTAGCACCATCTATTGGTGCAACTTATTTATTGTATATAATGTATGACTTCTAAGTGGGGGGATTTTTTTTGTATTTGTCATCAGCCGTAACTTCCCCTCCACTAATTTCCGCTCCACACTCAAAACTCACTTATTTTCCTGAGCTCACCCTCCCCTTAATTTCCGATCATAACCGCCACCCTGACTGTTCCTTCTTCATATTCTCATGCTATGGCTTTCACCCCATTCCCCGTTCATTCAATCCATGCATCATTTACTCCCATTAAGTTCACTTTCACCGAATTCGCGCATCACAGATTTTTACCCCCCATTGCTTCCTCTCATCTATTTCATTCGCCTCATCTCCACCATTACATTCACACGTTCTACCGTTGTTAATTATGGATAAGGTGATGATATAGAAATGCCTCTAAGATAAGATGCGTTTGAGATCCGCCCGTGGGTTCTGCCACCGCTGGTTCTGAGTGAAAGGCTGCGATGCACCTGCCTGGGTGATAACAAACAAAACATGTCACAGGGGAACAAATGGATATTTCGTTTTATTTCAGTAAAATATCTTTGCCTCGTTTTACAAAATTTGACGCACGGCACACATGCAATCCGGCAAATTGCTTCACGTAAGTATAGTTTCACCTGTGTACAGTATTAGAATGTGAGCCATAATGTGCAAAAACCTAAATAAAATAAAACCATGGCTCTACCATGTACTTTATATTTACATGGCGACGGCTGATGTTGAAGATCTTTTATCTTCTCACGGCATTGCTGAAATTAGTTGAGGCTCAACGTTGGTTTTTGTTCTACATGAATGTCTCCGAAAATGTGTGAATTTTGGTTCTTGGCCATGGTGGTATGAGATTACTCCTACTTCTTCCAAGACGTCTTGGCCAGCGGGTAAGAGACCACAGTAGCTTTCAGATGGATCCTCTCATAACTCCCCTCTGGTAGAGGCTCATCTGCCAGCAGTGGAGTGTGCAAGATAATTGCAGGGCCGCGCCTTTACCTTGTGGCGACGTGATGTCGAGCAACAGATTTAAAAACCGGAGCTGCTATTACTGCCACCTCATATCATGGTGCAAGTGGCAACATCCCTGGCTTTTACATCAGTGTCGTGTTCGGACACCACAAGAAAACTAGTTAATGAACGGCAGAGCAATAGAGTTGGGTGAAGACTTTGAGAGAGACGTTTGGCAGGAGAGAGAACTCGAGGTGGAAGGGGAGAGTGAGAGATGCGAGAAAGAGACCGAGGGACAGGGTTGGTGGAAAGAACTTGGAGAGGATGGGGAACATTCTGGAAGGTTACTGGGTGGGGGGGCAGAGATCTTTCTTTGAGTGTGTTTGTTGCTGGGACAATGGAGTTCACTTGTGAGGACGTTTCGAGTGAATTCCCATTCACAAGTCTTGCCTCAGTCTCGCCCCCACCACCGTCACCAGGTAGAGAGAGAGAGAGACCGCCGATTTGTTCACAATTGGCTTGAACCCGTTGCGTAATTTCCCTGCGGTACGCAACTTCTATTCATAGCTTTCAAGCAACTATACAACGAGTTTTGTACTATAGACACATAAAATACTGTGTTGTTTTATATGTACAAAATTTTGTGATTATAGCATATGGTATTTCGATATAAACAGCACTGTATATACAATATAATAATAAAATAAATGTGCAGTTCACTGATCAATGCAACTGTTATTCATTTAAAATATTCTGGAACCATTTAAGGTTTCAACAAAATACATTCCTGCGGAGGGAGCTGGTAGGAACGTTGGGTTGCTCGGTCAATGGCCAGGGTCAACGGCGGCGTGGTGTATTCCGCAAATATTCCCGACTTTGAGGGCGGGTACAAGCCGGCGTGAGTAGGTTAAACGTTGAGTTTTATAAGGGCACCACGGGGTGACCAGCAACTCCCCACCCAGCCCCACCCCTCCCATCCCCCACCCAGCCCCACCCTCCCCACCCAGCCCCTCCCCACCCTCCCCACCCAGCCCCTCCCCACCCTCCCCACCCAGCCCCTCCCCACCCAGCCCCTCCCCACCCAGCCCCTCCCCACTCTCCCCACCCAGCCCCTCCCCACCCTGCCCTCCCCACCCAGCCCCGCCCTTCCCCACCATCCCCTCCCCACCCAGCCCCTCCCTTCCCACCCAGCCCTCCCTCCACGACGGACGGACAGACACAATAATCCCCTGTGGGCTGGTGGAACCAGCGGGTTCCGACCAGTATATATTTTAGAGTGTGACTTAACGCTGCTCCACTGCAATGTTTATTTTGTTCTGGGCTGGGTATAGTGGACAGTAAAACGCGTTTGAGAACGTTGAGAAAACATGTGATGGTGTGGAGGTAACTTTTCTATTCAAAGGGAAAATAATTCATTCGGTAAATACGATTTATAACTTTAGATGTACACGGCATTCCTCGGCTCAATTGATAATTTGTTTACAATTACGGTACAAGGCAAGATGATAATATATAATATATTATATAAGAATATTATAGAATATATTTATTATATAATGTATTTATTCTTGTTCACCGAGTGATTACCGTTGAGCAACGTTTGAATGTGTGAAGTTTCTGGAGATTGAATTGCCCTGCAAGGCCGCGTTTCAATGACGCAGTCCATTTTGAACGGTTTGCATTCAAAAGCAAACGCACGAGGCTGTAAGAGCGTTGTTTGTTGTTTGTTGTTGTTGTTTTACCTGCAGCAAGATCCCCATTGCGACCGTGACGAGTCCTTGTCAAAAGCCAGGCGGCATTCATTTCTTGAATCAAGTGGCCGATTGCATGCAATGCCTTCACAGGGACTCGCTTCTTCGTTAGACTTAAAGTGACACAAAAGTAAGGAAACACGTTGACATGTTTAATGCAGCCGGACTACACTTAACAGTTCCCCCCGTTCTACTTTTAACATCTGAAATATGTGCGTCCCTTTTGTCCCATCTCCTGTTGGATGAGGACCCTCCCCACGGCCATGGAGGCTGTGGGCTGTATTTGACCATTCGGTCGTCCTCCACTCTTGGTGACGGTGAGAAGCATCGATTCGGAGCATAGAAATACAGCACAGTAGTGTACAACAATAGATGTTGCTGTACTTCCCCCTCTGCTCTACACCATGTAAACCCGCTGATGCCTGTATAGCGACATGTCTACGCACCGTGGCCACGCATCCAAGCGCTGTGCAATCTCGAATCCCTGCTTAGCTTCTGATCTCTGACACAATTGCACGGAGTCCGTGTACATTTAGTCATACATCTGCGACGCTTGCTCAAATAAAACCAGGCCCCTTTAACTTGGAGAATCCCTCATTTTGTGAGCACGAATTTTCTATTATGGGAAGATGCATTGGCTGCCTTATAGGAAGATTGAGAATATATCACATAGTATGGAAAATGCAGATGAACCGTTAATAACTGGGAGCTTGTGAAGTATAATTTTCCAGCAAGAGCAATTTAGCATATTCAGAGAATAACCACCGCTTTGTCGCATTCAATTTCACGAAATACATTCCACATAATTAACATAAAAGAGATTCTGAACGCTACAGAGAATATACATATTATCCTTTTTCTTAAACACCACTTTTTGAATTATCTCAATGATGGAATGACTGCCAGTCAACTCATTCAGAAAGGTTTTGCAAGAGAGTTTCACGTTGATAAAGTGAATGAATGGGAATTGCACGGTTAACACTGCACTTGATATACGGATTATATATCTCAAGGGAAACACTGTCTTAATGGCATGAGCAGTATTATCCCATACCAGTGTGTATTTTTTTTTAAGTTTGTAGGCAAACATTGCTAATCGTTCGCATGTCTCTTCGTGGATTTTGGGCTTGATAAAAAAATGCCTCTAAAAAAAAGCGTGTAAAGTAGCGTGAAGAGATTCATGTTTGCAGTAGTTACACGGAGAGACAGAACGAAGTACACGTGTACACGTGTACACGAGAACACGAGAACACGTGTACACGTGTACACGAGAACACGTGTACACGAGAACACGAGAACACACGCAGATTCATTGAATTCAAGCTGTTAAGAAAAGTAAGTGGGGTGAAGCAAGACACATCACGATCAAGGATATGACAAAATTCTAGATTTGAAGCTTTCGTGACTGCAAGGATTCATATTCTTAGGTTTTTTCGGTAAAGTCACGTAGGTAAAACATTAAAATTAAAATTAATTTTTATTAATTTTTATTAATTACCGAAAAAACCTAAGAATATGATATGACAAAATATGGAGAGGGTTTACCCTTTCTGGCAGTACAACAGGAGGTGTTAAGATATTCAAACACCAAATAGGAACCTTTTGCAAGGGATCATGTCTGAATTAGCGATACGCACTTGTGGTGAACATGCAAACAAAACATGCTCTGATAAAAATAGCATTGTCCTCGAAACTGATTGGCCTACACAAGGGATAGTCTTCCTTAGGGCCTATTCCCACCAGTGTCAGACCAGAGCATGTTGTGTTTGCATGTTCTCCACAAGGACTGTGTGTGGTCAGGGGCCGTTCATAAATGACGTCACGCACCTAGGGGGGGGGGGGTGTCAGACATTTGTGACGATGTGCAACTTTAAATAAATATTGAATTGTTATAACAACACTAATTGTTATAAAAACACTCCTGCAACATCAGAGTGCAGCGCCACATTAAATACGCACTACAATTACAATAGTTTAAAGCGATTGGAAGCATGTTTTAGTTTAAAAATGGAAATATGATTGGGGGGGGGCAGAGCTTTGTGACGTCATATTTGAGGGGGGGTCTGACTTTTTGTGACGCCATCATTTATGGACGGTCCCTTAATGAATACATGAATCCTTGCAAAATGTTTCTATTTGGTGTTTGAACATCTTAAGACCTCCTGTTTAATTGCGAGAAAAGAGTAAAACTTATTCTTATTTTTTCACACTTTGATACTGGCAATAAGGTCACATTTTGTCGATGATCAAGGGATGTTGTCCGATGGTCTAAATAATAAGGACCGAGCGGCAGCCAAGGAATGGAATTGATCTGAGCGTACATCTACTAAGGAGATGGAGCAATGAAATAATCTGGGGTGCAGGCTCGAGGTGGATTTGTCACGTTACAAGATTGCGTGAGAGGAGGCCTTAAATCCAGCAGTTGGATTAACCACGACCCTTCGTGATGCTGTTGTTGCTTCTCATTGCGAGGCTGTTAAGGTGAGAAACATGCACATAGCTGTCAACCCATACGGGTTACTCCGTATTCTTTTCAGGTCCATAACGGCGTACAGCTGTTTCAATGCGGGCGTTGTGGGATGAACGTTGATATTTATAGGGGGCACGGGGTGACCAATAAGGTCTGAATTGGTCTGTAATAAGGTGGGGCGCTGGCAAGGGGTTGACAGGTATCCAGGCAAGAGGGGGGAATGGAGTTCGGAAGACGTGGCCACAGAATGGGAGTGTTGTTATGGCAGATACACTCTCTTTGCTGTGTTCTCATGTTCCTAGCTTGTTCGGTAAATTTTGTCTTTGTGGATATTGCCTGCACTGTGTTTCGCGGTCTCCTCTCCAGCCGTACACGTTCAATTGTCCTGTGTGCAATAACATTTTCACACTTGTTTATGGCTTCACAGCCTGTTGAAACATGACAATTGGCCTTCCGTTGTTATTCTTGCTCAATTGTGAGAGCCCAAATGTTTACAAGGCCATTTCAGTGCATGGTTATTGTTCTTTTCTTTTTCACTCTTGAACTTTTACCACACATGGGATTGCTAAACCGACACAGCACCAATAATACACCGTCACGTACATCAGGATCTACGAGTAGAGCAGGTTAAGGGTGTAAATCTTCATTGCACAATGTCCAAATTTCATAGTTTCCAGGCAATCGTTCTGTAGTACATCGTGTGTATGAAGTATATGAAGCCATGGTTACTGGCGCTCACTGCATTTTTGGCGTGAGCAGATACAGATTACTGCAAACTGCATCCGAACTCCAAAAAATCTACGTTTTCTGAAACATTTAATTCTGATTAATAATTAACTGGGGTTTTGGGTGAGGTCGTGAACAAATGCGTCTTAAAATCCTCCTCCACCCAACACAGCCAATTTAATAAAAGTGTCACGTGATTCAAACGTGCAGTCTGACACCGTTTAATTGAAATGCTTGCAAGATTGCTCTCCAACATCAGCTGAAGTCGTATATTGCCCACGTTCCATTCACACTTGTATTCATTGGCTGTGTCGGGTGGAGGAGGGTGTATGACACAATGTTAACACAACCTAGTCCAAATACCCAATTATGAATCATGATATTAAACCATTTTTATTTATTTAACCAAGTAAGGCCCACTGAGCTTTTTAGCTATTTTTCCAGAAGCGACCTGGCCACAAATGACAGCTCAACGAAGTGGCTTATCATCACGTGGACATTTATAGCAGCCAAATGCTCTAAACGCGTGTTGATTCTAAATGTGGAGGGAAAACGGGAGGACCCTGAGACAAATACACACGACCAACGGGGAGAACATGGAAACTACAAATAATGTATACAGGTGTCAGGGTTGCGATCGAACCCACTACCTCCTGTATACCAGGCAAGAGAGTTAACATCTCGCCACCGCAGCCCCCCTACATAGTGGTCGTGGAAGCCTACGTAAAAAAAAATAACTTCTGTTAAAAGGCGTCGCACTGCAGAAATCAAAAAACGTATTGGTGTGCCACCACTGCTGTATAGGTTTTTGTGATTGTGCTTGCGTAACTTTTCGATGTGTTTACGTGTTGTTTGGCACGACGTCTGACGTTTCGCTCCACGTGCTGGGAGCTTCTTCAGCAACTGAATTCAAGTAGATCCCAGCACGTGAAGTGACACGAATCACGCGCGACAACTCCAAAAACGTAGGTACAGTGCACCGTATACAATCTCTGCACAGGAACTTGTTGATATTATTCAGCCAAAAAATTGTAAAACGTTTTGAGATGCTATTATTTTCTGTTAACTGGAGTGGGAAAAACGACACTCACAAGCAAGCTGCTCCAGTCTTGTGACAACCTGTGAATTACTTTCTAACAGTGGCAGATATTGAAAGTTGGGCCTTGCACGATAACAATGGATTTCTGCAGGTGTCCGAATAACATCTATATGGGACAAACCTACACCAAGGGAATTTCTTAATGAGGCAATCCACTCATACACGGGAGCTCTTATCCGTAACCCGAAATACCACAACTTCTGTAAACCGTAGCAACTAGAGCAGTGGTGGTCAACCTGCGAGCCCGCAGGCCCCTTGCGTCCCATGGAACACCTCGTGGTGGGCTTATCGAAGCGTGTCCAGGTAGCTGCGCGGGGTCGTCACGAGTGCACAAGCACGACGTCAAGTTTCGCGGCCCACTGAGGTGCAGGAGGGCTGCCTATCTGGCCCACGAACCACTGCTAGGTTTCGATTTAAAGCTTTCGTGACTGCAGGGATTCATCTTCTTGGTTCTTTCGGTAAAGTCACGTAGAATGGAAATAATAAAATAATAAAAATAAAACATAATAAAATACAAGAATTGTATTTTAAACATAATAAACATAATAAAATACAAGAATTGTATTTTATTATGTTTTATTTTTATTATTTTATTACTTCCCTTCTACGTGACTTTACCGAAAGAACCAAGAAGACACTGCTAGGTTGCCCATCACTGAACTGATACAGAGGCCTTGAATCGCATGTTATTTGCGGCCCCATTCCGTTTTACACAATTATCGGCAATTTATTTCCCCTCCTGCTTTGTGGATGGCTTCCTGTTATCTGCTATCCCCCCCCCCCCCGCGGATAAGTGTTGTAAAAGCACATATTATCCTGTGCTGTACAAACGTTGCACCTCCAATGATCACGGTTGGCTACGTACTTTGCTTAAGAAGTTCAGCACATATATATGTACCTATATTCTGCCCTCTGTGCTGTTTATGGCCAATACGTTTTTCCCCCCAATGTATGTTCAACTTCTTAATTGGATTTATAATAATTGGATTCCTATATCATGGATTCCTAAATCCAATGATGACAGAGCCGGTGTCAGGTTTTGAACAATAGCCTTTCCAGATGGACATAACCTCGATTTGGAACATTACGTAAAAACTTGAGAAAAAAACCTTTTGTTACAAATAAAAACATCACAAAATAATACAGTTGGGCAACACGAGGAATTATTGCAGCATTTATTTGACGGTTTTGTAGACAAACTTCAAAGAAAGTCCTCACACTATAGTTCTCCCCTAGAATATTATAAGAACTTGTAAATACCACATTTTCCCTGAATGAAACCCCTTGATTCAAGAATTAAAACAGAAAACATTTGCTCATTTGTAGGCTGCTGCTCCTGTGTATCTTACGCCGCATAGGTGCAACTGCGGGATGCCACTTTGAGTTGCCGATGCATTTCAGCACCCTACGAAGGGGTGATGTTAAACAAATCCTATACGCAAGGTTTACATGATTGTATCTTGACCGTCTCATCTCCTTTCATGCCCCCTCTTGTCCTCTTCATTCCCAATCTTCTCTCTTTCTGTCCCTCATTCTCCCTGTGCCCAATTCCATTTTCGGGACCCTTTCCCCCCGTGCATCCCTCCACTGGAACCACTACCCATAGGCTCAGCACTGCCCATAGACGCAACACTGAGACCCATAGACTCAGCACTGCCCATAGACGCAGCACTGCCAACAGACTCAACACTGCCCATAGACGCAGCACTGCCCATATACTCAACACTGCCCATAGACTCAGCACTGCCCATAGACTGACTCAACAGTGCCCATAGACACAGCACTGCCCATAGACGCAACACTGAGACCCATAGACTCAGCACTGCCCATAGACGCAGCACTGCCAACAGACTCAACACTGCCCATAGACGCAGCACTGCCCATATACTCAACACTGCCCATAGACTCAGCACTGCCCATAGACTGACTCAACACTGCCCATAGACACAGCACTGCCCATAGACGCAGCACTGCCCATAGACTGACTCAACACTACCCATAGACTCAGCACTGCCCATAGACGCAGCACTGCACATAGACTGACTCAACACTACCCATAGACTCAGCACTGCCCATAGACGCAGTACTGCCCATAGACTGACTCAACACTGCCCATAGACTGACTCAACACTGCCCATAGGCTCAGCACTGCCCATAGACGCAACACTGCCCAGAGACTCAGCACTGCCCATAGACGCAACACTGCCCATAGACTGACTCAACACTGCCCATAGACGCAGCACTGCCCAGAGACTCAGCACTGCCCATAGACTGACTCAACACTAGCCATAGACGCAGCACTGCCCATAGACTCAGCACTGCCCATAGACTGACTCAACACTACCCATAGACGCATCACTACCCATAGACTCAGTACTGCCCATAGACTGACTCAACACTGCCCATAGACTGACTCAACACTGCCCATAGGCTCAGCACTGCCCATAGACGCAACACTGCCCAGAGACTCAGCACTGCCCATAGACGCAACACTGCCCATAGACTGACTCAACACTGCCCAAAGACTCAGCACTGCCCATTGACTCAGCACTGCCCATAGACGCAACACTGCCCAAAGACTCAACACTGCCCATAGACGCAGCACTGCCCATAGACTGACTCAACACTGCCCATAGACTGACTCAACACTGCCCATAGGCTCAGCACTGCCCATAGACGCAACACTGCCCAGAGACTCAGCACTGCCCATAGACGCAACACTGCCCATAGACTGACTCAACACTGCCCAAAGACTCAGCACTGCCCATTGACTCAGCACTGCCCATAGACGCAACACTGCCCAAAGACTCAACACTGCCCATAGACGCAGCACTGCCCATAGACTGACTCAACACTGCCCATAGACAACACTGAGACCCATAGACTCAGCACTGCCCATAGACGCAGCACTGCCAACAGACTCAACACTGCCCATAGACGCAGCACTGCCCATATACTCAACACTGCCCATAGACTCAACACTGTCCATAGACGCAGCACTGCCCAAAGACTCAACACTGCCCATAGACACAGCACTACCCATAGACGAAACACTGCCCAGAGACTCAGCACTGCCCATAGACTGACTCAACACTGCCCATAGACACAACACTGAGACCCATAGACTCAGCACTGCCCATAGACTCAGCACTACCCATAGACGCAACACTGCCCAGAGACTCAGCACTGCCCAGAGACTCAGCACTGATCAGAGACTCAGCACTGCCCAGAGACTCAGCACTGCCCAGAGACTCAACACTGCCCATAGACGCAACACTGCCCATAGACGCAACACTGCCCATAGACTCAACACTGCCCATAGACTCAGCATTGCCCATAGACTCTGCACTGCCCATAGACTCAGCACTGCTCATAGACTCAACACTGCCCATAGACTCAACATTGCCCATAGACTCAACACTGCCCATAGACTCAACACTGCCCATAGACTCAACATTGCCCATAGACTCAACACTGCTCATAGACTCTGCACTGCCCATAGACTCAGCACTGCTCATAGACTCAACACTGCCCATAGACTCAACATTGCCCATAGACTCAACACTGCCCATAGACTCAACACTGCCCATAGACTCAACATTGCCCATAGACTCAACACTGCCCATAGACTCAACACTGCCCATAGACTCTGCACTGCCCAGAGACTCAGCACTGCCCATAGACTCAGCACTGCCCATAGACTCTGCACTGCCCATAGACTCAGCACTGCCCATAAACTCAACACTGCCCATAGACTCAGCACTGCCCATAGACTCAGCACTGCCCATAGACTCAACACTGCCCATAGACTCAACATTGCCCATAGACTCAACACTGCTCATAGACTCAACACAGCCCATAGACTCAACATTGCCCATAGACTCAACACTGCTCATAGACTCAGCACTGCCCATAGACTCAGCACTGCCCATAAACTCAACACTGCCCATAGACTCAGCACTGCCCATAGACTCAGCACTGCCCATAAACTCAACACTGCCCATAGACTCAACACTGCCCATAGACTCAACACTGCTCATAGACTCAGCACTGCCCATAGACTCAACACTGCTCATAGACTCAGCACTGCCCATAGACTCAGCACTGCCCATAGACTCAACACTGCTCATAGACTCAACACTGCCCATAGACTCAGCACTGCCCATAGACTCAACACTGCTCATAGACTCAGCACTGCCCATAGACTCAGCACTGCCCATAAACTCAACACTGCCCATAGACTCAGCACTGCCCATAGACTCAGCACTGCCCATAAACTCAACACTGCCCATAGACTCAACACTGCCCATAGACTCAACACTGCTCATAGACTCAGCACTGCCCATAGACTCAGCACTGCCCATAGACTCAGCACTGCCCATAAACTCAACACTGCCCATAGACTCAACACTGCCCATAGACTCAACACTGCACCATAGACTCAGCACTGCACCATAGACTCAACACTGTCCATAAACTCAACACTGCCCATAAACTCAACACTGCTCATAGACTCAACACTGCCCATAGACTCAACACTGCACCATAGACTCAACACTGCCCATAGACTCAACACTGCCCATAAACTCAACACTGCTCATAGACTCAACACTGCCCATAGACTCAACACTGCACCATAAACTCAGCACTGCCCATAAACTCAACACTGCTCATAGACTCAGCACTGCCCATAGACTCAGCACTGCCCATAAACTCAACACTGCCCATAGACTCAGCACTGCCCATAGACTCAGCACTGCCCATAGACTCAGCACTGCCCATAGACTCAGCACTGCCCATAAACTCAACACTGCCCATAGACTCAGCACTGCCCATAGACTCAGCACTGCCCATAGACTCAACACTGCCCATAGACTCAACATTGCCCATAAACTCAACACTGCTCATAGACTCTGCACTGCCCAGAGACTCAGCACTGCCCATAGACTCAACACTGCCCATAGACTCAGCACTGCCCAGAGACGCAACACTTCCCCTCTACATGAAGCAGTCCGCCCTCCTTGACCTCCTTCCATTCCTCTCTTAACGCATCTCCTCTTCTCTCTTGCCCATTCCCTTCCCTCCCCTCGCCCCTCCACTTCTTCCCGTCCCACCCTTGCCCTTTTGTGACCCCCTCTATCACGGTCACTCGTTCCTCATCACTTGCACGCCCTTGCCATCTGAACCGTTCTATTTTGTCGCCGTGTTTCTAAGCTGTGCAAAGCGCTTTGTGTAAAGGTGGTCTATAAAAATAAATTAAGGTAAGTCAGCAGCAATGTGACCCTTCAAAACCAGCATATTCAATGGTTTCCAACCTGACCCTCGAGAAGGGATGATAAACACCGTTCTGATTTGCTCCTCTGTGGGCAAAACTACCACGGGGAGGCTTTTTAAATGCTACCAGGCCTGTTCAGAGCCAGTCCGGTGAATTTAAACAAGTCCCGATATTTTTGTGCGACTAACTTTTAAAAGAGCATTTGGGTGCAGTGCGTGCAGGCGACAGGCAAGGCTTGTGGTGTGTTGAGAAGTGTATTGTACGACGGTAGAATGCCTCGTCTGTGAACAATGCCTGTTATCCGTGGGAGCTGTAGGGTCTGCAAAATATTCCATTATGCCCGCGACTGTGTTTCTCACCATCTGCAAATTATCCACAGGTTCCCTGTCCTGCTTTTCTCAAAGGTTTGTCTGTGAACCGCACTTCTCTCCACGGATGAGTGGAGATCATCGGCCAATTCGTCCGATTATCCGCAATAAAACTTTGTGGATAAGTGAAGTATACATATACCCAAAGAACTTCACAAATAATGGAGTCAGCAATTGTTTTGTACCCCGACATCATTGGAGTAACTAGCCGTAGCTGTGTTGGTAGCAGGTGGCTGCAGGTTGAGAAGGTCACAAACGCTGCCTTTCTTATCCTAGTCTCGGGTGAAGCCTGAGCCTGGCTGAACTAAACACACGAAATGAAAAGCAATGGCATTGACTTAATTGGTGTGGGCGCAGGGAGTCTATGCAGCATCCCAGCAAAACCGGTCCTCTGAGTGACAAGCACACTCAATGAATTATCACGGTAATTCTTAGCAAATATCAAGGGCCGGATTGTGGGAAAATAAAAATAAACGAATCTATGGAAAGGTCACGGAATGAAGGTGGGCCATTGCTTCACCCAGAAAGTCATTTCCAAAAAGTTTGTAAAACAAAATATATGTTAAAATCACCATTTTAAGATAAAAAAATGTTTTAAACCGGCTAATTTTAATTATATACATTTTTGTGGCATTTCGAATCAATTTGGAAAGAATCGATTAAAAATTCAGAAATATGGGGATCCGTTTTGCATATGGACAGGGCTCGGAGAGGTGGGGGGGTCTCCTGGCTGCCTCACGTCATGCGCTGTAAATAACGACCTGTGGTGTTTTCAGCAGAAAATCTATGGCGTTAAAAAAGAAACAAGTAAAATTAACACCTAATCGAATGTCTTTCCATTGTCATATCCAAAAAATTTAAGCACGTTATTCAAGTTTATAATATCTGTGACACCCGTGACTTCTGTAAACCACCGTGACCCAACTCATAGCCTTGGTTATCGTACGCTGCCTTGGTGTCCCAATCAGTAATCGATCCACCTGCATGCATCATCTGAGACTCGAAAAACCCCAGACTGAGTTCGCAGCTTCCCTTGACTTGGCCTCTTGACTTGGGCTGAGCGGCGCTACATGTCGTGCTGTGAGCTTGTGCTGAATTCTACACCCAGACCAGATGTTACGGGATGTTTGTCGTCAAACCTTCCATGCTAAAAATACAAATAAGTATAACCCGTAAAAACAAAGTGTTTCACTATAAATCCTTTATATGCGTGGCAGCGAACTTAATATAAAGGATTTAAAAATGTATTCGCCTGTGGAGGACGCGGGGATCGATCCCGCGATCTTTGGCATGGGAAGCGAGGGCGTTACCAACTGCGCTACTCCGCCACGGCCTGTGGAGGGGTTACGCTCTGGGCTCTTATACTGTGACGTTCAGCCAAAGCCAAGAATGAGTTCTATTTGAATATATGTAAAATATTTTTTTTTGCCTAAAAAGTGTAACATTTTGGGAATTTTTTTTCACGAACATTGTCTGGCACAACGAGTCTGTGTGGAAAATGTCAGCTCGATTGGATCACGGGAAGTGGGTTAAAAAACGACCGAAAGATTTGCACGGTCGTAAGCAAGCAAGCAAGCACGCAAGCAAGCAAGCGAACTTAATATAAAGGATTTAAAAATGTAACCTTTGACAGCGACTCAAAAATACCCCCACATATTATTAGAGTATTTCTATGCATGATCTGTGTTTGTGAATTTATTTGTGATTTTTAGGAGGAAAATTATTACCCAAATTCACGTCGCAATATCTCCGAAATCAAATCATAATATTTAATTATACTGGAGAAATCCGATGAGCAATAACGCTCTTTTTCACAGATGTACACTGGGTCGTCCTCTTCTCCATTGGCAGCCCTGAGTCAGTCGTAGAAATTTCACATTCATATTGCAGGGCCATAGGACAATAAGTGTTGAGGAAAGTATGACTTGATCTTGTATTGGCATTTCATCTGCAGCATAACGCATTATCTTTAGTATATTATTGGATGCACAAATGTTTTGGGAATGAGAAATGTAAAAATTAATGGCAAATTAATAGCAACCTAATGTTATATGGACCCAATAATCATTAGAAATGTCAGCCTATGCCAATCCACTGCTGGATGACGGCCTCCCAAACCATGTTAGGCATGGGTGATGTTTAATCATACTTCACCTACTGTCACAATAGAGTACAGATAGTATGGAGCAAGAACGTAAAGTCGTGGACGAAGCGCATTGATGCTCAGGGTCACAGTGTTTACGAGCATAAAACAAGTTGGTGAGTAAACCTGTGCAAACGTTTTATTCTCAACATCTTCTTCTCAAATCGGTCTGATCATCTCGAGTTCAGAATCCTGTAATGGTATGCGCATCGAGTGGGTTTTATGGATACGGTGAGACTCTGCAAGAGACGGGGCAAGAACGGTTGGCGACTCAACAGCCGCAATGTAGCAGGGACAACTGTGCATCCTTCCTCTTGAGTAAGACATTCTTTAATTTGTTTCAATTGCCCAAGAGGAGTAACATGAGAAACAAAAGCAGAGCAAATACATTCATGGGAATTTGGGCGTGGTTTTGTGCGATGAAATGATTATAAAAATATAATGGGAGACAGCTTTTTTTTATTCTTCTTGAAACTATTGTCACGAATGCTTTAAATACTGTATACTGCATTGAGTGTCCACTACAATACTGCAGGACCAATTTCCCAGAATGAACACGCCAAGAAAACATCTTCATGTTCAAGATTAAAGAGTGATCTTGTTTAATGTCATGAGTTTCAAACAAAACGCAAGCAGTATGTAAAAAGCACACCGCCTCTGTGCATTATGCAAAATCCATCAGCCATTCCTGAAGTAGTGCATTGTGGTCTCATCTTGTCTTTGGTCAACAACAATTACATTTGAGCGAATGTGACCAAGAGAGGACCACAATGCACTGTTTCTAGAAAACGCCGATGGCTTTTGCATAATGCACAGAGGCGGAGTGGTTTTTAACACATTTTTTCCGCGTGTTGTTTGAAACTCTTTGTTTTTTTTCTCCCCGCAGCTTGCACCTATTATTCCGTTACGATGGGTTTTTTTTTCTCCCGTAATTTTACAGATTTTATTCCCTTCCGCAACAACCCGGTAGCATGTGTGGCATTGTGGTTGTATACACATCACACAGGACACTCAACCAATCCGCATTTTACATTCATATAGACATTGATTTGTTACTTCATCACGTTTCATATAGCGTCACCAAACACTCGCGCTATAATCATGTTTAATGGCGCGAGACTTGTAGCAAACAAATACTGTACTCTCTTCAAACTGGTACTAACAAGGACCAACGAATTCCAACACGGCTGTTTTTAATTAGCTTCAACAACTTCATTTGTATCGACAGACTCCCAAGATTACATCTGGGAGTGCGTGCCATCTTTTTTTTTCCCACGGAGCCGATAATAGTCGAACATAATTAGTGTGAAAAGCCCGAGGTCCCTTGTGCACGTTCACACCAAGACATTTCATTTAACGCAATATTTATTAACTTTTCTTGGCATCCGTCATGGAGCAGCTCGTGGAACATTGCCACGCGCACGAAGCAAAAAGCAAAACACAGTTTTTCTCTGACCTCCCAACCACTCACAGCAGCAGTCTTCCGCGGTTTTCCCACCCCCCCACCCCCCCCCAAAGTTTTGTTTCCACCGTGCCCCCCACTGCGACCACTTTGCGACGGGGCCTTTGTGACAGCTTCACGCCGGGCGAACGTTCTTGCCATCCTCGTGTCTCTCGTCGTGCCACAGATTCCCTCCTTCCGTGGTATTGCAGCGGCGTGCGTAGAGCGGGGTGGTTGGTGCCAGGGGTTGGTTGGGGTAGTGGTGGTGGTGGTGGAGGAGGAGGACCCACAGTAAGGGATTGCCCTGACGCGTTATAACTTCGTTGTTGTCCTGGTCATCGCTTACAAATCTTTCTGCGCACATTTCCGACGCGATTCTTCAACGCGGTGGCCCAACCCCTTGCAAGCGACTCCTGCGGCACTCAATGTACGACAGCGAGAAACCCCCCACCCCAAAAAAAAAAAAAACGAAAAGAAAATTCAACCCACTTTGATTATAATCAACCCCAGGCGTACAATAATGCTGGATAAGAGGTCTGTCGTTTTGGTAGAATCCTTTCAATGTTATTCAGCATTGTTCAATCGCTACTGTCTGTAGGCTTGGCTCAAAGCCCCGTGTCTAGGTAGGCTTGTTGAGCAGTAGACGCACTGATACATCCTCTGTGTTGATCGTCATCCTTTCAATATAAAACACACACAGGTACGTGTCCATCATCCAGTTTTTGTTTTGATGAAGACGCTTATCCTTTGATGCCATCGCTGGACATCCTGGTGCATCTTCTGATATGCTGTTCATGTGCCGGCCACTCGTTTTACCATCGCTTATTGGACAATTAGACGCTTTTCTGTTGAATACTCTAATGAGCATTCGATACGCATAAGTTCTTGTGTATTGCCTTTTTATTTTTTTTTACTTTTATCGTATTTTATTACCAGAAAGTAAAGTATATGATAATTGTAATTAAAATTTTAAACAGTATATAGCCACGGTTTCCATCATCAACCCCGGCCATGCATAGACACTCAAAATAAAAAGAAATTAATGTAAAAACTAAAAAAAACCCACACAAATATCACCCCTGTGAAACAGCTGGTCCGAACGTCACCTCAACAACTTCGCTTGGGTAAATCTTCGGCGCTCGATTCAATTAAAGGTGACACTTCACGGAGAGTTTCAAGTCGGTTGAACTCTGACGGGCGATGGCTTCCATCAAATACGTTTGGGTGGAGCAGCACGAAGGCTGGGGCTGGGCAAGGGGCTTGGGCAGCAGAGGTCTGGGCATCAGGGTGGGGGGGCTCTGGACTTGGGCTGCTTTCCGCGATTTTAAAGGCAAGCGTTGCGCGTTCAGCGCGTCGGCACCAGAGTCTGAACGGGACCCGTCGAAATCAGCGCGACGAGTAGCGGCAGCAGCAGCAGCGGCGACGAGGACGACGCGGCGAGCATCGGCAGGGCCGGAGCGCGGAGGCGCCGGCCTGCCGAGTTCGAGCCGCAGCTGTTGGGCGAGGTACAGCGGGACTTTTCGCACAGCACACCCTCGTAGCCGGAGACGCACGCGCAGCGCTGCCGCTGGACGCAGGTGCCGCCGTTTTCGCAGCGCAGGAACTCGTCGCACACGATGGCTTTTCCGAGTTGAATCGTTGCGGGGGTGGAGGGGGGGGGGGGTCAGCAAAGTGCGTGTGTGTTTTTGTTTTACCAGATTTCGAAGGCGGCGGTTATGTTTTGGAAGGGAGGTTGAAAAGGATACACACAAATGGCAGGGTTAGAAAAAGGACTCGAACGCATTTAATAGAAAACGTGAAATATTTCAAACGGTCTGAGTTACGTTTTCCCTGCTGCTGCATTGTAACTTCGTGGCAATAATTGCTGCACGTTGTTAAATCAATTTGCTTGGGTTTTTTTCATCTTTTATATCTTTTCTTCACATGTCGTTTCAATTAATTAACTTTTGAATCCACTTATAATTTTGGAAATGTACATTTAAAGGCCCTTAACTGGAAGCAAGGAATACGCAATTTAAATTGGGACGGTGGCAGCCGCACACGTGGTCACTTTTTTACAATAACATGACAGGAATGTTAACGTCCACTTGCGAAACTTTTATATATTTTTATTTATGACAATACAACCCGAGTTATTAAAACCGGGGGCGGCCGCTTCGAACCTATCCAACAAACCACTCGGTCGGCCACCCCCACCCCAACCTCCAATTTACCTCCGCGGATAATCCGCGAGTCGGCTGTAACGATCAAAAGGACATCGACGAGTAAGGACTCACGGTGGCAGCCCCTGTTCCAGTGGAAGCCCGGCTGGCACTCGTCGCACTTGAGTCCAGACGTCCCCTCTTTGCACTCGCACTTCCCCGAGTCGTTGCAGCGGTCGTGCATGGCTCCAAAGTTGTTGCACTCGCATTCTGCGGGATTCGGGGAATCAACGAGCGTCCGGGAATCCCAACGCCGCCTGTTGTCTCGGCTAAAACAAGGTAACAGGCGCGAGAAACCCTGCGATGTTTTGCCGAAGCCACTGTTGGCCGAAGGGACTTCACTAGCGGTGGGAGCTCTCGTGAGGCCCCCCAAAAGGGGCTATTTGGCCAATTTCGCAATTAAACTTGATTTGGCGCTTTCGTGATCTCTCTCTTAAATTTAGAAATATTTGGAAGAACGTAATTAACCGGTAGGGTGGTGACTGTTATGGTAGCCGACTATCTGTGTTGTTCTAGATTTGGCGCTTTCGTGATCTCTCTCTTAAATTTAGAAATATTTGGAAGAACGTAATCAACCGGGTAGGGTGTTGACTGTTATGGTAGCCGACTATCTGTGTTGTTCTAGATTTGGCGCTTTCGTGATCTCTCTCTTAAATTTCGATTTAAAGCTTTCGTGACTGCTGGGATTCATCTTATTGATTCTTTCGGTAAAGTCACGTAGAAGGGAAATAATAAAATAATAAAAATAAAACAGAATGAAATAATTCTCACGACTTTAAGATATTTCAACAAACTCCAGAATAAGAAGGCTCAGCTAATCGAGTCTCTCACCTTTCTGAAGAGATGCCGCGACTCTAAGGTAATATGCAAATTATTTTGTCAAGGCGCTCTTCCCCCTCCAACCCAACTTAAATATACCCTCTAAGCCTGGTGGTGTTTCATTCAGACGCTGTCTTTCCGACAGACCTGTTCTTCACCTGAGGACGGCTGCTTGCGTTGTGGCCGAAACGTCGTGAGAATTATTTTATTATGTTTTATTTTTATTATTTTATTATTTCCCTTCTACGTGACTTTACCGAAAGAACCAAGAAGATGACTCTCTCTTAAATTTAGAAATATTTGGAAGAATGTAATCAACCGGGTAGGGTGTTGACTGTTATGGTAGCCGACTATCTGTGTTGTTCTAGATTTGAAGCTTTCGTGACTGCAAGGATTCATACTGTTTGGTTTTTTCGGTAAAGTCACGTAGGTTAAAAATCCAATAAGCGGTTGTGCTTTCGCTACATTGTCCACACCTGAAAAAGGACGCTTGTGTTGCGCCCGAAACGTCGTGATTTTATTTAGTTGTTTTCATTTATTTGATTTGATTTTTTACCTACGTGACTTTACCAAAAAAACTAAGAGTATCAGTGTTGTATTGCATTATATTTCTAAATTTAGTAGGTCTGTTTTCTCTTTCATTTGTACCTGATGATGATTGCTTGTGTTGCAATCGAAACGTCGTATGCTATTACTCAATTTACTATTTTCTCTTTCTCCGTGACTTTACCGAAAGAACCAAACAGCAATGTTGCAATTGCCATTCGGGTAGATCGAACAGGCGACCTCGGAATGTGAGATCTTGTAAGCTAGGCAGATTGACCCTGGTTTGTACTTGGATAGCACCTCGGTTTTCAAAATATTCTAGACGTCATGCTGCAAAGGGCTGATGGTTACCCACCCCTGCCATCCCCTGGGTGTGTTTGCTCCGGGTTCTCTGGTTTCCTCCTGCATGAAGCCAAACTCTCATTAACGACAAAGGCCAAAACATCACTCTCTCTTTGTAGCAGGATCCTCCTGAAAAAGAGTCTTGAGACTCAACGAGGCTTGCCTGGGTAAAATAATTGTCATCATTATCATCATCAAATGCAAAAGTCAAGTCTTTATGTTTAATCGAGTTTAGTGGGTTTGTGTTGAGTAAATTCCACATTCCCACCGTCGAGACAATCTAACCGTATGCCGACCATTTTTGTGATGATGAAATACACCATACTCTTTGGTTCTTTCGGTAAATTCACGTGGGTATAAAATAAAATAAATCACGACGTTTCGGGCGCAACACAAGCGTCCGTCACCCACCTGATGACGGACGCTTGTGTTGCGCCCGAAACGTCGTGATTAATTTTCCACCAACGTGACTTTACCGAAAGAACCAAAGAGTATGGATTCCTGCAGTCACGAAAGCTTCAAATCAAGAATGAAATACACTCTTAAATAAAAAAACTACTTTCTTTATAACTGCGTTTTGTATTGAGCTTGTTGTCATTCCCTTGCACGATTGGCTACGTATGGTGCGAAAGAAGTTCAACATACGTACTGTACTGTACGTATAGACAAGAGTGATTTAAACAACACAGACGATACCGTTGGATGATTACAGACCTCAGCGCTGATGAAAAATATTGAACGTGATGCGTGCAACCAACACAATTCATGCGATTGTTGCGATTGGTGATTTTGTTTAGTAGACGGTTGTGGTGGTTGTGGTGGTTGTGGTGGTGGTGGTGGGAAGCGGTGGCTTTGGCGTTTGGCAGCGATTGCGGTGTTGATGGTAGGCACACGTTATTTTTGGTGTCACTTAATCTGAACGTTAACTTTGAACGTGTGACGTCAGTTGCACTTGAATCAGAAATGTTGTCGGGTGAGCTGAAATGGGATACGAGAAACCTGCAGAAATATAGACAGGATATCTTCGGGATAAAAATCAATTATCCTGACCTTCCGGGGAAACATGACGCTTCTTACGGTAAGCAGCAACGCGCGGATGTGAAGCCATTTGAGTCTACGCTTGAAAGTTTTACTTTTTAAAAAAAAACTGTGTCGTATTCATATTTTGTGTCTGCTTTATAATTTTATCTTCAAATTATCAGTGTAATAGGAATTAGTAACTTAAATTTAACGTGTGTACGATGCGTGAACGTCTCCTCCGCTATTCAATAATTTGTTACATTTCGTCGGGCTGATTAAAAGTTCACAACGAAATATATCTTCCTCCGTATTATGACAACATGACCTGATTTAGTTAACTTTATATTAAATATTTTTTTGGATAATATAATTGGTGTGAAGTTTAAATCATAGTTTCCAATAAACACACAAATGTCACGTGAAAAGTAATGTAGTTTTTGTATAACGAATGATGTGCAATTCCTGAGGTTAAAATATACATTTGTTTAAGTCATTGTCTCCACATTCAAATGCGCATAGGGCAGACCCTGCTTGTTCTTATGCCTCGGACTGTTCCCATATAGGTCAATTGTTACTGGTAGGAACCTCCTGGTTACACCAGCCCACAGGGGATTATTGTGTCCGTCCGTCTGGCCGTCGTGCATCCAAAAATGGGAGGGGTGGGGCTGGGTGGAGAGGGGAGGGGCTGGGTGGGGTGGGAGGGGTGGGGCTGGTCACCCCGTGGTGCCCTTATAAAACTCAACGTTTAATCTACTCACACCGGCTTGTGCCCGCCCTCACAGTCGGCCATATTTGCGGAATACACCACGCCGCCGTTGACCCTGGCCATTGACCGAGCAACCCATCGTTCCTACCAGCTCACTCCGCAGGAATGTGTTAACTTTTCTTTTTACCAGGTAAGGCCCACTGAGCTATATAGCTATTTTTCAGAAGCGACCTGGCTACCACAATTGACAGCTCAACAAAGTGACTTATTATCACGAGGAAATTTATAACAGCCAAATATTCTAAACGCACAGGGGAAAAACGGATTACGTGGAGAAAAATCCATGTGACTATGTGGAAAGAGAACACGCAAACTCCAAATAAATAGGGGTCAAGGTTGGAATCGAACTCACGACCTCCTGCATACACGGCAAGGTAGTTAACATTTCGCCACCGTGGCGCCCCAACATTACTTTTCTGATTTTGGGCATGAACGTGAACCCCTTTAGAATCCTAAAGGTCTGGCTCTGCGAACATATCCATTTACAGCATACTGTAAACAAAATCCTCATAGTTCCTTAGTTTGGCTCTATGAGGCTCAGCCAACAACACTGAACCATTAGAATCTTATAAGTTTCTTCGTCTGAGTCTTAGACATTAGCACTGAACCCTCGGAATCCTAAAGTAGTGGGCACCTTTCACTGCTTAAAAATAAATCTGGCTAAACATCTCAATTATAAGACATTGTGAATAAGCGTTGAACCACTGATGTTTTATTGAACACATGGAGAGCCAACGCTGTTGCAGCATGGCAGTGACTGGCTCTGTGCACTTTAAAATCAAAAAGAGAAAACCAAATGGCACCTCAAGCAACAGAGTCATCGTCCCAAAGGAAGGGGCCGGGGGGAGTGATCACCCCTTTAGGACGATCCCGTAGAACTTGGCGCTCAAACCTGAGAGTCACAGAGCCAGACTTGGGAACGTTTTGGATTCCTGGGGTTCATTGTCTATGCCTGAGACACTAAGAGCCAGACTAGTTTAGCGCAATTAATAAGTCAGTGCATGTGGTATGAGTGCCGTTATTGTGGCGCAGGTCGCTATGTTTCACAGACGTAGTCTATAGTAGATGTACAGGACCAGGCGGTCTTGCGGTGTGTAATCCCAATTGACTAATTTGCAGTATATATTTTTTTGTAAATTTGAGAGATTTGGACCATGCCACCTGGCACACAACGGCCTACTGCCAAGCAGCCGGTGCAATATGCTTTCATGACTAATACAGTACACCGGCATTAATAGCTAGGGTGGCCTGCAGGGTTCGAACCACGAACCTCCGCAGCAAGTGGCGAACACTGCTACCACCAGGCCACGTCGCCCCCCCACCCCACCGCCAAAACAAATTGTGAATACAAAAAGAAAGCAACGTGTCCATTTGCTGGTGCGGCATCTGTGAAAAAGAGCTTCATAGCTCCTTCTTGGTTCTTTCGGTAAAGTCACGTAGAATGGAATAATAAAATAATAAAATAAAACATAATAAATAATTCTCATGACGTTTCGGCCACAACGCAAGCAGCCGTCCGCAGGTGAATCCCTGCAGTCACGAAAGCTTTAAATCTAAATTTAACTTCATAGCTCATCGGATTCCTCCAGTATAAAGAAACATTCTGATTGTGATCCTGACGACCAGCCCCCCTTTTTTCTTCTTCTCCCCCCGCCCCCCCTCAACGTTAGAACGCGAGCAAGCGGAGCGAGCGGAGCGGCCGGCCTACTCACTGATGCACATGTTGGGATTGTCCAAATCCACGGAGAAGTTGCGGTAGAAGCCCGGACGGCAGAGCTGGCAGTGCTGGCCCCGCGTGTTGTCCTTGCAGCTCACACACGTCACGATGTTCAGCACGTCGATGTAACTGCAGCGGTTTGAATGGCCATTGCAGCTGCATTCTGGGGGGAAGAGGCCAAGCGAGACGTCAGTCGAGAAAAACTCGAGTGACAGTTATTTTTCCTCTTTGGATGTAACGGTGTTTTGTTTTTTTGCACGTCAAAGTTACGTTGCATTTTTTAACAAATGTTGCATTTAAATAGTGTCGCAAATACTCTAAGGTGCAATTGGTACTGTGCGATCATCGTATTGACCCGTTTAGGTGTGCGCAGTGTTTGTAATTGTGTATCTTTATGCAATATGATGCAAATATAAATGTTTATAATATTTTAGGAATGTTTTGTAAGTGTAGGACTACACAGGACGTGTACATCTATTTAGTGTTATTTTAAGATCATCGTATTGATCCGTATAGGTATGCTGCAGTGTTTGTAATTGTGTATCTTTATGCAATATGATGCAAATATAAATGTTTATAATATTTTAGGAATGTTTTGTAAGTGTAGGACTACACAGGACGTGTACATCTATTTAGTGTTATTTTAAGAGCGTCTACATCATGAATATTATTGAATATGCGTTTATTTAGTTCTCAAATAGGAAAATATTTTCCTAAACGATCAGAAATGCCAGTGGATATTTTTATCTGTTTTCTCTATGAGTCATCGACACCATAATCCCATGTGCAGCATTTCATTCAGTGTATTAGAATAATCTGTAACAGCAGGTGCAGTTGGGACAGCAGTTGAGAAATGTAAATCATTATGGTGAAAAATGAATTACTGTTAGAGTTTTCAAAAAAACTTTTACAGAGTGTAAATTGATCACTATGTCAATCAAACTATGTGCTAAAGAGAATTGTACATAGCTACTGCAATTCGAAATCGTGGTTCTGTTTTAAAACACGATTATTGAACAGTTTTCACATTTCCAGCAGAGTTTTTTTTACATATTCGAGTGGAATTTTCAACGCGAAATATGAACACGATGCATGCATACGGCATTTACATCAAAATACAATCTCACTGCACAGTTGGCAGCAATAAACATGGCTTTAGACCATGTAATGAAAGAGAAAGCATTTGCGCCAAGATGACATTAAACGGTATTGTTTTAAAAAATTTAACAGATTACAGTAGATTCCACGCTTGGACAAGAGCCAATCGGAAGATAGCCCGGTGGGTTGTGGTGATTTGTAAGTGAGCTAAGACTTGCCGTGCACGGTGTTGCAAATATGAGGCAATGGACAAATTAAAATGGCCACCATGTCTGGGCAGGGGAGTTGTTCGTGAAATATCACAGCTTGGAATTTGATTGTGCGGTGAGTCGGAAGTCAAAGTGACCACCCAGTTGGCATATCAGGTTGCCCAACTGTCCTGGTTTTCCCAGGATCACCCCTTCTGTTGAGGTAGCTGCTGTCCTGGGAAATCTATAAGCCTTTCCAGAACATGAAAGGTCCAGTTTTGTTTTGTATCAGTCATGAAATCATACACCGCTCAAGACCAATGCAATTACCTGTAGTGCTCATCCTCTTTTAATATTACGAGATATTCCTCTTCACGTGATATTTCCACGTTTTGTGTTGTTGTACCTCAGACGTGGTGATTCCAGTAGATAAGTGTGGATAGCGTGGGCCCTGCTGCAATAATTGAAATGGGCCATCCCCCCACCCCCGCCCTGTCCAATGTGGGCCTTTTGGGCCTCTCCGGCTCGTGGTCCCTACAGCGGTTGCACCGCTCCACTGCGACCACTCCCGTCGCGTGTTGAAATGAGCATGGAGTGGTTGCTCATTTCCCTTGGTGGTCGTAAGTGAGGATTGGAAAAATTCAACATTACTATTGCCAGGACAAATATCTGCAAAGGAAATTCACTGTTGATGTCTGACACATTGATGGTTCCTTGCACCATGTGACAGGGGGGGGGAGTGGCTTTAAGAAAAATAAATAAAGCTGTGTCCTATTCACACTAGAGCCAAATCACCCTGGATGCATCCGATCTCCAATGCTCAGAAAGACTGAGCCTTGTTAGAACTGGGATGGGAGATTGTCTTGGAATACCAGGGCATTGGAGGCTTGGGATACAGTGTATTGAATCCACCTGTGTGGAACTGAAAATGTTAACCATGGACATGCATGGGTTTATTCCGAGTGCTCCAACATGCTAAACATGCCAATGCAAGACTATCCTGAAAATGAGTCTCGATATTTTACGAGCACAAATAAATAGCATTGCTATCCTAGATCGAAACTAGAAATGCAATGTAGCCTCTGTGGAGCTGTGGTTCTGATTGAGAGGTCGCTCTTTTTTGTTCTTTGCAGATCAACGAAAAAAAATCGACTGATTTCCAGGCATGCAGCGTATGATGTTTGCAATTCACAACGGACACTTTATCACTCCAAACGTCTCCGCGCTTTTGTAACGTATGGAATTGTAGGCCAAATTTGATAGTTCCAGTCACATACTTGACTTATGTGTTGCTCACTGTATTCACTGCTTGGTAGTGGGTGTACACGCATGGGCAACTTGCCAATGCGGTGAATTCAAAAGTCCCATACATGACAATTGCACCACTGAAATCGTTCTCTTGCATATTTTTTGTGCCTTTTGCTTTGCAAGCTCTGGATGTGCCCCAGATTACATTTTTTTTAGAACTTTACACAAAGATGGTGCCGTTTAAAATCAGATGAAGTGAATTAACGGGAGCGTGCTCTTCAACATTTCTGCCCGACTCGAACTCTCCACGAATCGGGCTGCTGTGCCTTTACGGAAGTTTGTCTTCTGAGAGCTTTACAAGAAAAAAAACAATCATCACCCTATAAGGGCGATCATTGAAAATCCCACGAGAGATTAGAATCTAGCTGAGAATAACAATTATTCTTGCGCTTTACATGCACAGGCACATTCATGAAAAGCCAAGACAAATGAGAGCACTATTGATTAAAATAAAAAGGAGAGAAGAGACTAAAAAAGATTACTTGAATGATGATGGCGAAAAAGTTCTCGTACAATGAACGTCAAATGGGGATGTGTTCGGAGGAAATGGTATAGGTATGGTACTTACAAATGACAATGATTGGGACACGGAGGAGATGGCAGGCACTGGGGAAATGACTGGATGGTGACGTCCAGGGAAAACAGGAGGGTAGTCTTGACCCTACCTGGATTGGTGTCTAGTTCCTCCAGAGAGGAAGAGATGCTCGGCAAAAAGGCATCGGCCTTTGAGGCGGCTGAAAACCCAAAGCAGAATAAGACACGACACACAGATTAACCCCTTTTTTCAGGCCGCATTTATCTCTGCCGCCTCAGAAGAAGAAGATTAAAAAATATATGTATATAACTTGTAGTTTAAAAAAATGCCACGGAATCTCCATGCTCAAACAAGCGCGGGATGATGCTCAACTTTTTGGCATCTGTGAGCAAAGTGGAGAAAAAAACTTGCACATTACTATGGCAGGGATCGGCCTCAATGTCACAGCCGCTGTTGACTTCCCGTAGAGTAGCACTTTAGTTTTGTTGACCCTAGATGGACGATCGTCCGAGTCCGCCACCCGACTGGAAATTGAACTCGTAACCTTTCCACTGCGAGTCGATGAGCATCATGACGGCACCACTCGTCTTTGATGTATACGTCGCAGTGGTGAACCAAAAATTGTCTGAAGTCACTCGGATTACATGCCATTGCTGCTTATGCTCAAAATGGTCTTCAAATGAACGTAAATGTCACTGCAGGCCAGGAATGTAATATAAAATACCAAACAATTTACGTTGTCATGTCTGGATAAACAATCTATTTCTAATTAACACGTTTTCCCTCCAGTAAAAAAAAAGCTAATGTGCATGCCTACCAATGATTATGCCTGCAGACAACAGATGTATGCAAAGGTTTAAGCAGACAGCCTTGCCAAGGTACATTAAAAAGACCAATTGAATTCTAAAAAACAATCAAAGCCTTCCCCACATGCAAAATTCATACGGCATTAAGGCCCTTTGTTAAAGCAAGATCCGGTTTCTGTAAAGCCTCTGGAACCACATGACAATGACTTTGGTCGCGGGCAGAATTCCTCGACGGATGTTGCTTATCGGTAAAGTAGCAGAAATTTACAGAGACGAAATTAAAGGGGTCGACGGAGGTTGGAAGCTTTTGTCAAGTGAGACGGCGAACAACAACAACAACAAACATCTCTTGTAGATGGCGCTCTTGGCTCTGTTCGAATACCAAGCGATGCCGTTTCACCCGATTGTGAATCAAACAAGATGTTTGCAGTTGGCCCAGGCACGGCTCTCCCCGGAAAAAAAAAGAATTACGGAAAATTACGTTTGGCTTTTGTTTTTCACGAATGGCTGTTGTTGCAAATGTTAACGACGGATATAAATAACCACGGGTCATTGCGGGGGGCACTGTAAACTCGTAATTGTAAACGTACGCCCTCGTATAATAAATGGTATTATTGTAAAAAAACAACAACATAAATTGGAGTCTGTGATTTTTGTACATCCTCTGACTATATGAAACGTTGCACATTTACATTGCATAAAATGTTTCAGGTTGTGTGTTTTTGTTGAACCTGTGAAATGAAGGCTTTCATGCAAAACCAACAGGGCCGCTTAATGCAAAAATCGGTGCATTTCTCTTTTTAAAATGGCACAGACACAAGATGGGCATAATGCGCAAGAGATTGCCACTATGGCTATTTTTAAAATCGAAACCAAAGTACATTATAAATATTCTACACCATCTACGACGGCTTCATTCAAGCTGTATTTTAATAATTAATGTGCATCGGGGATAGAAGTGAGATCTTGCCTTGGTTTAAGTGATGGAAATGCATGTGTGCATGCAAGGCAATGGATGAGCTTTAGCCTTCCTGCATGCACACGGTACATCTGTGCAGTGCTCACAATTGCTGAGAATCTCGCTTGCGTAAAACACACTTTCCATTATTCTGTATTTTATATTTCACCGCGTGTAGTTTTATTTTTTTACCATAGCTTATTTTTCCCTTCTGATACAGATAATCCTGTAATTCTGTAAGGCTGCGTGGATACGATGCTGAGATGCGGACAAAGGTGCTTTGGGAAATGGCACACAAAGGGAAAAAATAAAAAAAACATCGCAGCAGTTGGGGGGGGGGGGGGGGGGGTTACTTGTGTCCAAATCCCAACTATTTCTGGGATGAAGTATGTTTTTGATTGTGCTCGCTGAATGATTGCACACTGACATCATAAAACTGAGCACGGGCTAACCGACACAAACCATTTTTAAATTATATGTTGCTGTACTTGGGGAGGAGAAAAAATTGAGCTTTTCCTCTTGTTGGGAGGGCTGAGTTATTGGCCCAGTCGATTTATACATTTGCCGGCGCTGACGCATGATTCGACCGATGATGATGATGATAACGTCGCTCCCGTGATTGTTGGCAACAACTCCTTGGGGCTCTCGATTGTCACGTGGCTATGTTTTCCGTGCCCGGTTAATTCGAGCGAACCAACGATTCAATTTTCCGGCAGTGTGTAATTTTTGTAAGGAGGGTAAACGATTCGAAATGCTGCATCGGGCTCTTGAGATGCCATCGCGGGGCTCGAACGGATATTGGCGGTGTCCCTCGCTGCCAGCGGGCCAATGAGCTGTTTGCTGCCACTGATCAAACACTCCGTCCCCTGTGGCTGAGGCTGGCGTTCGCCATCCAGAATTTAAAAAAGGCTCTGGGTGTCCCAACCGATCTTTGGCCAAAGAAATGAACACCGTATTTTTTTCGACTTGTTCAAATTTGAGCCCTGAGATTACAAATTGCGTACGCTTCAACAAGTCGAGAGGGGCGGCTTTGGAGACCGCTGGTGTTTTGTGCAGATGATTGTCAAGTTTATTGATGGTTAGTGTTTAAAGAGACCTCAACGTGGGTCACTGCAGAGGATGTGGGGTAAAGCTACGGCGATTGTAACGAGGGCCCAACTATTGCGAGATTTTGAGAGATGTGTGCATGTTAACAATTGCACGTATGTATTTTTTGCCACGACTATTTTTATTTGACCAGACAAGGCCCACTGAGCTATATGGACGGAAATGTATCGAGACCGCAGGGTGGCACAGTGGTAACACTTGTGTCTCACAGCAAGGAGGATCTGGGTTTGATTCCTGACTCGAGTGCAATTCTCTCAGGAGTCTGTATATTCTCCCTCTTCTCTGCATCATTTTCCTCTGGCTTCTCTGGTTTCATTACGTCGCTGAAATCATACAAAGCCATTGATGTCAGCCAAGTATCCTCAGGCAGGACCCTCCTGAAAAAAATAGTTTTTGGATTCGGTGTGGCTTTCTTAAATATGTAAGACTTCGGGAAATACGCACATGTATAAATGTGGGTTGTTCAATAAGTCATGCTCATATTTAACTGAAATGTTAATATAGTATGACCACACAGGGAAATAATAATACATCTCTTTGATGTATTGCAATACATTTTTTTTAGCAAATCCAACTTTTAGTTAATTGTCCCTTTAATTTTACAAGTAAAACGACATCTTGCTAAAAAGCTACTCTTGAGGTTGTGTTTTTTTTAGAGCTGACTGCATATAATTTCGGACATTATTAAGTTCCGTTGAAAAATGACAAGCTGAAAATTGCGCTAATTGCACGTAATCAGTATGCGTGCCTAGAAAGGGGGGGGGGGGTATATGAACGGTAGTCTGGAGGCACCAGACTTTGTTTTTCGAAGCCTGTGGGGAGCAAGGCCCATGGCGTTGACATCTGAATTATCAGACTTGCCACTGCTGGTGGGGAAACAGGCCTCCACTCTCGAGGGTGGTTTGACTTTCCACGCTGATCAGTCATCTCGGAGGAGGTGAGAGTAACAACAACAACAACCGCCATTCGCCACTAAGTGGCAGTGACGTCACCACGACGCTTGTGCCAGGCCATGTGCACCTTGAGGCCACGTGAAGTGTCGAACGCCCGCTGGCAGGAGGTCACGGGCAGACCCAGGTGCCACGGGTCGACTGACTGAGATGACTGAGATGACTGGCTGATGCACCACCTGTGCCCCCTACTGTGCCAACTTGCTGTGCTTTAGCCACCCGGCACTCCGCTCGTTGTTGTGGGAGTAACCACACTTTTGCACCACCACCGTGGCGTACCAACCTCTTAGTGGACATCCGTGACCCTCCTGGACATCTGGGATACAGGTGCTCGATAAGCTCGTCGGATTCCTCCAGAATAAATAATTATTGTGATTCTGACAAATATTCTGATATGGTAGATACACTTCTTCACAGTGGATGTTAAGGATCGCGTGATGTTGATTCGTTATAGATTTTTAAACACGGATATTTACGCGATTTAACCCCCCAAAAAAACTATTGCGGACACGCATTTTATTAACGCGATCGGACACACAAAATAAATTATGAATCGTAATATCGGTCGCGAAAAGCCTGAGCGTGTTAAATAATTTACCCTTTGATGTCATTCGAAAAAGGGAGCACAGTCGGTCATGTGTGCCGGTGACACCGGCCCAATTTTCCAGACTCGGAAATTACACCGCAAATTACCCAGTTGGCTTAAAATCACATGGCACAAACGCCCCCTCGCGTGAAACTGCCAAAGAGTTTCCTGTACCCAGCCGTGTCAACAGACCGCCTTCGTGGTAGCGTTGACAGCCTCTAAGAATGACGTGAATACCAAATACAGGAGGCCCTTTTGCAGCGAGGTGAAACCTGAGCGCCCTCTGCCTGGTTCGTGCAATGATTCTTCTGTCACCTACGCGTTTATCATGACGATGATGACGACGATGACGACGACGGATGCCTAATGTTCTCGTGATTTGATTTGATTCGGTTCCTCCATCGTTGGCAATCCGAGTCGTGAGCCAGTGTGAGCCTGTTTAGGTCGTCGGCTCCGATGAGAACCGGCTGAGAGGCGGGAGTGGCCGCTGAGGCTTAGGGACATGATCACCGTACGACGGAGGAAATTGTACGGGTCTAACAAATCACGGTTGATGGGCACACTAAGGTACACATCGGTTTTCTCTGCACGAGAGTCTCCTCAGGATTCTTATTCCTAGGATTTATTTAAGGACCGTTTGATAGACAGTATTGTTTAATGCGGTTTAAACATTTCGGTGTGGGGCAGTATTGCAGTGGTTAGCACGCTGCTCTATGAACCTGGTAACTCGAATTTGATTCTTGGCCACAGCTGCTATCAGAACTGGTCCTGCCCTCCTCCCCCATCACCAACCTGCACTTGACCAGCGTGGTGAAGTATAGTCAAACAATTAAATCTTGACTTAAAGCTTTCGCGACTGCAGGAATTCATATTCTTGGATCTTTCGGTAAAGTCACGTAGATCGGTTTTTGTTATTTTCTTTGGACCTTTCTATGTGACTTTACCGAAAGACCCAAGAATATAAGAGTCAAACAATTCCCATGACCAACACGGTGTGGGGAGGCCTTCATCCACGAGTGGCTTCATTTTCTATTTAAAATTTTTCTAATGTAGCTTACATGTATCTATTTGATGTTAAATACAAGGAACAAAAAATATAGAACCTCGTGCAATATGTTCATAATTTCAACGTCGCTCACATTTGCTAGGTAACTGACTAAACACATTTTACAGGTAATGCCACTGGTCCTTCACAAGCCAAAGCTGAGGCCCGTATTGACCACTATGCAAGCGGGTGGCCAATGCGCCACAGTGCAATAATTAGGGAATGGAAGACGAGTGGGCTGACGCTTCCACTCGAGAAAAACAAACTACTAAACATAAATTCCCAACGCACCAATGACTCACAAACTACTGTACGCAGCAGCAGCAGTTGGCGGTAGTGCTAAGCGCACGTCGGATGGACGTGCGACGAAACAAAACAAGGAGGCTCTAGGGGTATGATGGATGGGCAGACGGGCGAGCGAGTGGATGGGCGGACGAACGGACGCGGGGTGGGAAGATACAGAGACGGACAACAGCGTGGGAGGGTGACTGAGCGGATGGGCTAATGGACATGCGCTCGCATGGACTGATGAGCGGGCACACTGAGATGTCACGGGGTACAGCGGGTGGGCACATCCAGCAAGTCCCTACCTTGTTTGTGATGTGAGGCCTCGAGGGAAGAGGCACTTGGCCACACTCTCTCGTACTTTGGAACGGCTGGGAGCGTTCAGGAGATACACGTTAGCTTCTTATTTGTTGTGCATCTCGCCGTGTGTGTGTGTGCCGCACGTGAGTGTGTAATGTGTGCAACGGTGCGAGCTATATGTATATATCCGAATATACTACCGGCATTGCTGAAAGTAATTCCAATGTTATGTAACTATGGCGAATGTTATAGTCGTTCCAGGGCTCTAAAATTAAACAAAATAAGGCACAGAAACTTTTTTTGTTTTTTCTGCCTGTGCAGTCATGTAACATATATTTGCCAAACCATTATGATTTAGGTGGTAAGGTGCAGATTTTTAAAAAATAATT
This sequence comes from Lethenteron reissneri, assembly GCF_015708825.2. NCBI lineage: Eukaryota > Metazoa > Chordata > Hyperoartia > Petromyzontiformes > Petromyzontidae > Lethenteron > Lethenteron reissneri. The sequence continues at coordinate 9,140,992 of NC_083826.1, read as the reverse complement.
AGACTACATAAGGATTTTCAAACGTCTTCATACAGCTTTAAAAAAAAATGTTTTATGCATTTCTTGCTTTGAAATTGATATGCGGTAAAAAGGGATTTATAAATCATCAGCCTACCACTTACATCGGTAGGTTTGGCAAGTAAAAAGATGTAGACAGAAGAGTGATACATGTAATAGATGTAATCGATCATTTCCTACTAAAACAAGTGGGGGAAGTGATCGGTATTTATCAGTTGGGTCAGATTCAGATGTTGGTAAATGGAAATTAAAAACAAAATTTGGCAAAACATTTGTCTGTCCCAGTGGTTGTCTTGTGGGGCCTCTGCTTCACAAACCTGCATTGACTAGTGTGGTGAAGTATGGTCAAACAACCCCCCGCACCACTGACACGGTGTGGGGCGGAGACCTTCATCCAGCAGTGGATTGACAAGGGGCTCTACGTTTTTGTAGTTTTATTCTATTATCGAAAAACGTTGTGTAAAGAATTCGAGCACTTCTCTCCAACTAGAATCGGGGGGGGGGGGGGGGGGGCGGTGCAATCGACGTCACTCTAGAGCAGCGCTGGCCTGACGGGGAGACCAGCGCCGGTCGGTCAATAATCACCGACCGGCGCCGGTCGGTCAATAATCACCAACCGGCGCCTTTGTGTTCCAATTCGGTGACAAGCGTCACATGCGTGACGTTGCCTCCGCCCAACTGGAGCCAATGGCCGCTGCCTCCGTTTCCTCTCTGACCGCCGCTGACCCGCAAGTTCAATCGAGTGAAAGCGATGTGCGTCGGCCAATATCTGGGGGAGGGGGTGGGTGGCGTCGGAGATTGGCCTACGATGTGCGGTGTTCATTGATCATCCCAAAAAAAAAATGAAGCGGCTTAAATTTATTATCTGCAGTGCGCAGGTGAAGATAAAATCACTAGCTTGCTCGAATGAAAAAAATTAAACCTGTGCTGGTATTCGCCAGCCCTTTCATGAAACCATTCTGGACAATGAATCGTGTTCACCATTAAGACTCAGCGGCTCGTAAAATTACAAAGTAATGTGACGCTCACTTTAAACTATTACGGGTTATTTAAAACAATGTTGCTGTTATTGTAAAGGCACATTATTTTCCCTCTAATTAGCAAAGGTCAATGTTTGTCAATTTGCATGGTAATGAGGTTGTGTGAATGTAATAATACACTGAATGAATGGATGGATTATGGGTAGTCAACACCTACATTTCATAATTTACGTACTCTCAATGAATGTGGAATGTGTATTAATTTTAGATATCAAATCAACTTATGCTCACGTTATGATACATTATTTAGTTTATGTTATTCATGAACAACCTACATCGTTCATATTTTGGCTACATATTGTCTCTCGTGTTTGCATAAACAGTGCTTTACAAATATTGGTGCGAGTGGAGAACAATTCGCAGAATGTGTTTGTTATCGTGTTGCATTTGTAAACGATCTGTTTTCGTCCTTTGCGGTTTATATTTTATTTAACTCCTAGCGATGTTGAAAAAGCATGACAATACAGATACAATGTCTGGTTTTCCTTTCCCATTTTCCAAAATGCAAGTGACCTCACCTCCAAAGTTGCCACCAAGCCCATCTGTGGACAGAGACAGGTTAGTTCAGTTGAGATTTCATATCCAAGTCACATGGCATGGGTTTAATGACTCGTAACATTCCACAACTTGTGCATCGCATGTCAACAAAACCACCAAGCATGGCTGGACGAGGGCCCTCCTACGCCACACGGGTCGCAAAGGTCATATACAAAGGTCAGAAACATTGAGCAATTACGGGTTGGTCAAGGTGGCAATCATAGGTGCGAGAGCATAGAAGTACAGTACAACCACATACATTTACGTGTAATATTCTTGGCTGCCCGCTGCTGCCCAATATGTGGCCCTGTAGGTGCCGAGGACAACCTGGCGTACATGATGGTCACCCATCCAAGCACTTTGCGGGCTCAACTCTGCTTAGCTTCAAGCTCTTGAGATCAGGTGTGTTCTGGTTGATTTGGTCGTCGGAGAAACAAAGGAACATCTGTCCAAAACAGGCACTTCGGATACTTACACTAGGCCCGGTTTTCATAGGCGAGCATCAACACGTTCCTCCTGTCAGACGGACTCATGATAGCTGATTGAAAGTTTACCTTTTTTCAATTGCCTATTTGGAACACCTCGCACACAAGAGGTGTCAAAACCCAACAGCAGGCATGTGTCACGATTCATTGATTTACATCGACTCTTCTTACCCTCCCAGATGCATGCATTGAATTATAGCAAATCATAATCGGTTATTTGTTATTCATAAAAATTATCATCCCAACATTCCCTCGGGCTAACAGTGATAACAATTACATATCGTTATGTTAACTAGCTCATACTCACAGGCCCTTTGGATTGCACCCGTTGGGATTGCACTCCCTCGTCGAGGAGGCCGCTGTCCTCCTATCTTACAGCTACATGCTAATTTCTCACATTAACATCACGATAATCTCTCACATTAACATCATGCTAATCTCTCACATTAACATCATGCTAACCTCTCACATGAACATAGCCACTTCCGTGCCCTCGTCGAGGAGGCCGCTCTCCTCCTATCTTACAGCTACATGCTAATTTCTCACATTAACGTCACTAGCCCCAGCCACTTATTTATGACCCTTGGGCTACACCCATTTCAAACCTTTTAAAACAGTCAGCCTCAGCAGCAGACCATGCTTTCCCACCTGATGATGGACGCTTGTGTTGCGCCCGAAACGTCGTGATTTATTTTATTTTCTACCTACGTGACTTTACCGAAAGAACCAAAGAGTATGGATTCCTGCAGTCACGAAAGCTTCAAATCAAGATGGTCTAGCTCGTTATGTTTATTTGTATTTGCATTTGAGTTGATATTTAGTACACATTTGCCAGCTGCGTAAAACTCTCAGCCTTTTCCCACTTGGTTTGCTTTTAATGAAGTGACATCACTGTTGGAACAAAACGACCCAACTGGTAATTTGTTTAAAATTCATTATAACTTCTAAACTATTTCTGTTACACTATCCTTGCAAATTATAATTGTTCGTTTCATCTGCGCTGCAACAGAAATTCAAAAAAATACTTTCGGTGTCGTATGCAGAACAAAATATCCCAGCAGATGGCACTCAAGAGATTCTCGAAAAAAATTGCGACTCCAGATGAAGAATGGCACGTTCGCCATACGGATGACAATTGTCAGCAGCAAAATGATGAATATGTAAAATATGAATACCAAAATAATAAAATATTATTAAAGCCAACAGCGATGAGTTGAGTGGTGCCATGCTGTGCCCAAGTGTCAATAATGCTTCAATTATTTAACGAATGCAAGGACCCATTATAATGGAGAAGGCAAACAAGCATATGGTGAGTGGCTATGTATGGTGCTAAAGAAGTTCAACGCACATACATCAAACACTTTCCACCGGACCCCCCCACCCCCACCAATGTTATCAGGTCAGCCAATCTGTCAACTTGGTCACGCTATTTTAAATTCATAAACATCCAATTACCGGGTCGGTATTCACTCTGCCGTCACAGTCTCTTGCAGCGTTATTAAATGATCACGGTCAGCATCTTTATTCAGATGGGTTAATTCTCTTTCTCTCTCTCTCGTTATTACAATCAGTGTGGCTTTGATCTCGGGGTGGGAGGTTGAGGCTCTTGGGTAGCTCGGCTGACTGAGCTCACGAAAATATTTACCCCTGGGGGGGGGGGGGGGGGGGTGCAGGGGGGTTGTAGCGGGGGGGGGGGGGGGGGATAAAAAATATTCCACGAGAAATTAAGCCCTGGTCATTCTTAATCATTTTTTATCCACTAACAGTCACCACTCACTCAAATAAAATGACATTTGATTGACGGATATGTTTAACACTGCGAGGGGGGTGGTGGCAGTGAGGAAGCGCAGTGGTAAACACTCGCGCCTCGCAGCAATAAACGCCTGGGTTCGATTGCCAAGTTTGGATGTGCTTCCCCCTGTTCTGCACGGATACCCTCTGAGTTCTCTGGTTTTCCTCCCAAAGCCAGAATTTTTTTTTTTTTACAATGTAAACTGGTAGTGGTCAAACATCCCAATGCTGGAAATTTACCTGCAAAAATTACTCAATCGGGAGTTCACATGAAGCCAAAAGTTTGGCGGGACCCTCCTGAAAAGAAGAGTCTTGACCCTTTTCTTGAGTGAACGAGCACAAGAACAACAAACAACAACAACCAACTAACAACGATGACTCACTTTGCTTACCGGTGTTGGCTGTGCACTCGTTGGGCATGCCGTTAGGGTACGGGAGGTAGGTGCCCGCCTTCCACAGGCGCCCGCGGTATCCGCGCTTGCACTTGCCGCAGTCGGAGCCTGTCGTGTTGTGCTCGCAGTCGCAGAGCAGCTGACCCTTTTCAAATTTGCACTCCCTGGCGTGCAAGTTGCACGTGCACCTTGAGCGGCGGGAGAGGGCGGAAAGGTTGGGAGAGGACCGTAGCAACGCGCACACACAAGAGACAAAGGTAAAAGGAGCAAAGGGTAGGCTCACAGACTGTCAGGGCAAGTGCTGTACAGCTCGCCGACGTCTTGTCGAGGTTGCACCGTGCGCGTTGTCTCGCGCTTATCTCCACATGCTGGGAGCTTCGAGAGGAACTGAATTGAGGGGCCGTAGTTCCTCGCTCGGTAAAGTAGCGCTGGTTGCTGCTGCTGCCTCCTCTACTCGGGAGAAAAGGGCTGAAGCCTCCGTAGTTCCTGAAGAAGCTCTCGGCACGCGGAGACAAAAGCGTCCTGACGTCGTGCCGCAAGTCCACAACACGCGGTGACAACCCGCAGATGCCGTTCGTTTGGGCAGCATCCCTCCAGGCCACCGCTTGTGTCTCCCCCAGCGCCGATATTCGCACGCTCTCTCTACTCGCTTCTTGCTCGCACGCAAAACAAAATAGTGCATTCAGCTTCGTGCCTCGTAAGACAAAGTGCCGTTAACAAGTGCCAATTGAGGCCAGCACCACAACCAGACGCTTTACGTCACCACGGTACTAGTGCCCATTGACTGCATCAAGTACTCGCTTAAGGCCGAGTCAACCTAGGGGGAGACCGACAACTCCGATTAGCACGGTTGGCTACGTAGGGTGCGAAAGAAGTTCAACGTACAGTACATACAGGTTAAGATGGCACTTGGCACTCATGCTATACATCGCGTGGAATCAAAGACTCTGAGCAGGGCTTTAGTGCAGTGTGAGAGTCAACGCAAGACTCCTGAGCCTTTGAAGTAGTTTCCGTGCTGTTGGCAAAGCATTCATTGAGGCCGCAATGGTGGACAAAGGGAATTGTGTAGCCAGCACCGTACTGTGTGTATGCGTGTATGAATGTTCAACTTCTTTTTGCACCGTACGCAGCCAACCGTGAGAATCGGAGGTGCACAACCGCTGCTCAACTTTGTTCCTCCAATTCCGATGATCGGCACAGTGCACCAGGTACTCATTCAAGGCGGAGCTGGAAGGCGGAGGGCAAGTACGAGCCCAGGTGCCGCTTGCCACAAAAATGTTATTTGTCGCTGAGAAGTGAACAGCAGATTTTAGCGCAATGCACGAATCACAGTGCCACTGTCTTTGACACTTACAACAACAATCACCGTCATTTGCCAATAAGTGGTGGCGACGTTGCTATCGGGGTAGAGGTGCACCGAGAGGCCAAGACGTGTCAAATGCTCGCTGCGTGGGAGGTCAGCGGCACAGACCCCAGGCGTTACGGAAATTTACCGAGATGACTGGCAGATGTTTAGACGCACGCGCGCGTGGCACGGTCAAACAAGCGTCCGCCGCGCGCGCAGGCTCAACGACACGAGCGGGGTCAACGACAAGCACGGGGTCAACGACACGCGCGGCTCTGGAAGTTCCGGGCACCGTTGCGCCGTCAGCGAATGAAAGTCGCGGCCACTCGTGCATAGACGAGGATTGTCTCCAATTTCGGATGCAATCACCCCACCCCCACCGAGCGTCCCCTCGGCACTCGCAACAAACCGCGGCGTCTGCGCTCGGGCATCAACGTGCCGGCCACTTCGTTTGGCGCGCGCACGATCCTGCCGGGGAGCCGCGTGCACGTGCGGACAACGCGCACCTGGATACATGTTGATGGCGGCATTACCGCCACCGTCATCCGTGCATGCGTGCAGGCGCTCCCGTGGCTACGACCCAGCGTGCCCTTGCCTTTTGCCTCGTGACGCTCCTTTGTATGTCCCCCTCGAAACTGCGGCGGGGATAAATTGCAGCCACAACTCGGGAGGTGGGGGTGGTGGGGGGCGCACACTCGGGTATCTTGTTGTGCACCACGAGGCTCCTCAATGGCCTCACGCAGCTCGTGAACATGTCGCCGTACGCCAGAATGGAGCGGCCTATTTTATGCATCGCGGCATGAGTCACCATCGGCCGCGGTAAAAATAACTGCCGGGTGAAGCCTCCTCAAGCCGAGCGTACGGTGTGTAACAATCCGCGTCGCACGTGCAAACGAGGTCATTTTTTGTTGTTGCGATTATGGTGCATAGTGGCTGTTCGATTTGTTTTATGTTTTCTAAAAATGCACTTGAAACGGGAAGAGCTGTGCTTTTCACTCAAGAGTAAAAGCTAAAGGCACAGCCCTGCAATTGCTTGCTCGCAGCACTGCTGCCAGAAGAGGGATCTCTAGAGAGTCCCTCTGGAATGTATTCGGCCTATTCCTCAACGTGAGCGAGACATCTCTGATGTGCGGGGGTAAGCATACTTGGGACAGATTAAAATTTCGTTTCCCCCCCCAATTATTTTAACCGCCACGCCGGGAGAATTATCCGAACCCGCAACCTCTGCATTGCAAGTCCAGTGCGCTAACCGTTACACCGCAGCTACAACCGCCTACTTAAGTCGACAGTGTCTGATGGTAAAAATATCTGCCAAGTTTTGTTCGAGCTCGAGAATGTCCGATTCCTGTGTCCACGGTGCTGTTGCCAATTGTGTATGAGATGGCACAGAGCCACTCCGGTGTGACTGCCCAACACAGCAGACTTGCACGCTCTCATTTTTCTTTTCTTCAGGATGAATAAAAATCGCCGATTTTGTGATTCGAATTCATGCAAATATAAACGCGGCCCGCACTGGCGAAACATCGCATTGGTCAGGAGTGATCTTCGCTCTCTCTTTCATCGCGACGATACGAATCGAGTGATAAGCGCTCGCGTTTTTTACTGCTTCTAAATATGATTTCGGTGAGCCGAGTCATTGGGCCATTTAGGAAGCAAAAGAAAACGGCTATTTTTCAAAGCCTGTCAATTGAAGGGCTGTTCAAAGAGTCGTCTTAAAATAGGGCAATTTTATCAGTAGTAGTATTATTATTATTATCATCATCATCATCATCGAGCGCGTAACAAGTGCTAAAACACTGTAATGCTCTTTCATTCATTCGCGTGATGCTCACGGAAGTGGGCGCAGTTGCGCTGATTATCCGTGTGAATGATTGCGGCGTAGAGGGCACGTGGGAATTGAGCTTCTGCTCCTTGGGATGTGTGTAGTGAAACGATACAAATGTAGATTATTATTCATTGATATAGCCCACAAGGAGCTGCGGCTCACATGGAGCCTGTGAAAGGGCTGAGGAAGAAATACATAATGCCAAATTCCACGGATTATATGGCGGCGCTGGGTAGAGGAAAATACACCTTCCAAACTTGTGCTCGGTGTGAATAACATTACACAAATCTGTTCTCTCTCACGCACAGCTGCCAGATTGTAAGATGCACCCTCAACTTTTAGGTTTAAAATGCGTGGGGAAAATGCGCTTCATAATCTAGAGAATATGGTAACAACTATCCCTTTTCTCCAATAGGTGAAGCGAAACGAAACAGTGTTCTTATCAATATTTTCCCATTTTTTGTATTCTATATTTTTATTTTATTGTGGGTTTGAAGCCATCAAAAAAAAAACTCGTTATGTTTGAATGTTATGTGCACGCGCATTTCCTCAGTTTATTTCCTGATTGTCTTCGGGAGATCAAGCGTTGTCGCCTATTTCTGCGTTAAATGTTTGTGTCTGGAGGCCCATTACGCTTTCCGAACGCCGCCACGTGTTCATATAAATAGTTTAAATCTCACGTGCTGCTGCTTTGATCTCAACAAGAGTCGTAAAATCCATCACCGACACGATGGCAATGCGTGTTGTTATCTTAGAAAAAAAAAATCCGGAAAATAATTTGACGCTGTGTTCAAGAATGCTTCGATACCTAGACATCTAGTGGCGTGGATTTATTTAAACAAGGTGCTCTGAATATTTTTGTTGTTGCTTGGTTACAAGTGTTTAATGAAGGCAAATGTAGAAATGTTTTACTCTAATCACTGTAATTATTTGCAGTGTTAACACGAGTAATGTAAACATATTTAACTTGCATTCAATAGCATAACCCACGTGTTTTTTTTTCTCGGCATACACTGCTGCTCGCTGTTTGCAATTTAAAGCATCCATATTCATTTCGGGGTGGAGCATTTGTGTACAGTGGTAGCGTGCTGCACTATGAACCCTGCGACCTGAGTTCAATTCGAGGCCATGGCTAAAATCAGCAGCAAGGGATATCAGAACTGCTCTCATCCCAACTTCACAGACCCGTACCGACCAGCAAGGTGAAGCATGCAACAAAAAAACCCACGAATTACAAAGTGTGGGGCAGCCTTTGTCCATTGGTGGATTGAGAATGAATGGATTTTTATTTACTCAAACAATCTTTTTTTAAATTAACATGAAAAGATCGGTCACTTGACGAGTTTTGGCAGATCGAATATGAACTTGAATTCTCATGCGCATTTTAGGAAATTATGACAATCGCAAACGAATGTGACATATAAACTTTGAGCATACAAGAGTTTGTTAGTCACATCACATCAAACTTCTCTGCTGTGATAATAATAATAAACATTTACAGAACCTTGTCAATACACTGTATTATTACCTAAATGGCCTCATATTTGCAGCTGTTCAGACCCGTGCATACGCTTTGCTTGATTTCCGTAGCGTAAAGCACACGGGCATTCCAGCGTTGGCTAATGAAACTACTCGTAATGTAGAAAGCCCACTATTAGGCCGTGAAGTTTGGATCAGTGCTGAGTATGATTAATAATCCTCCAGCCCGCAATCTGTGTATTCGCGTGAAATAAAGGGAAGGCGCAGAAGAAACTAGACCAAATGAGCAACAGCAAAAAAAGGGCAAAATTGCATTTTGTATGTTATTCTGGGCACAAGGGAAATCATTAAACCGGGGCTGCACAGAAATCTTCCTCTTGGGTATGAAATGAAGAGAAGGGATCATAGTGAGCGGGAGTTGTTTTGTCTTTGGTTTTTGTTTCTGCTTTAAAGCCCTTGGAGGGATGAGCCGTGATACTGTCTTGCATCCTCATGTTTGCATCTCCCACCTCTTGAGTCCAAAAACTGCTGTGAAGAATCACTTTCCGCGAATGATAATTGCTCTGATTAGGGCTGGCATATGCAAGATCGATGTTTGACGTCAAGATAGCAATTGGAGATGAGTCGTGTTTGGTGTTGCCACGTCTTGGGGTGCATAAAACTGGGACACAGCACGACGAGAAGAAGAAGAATATTAATCCATACCAGAAGAGGGGGAGAACTACATTTAAATGCATCGTCTTGAGCGGCGCATTATTATTGCGCAGCTTACAATAACCGAGACTTTTAACGCCCTGGGAAGACTTTCCAGAATTTCCCAAGATAGCTACCTCATAAAGAGGACGGTCATGGGAAAGCCAGGACAGGTGGTAACCCTCGTTGTGTTGGTAGGGTGGGTTGGCACGGGCCATGGTACAAGGAATTAAATAGGGTGGCCCCCCTTGTCCAATTGCATCCCCCCCTCCCCCCACCTTCTTTATAACCCGGTGCCCGGGCCCCTTTTGCCCATCGGCCTTGGTAAAGTTCCGCCACCTGCCCACTCAATAGCTACCCCACTGCCGGTTGGCTGGGTTGCAATGGATTGTTTGAAAATGCAAAAATAAAAGGAGGTTCTCATTACTTAAACATGCATTGAACGGTGCTCGTCTCTGTTTGAGACCCTAAGCCACTGGTCAAATTCCACATTTGCTATGGCAGGGGCCATTTGTATTGTCTTTCAAAAGGGCAACCGGTGCCGATTTTGATACAAATTGGTGGAAATTCAAATGAATCGGTGTAAATTTAAAATGAACTCCGACGATAGGGACGAGACTCAATGGAAAGACAACCACTGCCGACTTCCCACAAGGTGGTGCACGTATTGACGCCTGATGGATGGTAGGCTGAGCAGATCCACAACAGGAATGCGAACTCGCGGGCCTTCTGAATGCGACTCGTGATTTGTGCCACGCGGCCCCTGAGCTGGATATGCGGCGTGAAAACCCCACCGCTAGATTCCTCGCGTCTTGTTCAATTGAAAGCAGGTAATCACCCCCCCCCCCCCCCATGTTAAAAGAAAAGGTGACTTATTTTATTCTAGATTTGAAGCTTTCGTGACTGCAAGGATTCATATTCTTAGGTGTTTTCGGTAAAGTCACGTAGGTAAAAAATTAAAATTAATAAAAGTAAAATAAAATAATTTTAATGTTTTAATGTTTTACCTACGTGACTTTACCGAAAACACCTAAGAATATGACTTATTTTAGTCGTCTTCTGATGACGTTTTTTTATATTCATGTGTAGCCGTGAAATGCAACGACAAAAAGCAAGTGCCAGCGGTGACATTAGAGAAATATATGCGCTGACAACAGACTATATGTAAGAGAGCACACACGCTTAACATCTTACCAAGAATACCGGGCCATGCGTCTCGGTTTCTCGTCTTATCTTGACCTTCACTACGGTCAGTTGTTGTTGTTGTCGTTTCCTAATAAATACCGCCACGTTTCAAAGGTGGCATGAATACACCGCCTTGCGACTGTGCGCTCTACGCGTTTCGTTCATGAACAAGTCATCAGTATGAGCATTGTTCAAATTGTCGTCATAATACACTATTACTCGGTATACGGTGTATAAACCCTGCTGCCGCTGTTGAAACAGTGGTACAGGTTTGTTACATCCTCCTGCCACCAACGCCTCGCTCCACAATGTAAGTGGTTGCACTGCAGTTAGTCAATCCGCAGGTCATGTGTGGCGGGGTCAAGTGTGGGTACTGCCAACGTCTCCAAGACGTCCTGGCCAGCGTGGAAGAGTAGGCCGAAGTCCACTCTTCTAGGGCGAGCTCCCTCGTGTTGACACCCTTTCAGTCGGCGCATGGTTTTCTGAGTTACAGGGCGGGGGGGGGGTTCTTTATCATGAACCCCCCCCCCCTGTAACTCTTAATACGTGTATTAGACTGCGGTCTATTTAGAAGGTGAACTTCAAACGCGATTGCGAGTCGAGTGAGCCAGCGACGGGACCCATTGTGAGCCATTGCAAATGAGATCGGCCGAGCATCTCGGTGCGTCTGTGTGGGACACCGCCTGCATGCGCGCAACAAAGCAACGACGAACATCAATGACTGATGTTTGGAATGAAATCAAATGAGTCCCAAACATGTATTCCTCTGATGATGTTAATTCAATCACAAAAGAGCACTGAAGTGCAAATGAAATCTATTTATACAACACAAATGAAGCATTAATAGAAAGAAGTGATGTTATTCACCTAGATTGATATGGTTATATAATGCCGGTTATGATGTCAGAAATGGAGACTGGATGTGGGGCTAACACAGGGAGATGCATTCGGTGTTTCTGGTTTAATATTAATCGGTACGTTAAGATATTCATGATTTGGCCATGATTGTTACCTCTTGCTAAACTAAACTATTTTATTCACCAGGTAATGCCCACTGGGCTATTAGCTCTTTTTCAGAGGCGACCTGACCACACATGATAGTTCATAAACGCGGCCTAGATCACATGTCGACATTCATAGGAGCAGCCAAATAATACAGAGGAATGTTTCTAAATGTGGAGGGGAAAAAACCAGAGGACCCGGACAGAAATCCACAGGGCCATGGGGAAGAACACGCAAACTCCAAATATACAGCGATCAAACCCAGGAGCTCCTTAGCAGCAGGCGAGGGAGATAACCGCTCTCCACCATGAGTGAGTAATTAGGAAGCCTCAAAAGATGACAAAATTCGGATGAAAGCCTCCCCACGCCGTGTCGGTCCTGTGGGTTGTTCGACCATGTTCCATTACACTGGTCAGTGCCGGGTTAGTGAAGGTGTCACCTAAGATTGGTTCAGATATCACTCCTACTGTATGTTTGGCGTGGCCGGTAATCAAACTCAGGTGGCCGGGTCCATAGCGCAGCGCACTAACCACTGCACTATTGTTAAGTTCCAATTTGGATAAGGTCCGAAGTTTGTGAGTCAGTGTCAGCTGACTGTTGCATCTCTCGCGCCGCTGAGGCTGCAGATACCTCATCTCCCGTGCCCCCCCCCCCTCCCATAGCCCAGCCCAAAGTCAAACAGCCAGATTCACCGTCCAGTTAATTTTCACACTTTTTGTTGAATTCCAGTTTTATCTGGAACTAGCAGGAAGCCTGCAATCCCCCTTCCCCCCAGCATCTCTCCTTCCCCCCACACCCCTCCTCGCTCTCTGCTCCCCCCTTCTCGGGCGGCAGAGTGCTGGGTGATAAGTGAACTTTTTCGGCTACGGACACACATGTGTGACGACACATCGTTGCACTCAACGGCGTCTGCCACTTCCCCAACCCCCCGTGCCCATCCCGCGGCTCAAACAAGCGACGGGCCGCGTGCCTCCCGGGCGATATTTGGCCCTGAAGGCAGTAAACCAACAGCTCCGATACCGTATGCGTTGGTTCTTTCGGTAAAGTCACGTAGATAGAAAAATAGACTGCCAGTACACTCACCGAGGTTAAGAACCAGGCTACAGTCTACATTATAGACTTCCAGTACACTCACCCAGCTTAATAACCAGGCTACAGTCTACATTATAGACTACCAGTACACACACCCAGCTTAATAACCATTGCTACAGTCTACATTATAGACTGCCAGTACACTCACCCAGCTTAATAACCATTGCTACAGTCTACATTATAGACTGCCAGTACACTCACTGAGGTTAAGAACCAGGCTACAGTCTACATTATAGACTGCCAGTACACTCACCAAACTGAACAACCAGGCTACAGTCTACATTATAGACTGCCAGTACACTCACTCCGATTAAGAACCAGGCTACATTATTTTTTTATGTTTATTTTTATTCACTTTTTTATTTTATTTATTATTTTCCTTCTAACTTCGTGACTTTACCGAAAGAACCAGCTCCTACACCGAGTGACGTGTGCTTCTACAACAACAACAACAAAATCTGCTGCGCCTTCTAACTGCGAGCAATTAACCTTGCACTGTGTTGCGCTAAGCGACTGGAACCTAAAGCGGTGGGGGTAAACAACAACAACAACAGAAGATGCGTCTCGTGCTGGATCCGCGGCCCCCCATCTGTCTGCCTGCCAAGCTCCAATCCCCAAACCGCGAGCTCCGATTGGCTGCGTTTGGGGCTCGCCGGCTGATTTCGTAATCCCCGCGTTCGCCACCAGAGTCGATCCCCCCCCCACCTCTTCTCCCGCTTGCGGCCAAGATCTTAGAGCACCTCGCGAGAGATGGAGAGGTTGGGAGGGGGTTGTGAATGAGGGGGAGCCGTGCCGATAGCTTCGCCTTGCAACCGCGTGCCCTCTGCGTCTGCCTGTTTAATAATGCTCCCCCCCCCCTGCACTTAGCGGCTGGTGCCGCCACCACGCCCGCACCCCCCCTAATGAAGTTGCCGGTCGCCCGCCTTGTTCGTGTGCCAGCAGCCTGTTTAATAATCCACGCGTGATGCAGCTCCCGCTAGAGAGAGGTGGGGGGGGGGCGATTGTGGAGGTGACATAGAGAGGATGATGGGGATGGGGCGATGGGGGTTCGAGACGCAGTGTCAGAGAGAGAGAGAAGCGGGGGGGGGGGGGGCAAAGCAACATCGCTTATTTAAGGGACAAGGGAGAAATGACTTCGCACGACCGTCTGTCGTGATGTCGGGGCACGTGCTTAATGATTTATTTACAACAATTACTTATTCATAGCTTCTCGGAAAAGCCACAAACACCTATTTCAATCGAGCCGTATGCAAATCAAAAGGGGGGTAGGAGAAACTCCCCCTCCCCCCTTCCCCCCTACAACGAGCAGAGCCATAGCAAATAGACTTCACTTTGAATCAACGCTGACTAAAAACATCACGTGTGAAATTTGGCTCTAAGAAATGCTGTCATGTGCACAATATGTACTGTATCGTGAAACAAAACATGCCTTCGTGGACTTAGCCAAGCTATCGCGTATTTATTGATTAGTTTTAATTTGCGCTTTCTAAATGCCACGTGTAATTTCGAAGTGACGTTTCTCATCGTCGGGTTTATGCTCTTTGATGCCTCATTCGACGAAAGATACGACATTTCGAAACAAAGGAAGAGTCAATTAGATGTTTAAGACAGTCTCTCAGTAAAATGAGCGCCCGAAATTTTAACTCTCAAAAGGTTTGGCATGTTGTGGATATAATCTGTCGAAAGCCATTAGCAGGGTACTGATTTTCTAATTTAGGTCTCCCATGAGGTATTGAACCAATGGCCTTTTGAACTCATTTCAGATTCTGTAGCCACAAGATGACTTCGTTAGTCTCCTACACATCATACAAAATAAGCTTTAAAACGTGCACATCTGACAGCCGTGAAAAACAATCTCGCAAGCCTGCCTGCCTGCGGGGCGCGCACGAGACTGATATTAAACCAGAGATTCGTGCGCTTAACTCAACATTCAACAGGGTCACCTACACATCGTCACTAGGTTACTGGGGGTGTCAAAGACAAGCATTTCGCTTTGTTGTTCACCCTCCTTAGAAACGTAGAACAGGTCCAGGAATGTATTTGAGAAGAACAGACCCCCCCCCACCTCCCTACCTACCCCAGCCCGACATTGATTTCTGGGGCAACTGATTTCGTCTAACACTATCTGGAATCCATTCTTCTAATTACAATCACCGGGAAAGTGCATTTTTGTAGCACCTTTCCCTAGACGCGCGTAAATGAACTCCTTGTAGCTATTACACACCGTTTGGTTCGGCCCGCATTGGACGTGACGGACACATCGCTGCTGCTGCTGTTGTTGTTGTAACTTCTCAACTACTCCATTGCGCGCAAGAGCAAACATCCCACCATATGTTCTGCATAGGCGGATGCGGTTCGTAAAGGTCCATTGTTTATCAGGTTTCGCGTGTTGTCCGTGCACAACCACATCGCCCAGATTGCCCCTTGCCTCGTCATGTCTCGCGAGTTGGGTTTGAGCGTGGAGAGCGTCCGGTGTGGATGGGGGCGACCACCATGCACATGAGGTGCACAATCGGCGTTAAAGGCTGCGCGGTCCACGTGGTGGGCAGTAGAATAAGTCCGTGCAGCAATATCCATCGTTGGACTGCATTTCTATGCTCTCTGCTTTCACCCAACCCTCACTGGCTAGCGTGGTAAAGTATGATCAGGTACACCCCCCCCCCCCCACAAAAAAACCAAACTCGTGCGACGTGGGTAGGGCCTCATCCAGCAGGGGGTTGACAAGAGGGCGGTGACATCTACGTGTACGATGTGTGAGGAGCCGTGGCGGTGTTGTAGTGGTCCGCGCGCTGCGTTGCGAAGCCTCCTGACATCGACACTGGGGAGACGAAGGCGGCCGGGCGTGGTGCTGGCCACCCACCCCCTCGTGTGCCGTGCCGGCCTTCATAGGTGCTGGCTAACAGCACTTGCCCCAACAGCCTGTTAAGGCTATATGGGGGAGCTTTGTCTTTGGTGGCGAGGAGAAATTAGCTCGCTGCGCCGCGAGCCCGTGCGACCCATAAGAGCGGCAGAGGAGCCTCCACTGGTCCTCCGTTAGGTTCACCTGGCCTGCAACACGTGTAGTGTGATGTGTGCGAACATCAGTCCTGGGTAGACACGTGCGTCCGAGCATCGCCTTGAGCTCACCGCCACGTGTGTCCCCGTGCGGCTTGAATAGGCGCCGACGAACAATACCTCCCCCCCCACACACGCACGCTTAGATCACCCCTCCCACGACCACGGACTCACCTGCCGCGAACCTGCACGTTGGAGATGGCGTAGTAGTACTTCTTGAGGTTCTCCTTGTCGATGAAGGTGTCCCCGGTGGCGGGCTGCAGGAGGCGCGCGCGCAGATCCGTCAGCGTGAAGAACCTGCGCAGCTCGCTGTCCACGTCCAGCCTCGCGTACAGAGACGCCACGTTGCGCAGGCCGACGCCGGCGAAGAGCGCCGTGCGGTTGAGCACCTCGAAGCGCACGGTGCGGTCCTGTTTGGCCACGAAGCTACGCGAGTACTCCTCGGTGCAGACGACCTGCGTGGCCGACGCCTGCGTGAGGTCGAGAGCGCGGCGCGCCTCGCGGCGGAAGAGCTCGTAGCAGTCGTCGGCGTAGTACTGCACAGCCGTCCACGTTCGGCCGTAGTCCAGCGACTTCTCGAGCACCATGGCGCTCGGCCGCCGCGACTCGAACGTGATGACGACGTCGTCCGTCAGCTCGATGGTCTTGCCCCACGACATCGTGATGTTGACGCGCAGCGGCTCCGGGTGGCGGTGCCACGAGACGCTCTGCCAGTAGGTGGAGAGGCCTCCCTGGGCCCCGACGCCGACGTGGCCCCCGTGGCCCCCGTGGCCGCCGTAGCCCCCGTAGCTCGGCGAGCCGAGCGCGGGCTCCGAGTCGAACATGAGTTCCGCCGGGTGGGAGAGCTGCGGGGTGCTCGCGTCGCAGAGGTTGCAGAGGTATGGGTTCTCCTGCGAAGCGGCAACGACCACGTGCGTGATCGTTTCTGTGTTTTCCCACCCCTCGTGCAACAATGTTGGACAGGTGGAACGTGCACGGGCGCTCGCCGTATCGGTTAAACCGCAGAGACGGAGACGCCTTGGTGGAGGCCTTTGTGGGTGAGTCGTGATCACGAGGTTGCTCCTCGTTGTTAAATGCACGGAGCGTTCGATAACGAGGACGAATGACATCGTTTATTAAAATGGGCATGTGACCAATGGCCTTGAGCCAGTGGCAGGAATTCTACAATGGATTGGTGATGCCTCCCATCCAGCAGTGGATTGATCATGGACGCTGATTATAACATTGGTGGTGATGTAACGCCAGCTTTCGTTTAAGGGGTAGGTCAATTTGATGCCCTTGTGAGTGGAGACTAAACTAAACGTGGACGTTATCGATGATAGGCAGGCATTTAGTGTGTACCCGCTTTGTTCACAACATATAATTATAATGCGAGCGAAAGCCAGTACATTGTGAGCTGCGCCTCACAAGACATTCATTAGAGTGATGTTTGCAGTGAGTGGGTCAGAAAGGTCAGTACACAGTGGTGCCTCCGAGTGGATTACAGCAATCTGAACGCTTTTGCTTATAAATGTATGCCGAGCAGCTTATGACAGCGATAATTTAAGCAGCAAATATCTAAAACTTTGCATCGTGTCATGAGTAGATTTTCTCGCCGTACCATGATCGGCAGTCAGGAACGGAGTTTAAAAAAATCCCAGCCGATAATGCAACATCAATCTCTGCCTCGGAAAATGCCGACACTGGAACTGCTCAAGTTTGCCCGTTCACACCAAACCATCGCATGCTTGCGATGTCCCATTAACCCAGACCCAGTCGGTGTCACGCGACCCGTCTGTTGGCAGTGTGTGTGTGTGTGCTGGGGTGTAAAATGCGGATCCTCTCACCTCGTTCAAGTCGTTTGGCCCGCGTGGATGACTAGGCCAAGTTAGTTGAACACGTCGTATAGGCTTTCGCGACCAATTTAATCCATAATAGAGGTTTTTTGGGGGGTTAGATCGCATAAATATATAAATGTGTCGTTAAAACTTGCCACCACCCGACACAGCCAACTGTCGGGTTTTAACGACACATTTATATATTTTGCGCGATTTAACCCACAAAAACCCTCTAATATCGGCCAAGTTTCTCTCGATCGAGAGCTCACGGAAGAGTGGAGAGGCTTTTGCCAGCGGTGGCGTGAGCAAACGAGTGCACGGCTTTACCTTTGCACATGCCTCCAAATCACCCGAAATATTCCCGATCTTGTCAGATTTCTGAAGCTAAGCATTGGTTTCACCTGGATAGTGCTTCGTTGGGTCACCTCCATGCACGAACAGGTTGTTGTTGTTATAGAGCAGTGGTTACTAACCTTTACTGCAGCCTCTTTGGTTTTCAATCGTTAAAACGCTTATATTAGTAAATACATATGTTTGATGAAACAAAGTAGTTGTACTTACGTGCACGTGATTAATGTGTGTTTCGATGATTTACCTTCTAAACAAAATCTGGTCATGTTTCACACCCCCAGAAAGGGAATCTCGCACCCCCAGGGGATGCACCCCAGGTTAAGAACCACTGGGTCAGAGCTAATGAGGACAGTCCAAGAAAAGCCCGTTGTCAGACTGCACTTCTATGCTCCCATGTTTATATGTACCCCGTGTTCCGCCAACCTGTACTGATCAGCTTTGTGAAGTAAAGTCAAACAACGCCCATGAGCAAACATGGCACGGAAAAGCATGTGTGTGGCAGTGCATTGGCAAATGGCTTCACAATATGACGAATGAAAATGCTGGGATGAGAAAAAATAAACATGGGATCAATTCAAATTGTAAACATTCAGATGAATTATAGAACAACATGTTACATGGTAAGGTAAGAATAAAATACGGTAAAAGCAACGTTTGTTTAGGGTTACATGCTGTGACATGGGCTCCATGCGAGACCTCCTTGCATGCTGTTGCTGCTGTAACAGTCCTGTACAAAATGCACACCAACCACTGCCCCCACCCCACAGACCTTCAGGCGACGCTTCCACCCCCATGTGAAAGACGCCGTGGCACCCGATTGTGCACAACTCCTGCCAAGCCGCGGCCTTGCCTGCCCCCCCCCCCCCCCCCCCCAGTTGCCAGAACATTGCTCCCTGGACAGAAGATCACTTCACTCTGCCGTCCGGATATTGAACAAACCTCCCTGACGAACACATTGTCGACGAGACCACTGATTCTGGTCTTCAGGCCCTCACATGCCGAGCACGTGGACACCTCCTAGCCTCCCCACACGCCTTGTGGGACTACTGCAGTGAACCAATGGTTATGACGATTCGATGTGCTAATGTCTGATATGGATATTGCTCACAATTGCACCCAATACTGTATATATATATAACAAAAAATAACTGTAGATGCACAGCCACACATGGCAATAAATGGGTTCTCTGGCATCGGAAGTTGTAATAACATTTTGCAAGTCAAAATGTTGATAAACTTGGGTTTTGTCTTGGTTTGAAGCTTTCGTGACGGCAGGAATTCATACTCTCTGGTTCTTTCGGTAAAGTCACGTGGGTAGAAGACATAATAAAAGAGAACACGACGTTTTGGTCGCAACACGGACGCTTGTGTTGCGACCGAAACGTCATGTTCTCTTTTATTATTTTTTCTATCTATGTGACTTTACCCAAAGAACCAGAGAACTTGGGTTTTATTGCACTATCTTAAAAACCCAAACAAACCAATACACAACTACCCCGCCCCCCAAAATAAACATGCCGAAATAAGTTTAAACTGTAAAATTCTCGTGAAATTAATTTAGCGTAAAATTGGTAAAAACTACGGTTAAAATAAGCTAGGCACAATGTTTTTGGCTGAATATATTTAGCATTCTGTATACTATTTACACTTCAAATAAAGAATTCTGCGAATGTCATCTATTTTCACAAGTGAAATATATTTTACATGAAAAAAATGCACATGTATGATTGTTAACTAGTTATCGTCATCGCTGTCACGTGTTAGTAACAGTTTAATATCGCCGTTCCACGATTCTTGGTGTTTGTGCTTCGAGGGTAAAGAAAAGAGGATTAAGAAGTAGTAGGGGACTGAACAGTGGTAGTGACCTGGTATAATAAAACGCTGCTTCCAATTATGGGAGGAAAAAAAAGTGATTAGCAGCTGGCCGGTCTGTTCATACACAAAGCCTGAGCGAGCTTGCGCTGTAGGATTTTAATTATTAAAGCGGTGCATAATTGCCGTTGGCTGTAATTCCATTGTTAACATGCGTGAGCGTGCATGGGATAATCCATTACATCTGGTGATATAATCCCGCAAAGTTTTTTGACGATTCCCAGAAAATAGATTTTCAAATGTCGACCCAAATGCAAACATTGGGTTCAATGCAGTAAGAATGCATTCTCCATTTCACGGGCGTTTTTTTTCCTTTCCCCTGCTGCCATTTTCTTCTCCTCCTCTGCGATTTTAATTTTCCAGCCGGGAGCAAAATAAACAAAGCTCTAATCCGCATGTAACCCCCTTCCGTCACTCCCAAGTAAAACGTGTTTGTTATCCATTACAGGGGTATTTCAACTTGAAAGTCAGGAGTCGTTTGAATGTCATCACGTAGGGGGGGGGGTGTGATCCTTGTCGACACGTGAGTGGCTGCCGATGTTTTATTTCCGTTTGCTCTTCTCGACAATAGGATTGTTATTCTTTATCATCACTGTAGGGACTTGGTAGCGCAAGTGTGCTGAGCACACTTAATGGGGTGGGTCTTTGACAACGACCCTGACTTTTCACAATTGTGGTACATATTTTATTCGCATTCAGAGAGATGGGCTGCCAACTCACTCATCGTGTGCTGAGCACACTTGCCGCTGGGATCTCCGCTATCTCTGTCGTGGCTCACGTCTGTGGCGGGTGCCCAGAGCCCCCTCCCCCAACCCCCTGGCCGCCCGCTTCACCAACTCACATTGGCCAATATGCGGGGCTGTCTCCATCCAGCAGTGGACTGACAAAACGTCATTAATTATATCATAATTGTTTTAATCATTATTATGCACAGTCGAGTATGCCGTCGCATATTGGGAGATTATGAGTGAGTTGTCAGCCCATCCCTCTGGAGGAGAATAAAACAGGCACCACATTGTGAAAAGTCAAGTGGTTGTCATCGACTGACCCCATCACAGGGATGTAGAATTTCTTCAACTCATGGGTTGTGACCACCAGGGCGTACCTCGCCACTATTGTGGATGTTTATTTTACTATCATAATTATTCAGTTGGTATTGATCTGTTTCTCGCTTAAAAGCCTCATCGATGGGTTGATCTTTAATGAAGTCCCACATACACCAAAAGGGCATTCTTGTAAGCTCGAGTACGCTTGAACACTTCGCAGAATGAAACTACATTGGACATTCACTCTCGAATGAAAAGAAATGTGCCAACTCGTAAATTATATTTTTAAACAAAACCAAGCAGAGGTGACCCGGGATGGTTTCAGACGTCAGAGTGCTGGATTGCCACTTCTGAGATTCTCATCCAGACAAACATCAGAATCGTTATTTAGACTGGAGGAATCCGGTGAGCTGTGAAGCTTTTTCACTCAACGATGTCCACCTTTTATTAAACCGGAGTGTGTCAAGTGTAGCGAGGTTGATGCTATCAGCCAGATTACCAATGGCTGCACACAAAAATGAAATATATCATGTGAAGTTTCGTTCAGCACTTGATTTGGCTAAATTGCAATGATGAGAATAAAAATATGACTGCCAGGGGGGAAAGAAAAACAATCCGATTACAAAGTGGACGGGAGAGTGTGTGATTGCTTATTGCATGTATAATACAAATGGCACTTTAATTGTTTTGTATAGAGAAAGTCCTGTGAACTATATTCCGGTGTATTGTGCAAATAAGAGTTCCAAATGGATTCTTTGTCTAAAAATGTCGCGTCGATAGCACAATCGGAGAATGGAGAACAAAATATTTTCCCCCAAAATGCGACAACATCAGTTGTGAAATCGACCCTTAAATCTAAACGATATTTTGAATCGTCACCGGGTCCGATTCTTCCCGTCTCAGTCGAATCTCCTTGGCGCAGGCTTTTTATAAGTGCATCACAACCTCTATGAATGCTCTAGAAGCGCCATTTGAAAACTAGGAGCACGTGACACGACACTCGGCGTGATTATTGTGTACTTTGTGGACGAGTTTAAATCTCCTGAGGTTTGGTCACGGGAGCGTAAATAATTAAAACTGTCTTGCCGTGCTTTTCAAAGCTTTCATGTTGACTTGCCTGGCTGTATGCTTTAATAAAATAATGAGGCTGCACTTTATTTATAGTTGATTTTCCCGCAATAGACGGATATGTTAAAAGGTGAAACCTTAAAAGCAATAACAGATTTGTGTGTGTGTCGCCCCCCATTTGCTATGCTTATTTCTTTTACCAGCAGCGCATGATTGATCATCTCAAAGTGTTTGGGTATTCTCGTTATTTTGTCAAAGCAAAGATGTAAGTAAAGAACATATAAACCCTCAAAAATTGCATACTTTTGAAAAAATATGAAGTGCTGCTTGTTTGACCTTCAAGAACCTTGGAGACCAACAGTGCTGTGGTGTGAGAAAATAGCGATGGGAGATGCATATTTATATATACATATGGTGACAGCACCTATTGTATTGTTTTCTATGCATGTATAGCACAATTATGCATATGTCTAGCGTATATGAAACACATCTCTGCGGAGGAAGCTGGTAGGAACGTTGGGTTGCTCGGTCAATGGCCAGGGTCAACGGCGGCGTGGTGTATTCAGAAAATATGCCCGATTGTGAGGGCGGGCACAAGCCGGCGTGAGTAGGTTAAACGTTGAGCTTTATCAGGGCACCACGGGGTGACCAGCCCCTCCCCATCCAGCCCCACCCCTCCCACCCAGCCCCTTTCCACCCTCCCCAATCCAGCCCCTTTCCACCCTCCCCACCCAGCCCCTTTCCACCCTCCCCACCCAGCCCCTTTCCACCCTCCCCACCCAGCCCCTCCCCACCCTCCCCACCCAGCCCCTCCCCACCCTCCCCACCCAGCCCCTCCCCACCCTCCTCACCCAGCCCCACCCAGCCCCGCCCCACCCTCCCCACCCTCCTCACCCAGCCCCTCCCTACCCACCAGCCCCTCCCTGCACGACGGACGGACGGACACAATAATGCCCTGTGAGCTGGTGTAACCAGGAGGTTCCTACCAGTGTTAATGTTTCATATACATTGCATTTGCATGCAAGTATGCATGTAAAATACTGCGGTTGTATTATGCAAAGCATTGTCACGCCGCTGTGTTTTAATGGCTCGTGTACTTGCACATACATCAAATCGTATTACACAGGACTTTTTAAAATGTTATTCTGTAGCTCAATTAGAATAGGATGATAATAATAATCGTTTACAGTCCTTTGCCAATGTGATGCTTGGTGAAGGCTGCCCTATGCAATGTCAATCACAGGGGTTTTTGTGATCAGACTTCGTCTGACCGATGAGTGCGGGTTGGTGAAAGGGATGGAGGACGCGGACTGGTTCAGATATCACTTGCCACTGATGCGAGCCGTGACTGGGGATCGAACTCAAGTGGCCGGGTTCACAGCATAGTGCAGTAACCACTGTACCACCGATCCACCGCTCGTTGTTTATGTGTTCATGTACCATTAATATAATTTACAGTTGATTAACTAGTTATCTTATGGAAGGCTCGCCACCGCACTAGATGAATGTGGAATTTCCAGTACTAAACCACATTTGTTTACGTAAAGACAATTTGATTTTTGTCGCTTCGAGGGGTGACTGCACGTGAGTTTGTCAGTGCCGAGAATGGCCCATTCTCAAAACTCTTTCACATGATTTTTTTTGCATTCAATGTACCGCATATATTATGTATTTGCCTATCTATCCACCCATGTATGTATGTATGCATTAATTAATTAACTCGTTTAGTTATTCATTTGCTCATTCATAATTAACCTACTTATTTACGTTGCCACTTTCGAGGTACGGCCTGCCAGTTCAGTGCGTGGCATCACAGACACAGCACAAGCAGGGGCTGGCCAGAGAACAAGGGCGGTCTCACCGCATCACGCCCCTTCAGATGCACTTCTGCAGCCGCCTGGAACGCTCTTCCTTCCGACATTAGGAAGCCACTGGAGCTATGCAACTTGAAAAGAATCCGAATTTCTTGAGAACCGATGTTTGTGTTTAGTTTGTTGTCCTTCCCCGCGGACCTCCGATTAGCACGGTTGGCTACGTCCGGTGCGAAAGAAGTTCCACGTAGATGCATACTACACCGCAGTGCACGTCCTGAGAAGCCTCGTTATTCTGTTGAAGTATATCCCGACCCCATCCAGCGCTCCGCCAGCGTGCCTCCTCCGCTGAATTGATTGCTTCCTCCATATTGCCAAGTAGCGGCTTGAATCATTAACGTGCAGAGGCTCCCATAAAACATCTGCCTGGCTGTGATGTATGCCTTGCACGGACAGGTGGCTTGCATCGCATGTCATACTCTTCATCATTATCATCATTGTTATTATCATCATCAACATTGCTCGGTGAATGGTTTCGCTCTCTGCAAAAGTAAATGCATATGCTCTTAGACTGTAATGATTCTCCTCCACCCGGTGATTCGATACATTTATGCAATTCCGGCGTGTTATTTGATAAAAAAAAACATGTTTTTAATGCTTTCCAAATAAGGTTGAAAGTGTTCATTCGTTAGCTCTGTCCATCGCTCTCTCTCTCTCTCTGTGCATTAATTCGTCTGTCACGATAACTCTCGCAGAGATGATCCAATACAAATAAAAATGACAGTAGATTCGTGTTGCTCTTAGGGGACGTAGTGCCTATACAGAAGAAAATTGCCCAAGTTGGTCATAGAGTTGGCAAAACACAAGGCGATGGCAAACATCCGCTCAATATCTCACGGCCCTTTTCGGGCAGACGATGCCATTGCTTGCGGCGCCGTCTTTGACCCTCAACGTGTCATACACATTTTCACATCATATTGTTGGTGTATGTTTTGAGAGGTGACATTTATTTTTAATCGGTGCATCGTCACACGTCCACTGGAGTCGAGGGCAGCTGAAATCCTTGTTGTTGTTGTTGCCGCTGTGCCCTGATCCAAGTCAAGTCTTTGTCACATCCTCTTTCGTTATGACCCGAGTTTAGTGGATGTACTGTCACTGGTTTTGTCAGCTCTTTGTAAATCAGCGTCATCGTCATCATTGCAGTTGCTAACTTATTGTCACTGGTCGACACCACCGTCAGATTAGCGGTTTGCAAACTGTCAGCAAACAACCGATGTTGTCATCATCTTACACCATATTTAAAATCACGATTGCTTAGCAGAGGCCCCTGAGGTTCAAAGCGGCAAGGGGTCAATGATGATGATGAACACCACTCAAGAAGGTGTAACAGAGAAGATAAACTACAACCGGATGAGAGATACTACTTGCTGCTGATATGAGCCGTGGGCTTGGAATCGAACTTGGCTGGCCGGGTTTGCAGCGCAGTGCGTGAACGACTAAATCACTAAGCCCCGTCTCAACGTGCGCTCAAAGCATCGTTTACATCTGCCACCGTGATATACAGAGACACCCGCGTGTTTAGAAAAAATTACAGATAATGTCCCCCCCCCCCCGCCAATGCAGCAATATGTTGGCAGCTTGCCTTATGTAAAAAAAGCAAATGATACTGAAATTAATTAAGAACTTTGAATTCCATGATCTGGTTTAGTTTCGCCACGCGTTTTCAATTTGCCGTGCAGTGGGGCATTTACGACAGTTTAAGCGAAACCCGCGCGGACTTTGAGAGATTTTTTGCCCTCCCTCGTGATCCCCGAATGTGCATGCGGCACGTGTGAGCCGGGCCCAGCGACGCTTGCCACAAGGTGTTTGTCTCGCAGACCGTGACCACCTCTTGCCAAGCTCATTGAGCAATTTACATAATTGGAAATATTAATTTCAATGAAATATTTCTGCACCCCTCCCCCCTACACTCGCCCTCCGCGCCCCCCACCATCCCCTCACTCACCACTCCCCCACTTGCTTATTCAAGCGAGTTAACCGCAAAGGTTAGCGTGGGTCTCAAAAAAATTGTAAATTTAAAAGGGAAGAGGAGGCGGTGCGATTAACATTGCAAATTAGTGTTTCGTGATTTGTTCCAACACCACATGCCTTGTTAAAAAATATATAAGAAGAGAGCGAGAGATTCCAGTTATAACCCAATTTGCAGGTTTTTTTTTACATCTGGAGAGTAAAATGAGGATAAAATTGCATAGCTCATAGCAATCAATCATATCTGAGCATAACGGGTTTAGGTACGCAAAGTTTTTTTCGTGTGTGTTCGTGGTCTTGTGCGGGTTTTGAAAGGGGCCAGGCCAAGAGAGGGGGGAAGGGGGGGGGGGGACTGATGGCCGAGAGTAGCAGGTGGAGAGATGTGTGAAGGGAACGGGAGCCGAGGCTGTTGGTGGAAACGTGCCGCACGGAAGGGAAAAAAAACCCGCGGCGAGTGGTAAACGACTTTTGTGAGCGCAAGTGACAAGGTGGGCATTCCTCTCCTGACAAGCAATTTCAAAATGCAGCCCGAGAGCTTTGACTCTATTTACACTCGTGACAGCGCGCGCGGTCTTTCATTAGCGCCGCACGGGGGTTTTTTTTTTTGCGCGTGAGAATTTTCGAGCTTACATATATTTATTTTACGTTACCGAGAAAAATAGGTGCACAGATGTTTGTTTGTGGGAAGAGGGCTTCAGTAGCAATTTCATTAGGATTATCCCCAGCGTAAAACCTCGCCGCTGCCTTTGTATTACGATAAGTTATGATTTTGACATCTCGCGCTCCCGCCGCGAAATTGGGGAACACGACACAGTCCGGTGCCGGTTCCGTCCACGCTCCTCGACTCTTTTTGTTTTAAAGGGCCCTGGCTTCTTCCCTGGTTGCCCCGACTATCCTCGTTGTTCATTGATGCTTGGGCCCTTTCGTTGGGCTGGTAGAACTACTAGTTGCTTCACTATCTTGGGCTCAGGCCTCATTGGGCCTGGCCTGTTGCTCCCTTACTTCCCTTCTCTTTTCCGATGTGTGTTCCTACCCTCACCACCACTGTCTGCCAGTCGCATTTAGAATAGAGCTGGCAATATGCGACGAATTAGGTTCGAGGTTGCTCTACCGATAATTCGGTCGGATTAGTCAACGAATTGGATGACGTGAAATTGGTCGGGCAAAACGTCTCGCTTCTGCTCCCTCTTCTAAGATGTTTGGTGAGCATGGAAGATCAGGCCAAGTACCCTCCAGAGGGGATCACGAGAGCTTCGTTGAGTGGATGCCCGCAAAATAAATTGCAGAGCTGCACTTTTACCACTAAGACCTTTAACATCCATATCAAGGATTTAAACTCCATCTGATCCAATTCGTTCCATGTGAATCCATGCTCAGATGTATTGGTCAACAAATATTAACTAAATTATTGCTAACTTTTTTTATAGAGTGCAGGAATATGCTATTTGGATATATGCAGCTTTAATATTTGCACATAACTCAACATGCTACGTGTAATATGAAAGCCTGAATGCGTTTATAAAGTTAGCAACATCATCACAACGAGCCGACCAGTAATCACCTCGTGTGAGGAGCTCGCATCTGGCTCCAATTCCAAATGGTTCACATGGCAGAGCCTAAACAGACTGAGAGTGGGTTTCGGCAGACGCAATTATCTCATGAAATTATGGGGATTCAGCACAACCGAGCAATGTGCTTGTTAGGAGAAGCACACCATGGATAATTTTCTGAGCTGCCCCGTAGCACCACCATGCAATCCTCAAGATGTGGCCGTGCCAACACCAGAAGCGGTGGCCTGTGCAGAATATTGGGTAAAGACTGCATAGGTTGGACATGAGACACGAAGAAGACCACGATACTGTGGTAGACCATATGGGAAAATCTCATTAAAGACATCTTTTTAGAACTTTCTTTTGAAGATAGCAATGATTGATGTGATCACAAAGCAGTGACACAGTGCTATCTTATAACGCGATAACATTTTATTCATGACCTTATTATTTTCTTCAGTACGGGTGTTGCCTTAAAAAAAATGTAAACTGTTGCTTGAAAGAAAATGACAAAAAAAGAACCAAAGCAAAATACTAAACTGATTTTAAATAGACACGTTATCTCATCGTCCTCATCCGTGGTTGTGAACGAGCCACCACTTGTGTTGTGATGGTTGCATGTGGCAACGAGCATTTGCTCGGTTTTCTCGACTCGACAAACAACGGTGACACGGCGATGGCAGCGCGGTGCACAAATAGCAAAAATCTCAAAACACGAGTCATTAAAACCGCCCTAAAACGGAAACCTATTAAAAATATATATTCCGTCAAATTGGCGACGTTGTGGGCAGCGATCCTTCTGCACAGGCGTCTAGGTTTTTTTTTCTTAAATATTTTTGACGTTGTTACAATACAGGATATGTCCTCCGTGAAAAAAAAGAATAACGTAAAGGTTTTCATCTTAAAGAATTTAAAAAAATGTGCACAGTTTCACGGGGCAGCGAGGCACCCGAGATGCAGATGCTCAAACCCCGATGACAACGAAACGTTCCCAAAAAAAAGCGTCTCTCCTGAACCAATTAAACGTGACAGCTACCTTCGGGCGACTTCAAGAAAATCCCTTTCCGCCTTCATGCCTGACGTGTTGAAACTGTTTGGGATCCTGCGAGACGCGACGGTTCACTTCCGAGACACACGGAGTGGTGCCGTGCGCGCGACTCTGCACGTTCCGCGCCATGCTCACGCCGCCCCACCCCCCCCCCCGCCACCAGAGCCGCGTACCTTGAAGTCGTGCCCTCCGATGCACGCAAATATCGATTCGTGTAAAAAAATGAAGATGAATGCGGCACGAGGCGTGGAGCCCTGAACGCGGCCCTCCCTGACAAGACGGACGAGGGACTCGGTCAACGTAATTGACTCGGACGCAGCCGTATAATTGGTGGTTAACTCGGTAATTAAAAATGTGAGTGAAAGTGGATGTGAACATTTGTAATTAGAAAAAAAAACGTATGCCTCTGTTTAACCTTTCTTTTTTTACTCAATTTGACCTCAGTGCCGCAATTGTCACGAGATGCATAAATAAAAAGGAACTCTCGCAGAGCATCCAAGCCCCCCCCCCCCCCCCCGTGGTTGGGAGCGGTCCGTAGAAGTGGGTGTTATGGAAGTATTTGTGGGTAACCCTTCAGTAATGCAAACGGCAGAGGGCAGCACTTGCACACCGGTGCAGCGACAGAGAGCAAATTCTCAGAAAGTGGATTTTCGCCAGAGTAAGTCTCAAATAAATTGTGTATGATAGTTGTCGGTGACTTGAAACTCGAGTTTAATCACAGGCAAGTGAAACCCGGATTATAACCCAGCGTCACGGCAATGGCAGATCAGTGCTCTGACCCCCTGCCACCTCTGAAAATAGAATTCTTCTGGTAGGAACCTCCTGGTTACACCAGCCCACAGGCAGGGGATTATTGTGTCCGTCGTGCAGGGAGGGGCTGGGTGGGGAGGGAGGGGCTCGGTGGGGAGGGTGGGGAGGGGCTGGGTGGGGAGGGTGGGGAGGGGCTGGGTGGGGAGGGTGGGGCTGGGTGGGGGGTGGGAGTGGTGGGGCTGGGTGGGGAGGGGCTGGTCACCCCGTGGTGCCCTTATTAAACTCAACGTTTAACTTACTCACGCCGGCTTGTGCCCGCCCTCACAGTCGGGCATATTTTCGGAATACACCACGCCGCCGTTGACCCTGGCCATTGACCGAGCAACCCAACATTCCTACCAGCTCCCTCCGCAGAAATGTGTTTTTTTAGGGACCACGATTTCCCCCTCTCGGAGGCACATGCTATGGAATTCCATGTATGAGTTTGACAAAGGTGGCTTGCACATTGTGCTGGCCACACCACCCTCTCATGCGCCATGCAGACCTTACTAAGAGGCGCTCACTAACAGCGCTCGCCCCAACAATCTCTATTGATGGCTGTATGGGGGTAATCGTTGCTCGTTTGGTATGTGTGTGCGCATATGAGCATTTGGAAGTCATATAAAAAAGAAAATGTGTTCGTGGTAGAACTGTATTAGTCCTAACTCTGTTTGGAGAAAATGATGAAAAACCAGACCAAGAAAAGAAACATCAATCAGACCTTTTTTGCAAGCTGTAGTCCCCGTAAACTAGATGTGCAATGGGCTTGAACAGGAAGTGCGCAATCGAAAGAAGATATAGAACAGCAGGATTCCAGCTTAAAGAGGCTTGCTGCTGGCTAGAGAAGTGGTAAGTTACACTACTAACAGCCGATAGTTTTCCTGTTAAGAGACCACAGGCGCTGTAATGGATGTGAGAAAAAAGAATAAAGAGAGAACGGGTCCTTGGGTTGGTTATTATTCTATCTTCTAACCGCCTTTATCAGCTATGCAGATACTACACCCTGGTTCTGAATACAAAACAATGACAGCTCTGTGGTAGACAACATCTGGAAGGTCTGGCAATTACCGTGAGAGGTTATTTGATGAAAAATTGTGCCGAAGGTAGATTCTTAAGTTGAGCTGTCAGCACAAGTCTCATTGGGCTCATTTGATTGATACTGTAGCGGCTTTAGAGCCGAGTCCTGCCCAGAGAATATATGCCACTTCTTGGTCAACATTCGCTTCCAACAGCCTCAATTTGCTCCATTCATTGATTTTGTTTGATATTTCTATTTTTAGTAAATGTTAAGGTGCGGCCCTGTATTTGCTTACTCACAGCCCCGCTGGCAGAAGGGTCTTCACTGGAGGGAACTCTAAAGACAGCCCAACTCTAGGGCGCTTCAGCATACTCTCCCACACTGCTCCCACGTCTTTGAAGACGTCGGAGTACCCACACTTTAACGCTCACCACATGCGATCTGCCAAGTGGCTATACTGTAGTGTACACATTTAGACTGCTGGCTTGACAGAGACTGGGGGTGGTGGGGGGATTTGTGGCAGGGCTTGCTCCGATGTTTCAGCTGTCGCTACGGGAGATCGAACCGGTGACCTCTGGATTACAAGTCAAGTTTACGAACAATTACACCATACTCTTAGGTTTTTTCGGTAAAGTCACGTAGGCAAAAAAATTAAATTAAAATTAATAAAAGTAATCTATATATATATAAAATCGTGCATGCCTGTCTGTGTGTGTGTGTGGATTTCGGACCATACGCACTTTCATTGGACGGCGGTTGCCCCTGGCAATGGCTAGCGACGCCTTCGCCGCTTTCATTGGACCTGGCAATGGCTAGCGACGCCTTCGCCAAGGGCTGCAGTTTCATTTGACGGCGGTTGCCCCTGCTAACGGCTAGCCACGCCTTCGCCACTTTCATAGGCTCCGTAAATAATTAAATAATAGCCATTACACAGTATTGTTGGAGCGCTGAGGGGGGGTGGGGAAGGCACGCCACCCGTACCCTGCCTTTGCCGGCTGGACAATTTTGGCGAGGCCGCAGGCTCTGCACGCTACTAGGCCTCGACACCCACCACGCCACTCTGAGGTAAATTCATCAAAGTTTTTCCTACTCTTCACTCCACCCCCACCACAATGTGTGCAATTTATATTACTTTTAAACCCAACGCGCCAACAATCGATTACTTAAATGTTCACTGTACAAATAGTCATTAAGCTGGGTCAGCGTACTGCCAGTCTATCATGTAGACTGTAGCCTGCTTATTAAACTCGGTGAGCGTACTGCCACTCTATCATGTACACTCTAGCCTGCTTATGAAGCTGAGTGCGTGTACTGCCAGTCTGTAGCCTGGTTATTATAATCGATTCTTTATATGTTCTTTGTACAAATAGTCATTAAGCTGGTTGAGCGACCCCAGTTCCATTCCAACTCACGCCCACCACCGCTGACGATTATTTGAAACGGACCTGGGTCTCCCCTAGGTCGACTCAGCCTCAAACGCGTAACTGCTGTCGTGTGTGAACATCGTCACTGGGGAGACAAAGGCGGCCGGC
This sequence comes from Lethenteron reissneri, assembly GCF_015708825.2. NCBI lineage: Eukaryota > Metazoa > Chordata > Hyperoartia > Petromyzontiformes > Petromyzontidae > Lethenteron > Lethenteron reissneri. The sequence goes on along the minus strand of NC_083826.1, from coordinate 9,109,124 downwards.
CATCGTGGATCCAAGTCCCGGGCGAAGCCGGGTCATGTGTATGTGTGTATGTGTTTATGTGTATGTCTGTGTGTCTCTATGCATATGTGTATGTATGTGTGTGTATGTGTTTGTGTGTATGTGTGTGTGTATGTATGTGGGTTTTTTTGTATGTGTTTATGTGTATGTCTGCGTGTCTGTATGTATGTGTGTATGTACGTCTGTGGATGTGTTTGTGTGTATGTATGTGTGTGTCTATGTATGTGTGTGTATGTGTTTCTGTGTATGTATCTGTGTGTATGTATGTGTGTTATGTGTCTGTCTGTGTGTCTGCATGTATGTGTGTGTGTATTGTCTATGTTTTTGTGTGTATGTATGTGTGTGTTTGTGTGTATGTGTATGTCTGTGTGTGTATGTGTGTGTATGTGTTTGTGTGTATGTGTGTGTATGTATGTGTGTGTATGTGTTTGTATGTGTTTGTGTGTTTACGCTCGCATTACACAAATGTGTTGCAGGTCTAAGGCGTTCCTCGCGCAGCATTGCCGCTTTCTTTTTTCAGCCGTTTACTGCCGTACGCACCCTGACAGTCGTGTGTGTCTGCAGCAAGCGCGTGTATGTGTACCTATGGACGCGCGCGCGTGTGTTGTGTAGGGGGAACGGTAGTGTAGTGCTTAGCGTGCTGTCTGTGTCTGTGTGTGTGTGTTGCTCGCTAACAGCACTTGCCCCTACAGTCTGTTAAGGCTATATGGGGGATCTTTGTCTTTGTCTGTGTGTGTGCGTGTGTGGTGTGTGGGGAGCGGTAGTGTAGTGGTTAGCGTGCTGTCTGTGTGTCTGTGTGTGTGTGTCTGTCTGTGTGTGTCTGCGTGTGTCTGTGTGTGTGTCTGTGTGTGTGTCTGTGCGTGTGTGGTGTGTGAGGAGCGGTGGGTGTAGTGGTTAACGCTACGCTGCGCTACAAACCCGGCGAACCGAGTTCCATTCCCGCTCACGGCCACCACCGGTGACGATTATTTGAACCTCCCCTAGGTCGACTCAGCCTCAAACGAGTAACTGGTGTGGCGTATTAACATCGCCACTGGGGAGACAAAGGCGGCCGTGCGTGAGTGGTGAGGGAGGGAGAGTGGTGAGGGAGGGAGAGTGGTGAGGGAGGGACAGTGGTGAGGGAGGGAGAGTGGTGAGGGAGGGACTCAGCCGCAAAACGAGTAACTGGTGTGGCGTATTAACATCGCCACTGGGGAGACAAAGGCGGCCGGCCGTGGTGGATACAAGTCCCGGGCGAAGCCGGGTAGTACAGCTAGTAATAAAATAAAATAATAAATCACGACCTAGGCAACACAAGTCTCCGTCATCAGGTGGGACCGTCACAGCTAGATTTACTTTTATTAATTTTAATTTTATTATTTTACCTACGTGACTTTACCGAAAAAACCTAAGAGTATGAATCATTGCAGTCACGAAAGCTTCAAATCTATAACAATGACACCCACAGCGGTGTCCCTGTATTTTAGTAATTCAAAAAAACAATATAATTTGCTCTAGATATGAAGCTTTCGTGACTGCGGGAATCCATACTCTCTCTGGTTTTTTCGGTAAAGTCACGTGAGTATAAAATAAAATAAATTTGCCCTTTTCAAGCAAAGCAGACGATAAGAACAAAAATATGGAAAATGTATTATGAGGTGTCAGCACTCGTTATGACTTTTATCCATTTCATTTCAAATCATTACATGTGAATGTTGGTATGTGCCATGAGTTTTACCGCAGTAGAATGCAGCTTGGCAGTTTTTAAAAAGTTAATTGGAGGCTACCATTTGCATAATGACTATTTTCATGCCTTGAAGGCTGCTGAACAAAAGTAAAAAACAAAAACATTATTCAATTAATTCAGCTTAATGAAAGCGTTGAGGAAAGTCACAATCACAAATACGAGGTAATTAAGCGCAAATATACCTAATCAAGATAACATCGGAACACGAATTGTTATTATGATTTGGTTTTATTTGGTGTTGTGATGTCATTAATTAACGTTCGTCGCTCAACTATTTGTGTGCTGCTGCGGTATAACGGTGAGCACACTGACAATCCAGGGGTGTGCTTCCATCTCCTGGCGCGACAGTTCAAACCCCCACGGCGCTCTGCATCCAGCGGTAAACTTGCACACCAGAGTCGCTCGGCTAGTCGCTTAAGTGCGGGCACTCGCACCTGTTTTGAGATGTCTGACCCGCGTGGAAGAGTAGGTCAAAACAACCTTTCAGGGATCTCCCTTCAGCGGAGGCCCTTCTGTCTGCAGTGGAGTGAGCAGGTCATTGCATTGCTGCGCCTTTAACCATTAGCTAGCTGTGAATCTTTTGATGACCGTTCGTTCGTCCGCGGTTGATAACTGAGTAGGCCAAACCACCCTCCAGAGCTGCCTCTGATAGAAGCCCTTCCGCTAGCGGCGGTGCGAGTAAGAAATCCGTAGGGCTGCACCTTTATCTTCATAATTACTCAATTATTTATTTTTAAAATTTAAGAACATTCCGATAGTCCTGATGCATGATGGAGGATCGCTTAAGTGCCAACCACTTAATTATTTAAAAATCCCTCTGTGATGTTGTCGGGGAGCACCACTACATCACGGGTAAAAAGGTTTCTTCACTTGTAAATGACCGTGCTCTTACCCGTGCCCACCAATTAGCATGAATATAGCCATAACCGCGCCGTGCGCCCATTAAAAAACTACGGTCTCCGATGAAGGCACTTGTTCATAAATAGAGTGTGCATCTCGTCGTTTAATACTGCACGGCCATGTGTCTCATATTAATCAATGGCCATGCAATATGGTCGGTCTCTCTTTGTATGCCAATGAAATATTTACAAGCTGTTGACATTTTAGTGACCGGTATTTTTTGTTACATCACTGCTCGAAACCATGACAATGTTTCATGTTGCTTTAAATGTAAATTAACGATTAACAGCCCGACAAGATAAATGCAACTGAAGGCAAATTCGATCTTATTGACCGACCTGAGTTGGTTAAAAAAAAAAACCACGAGATTTTGAAATATATTGCGTAACGTGGATCTTAAGACAAAAAAAGTGTCAATAACGGTAAATGATTATTCTATTTGTTTCCCGCTTGGTGAATGGCATTGGCTGTGGCCCAACGATGATGTTATACATTAAACGTACACCGAGAGAATGGCTCTGGGTTGTGGAGTGAGCTACCCTCTAATGGGGACTAATGGACCATAATGCCTCATCCAGGGACAATCGCAGGCTCCGGAGAAGCTGCAGACGCTTTGTTTTCTTGCAGAGGCAGGAAGTCGTTCGTCTTTAAACCGTGCAGCCTCGCAGGTGACAGCGAGGCTGTCTTGCCGTGTTTAACACAGTCTAGCAGGCTGTGTTAAACACTAGACTGTCTGCAGTGTTTAACACAGTCTAGCAGGCTGGGCACACGCGAGGCTGTGTGCAGTGTTTAACACAGTCTAGCAGACTGTGTTAAACACTAGGCTGTCTTGCCGTGTTTAACACAGCCTAGCAGACTGTGTTAAACACTAGGCTGTCTGCAGTGTTTAACACAGCCTAGCAGACTGTGTTAAACACAGCCGAGCAGACTGGGCACACGCGAGGCTGTCTTGCCGTGTTTAACATAGCCTAGCAGACTGTGTTAAACACAGTCTAGCAGACTGTGTTAAACACTAGGCTGTCTGCAGTGTTTAACACAGCCTAGCAGGCTGTGTTAAACACTAGGCTGTCTTGCCGTGTTTAACACAGTCTAGCAGACTGTGTTAAACACTAGACTGTCTGCAGTGTTTAACACAGTCTAGCAGGCTGGGCACACGCGAGGCTGTGTGCAGTGTTTAACACAGCCTAGCAGACTGTGTTAAACACGAGGCTGTCTGCAGTGTTTAACACAGCCGAGCAGACTGGGCACACTCGAGGCTGTCTGCAGTGTTTAACACAGTCTAGCAGGCTGGGTACACGCGAGGCTGTCTGCAGTGTTTAACACAGTCTAGCAGACTGGGCACACGCGAGGCTGTCTGCAGTGTTTAACACAGCCTAGCAGACTGGGCACACGCGAGGCTGTCTGCAGTGTTTAACACAGTCTAGCAGACTGGGCACACGCGAGGCTGTCTGCAGTGTTTTACACAGCCGAGCAGACTGGGCACACGCGAGGCTGTCTGCAGTGTTTAACACAGCCTAGCAGGCTGGGCACACGCGAGGCTGTCTGCAGTGTTTAACACAGTCTAGCAGACTGGGCACACGCGAGGCTGTCTGCAGTGTTTAACACAGCCTAGCAGGCTGGGCACACGCGAGGCTGTCTGCAGTGTTTAACACAGTCTAGCAGACTGGGCACACGCGAGGCTGTCTGCAGTGTTTAACACAGTCTAGCAGACTGGGCACACTCGAGGCTGTCTGCAGTGTTTAACACAGTCTAGCAGACTGGGCACACGCGAGGCTGTCTGCAGTGTTTAACACAGTCTAGCAGACTGGGCACATGCGAGGCTGTCTGCAGTGTTTAACACAGTCTAGCAGACTGGGCACACGCGAGGCTGTCTGCAGTGTTTAACACAGCCGAGCAGGCTGGGCACACGCGAGGCTGTCTGCAGTGTTTAACACAGTCTAGCAGACTGGGCACACACTAGGCTGTCTGCAGTGTTTAACACAGTCTAGCAGACTGGGCACACGTGAGGCTGTCTGCCGTGTTTAACACAGTCTTACAGACTGGGCACACGCGAGGCTGTCTGCAGTGTTTAACACAGCCGAGCAGGCTGGGCACACGCGAGGCTGTCTGCCGTGTTTAACACAGTCTAGCAGGCTGGGCACACGCGAGGCTGTCTGCCGTGTTTAACACAGCCGAGCAGGCTGGGCACACGCGAGGCTGTCTGCAGTGTTTAACACAGTCTAGCAGGCTGGGCACACGCGAGGCTGTCTGCAATGTTTAACACAGTCTAGCAGACTGGGCACACACTAGGCTGTCTGCAGTGTTTAACACAGCCTAGCAGACTGTGTTAAACACGAGGCTGTCTGCAGTGTTTAACACAGCCGAGCAGGCTGGGCACACGCGAGGCTGTCTGCAGTGTTTAATACAGTCTAGCAGACTGGGCACACACTAGGCTGTCTGCAGTGTTTAACACAGCCTAGCAGACTGTGTTAAACACGAGGCTGTCTGCAGTGTTTAACACAGCCGAGCAGGCTGGGCACACGCGAGGCTGTCTGCCGTGTTTAACACAGTCTAGCAGGCTGGGCACACGCGAGGCTGTCTGCAGTGTTTAACACAGTCTAGCAGACTAGGCACACACTAGGCTGTCTGCAGTGTTTAACACAGTCTAGCAGACTGGGCACACGCGAGGCTGTTTGCAGTGTTTAACACAGTCTAGCAGGCTGAGCACACGCGAGGCTGTCTGCAGTGTTTAACACAGTCTAGCAGACTGGGCGCACGTGAGGCTGTCTGCAGTGTTAAACACAGCCTAGCAGACTGGGCACACGCGAGGCTGTCTGCAGTGTTTAACACAGTCTAGCAGGCTGAGCACACGCGAGGCTGTCTGCAGTGTTTAACACAGTCTAGCAGACTGGGCGCACGTGAGGCTGTCTGCAGTGTTTAACACAGCCTAGCAGACTGGGCACACGCGAGGCTGTCTGCAGTGTTTAACACAGTCTAGCAGGCTGGGCACACTAGGCTGTCTGCAGTGTTTAACACAGTCTAGCAGACTGGGCACACGCGAGGCTGTCTGCAGTGTTTAACACAGCCTAGCAGACTGGGCACACGCGAGGCTGTCTGCAGTGTTTAACACAGCCTAGCAGACTGGGCACACGCGAGGCTGTCTGCAGTGTTTAACACAGTCTAGCAGGCTGGGCACACTAGGCTGTCTGCAGTGTTTAACACAGCCTAGCAGACTGGGCACACGCGAGGCTGTCTGCAGTGTTTAACACAGTCGAGCAGGCTGGGCACACTAGGCTGTCTGCAGTGTTTAACACAGCCTAGCAGACTGGGCACACGCGAGGCTGTCTGCAGTGTTTAACACAGTCTAGCAGGCTGGGCACACTAGGCTGTCTGCAGTGTTTAACACAGCCTAGCAGACTGGGCACACGCGAGGCTGTCTGCAGTGTTTAACACAGCCGAGCAGGCTGGGCACACGCGAGGCTGTCTGCAGTGTTTAACACAGTCTAGCAGACTGGGCACACGCGAGGCTGTTTGCAGTGTTTAACACAGTCTAGTAGGCTGAGCACACGCGAGGCTGTCTGCAGTGTTTAACACAGCCTAGCAGGCTGGGCACACGCGAGGCTGTCTGCAGTGTTTAACACAGTCTAGCAGGCTGGGTACACTAGGCTGTCTGCAGTGTTTAACACAGCCGAGCAGACTGGGCACACGCGAGGCTGTCTGCAGTGTTTAACACAGTCTAGCAGACTGGGCACACGCGAGGCTGTCTGCAGTGTTTAACACAGTCTAGCAGGCTGGGCACACGCGAGGCTGTCTGCAGTGTTTAACACAGTCTAGCAGACTGGGCACACGCGAGGCTGTCTGCAGTGTTTAACACAGCCTAGCAGACTGGGCACACGCGAGGCTGTCTGCAGTGTTTAACACAGTCTAGCAGGCTGGGCACACTAGGCTGTCTGCAGTGTTTAACACAGCCTAGCAGACTGGGCACACGCGAGGCTGTCTGCAGTGTTTAACACAGTCGAGCAGGCTGGGCACACTAGGCTGTCTGCAGTGTTTAACACAGCCTAGCAGACTGGGCACACACGAGGCTGTCTGCAGTGTTTAACACAGCCTAGAAGACTGGGCACACGCGAGGCTGTCTGCAGTGTTTAACACAGTCTAGCAGACTGGGCACACGCGAGGCTGGGCGGCACGGTGACGCAGTATCAACACTTGCGCCTCATCGGCAGGAATGGCCTCGGTTCGATTCCCGACTTGGGCGCCTTTCTGTGAGGACTTTGTGTAATCTACCCCCCTTTCCCCGCATGCTCTGGTTTTCTCCCGTAGCTACAAAAAATACAACGTCACGATTGGTGTGGGCAAAAACATCCCAAAGCAGGACCTTTCTGAGAAAGTGTCTAAAGATTCAGTGTGGCTTTCCCAGGAAAATGAGCCATTTATTCATATCCCCGTGTGCACATGGTAAGACTGTCGAGGGACTTGTGCTTTGCATTCACCTAACGCGATTGAGGTGGGCATAGCCATCGAACAAAGACGGGCACTGCATCGCGCACTCTCAGATGTGCTTCTGTGGCCATTGGGGAACGCTCTTCCTTCCGATATTAGGAAGGCACCGGAGCTACGCGCTTTTGAATAATCGAGATTGAAACCACATTTGTTTAGAACTGCTTTTTGTGTTTAGTTTGTTGTCCTACCCCCGCACCTCCGATCGGCGCGGTTGGCTACGTACGGTGCGAAAGAAGTTCAACATGAGAGGAACACATTGATTAGGTAACTAACACAGATTACACTGACATACGTGAAGATACGTTGTAGAGCAAGGAACAGACACACAACGCAGACGTCATATTATTGGCTGTCAAGAACATTAAGTAGGTTTTGGTGGCAGGGCACATCGCGAGGAGGGGTGGTGGCTGCTGGACGAAACTAGTGACGGAATGGCAGCTAAGGGAGAGGAACACGTCTAAGCGGATGACCACCGCAAAATAACGATGAGATCATCTTTTTGTGCAGGAGTTTGATGGATCGTGGGCAAGGCAAGACCAATAGGGATGGCGACGGCATGGGGAGGGCCTTTATCCAGCAGTGGATATACCGTGGCTGGTGATGATGATGATGATAATAAGTGCAGAGTGGTGCAGCAGGGTTAGGTCCACCTAGAGTTCAAAGTATTGACGCAGCTGTGTATTGAGCTGAGATGGGAGTTTACGATGTCCGTTGCCACCGGCATTGTTCATGACAAGGAATCGAACCCAGACGCAAGACACTCGAATGTGATCATGTGCATTACAATCTCAGCTTAGTAATTGCTGTACAAAATGGACGTGTCATATATACGGTATTGACATGTCATATATATACAGATTTGGTTTTCTTTGCGATTGTTTCGCACTCTTGTCAAACTTTACCTTAATCTCTCAGGTTTGGTAAGCTGTGCGTGGTGTAAGGACGAGGAATTATGGTTCATAAATTACCAGTCAGCCCGTGTTAAATTGTGCCCTGACTCATTTTTATTTGAGTTCAAATTTACATTTCGCTTAGCATTTTGCACCACGCCAAACCTTTTTCGAAGATAAATAATGGACGGTAAATTTTACAGACACACCCTCTCCCTCTCACAGGGCTATACCAAATACATGAAACTGAAACTCTGTCTCTCCCGCGATCGTTCTCCGTGCTTACAAGAGTGATGTTTTACTGTAGCCATCTCTATACATGATTATATATATGGTTAGGATTAGATAAATTGAGAGACAATAAAAAAAACTCAACACAACTCCAATTTGCATCATTGTACAGTATGAGACATTTTGTTTGTAATGTTTACTTCAGAGACCTGATAATGATCACTTCACACGTATGGTGATGTCTAGGTTTAACATGTTGTGAATGTTGCACGATACGTGAAGGCAAGCACATCTGAATTAAAAGCTTTGTTATCAAACTAAATTTACACCTTGGTTCCAGAAAATGGCAGTGTTTATGAGCTTTGAGTTTCATGTAACAAATATCATTATCCAGGAAAAAAACCCACACTCCACACATATACAAATGTTATGTAACATCGTAATGTAATTATTGATGCAGCAACGCTTTAGTGAGTCTATTGGTCGTGAAAGCCGACGTGATAAAGAGTCTAATGACTCTTATTCAGGAGGGTTCTGCAGTGTGTCTGTACGGTCGGTTCCATTTTTGTATCGAGTGTTTTGTACCCAGAGACCCCCCCCCCACACACACAGCGATAACGTTCAGAGCGCCACACAGATGGGTTCATCAATCCCCTCGCTGGACTGCCATCTCCTAGCCACTTGACATCATAAGAAGGCAAAGATCCCCTGTATAGCCCAAATTAACTCTTCGGGGCAAGTGCTGTTTGCGAGTCGCACCTATGAAGGCCAACACGGCGCATTAAAGGGGTTGGTGGCCAACACCACACCCGGTCGGCTTTGTCTCTCTAAGTGCTGATGTTTACACACTGCCCTAGGTACTCGTTTAATGCTCAGTCAACCTAGGTAAGGCCCAGGACAGGATGCGATATTCGTCACTGATGTTGGCTGTGAGCAGGAATCGAACTTAGGTCGTCGGGTTCGCAACGTAGTGCGTTAACCACTGTGCCACCACTCCCCATCATGTGATCCACTAGCCACCGGTCGATAAGACATTGATTGCGTACTAATTATTATACTGATGGGACTAAAAAAATCATCTGCCAAACTTTATAGCAAAGTATGTGTTAAGCGAATGGCGTGCCATTTATATTATCACTGAAATAAAGCAATGACAAAGGCCTAATGCCCGCAAAACAAAATAACAATTGCAAAAGTTTGATTTATGATGGGATGTGGGAAAATATATAATTGTAATAAATCTTCATTGAATAGAACCCAGAGGGGGTTTTCCTTTTTTATTTTTTCAAATTTAACCAAATGCCTATTCGCTAATCACGTAAATCACATTTTACGTTTTGATATTATTCGTTTTCCGTGGCCAGATTCGCCGGTCGTATGGCCAACCGAAAATTCACTTCCACCACCTTTTGGACCGTCCGTCATCGTTGGCTTTTCGATGAAGGATGCCACGCTTTTTTGTTGTTGTAGCTTAAGGCGGTGGCAAAAAAAAAGTTATAAGGCTTATCAATCAAAAGCGGCTGTCAAAAAACAGACTTGGCCCAACAACCCAAGTTGAGCGATTGATTTTTTTTGGAGGCAAGCCCACCCCCCCCACCCCCACCCCCCCCCCCCTTTCTCTTGCAGAGGGCACGAGCCTTTCATTCTCCTTCAGCCACCGGTCATCATCGCCGCGCTGGACCTGCTGAATCTTCTGCCAAATATAGCCGGCGTATCTGTCCGTCGCGGCCGATATGGTAACGTAATATGCTGACGCGAGCGGGCCGGGGAGTGATAACCGGGATGAAAGCGGCCGTGAAGCGGGGGAGGAGGGGGAGGGGGGCGATGATGTGAGCGGGTGGGGGCGGCTTGCTGGCCGGAGGTAGACCAGCAGGGAAACGGTTTGGCGAGGGAGGAGGGAGAGATTTCACTTAGCTCCAATTTAATCGCCATTATTAATGTATGATGGGGGTGGAGTGGGGGCTTTGGGTAGGGGGGGGGGTCGCTGGTGGGGGCGGTGGGAGAGGACAGATTGTGACGTCGCGGCTGTCGTACTTGAGAGCGTTGGGCGATCGAGGTGCTGAACGTGCACGACTCTGCGCGTTTGGTCTCCACTGTTTTGGATTATTTTCTCGCAATTGAATTGTTCAGTGCGCTTGCTATTTAAACAGGAACGTGTAAAAAATATGCATTAAAGGTTTGGTTGTACTTAGCCGAGCCTCTGACCTAATCATCCGGCGTGTAGCCCTTTTCGTCAGATCTCGGACGTAGTTAAGCAGCGGTGAGCCTACATAGCGCTTAGATGGGACGTGACCGTGCGAAACAGATGGCGACATGGGCTGCGGGGCTCTGTACCCACACGCAGCTACCTCCACCAGCGTGATGAAGTACGTCAAACAACCTCCATGAACCGGGCGTGAGGAGGGCCTTCATCCAGCAGTGGATTGACGCACGTGCTCACCACGTGACCTTGCCGGGTTGTGTGTCTCGACTCGTAGTGATAGGCTGGGGTTAGCGTTTAAGACGTCATCAATGCTGGCTTTACTGTTATGTCGCATTACGTATGGACACAATTTAAATTATAATTTTTTGTTAATATATAAAAACCTATCCTATTTTTGTAATTATGTTTTGGCAATGATATTTAATAACATTAAGACATATGCTTGCAGTGGATATGCAAGCATGAATTGAACATTTCTTACACTCATGTATTTTACTGCTTTTTAACAGAAAACTATTTCTACTGCCGTGGATAATGCTGCTCAGTTGGCCTTCAGTATAAAGAACAGCAACGACATGAGAGAAAACGTTGACATATAACCTTTCACTTATTTTAAAAAGAGCCATAGCCTGAAACCGTAGCACATATTATATATATGGTGACCCAAAAGTGAAGCCACATAGGATTATATATTATTATTTTAAGAAATCACAGATGGGGAATTTAATTAATTTCAACAAGTGTTCAAACATAATCTAGGGTTTTTTTGGGGTTAGATCGCATAAATATAAATGTGTCGTTAAACCCGCCACCAGCCTACATAGCCAATTAGTAAGGGTTGTCACATAAACAGAACGTGCCAATTCGTTAATAGCACTGCACACTGGTGTGTTGGAGACAAAATTCACAGCATTAAAATGTTGTGGATTCGCAACATTTAAAAGTTGTGGCGGGTTTAACGACACATTTATATGCATGTGATCTAACCCATCAAACCAATATGATGGACAATGGTGTGCTGTTTAAAATCACTCAGGGTTCTTGGTCCAGTTTTGTGAACGACGGATTTGAGGTGACCCCACAAGAAAAAGAAATAATAGATTGTATTAATAATGGATACAATATTAACTTACAGAATGAACAATACAATTGTGGTAATGTCGGTGTAAAACATAAATAAATGTGTCCTGACTCTTGGACCACCCTGTATTAATATATGTGTACACATATTACTGTTTATGCTTCAAATGAAGATAGGTGGATTATTACATTGCAATATCAAGATATATGGGGAAGGGGCGGGGGGGGGGGGCTTGGGAAAGCCTTCAGCCAGCAGTGGATCGATTGTGGCTGCAGATGACTGTCAATGAAGATAGCCGTGTTGTGTTCTTCATTCTGGAAAAACGTGTGCGTCGTGCAGCTCATTATTTGTCAACATCATTGGCCGCTGGATGAAGGCCCCTCCACAAGCTGCAGAAATCAAGGTCAGGAAATAAAGGGGGTGGACCTGAGCTGCTTTTTTGAGCGCTTTTGTACTGGATAATGAAACGCTTACTTTTTATACGTATAAGCCAAAATGTGAGGGCACACACGTGCGTTTTAGATACGTTTTCGGATTTACGAGCACCCTTCATTCTAAATCTTGACACGGAGTGTATATATGTATTTTGATTTTTTCACAAGTGATTATAGACTACAAAATGTTTTTGCTGCAACCTTGGTAAGGCTTTTTTAAAGCCTATCAATCAAAGCTGGGCCTCCCAGGAGGCTGGTACAGTAAACCCTTCCGCACTCTGTCCGTGGGAGCTCTTGAATTCCTGACCCAATGAAAGGCAAGGAAGGTGGTCACTTTGTCCATAAAACGGTCAATTATTTATATCCCTGATGTTATTTGCAGAAAAAAATTGGCAGCCCGTCAATACTCAAATGCATCTTTTTTCGCTCGGTCAATAACCATGCTTTCCGCGATTATTTGACGAGGGCAGGGTTGTTATTTTTGCTGTTGTTGTTGTTAAGCTTGAAAAATCCGGTACTAAAATTTAATGAGGACAAAAGGCCACACACACACACACTCCAAAGTGAGCCACTCAGAGTAAGGTGAATGGATGGAATGTCGGGAGCAAAGACAAACAGATTTGACATCCAGGGACATTTTCCTATTGGCTGCTGTTTCATTGCTTTGGGCAATGTGATTTTGGATCCATACATGTGGGGCCACATTGTCAGCAGAGGGCAGTGTAAAATAAAAATCCACTGTTGTACTGTACTACGGTCCAACATCTATGCTTACCTTACAAACCCACACTGACCAGCATGGGTAAGTGTGTTCAAATAATCCCCACGGTCCGCCGTGGTGCTGGAAAGCCTTCGTCCAGCAAGCGGCATGATAAAAGGGCTCTATATACAAACAATACATGTGGGAAATTGATAAATTGTTCCTACTTTGAACTGGTACGAGTGTCCGTTGTTTATTTTATCCCAGCCCAGTCGAACCCCGGTGACCTGCAATTGATTCACGGGTGATGCACATCCGTGGCTGTCCGCCTCAAGTGAATATTGGTGCGGCGTGCATAAATCAGCGGTGGAGGAATGGAGGTGGCCAGGTGGTAACGCTGGCATCGCCACCCTCTCGTGTGCTGTGTTGGTCGCGGTTAGGTGCCTTTTAACCAGCTCTTGTGTGTACGTTCTGCGAGGATGAATCAGCGGTATTTGTTTCATTATGTTATCTCAGGTCTCCCTTTGCAATGGAGGCATTTGTATGAATGGGCTCTCAGATGATACTAGATGAAAGTGTAATTGATTTTAACATGTAAGTGGAGCACTCTGTCCTTTGTTTATGATGACAAACAGTGTACACACCTTGGTGAACCTGCTGCACCTGCATGAAGGCATCCCCACATTGTCAGTCGAACCCGGTGTGCTTGCCTAACGTGCGACCGCTCCCCGAAAGTTGTATGAACTTGAATTTCCATAATAAACTCTCCGTTTTCGGCTAAAGTGGATGGACTCTATAATTATGAATACATATTTAATTGGTGATTCAAAACATTGAGATACAAAATACAAACTCGCCCTCCTCCCCCCCCCCCACCACCAATCATTATTCCGAGGCTCATTTCACACACAGGTGATAAAATATGACACATTAATGTATGTTAAGTGTGCTATATTAAATGCTAAAGCAATGTTGAATGCTAAAGCAATGTTAAGGCAACGTGCGTTGGTTTGTGTGCATGCATGTAATATTCCACTCTCAGAACGTATTGACTGTCCACTATATATATACCTTTATATATAGATTTCCTTTATTGAATTTAAATGAAAGTGCATTGAGATGACATTTCTCTTTTTCAAGGTTGACATATATAGTGTAAATATATAACCTGGATGTGCCCCCCGCACATACCACTCTTATACATATCCTGCCTATGTGCCTGGGCAAGATATTTACAAATATCTGTGTGCTCTCTCACTCAGTCTGACTTTCTGCTTGCTTGGCTTCATTGGTGTCTGCTCCCATATTGGCCCAAATTCTCTTATGCCCCCCCCCCAACTGGTTTGTAATCCCTCGACGCATAACTGTGCATGCTTCAGAAGCAATCCAATAATGCACGCTATTCAGACTCACTCCACCGAGCTTTAATTATTGCCAATCAATCAAATGCACTGTATGCATGGAACGTCCCAGCTTTGGGTTGGCTACATGATCATAATAATTATTATTTATGCAACAACTAATGTAATGGAAGTGAACCAAAACACAGTAGTGGAACACATTTGTGTTGTTATTGGTCTTACGTGAGCAGTGTTTGCACAAGTCGAAGTTGGCGCTGATTATTTAGCAAAAGCCTTGTGAGTACGTGATTTTAAACTCACGCGGGGTTTGACTCACACACCGTCCACACAGTTGGAAATGCAGACGTTTTAGATAATTTGCCTACTTGTTGAAATGCGTTCACGGTGATGCACGGTCACACACTAATTTAGCGGCCAGGTTAAATTTACATCCCAAAATTTGCCCTGCATCGCTGATGAGCAGCGCACTGGTTATTGCCTATCATTTTACATGTTTTTAATGGAAAGTTATTCCTTCATTTTAACTGGATACAAGACAATGCTCCCTCCCTCCCACCAGCCAGCAAAACTTTTCAATAAAAAAATATGAATGAATGGCACAAAATAAAATGAATCTCGCTACAGAAAATGTCGAGCATGATTCAACAATTATCACGATGCATTAGACAATTTACAAGATAAATTAAATATTAGTTACAAGTAATTGGAAATTGCATTTACACGTTCTGTCATGAGATTGTTTTACGTGAATAAAAAAATATATTTTATATAAAATCTCTTTTTAATATAAAAATGTAACCGCACATATCAGTTGCAAATGCAAATCTCACATTTTGGTTATCTAGAAGGTGTTGAGTAAAGCTATTCTATTATTGTGATGAAAACCTTCAGCTAATGCTTATTTCATCATTAAGAATGTACAATGAGTTCTACGTTTGAAATAACGGCATCTGTTTACAAAACAAAGTCCAAAATACACGTCATTCCTTGCATATTTTACTTCCAAAATAATCATCGCATATTTCATGAAACCTAATTGCCAACATTCGATTGTAGTTGCTCTTTTAGGTAAAAAAAAAGTATAATATTCATATTGTTGTGAACAGCCGCTGCGAGAAAGCCGATGCATTGGTTTAAGAAGTGAATGACAATACCACAATCAAATAACTCTCCACTTGCTCCATTGCGAGAGGGCACTTGATACGCTAACTTCCCATTGAAATGAGAGCTCACTTGATCCACCGGTTTACCCTGCTCATGTTCATGCAAAAATTATTTTAAAAATGTATTTGTTCTCAGCCACGTCTGAAGTAGAATGTACGGATTTCTCGCGCATCTGGGAAGCCTGCCAATGCCGATGTTACTCTAAACTCCCTTTGCCTTCGTCGGAGAGAGTGACCCCATTGCGTAAGCGCTTTTAGGAGCGGATTGAGTGGACACAATCATTACTCGTCCACCATCCGCTTACTGCAAATGCCACCCCGACAACTGCTCTGAGCTGCATAAAACACAGGATGCACAATTGCTGGAGTATGCCACTGGTTTATCTAAATGTATATACATCTTACACCTAATGTGTGAAAATGAGACTCGGCCACTTTACACCCTTTGGTATAATTTCCCTGATGTGCCAAGCCATGCAGGTACACCCATGTCTGCATAGTGCTCTCGGAGACTCGGTTCATGTATCCAATGTGAGCCGGTGCTGTGCACAATCACGGCCATGCACAATTGTATAGATGGCATGAGGCCGTGCATGGGTAATGTGCGTTGATTTGTGGTGAGTATATGCGCGCACACATACTGTATTGTTGTATATGCAGTAAAAGCAAACTAACGCGAGTTTACAGCATGGAGTAGCCAACACAAGATGAGAAGATTAGGGGGAATATTAATATAATATTGCAAATTGCATGATTTTATTTAACGAGTAATTTATACCGCCATTGTGCACATTGACATTGTGTTTTATATACGTATGTAGTGATTTGGCAAAAAAACACTTCACTATGCTTGGAATATGTGATTAAAAAAAGCAATCTGGAACACCTTATTTGGCCGGGTTTGTTTTCCTGCGCCTTAAACAGTGCATGGCATATGCAGAGGCATGCGCACACAGCAGCTAAATAAACACGGTGATATTTACAGCGGAAGTAAGCGATAATTTCTTCATTGTGGAACTCATTTAGAATGAACCGCGCTTGAATTTATAATATTAACACGAGCATGAATATTGCACGGTCTGCATGCATGAGACACTCATTATAAATGGCATTAGGCCATGCATGGGTAATGCGTGTGGGTGTATAAATATTTATTTTTAATAAGTTTTGCTGATTTTATCACCCGAGCAGAGGTTAACGTTTCAAACTACGCCCATTAGAGTTAACCACCTCAGTCCCTACCCATACGTGAATGGAGCTGAGTTTGTTTGATTTAGAAAAGTTAAGAAGCACCAGTGAGAAGTTGACTCTTTCCACTTGTACATGGAAGCTTCCAATATGCATTACATGATCCAAGTCTAAACCATGCATACTACGTACCTTAGACAGCCTCATCCATTCACATCAATTGGCGAGTTTAATAATGTATTAGATATGCATCTTATATTCATTTTAAAGCACTGATGGATCTATGAGTCGCATGAAACAAAAGCTCGCGTAACCAACCCGCAGTAGCCTAGCCTCGTGGAGGATAGTCACCCAACCCCCGCACGACTGACACTTAGTGGGACCGGCTTCTTTAAGCAGTAGCTTGAGCAAATAGCTGTCAATTATTATAATAATACTTCCATAAGTATCATTCATTTTATATTTTCTTGTATTTCCACGACTATCTACGACTTTGTGGGAAGCCAACAGTGGGTATTTCTCCTATGTATACACAGGACACCGCTGTATGGAATGCCCACCAGTCACTTGGGGGTGTGAAATAACGTGAGTAACCGCTCCAAGCTAATTTTAGACGCAAACTTTTACCGCGTTTAAAATGTGCTCTGGTCTACCTCGCAAGAAATATTAGTACGGCTGGCATGGTTGGCTCCGTACGATGCGAAACAACTTCAACATACATGCATAAATATCCGTCATTCTCTGCTCTTTAAGCAAATTAAGTGAACACGTTTTCGTTAGATAAGCCCATGATTGGGTTGGCATGCGAGTCATCGTTAACACATTTTTTTCCCGAATCACCGTGCAATGATGAGCAATGAAGGGGAGGTTGGGGGTGGGGTGGACGTACCAGGGTGCAGAAGTGGTCAGGTGGAGTCCCGCACGTGATGTCCGGCGGGTCGAGGCGCACCTTGGCAAACTTGGTCATGTCGGTCGCCTCGGGCTGGCACGCGTGGTACTCCCAAGCCGGGCCCCTCCTCCGTGTGAATCATGCTCTTGCACTGGTCGTAGCGATCCCTTTCGGCCGACGTGAGCGCACCCAGAAGTAGCCAGCAGGCCTGTGCCGACAGCAGCGCTTGCACGCCCGGCCACATGATTCCTCGCCTTTGTCGCATGAGCCGGTAGGGAGATGATCCCTCTTCCTCCTTTTTTACACGCTTATTGCACTGTGCATTAACACGGTTAATGCTTTGCTTCGTCTTCCCCTTGTGTGTGTGTGTATAGTACGATTGTTATTGTTATATATAAATATTCCTTCTATTATAAATGTAATGTGTACTTATTATCTATACGCTGGCAGTCTTTATTGTTAATTGCAGCGACAACTTTGAAGGGGAATCCCCCCCTCCCCCTTCTATGTGAGACGCGCTGCTATGTGTCGTCTTCGTTGCATTGCAATCCAGATCTCCACTGGTTGAGCCGGCGCCGCCAGGTAACAACCGCAGGGGAGTCGACGACCAGCGGTGGTCTCGGAACGCGCACGCCACGCCGACGTTTTAAACACTTCTGGCGAGCAAAACAAAAATGCGTACACAAAAATCAGACAGTCCCGTATTTCAATTGCTGTGCTCTATTGCTATTCTAAGTTATTCAGTAGTATTAACTAACTGTAGTTAGTACCTTAATTACCACGAGAGACGGCTGTTGTGTTGTAGCGATATAAAACTATGTTGGTCCCGCGCTACGCCTTGCTTGATTTAAGAGATCATCGCAATTCCGAGGCGCTGTCCGTGGTGCTGAATCGGGACGCTCCGCACTGCCCTCCACTTAAAGTGAGCGCAGCCGACTGTCTTTAAAAAAAACACTTCGTTAGAGCGAACGAGCACACACATACGCACGCACATAAGCACGAACGCTGAGCAGGAGTGTGCGGTAACTGCTGCCTGCTGCTACAGCTACTGCCGCTACTGACAGGGATGGGGAGGAGGTGAAATGAAACCGGGGAGAAGAGTGGGGGTGGGGGGCGAAGGGGTGGGGTGCTGGATGAAGAGGATGGGCTAGGAGGTCACAGCAATAGGATATAGACGTGGAGGAGAGAGAGAGAGAGGGGCAGAGTTGCCGAGTTGGGGGAAGCTTTGCGCGCGACACAGAGCAACGCCGTGGAACGCACGCGGCTCTCGCGCCAGACAGGGGCTCTCTCGCACCGCGGCACTCTGGCAAAAATGCGCGCTCGCCGACTCCCAAGCGGAACTGCGAGAGCGTCACCGGGCACTTTGCGCACTGGTGCGGAGAGGGTGGTGTACGATGCAGGGGCGGTGGAGGGAGCAGGAGAGGGCGAAGGGGGGGAGGGGTAGTGGATGAAAGGGGGCGATCCAGTCCCGGTGGGGAGTGGTGGCGCAGACGGACACAGGGAGACTCACTAATATCCGCCACAGCGATTCGCTCGCTTAGGATAAGTGGACGAATGTTGCGACTTTATTTAAAAAAATCGAGGGCGTTTTACGTGAGAACTCTACGCAAGAAGAACGCCGTCTTAGCATGCAAGATTGTTAAATACAAAGGCCGTGTAAATATGTGCATGCGTTTTATAGGTATATGTGATCACGTCTACGTTGCACAACGATGTTGCGTTATGTATGTACTCGAATGCATATTAATCAAGGCATCGGTGTTTTTTTTCCTCGCCTCTGTGCTGTAGAACGGTTTTGTTGGGCGTGTTTCATACACTTATTGCAGTATTTATTACTAGAGTCTGCAGTGTGTCGTCTTCTTCCTTTAACATATGGTAGTCTTCTGCAAATTATATACCAGTATCCAATCTCTTGTTCATACTGTTCGCTTATATATATATGTGTGCGTGTGAACTGTGGGTCTTTTTTGCGCTTCTTCCTTTATAAAGCTTCACAGACACCGTTGAAAGGAGTAACCCCCCCCCCCCCACCATCTTAAGAAAACCCATACGCCGTTTGTTGTCTTGGTTGCAGTCTCGGCCGGCACCGACACAGCTACGAACAGCGCAGAGGTGCCAGACGACACCGCGTATCCGGGAGAGCAACACCGCTGCTGCTGACGTTTTGACATAATGTTTTGGGAATCGAAACGCCATACAAAGTCGGACGGTCCGTATTTTTAATCGCTGTATCGTTTCGCCATTCCTATTAAGCAGCAGGGTGTCAATTAACATGTATAAACTGTCATCATCGATAGAGGATCAAAGCAGCAGCTGTGTTACAATGCTAACTGCAGCGAGCGCCGTGCCTTGCTTGGTTTAAGAGTTGTTCGCAGTCCCGAGGCGCTGTCCCTGGTGCTGAACCGCGCTCCACTTTAAGTGAGCGCAGCCGTCTCTAAAGCCCCACGACAACACACGCACACAAGAGAGCAACACCAGGTAGGCGTCTCCGGCAATGCTGCCCGCCCGCCCTCCCGTTTGCCTGCCTACCTGCTGCGGCAGCTACCCCTGCTGCTGCTGCTGCTGTTACTGACAGGAACGAGGAGGTGACGAAAGCTATGCCGGTGGAGAGACGTGCTGGGTGTGAAGAGGATGGGCGGGGAGGTCACAGCAACATGGTTATAAGTGTGGAGCAGAGAGATAGAGAGGCGGAGTTTTGCCGAGTTTGGGGAAGCATTGCGCGGGGAGATTGAGCAACAGCGCCGAACGCACGCGGCCCTTGCGCCAGACAGGGGCTCTCTCTCTCTCGCACCGCGCTCATGGCAAAATGCGCGCTCGCGGATTCGCAAACGGAGCGGCGAGCATCACCGGGCGGCCGCGTGCGAGAGTGCGGAGAGGGTGGTGTACGATGCAGGGGTGGTGCAGGGAGCAGGACAGGGGAGGGGAGGGGGGTATCAGGAAGAGGGGTGAACCAGGCGCGGTAGGGGGGTGGTGGCGGAGACACGGAGAGACTCGCTAATACCAATCACATCGATTCGCTCGCTTGGGCCAAGCCGATTATTGTTCTGTCAGATGTGTGCTTTGACTTTATGGGAAAAAAAAAACATGCGCGTATGTTGTGATAACTGTATAACAGCACGACTACTACATGTGCTGTGCAACACATAGGTGGTGTGCATGTATTGCTTTGCGCACGTGTATGGCAATACAGTATATATTTACTACATAATGCTATTGCGTGATGTTTGTAGCCAACTGCATATTAAGCAAGATATCAATGGCACCCCTTCTCCTGTAAAAAGGCGTATTAGGGCGCGTTTTATAAACGTACTGTATTATGTAACAAGAACAAACAGATATAATCCTCATTTCACCGATGGCATTCTTTATACACCTACATGACAGTCGTCATTATTGTATGCATACCGTTCGCTAATTGCAATACTGGATGCGATCTTCCTTGGCACTTCTTCCGTTTGAAAGCTTCAGCAAAACACTTTCAAGGGCGGCTGTCGTTTGTCGACTTCGTTGCATTGAGATCCACAATGTTCAGGAAGATGCGTTTGGCCCAATAAATAATTAACAGTCGTTCGTGTACTGTAGCGATCTACCTGCTCTTTTGCTGGACACCCCTTAACGCCCTCCAGAAATGTAAACCCTCCGCTAGCCCCGCCATCTACAGGTGGAGAAGGGGAACTCGCATGGTGTTAGGAGGCGTCGTTCGCGGTTTCACTTGGAAGAACAGCAATCACTTGAAATTGCACCACTGCCATTAGAACCCAAGAGACCTGCCTGGAGAAACGGCGACAGCTTTGCAGCTGCCGGCGAACCTTTTGAGGGCGTTGTTGCTGATTGGCACGGTTGGCTACGTACGGCGCGAAATAAGTTCAACGTACTGTGCGTACAGACTGTTGTTGAAGCCTTGTTGCCACGTGGTCAGCCACGCGTTTGCACGGGGCGGGGGTGGGAGGGGTCCTCGACCGAGATGCAACCTCGACTAACATATCGATCGCTCGAGCTCGATCAGCCACTGAGCGCTCGTCGAGTAAAATGCTGAAGGCCACAGTTTCAAAGACGTCTGCTTGCATAGTTAGCCGAGCATTTACTTAGCGATGCGGTGTTCTCGTGTTACAGTACCAGTAGATGCCAGTATCGTGTTATACTGTCGGTGACAGTACAGGAGACCCCTGAATATCGAGGGGGGTGGGGGTGGTTACGTTCTTGGAAAGTTCCGCGAAAGTCAAAATGGCAATATTCAAGCCTCAAGCCTGACCTAAATCAGGGGGTTAGGTTCACGGCAACCCACAGTTTCCAACATCACAATTGAAATAAGTACTGTACTGTATGCCAAATAAACTAAACACTAAATAATGTAAATGAACATGTAAAAACCCGATACAAATAAAAAACAAGTCGTCGACAATAAATAGTGCAGTATAATATCCATATAGTGTTGCGGTGTAGGTAACAATAGATAACCTCGGGGCCTATTTCCTGTGCATTTCAGCTTTGCAACGTTGCCGCCTATCTCGCTAACCCTGCTCGGTCCGTGACCAACAACTGACGATGATGATGATGGGCAGGAGGATACCGACGTGGGATTGGCGTGAAGTAGAGAGTTCGAGGTTTATTTAATGCGTACACGGATAATCCCATTTAGCCAGTTGCCCGGCTATTTTACAAGGGACGACACAAACATAATATTGCAGAGAACGAGTAGACGGTCGTTCTAGAATATTACACAACTAATTAAACGAAACATAAAAAGCACAAAAAACCTGCAAATATAGTCAGAGCAAGAGGCGCCAGAAATAGGTACAGGCGGTCATCGACTTACGAACGCCCGACTTAAGAACAACCGCAACTTACAATCCAGCTTCTATGAAAAATATATCTAACAAATAACATCGATTTAAAACGCGAACTCGCACTTTAAAACTGAACCGCGGAGTTATTTTGTTTAGAGGAGGGACCCTTCGTGAGATGTAGCGAGTGTAACGATGCTTCTCTTCTTGTTGCTGAGTCGTAACACGTTTCATAACACTAACCGTGTGTGAATTTAAATGCAGTGCATTGGTGTGTTCTGACTTATGAACCGTTCCACTTACGAACGGGTCTTAGGAATGAATTAGGTTCGTAGGCCGAGGACGGCCTGTATACGTGAAGGTATACTCGCTGTTTTAGTTTAACACTGACACGAGCACACGCGAATCGAAAGAGACAGCGCAAACATAGCGTGGGGCGCAAGAGGCGCCAGAAAAAAAACAAAAACAAAGTTTAACACGTCAGCTTTCGCCATCACGAAATCTCTATGTTTTGGTATAATAGGGAAACAGTGAAGATGGTTGTTGTATGTAGGGGAAGGTGGAAGGTGGGTGGGGACAGGTGGAGGATACATTATGGAGAGAATCAACTACCAACCACGTGAACTTACTCTCATTAGCCGAGCCGTTTATTGTTCCGACTTCATAAAAAAAAACCAGCGCCACCAGCTTGAAAAGCATGCAGCAATAAGTACTGCGTGTGGAAATTTTGCATGCGAAGTATTGATTTATATTTGCTACCCACGCATTTCAAAGCACATTTTCTTAAATTACATCAGTAGCTTACTGCACACACTCATCAACGTATCAATGCTATTGCTTTTAACGAATACAGCTGGACCGGTACATATTCTTAGGTTTTTTCGGTACATGTTTACATTGTAAGTGCTATTTGCCTAACATGTCTGCATTATTAAAACGAGATACCAAGCGGCCTTCAACGTGATTTCTGTTACATTCGAGTAAACAATGGCACTTGAACGTAATCAACGTGTGCTAATTAGGAACAATGTAATTGTACAGATTTTTTAAGTGGCGAATTTCAGCTACAGTACGCAAAGTTGTTACTCTTTACATGTGAGAAAACAATTGCATGCGAACATAACTTGTGCTCATTAGGAACATCCTAATTGTACGTTTTTTTAAGTGGCCGTTTTCAGCTAAACAAAGTTACCTGTTCGCGTGTATTGATATTTAACAAAAAAAAACAATAATCACCCTTCTCCCTCGACTAATGAAAAAGTCAATGGAGAAATGAGGCAGCTCACGAGACAATATATAAATATATAAATTAATCAAGCCCAAGAGCCGGGAGCACACATGGGGCAATTATTCTTGCAGAAGAATGTGTAAACTGCCGTAAGCAATGTGTAGAGAATACGGAGACTCTGTTGGAGAGTAAATGCACAAATTGTGCTCAGATTGTACATGTGGTGGATTTGCTCTCCGACACACCGGTGTGCTGTACTCGTAACGAATTGGCATGTTCTATTTTTATATTATTTGGGTCTTTCGGTAAAGCCACGTAGATAGAAAAAATAATTTTAAAAAATGAAGCTCCAGCGCATGCCCCCCCCCCCCACACCTGACGCTCAACGTACAATTGTCAGACGCACAACCAATACACAGACGCGCTACCGCCACTTCCGGCTCAAGTGGAGGCCAACGTCACCTCGGGAGGGGTTCTCTACAAGCCCTCTCTCGTGGAGGCCATTCCTCCAGCAGGCACGTGCGCAATCACTTGCAGCGCCTGCGCCTTCATCTTTTACGTGACCCAATTACAAGCGGCTACAAATTCGTCATCAAGACTAATCGGCTGGTACGGCTATATGCTGTCGTGTAATGCTGTTGCGTGTTTAGCAGGCACGCGTGCGTAATGCACTGGTGTTGGTTCACACCGCGTTTGCGCTTGTGACCGTGGGTCGCCGCGTGATTTGCTTCCGTGGCTTCGTTACCGGAGGCCAAAAATAACCCTCGCGGCAGCAGCAGCAGCAGCATGCGGTAGGCGAGAAGGGGGGATAGCGGGGGGGGGGGGAAACTAGGGCAGCCAAAGCCCTTCCCTGGGAACAATTGTTCCCGCAGATGTGCGTCCGTCATGTAAAACGTGATGGTAAATCACCGCAGGGCAGTCACGCCTTCACCATCAAGACAACACATGTGGCTCAAGGGGCCTCCTCGCAAAAAATACCTTATTGGCCAAGTGCTCATTTTCAAAAAGCCCAAGTCAAAGTGTCGTCCTCCCTGAGCCAGCGGTGGAAATTCCACGTTACTGTGGCGGTGGCCAGCATGCCCCTAACACGATCACGCAAACTTTCCGATGTGTGTTGTTTTTCGCGTTGTGCCGCGGTGTTGTTCGGCGTGATGTGTCCGACGTTTCGCTTCACGTGAAACAAAGAACCACATGACGAACGACACACGGCACAGACCGCATCACGTCGCAGAGCTGTGCAGCACAACCGCAAACATCCACTTCGTAGCAGGACAGTAAATGTTCCGCGAAGTGGTACATATGTTACCGATCCAGGAGAGATGATGCGACTGGACTCCTTGACGCAGCGATTAACTGGTTGAGATACGATTAGCTCAAACTTTATTTGAAGCTTTCGTGACTGCAGGAATTACTCTTTGGTTATTTCGGTAAAGTCACGTAGAAAGAAAATAAATTAAATAATAGAGCACCACGTTTCGATTGCAACACAAGCAACCGTCATCAGGTAGAACAAAACACAGACACGGAGACACAGACAGACACACGAGCAGAGAGAGAGAACACAGAGACACAGAGAGAGAGAGAGAGAGACACTGTGTCTGTGTTGTCTCTATCTGCACACTGTGCATAGCTAACACAGAGGTGAGCATCTAGAAACAACCCATATTGCTGGAGGTCATCGGAGGAGGTGACATGTGGCTGGTATATTTGTGAAACCGTGAGACTACAATATCTGACTGACGTGGGAAATCAGTTCATGGAAACTTGAAAATAAGTAGTGTTATTTTGTTGTGGGCACGGTTGCAATGCCATCTCATGGTCTACAGGGGCAGCATTTGTGGACTTATTCGGTTTTCCAACACCCAAAAGTGGTGTTAATGCACGCCATGCATGCTGTCTCCTCCTGTAGCAAAGGAAGCCAGGGACAATTGCAATAACAGACAGTAATCTCCGCAAATAGCGCCCGTCCTATTTTTCCAAAATCCGGGACCATATTGTACCTTGCTGGTATCAAAACTCGGAACGTGCAGAAACACTTCACGTCAAACTGACCGCAAGGCCCTTCGCACTTAAACCACCTCCCCCCCCCCCCCCCCGTGTGTAAATAACTCCAGCGGCGGTTTGTGGCTGCGGTTTGAGAAAGCTACAAACTCCGTCTCGGGTTTTCCAAGTCTCAGGTGATACGGCAGAGTCGGATTAACCGGCGACTGAACTGAGCAGGCAATGCATAACAACGCACCAATCACGGGCTCCCACTCGATCAGTTTCTCCTGGGAAGCTGCAAGGACTGCGTATGCCTGGCTGGGAGATCAAGTGATAATTAAGCCATTGCATTCCAGTTCGTTAATTAATCCGTTCGCGTACATCACCAGAGCCTATGGCAATGCACGGTGGTGGGTGTTTTCTTTGGTGCGTGCATTAACGGTTTGCATCTTCATCCGTCCTCGATTCTCTGCCCTCATTTTAATCTCGACAAATGCCCCCTTCAGCCCCTCTAACATTGCCAATCCTTTGGATTTCCTCTTGGTTATTTCCCCTTCGGTTCTTCCTTCTGTTAGTGTTCTTAATTCATCAAATGTGTCCAATTCATAGAATGTTGTCCCATCTCGTTCTCCTTCTGGTCACTTCCATTGTACGTTATTTCGTCGATGCCACTAAATATTGTTTTTTTTTCTCTGTCCAGCAGCACACGTGGTGTTGTGTACAAAGTAGACTTCCTCACTACCCATTTCTGGCTTCAGCAAACTGGAGCCCTGGCTTGCAACCTTAGCTCTCAATACCCAGTTGTGGTATACATGGCTTGGATATCCGTATGCGGTACTAAGTCATGTAACCGACTCACTGGGGGCATAGGTTTACACTTGGGAACACATTGACTTGAAGCTTTTGTGACTGCAGGAGTTCATATTATTTGGGTCTTTCTGGTGACGATTGCTTGTGTTGCGATCGAAACGTCGTAGTTTCTTCGTAAATGTTTTTGTTCTACGTGACTTTACCGATAGACCCAAATAATAAGAATACTTGGGAACATGTTCAAATGCATGCCTGTGTGTGAAATGGACAGATGAACATCTGTTGAAAATGATAGTTGTACCATGTACAGATATTGCACTGAGTGTGGGTGGTTAATTGGTCAGAGTGAATATATGAAGGTCGGATGTGTGACAGTCCAAATACTCGCTGTGGCCGTGTATTATGGTGCACTGGTGAATCAATACAATTTGCAAAACTGTATTACAAACACTGACACATTAATTTTAGTCTCAGCTTCTCCAACGAGTTGAGTTAAAGTCCACGTCGTCGTATCTAATTATTATTCACAAAAATGTACTTTAATTAAATAAGGTTACAAAAAGGCAAAAGAAATGGACTCAGCTTGATGAGAGCCAGCGATGGGGCCTGAATGTTAATATCTAAAACGTAGGCTGTCGCGGGTTAAATCTCGTTATTAGTAAGGTTTGTCTCCTGAACAGAACATGCCAATTCGTTACTAGAACAGCAACACCGGTGTGTTGGAGAGTACATCCACAACATTTATAATCTGAGTCTGACGTTTCGCCAGTAATTACAACTAGCATCATCAGGCGACGGCCAGATTTGTGGAGAGATCCTTCTGTTTCGTTTCCTTAAATACTAGGACAGATGTGATGTCGTCACTAGTGAGCCTCGAACGTGCGAAGGCCAGTGGGGGAGGGGGCAGCTAACGAATTCATATAAATGACAACGGGTATCCATTGCCTGGTGGGTTATTCATATGGTAATCAACGTACGTTCTGCATCGAACCTTTGCAAAATGTGTGGGACACATTTCGCACTGAGCACGCGTTGCAACGTGGCCGAGGGTCGGTGGCAGCCACTTGGGACCGTGCCCAACCAATCTCCCCCAAACTTACGCTCGGGCATGGCTTTTTCACGCGTGAAATCGCTCCAGTTCCAAGGAAGCGATGTGCGCAATTGCATTTGATATCTGCATCAGCGTCTTTTACAGTACGTTGGAACCCACGTGGGAGATTTTCAGCCGCTGTTAGCGAATGGACGCACGTGTCCCCCGCCCCATGCCTTTGGACTGAATGAGGTTGAGCATCCATTGAGACTCCGCTTGCTCCACTGCGTTGCGGTGCCACCTATGAAGCTCCGCGGAGTAAAAGCTTGGTGCATCCTCGGGCATCACAACTCGGTAATTTGTGGCACTGGCTATCCCCGGAGGGAGGAGGGGAGGGAGGGGTGGGGAGGGAGGGGTAGGGAGGGGAGGGAGGGGGGAGGGTGGGGAGTGAGGGGGGAGGGGAGGGTGGGAGGAGGAGGAGGGGAGGAAGGGGTTGCCCAGATCTTCTCCTGGAAAGGTGACAGATGCAAACAGGAATGATTCTAGGATAGTCCCGCACGTGTGCCTTTCGCACATGCTGTACGCCTGTTATCATCTCGCCCGAGTTTTTGCCCATTAACAACCCAACGCGCTCCTTCTCCTCCTCCTCCTGTGACTGCCGCTCCAGGGATCTGTGCCCAGTTTGAGCAGCGGCCTACGCTGAAATGGAATACGCTTGTTGGGAAGTTTGAATTACAAGTTTCCTTTCCTTTCACATCATTCCATGACTGTTGGTAATCATTCCCCCTCCCTTCCCCCCTCTTGAGCGCCGTCGAGAACTTTTTTTACGTTGAATTTCCCTCAGAACCAAGTTGACTTGAGCGTAGTTTGCAAGCGTATTTTTGCATTGTCAATACATAGAAGGCAGCCATCGAACTCCTGCAGACACTTGCGATGAATGGATGGATGCCTTTGTTATTTGCAATGTAAGCCCTCCCCCCTGCCCCCCCAACCCACGCCCAGATTAAAAGTTCTGCAAAGCTTCACAGAGTTACAGAGAATATGTACGTGTAATAAGCATGTGTGTGTTTGACACAAATTGGAAAGATTGCGAGTTCGTCTCTTGGCCAGGAGTCAAAAAGATGAGGAACCATTTGTTAAGAAGTCAGCAGTCGGTGTCTGTCAGGAGAGATTACGCGTTAAGGCACTTCCACGTATGTGTACGCATTGTGGAAAGGTTTCCGATCACGATAAGCTTTGATATTTCGGTCCGTTCGTGAGTGTTTTTTGCATTTTTCCCATTTTAATGCAATTGTGCTATCGTCACGAAGTCACAAGATGCAAAATCGCTTTGGATGATCATGCAGGGCAGTATGCAAACGCGCATCAGAGAATGGCCGATGGAAGTTGATTATCGGAGGGCTTTTCCGAGTAACCGTTCAAGTGGCCTTTTAATCATTTGCACCGGAAGGTCACACTTTTCCACACACCCTCATGTGAGAAAGGTGTTTGTCATATGACAATCAAACCAGTAATAACATTTCAATAGCTGGAATGTATCCAAAGGAAGTACAAAACCCAATGTAATATTTCTTTTACACAGTCATTGGTAACTGAGCTCAGACCATTGGCTCACGTATACCTGGCAACCTGTTATCATGTCGGCTCACCCCTCTGACCTGGGCTCCACCTGGCTACCTCAATCACGTGTTGTAACACCATCATTTGTTCTAGATTTGAAGCTTTCGTGACTGCAAGGATTCATATTCTTAAGTTTTTTCGGTAAAGTCACGTAGGTAAAATTTTAAATTAATAAAAGTAAAATAAAAATAAAATAAAAATCACGACGTTTCGGAGGCAACACAAACCTGACGACGGGGGCTTGTGTTGCCTCCGAAACGTCGTGACTTTTTTATTTGTTATTTTACTTTTATTAATTTTAATTTTTACCTACGTGACTTTACCGAAAAAACCTAAGAATATCATCATTTGTATACCTACTGGCATTGCACGCTGGCTTAGGTAGCGTTACTCTTCACGTCTCTATGCATGAAGAATGTGCAGGTCGGTTCACAATCTGGACACTGATGTTGCCGAGGCTTTCATTGTGAAAGCCAGTATGGATGTTAACTGTGAACTCCAGATGGAATATTCATCCCTTGGCACATTGTTCCAGTTCAAGGGATTGGCCATACCACGTCTTTGATTATTTCTGGTATTTAATGTGTTACTCTTGATGGCTTACTCGAAAGGGTAAAATCTGTTGCTGTTTTTAGTTTGATATTACTCGCCAAAAATAAGAAGTAATTAGTCAATTCAATGTTACTTAATCATCAATTTCCTTAGTTGCACATTTAGCCAAGTAAAAAAAAACTGGAATATTTTTTACTTAATAATAAATAATGCCATAATGAAAAAAAAGTTACATAAAAGTTTCTCCTTGATCTAATAAGCAATCTCATAACATGCCCATTGGTGGCTCTGAGCCAATGATTAAAATTCCCTCTTTGCTGGGTATATCGGTCGGATCATAGTGATAATACATTATCCAGAGAAGCATGGATGAATCTTTCGGCTCTTCTTCAGGAGGGTCCTGCATTGGGATGTTTTGCCATTACTTTATTAAATGAGTGCATTGCAAAGTGAGAGGAAACCAGAGTATTTGGAGAAAACCGATGCATGCGAGTGTACAATTTGAAGCCCAATGGCTGATAGATGAAGGCCTCCTCATGACGTGTCAGTCACGGTGGTTGATCATACTTCACCACGCTGGCCATTGCAGGCTGGTGAAGAATTTACTTTTACCGCTCGCAATTTATGTTATCAATGGCTGGGAATCGAACTCGGGTTGCTGGACTCAGAGTTCAGTGCATTAACCATTGCACTCGCAGTATGCACAGATTGATTTGGAAGCAACCACATCTAATCTTACACCTTAACTGTCTCTCTCTCTTTCTATGACTCATATAATTGCATCAACACCATCGCTGTTACCCTCCCCAGCCTTTCATCATCATCATCTCAGTGTAAAACAAATGCATTTTCATGGCCATGTTATAATGTGCACATTTCATAAAGGTAAGAGCATGATTATACTTTCTCTAAATTGGTATATTTATTATTTTTTTACACCCATTTGCACAGGAAGAATCAAGGCCATGAATAGTCACTCTCGCCGTTTCAAGGGAATGCATCACCTCCGATTACCAAGGCTAAAACAGACAAGGCTGGTGTTTGGTGTATAATCCTGCAATACCCCTCATTGCATCCAATTTGTGATAAGAGATAATGGTGTAAATGCCAGTCTTCTGCGTTTCTAAGCTTCGCATATGGAAAACAATTATTGCCATTTCAGACGTTGGCTCTGCAGCAAGCTATCAATGTGATTTACGTAACCCAATTCAGCATAACAGGGTTTGTAATATTGCTCGTATTAATCCAACCAAACGTTTTGACCACTGACAATTAAGTAGGATGAAATTATATGAGTCAATGGGGGAAATTTCACATCACTATGACAGTGATCAGTTTCTATAGTTTGCAACCACCTTTACTGGAGTAAAACGTACATCCCAGCATTATTGCATTTATTTGTCAATACAAAAAAAATACGATGACAAAAATAATCGCGTTAAATTTACCAAGCACTCAATTCACGCGATTCACTTGGCCCATAAAAAAAAAAACGTGTTTTTGTTCAAATTCAAGTTTCGTTCATTCCGCACTGCCCTCTTCGCTTCCGCGGCGCCCGACGGCCGAATCAATGCGGTAAAAATTAGACTCGCCGGCCAAACCCTGCCGAATCGGGCCCTCCCACCACTAAAGCCTTGCTCACGTGCCCTTGGAGTTCCCTAAGTGGCCGCCCCTCTTGTCCTTTTTATCATCGCCGCTGCGCGCGCGTGTGCGTTGAGTGCCCGGCACAAGTTGCTCGGCACCGTTCGTTTCTGCTGTGGTCCCTTTCGACCAAGCCCGCCCCGTGTCTCCTCTATTGATTGCGGCTCCAATGCTTTCAGCACCCTCATTGATTTTATTAAGCTAAAAACTGCGCTCGCTTTTTTTGTTGTTGTTGCCGCCCTGGTGCACACCGAAGCAAAAATATTGGCGGGCTTCTGCCAGTATTGAGCCGGATTGATTTGCGCGATACATATTTAAGTAACGCTAAAAGGGGCGCAGATTCACTTCGTAGATTCGAGGCTCACGAACGCGTCTGCGTGGGCCAGCGTTTGAGAATGTTATTTAAATGAATATTCTTGCTTTTTATGAATATTCTGCCACGTGTAAAATGATTGCCCGCCCATGCATGGATGTGTTGAAGATCAAATGATCTCGGCCAGAGTGCGTGTTGATTCTGATCCAAATATCACCTTCTCTATTTTTTAGGAATCATTAAAAATAATCATTTTGTTATGCTGAAACAGCCAAGTGACAGCACAGCAGCTGGTGCATGGCCTCTGACTGGCTCTGTTTTGAATGGGTCTGCCTCATGAAGGACATTTTAAAAGTTGCCTTTCTCTGAGCTTTGGACGATATCCATTAGCGCTTTGAAGTTGCAAGTTAAGCTACCCCAGCTACATTAGTTAGGCGGTGGTAGCGAGAGAGTGGGAAGTGCTAAAATTCCTGTAAAAGTTTCACACACGATCATTAAAAGAAATGGCACATTTCTGAAGCTTTCAACACAAAATGTTGTAAATTGGGAAACTGTGCTCTGTGTTTGCCTATGAAGTGCGGTGTACTCTTTTTTTTCCGGTAAAGTCACGTGGGTAAAAAAATAAAATAAATTAAATCACGACGTTTCGGAGGCAACACAAGCTTCCGTCTTCAGGTGGAACCGTCACAGCAAAATTACTGAAGACGGAAGCTTGTGTTGCCTCCTAAACGTCGTGATTTAATTTATTTTATTTTTTTACCCACATGACTTTACCGAAAAAACCAAAGAGTATGAATCATTGCAGTCACGAAAACTTCAAATCTCGAAGTGCGGTGTGTTTTTATTGAAAAAGAGTTTGAAGGACCCACTGTAATTGGAATTGTTTGGTGTGTGCGCACCACCATACGAATCTGATTTGATCGCAGGTCCTGGTCACCTTTATCGGTCCCAGGATCTCAGCAGTGTCCGCTCGGCAATTTGACCTGAGAGCCATCTGAATATTATGCTTTTTTTAATTTCCACTCAGACCCTGTCAGCCTTTTTGTGCTCATCTCTTTTACAACGCTAAGTTGCTGGTGTTTCAGATCACAGTTCAGATCACAGTTTGGGTCATCTCGATAGGTTAACGATGACATTCAATCAATCATTGTTAACATTTCTCACTTCACATTAATAATGACTACCTCAACACTTCAAGTGAACGAACAATTGCATTAAGGTCCAAGACTGATAACACTCTATGTAATAATACCAGACATTTAGTTTACAATCTAAAAAAGCAACGTACCACAGGCAATTTAATTAAAAACGAATTAAACCGTGTACTATAATTAAGACTAATGACTGAAATCAAGCAATAAGAAAGTGAAAGCAGATACCCATTCATGTTACAGATGCAGTGAGGAGATAGGTGCTTAATAAATACTAAAATTGTATAATCTATCTGCATGTCTGTATGCGTTTGAACAACTCTCATTCGCATAATGATTTCTGAAAGCATTGCATGTTTAAAATAAACATCTGGTAATGAAGTCAGAAGTTACATTAGTACTGAAACATTATTTCGTATATATTTATTTTTCCTATGTATATTTGCGAGTCACATACTATCGATTGTTCCTGTGAAGCGTGCAAGTATATGAACAAATTAAACAACACATTTGTGCGTGATAGTTCACCATTTACCATTTTGGAAAGTTCATCCGTAGAAAAATTTCATTCTCGTTTTTTTGTAAATGACCCGTTTCTCGTTTCTGCCAATATGCCAAATCCTAAACCCTATCCCCATTTAGTATTTTGATTAGGTTGGAATATTTATGGTGATGTGAAACACCAAGCCCAGGATGGGGCTTTCATTCATTTTTATTAAATCCGGCCTCAAAGGCACATTGTCAATTCCTAAAACACAGTTGCTAACCTTTGTCTGAAGGTATAAAATGTGTATGTGTGTGTGTGCGCGCGTGTGATGTTACACTCACAATGACTGAGCTCTTTCGCACTGGCGCAGGTGTGTGACCACTGATGTTAAATGTCATATGGGTACAAATTCAATTAAGGTAGGCCATTGTGCGGTTGCTTATGATGGAGGTACTATCACATATTGAATTAACCCTTTTCCTGCCTGGCTATACCAAATCGATTCAATCTGCTTGAGTTCGTTTACAGGCACATTTAAAGGGACAATACCGCGCAGTTTTTATCTTTTCTTAAACGTCCCGTTCTGAATTTACATCCGTAGGCGTGAATGTCTTCGTTCGGAACAGATGGCACGTTACATTTTGAACGTTTGCACTCACTCACACAATTTGCTGCTGATTCGTGGATTAAAATTCGCGAGGTTTGTTATAAAATCCGCGCAGGTGTGTCAGAAGTGGCGCTCGAATTATCTGACAACAAGCCTGAAGGCAATGATTCTTGTCCATCAAAATTCATACTAATTAATGCAAATAAAAACGAGTGCCCATATGAAGCTGGCTTTTTGTTTATCTTCAAAGAGGACCTACCCCTCCTGTGATGTATGCATGGTACGTAACTTTAGCATGGCAAGAATGAAGCGTCAACAGTTAAAACAAAAATAGAGAAATTTCAGTTCTCCTCCCGCTATCCTGCCGATGTTCTGCTCCCTTTTCTGTGATTGCCTCTTGCTCAGTGTGAATATTAAACTTGGAGATTAGTGGCGCCTGGAGGATTAGACTCTGAGCCGATCCCAAATCCCGCGCCTTAATGCTCGATATTGCATTCAAATGAGAGGCATGAAATTTGCTTTGGCAATGACAGACTTAGGTGTCTACAACCACCGTGGCCTTAGCAAGCTGGAATAAAACAAAAAAGCTTAAGACAGAATCGTGTTTCACACGCGAATAAAATAAAAAAGTTCAAAGTATTCTGATGGCAATGACGGTGATAATGCGTTCATTGTTGTGTTGGTCTGGTTTATGTTTGCGTATTTGCAACAAGGAATGTTGATTTCTTTACGTTCAAACTGGATGTTAACTTTCCTCGGCGTGCGCTAACTTGAACGTATGTCTCTGATATGCATGGAACTCAGAAGCGTGCAAACACAAGCCGTCTCGGTTTTAAGGTCGCCGTAATGAAATATCGCTCTGCAACTTGTAAAGATTGCGCTCTGGTCGGGAGTAGGAAGCTTTACGTTGGCAGTGCGGTAAAAAAAATACTGAAAATTACACGTTTTTTTCATCACCATTGGGCATTGTTCATGAACTAACGAAATCTATGCTGCGCACTCTCTGCGTTTGTGTGTTTAGGATTGTGCAGCGCCGTATATGCGCGCTGGGTATGCGCATGATGCACATGTCAACCTTTACCGCATTTCTGTAAGCCACACGACTTCCAGTGTGCAGTCTGGTCGCCTCCCCCGGCATCACCACGTTTTCATGATTTTAATCAACTCGACTTGGCAAAATTTTGACTTTAAACTTTCGTGACTGCAGGAATTAATATCCTTTGGTTCTTTCGGTAAAGTCACGTAGATAGAAAAATGATAATAAAAATAAAGTGAATATATATTTTTTATAAACAACAAAAAAACACTAATGTAGTCTGTACCCTGGTTCTAAATCGGAGTGTACTGGCAGTCTATAATGTAGACTGTAGCCTGGTTCTTAAGTTTGGTGAGTGTACTGGCAGTCTATAATGTAGACTGTAGCCTGGTTATTGAGCTGGGTGAGTGTACTCGCAGTCTATAATGGAGACTATAGCCTGGTTGTCAAGCTGGTGAGCGTATTGGCAGTCTGTAATGTAGACTGTAGCAATGGTTCTTAACCTGAGTAAGCGTACTGGCAGTCTGTAATGTAGACTTATTATTGGTTGTTTCAGTAATTTAAATATAAGAAAAATAGAATTAAAATAAATATATATATAAAATACGAACAAAAACTACGACGTTTCGATCGCAACACAAGCGGTCGTCATCAGGAAAAGGGGGGTTAGCCTCTAAAGGCAAACTGTTTATAAAGGTTTAGAAATGGGCGTAGCCCAAGTGTGTCAGCAGCATGGGCGGGGCAGCTGATGTTAATGTGGAAAAAGCAACGCCAACGCAGCGGGTCTACACCAATCAAAGTGCCGCCAGGCAATGACTGCACCTCGCTCCACATACCCACACTGCTGACGGTGGAGGTTGACAAGAAAACACAAATCAAGTTATGACCCAAAGTGGTTGATGACATCTTTCCAATGATTGCTGAGTTTATAATCATCCTCTCGGTTGAAATTGTGTCTGTGTCTGTATATATGGATGGCTTCATGAACGAATCTTTGTTGATAGCCAGTAGGCTTGCAAAGTACCATCGTCTTAGAGAAATACATTTCGTGTGAACCAGCCGCATTAAAATAATGATCAGCCACGGCAGAAGTATTGGTCCTACCGTGTTTGAAATCTGCCTTATGCTCAAGAACACGGTCAGAGACATGTCGCTTAGTTTCCCCAATGTCACTGCTTCCGCAGATACAGTTTAGTTTGTAGACGCCGGGATATTTCATGTCAGGAATCTTGTCCTTCACAGATGGGATCAGATCACGAATTTTATATATTGTGTTAAATCGGACCTGAAACTTGTGTTTGTTCATGATTTTGGAAATATTTTTGGTTACCCCTGCTTTTTATGGAAAGGTGATGGTTTTGATTGGATCTTCAGATGGCTCCTTCCTCATGTTTGGGGTGATGGCTTTGCGGATTGTGTAGTCAGAATATCCATTCGCCTTGAGAGCTTGGTGTACGTGTTTGTTTGCAATCATTGAAGATTTGGTCCAGCAAGGATTGAATGCTGATGTACCGGCCCTGGCGAGACACTGCCTCACCAATACATACTTCGTGTTTTTGTTTTCGTTTTTATATTTATTTATTTTAATTATATTTTCTTATATTTAAATAACTGAAAGAATCAAGAATAAGTCTACATTATAGCCTGCCAGTACACTCACCAAACTTAACCAGGCTACAGTCTACATTATAGACTGCCAGCACACTCACTCCGATTAAGAACCAGGCTACAGTCTACATGAGTGTTTTTTGTTGTTTATTATTTTTTTAATTATTTTATTCACTTTCTTTATTATTATTTTTTTTTATCTAAGTGAGTTTCCCGAAAGAACCAAAGAATATAGACTTGGCTGCCATCTCGAGCTGAGGCTTTAATTCTCTGGCCCAACGTCACTTGAACACAGCTGGCCTGAATTCCCCATTGACAGAATTCAGCGTGCGCAGAAATACTTCGAAAAGGAAACTAAACGAATTTTATTTTACCAACTAAAGCCCACTGATTTATTAGCTCTTTTTTTCAGAATCGATTTGCCCACCAATGATAGCTTAACGAAGTGGCTTATCATGTGGAAATTTACAGTAGCCGAATTATCTAAACGCACGTTTCTAAATGTGGAGGGAAAAACCAGAGGACCCGGAGAATAATCCACGCGACCACGGGGAGAGAGAGACATATCGAACTCCAAATATACAGCAGGCATCAGGGTCAGGATCGAACCCACGACCTCCTCCATACCAGGCGAGGTAGTAGACATCTCGCCACCGTGGCGCCCCAAATAGCTGTCAGTTAAAAATGTTGTAGGCAATACAAATGAAAGTTTAACGTTAGATTTCATTTTACATTCATTTTTTGTCAGCAACATGGATTTCACCTGTCGATATTTAACTATAACCCTACGCCACCTGACAGAGCCAATCAAATCAAGTTGTCATGTGGCCAAACATGTACTTTTATTTAGTTTATTTGACCAAAACTGGAAATGTTGATAAGCAAGGAAAATCATCTGGCGTTAATCATCCAGAGCTGAGATCTCACGCGATCTGAGCCCATGTTAACCCCTAATGATGCTGCATCTAATCTCCCGAGAAATGTCGTTAATATAAATTTGTCCAATAAATGTTGGCCTGTCAACATGATGGTTTTGCCGATAAATTAACTCAATTTGCATATTTGGCTACGCTGATGACTTTGATTTTGATTGACGCTATCAGATGGTGTGGGGGGTTACGGTTAAACATTATCATGATACACACAATGATCAAACCCAATAGTAACTTATTTGGGAGGGGAGAGGCGAACGTTGCTCACGTGAAAACTCAGTGTTTCATTAATATTGACCTTCATGTGAGCAGCTTGCAACCAGATGACCCCATACCCCCCCCACACACACTCTTGATTCAGTACCTGCAGTGAAATACTGCGGCGGGGTGGGAGGCCGAAAGAGCGGGAAGGAACTCATCTAGAACATCTAGAGATGGGGCCCGGGGGAGCTGAGAGAAGGGTAGAAAATAAGGAAAAAGTAGAAAAAATAAAGCCGCGTGAAGGTTTTTTATTTTCAGGATGGCTGGGTTACCCCCCCCCCTTCCTTTTCCCTAATTACCCCCCCACCCCTCCACCGCCCCCCTCCCCGTGTCAGAGGTACACCTCCTCCCCCCCCCCTGTTTATGACGCCCCACGGAAGACATCCACAGACCTCGTAGAACGTACATGCTATCCTGACCACACGTCGGCTCATACAGAAGCGTCGGTTGGACCCTCGGCACCGATGCATCTGTGTAGAATGTGAACACCGCGATGCGTTGCAACGGGCCCGTGAGTTGTTTCGTTGTAAAAAAAAAAAACCTTTGACCTTCATGTGGTCACCAGAAGAAATTTAAAGAAAAAATGAAACAAGTGTACAGGTGCGCCAGAAACACTCCCCCACCCCCCCCCCCGTACTAGAAAAAAGAGCTTCATAGTTAATCGGATTCCTCCAGTCTAAATAAATAATGGGTCTGATTTTGGTATAACAGGTCGACGTCGCGGGCATTGGTCGAACAAAGGATCCAATGCCTAAAACGTCACCAAACGTATATTTTTTGTTATTTTCGGGCCCGAGTATCAATGACGACTGTTTTGAGTTTGTGGTTGTTGTTGTTATCTGTGCTTGTACACCACTGCCAATGCAGCGTCACCAATTAGGTCGTTCGATTCACAGAATCACAGGCAGATGTACGATGGGAAAAATACAAACTAGACGCTCTTTCTTCCATCATAAAACCTAAGATCAGGGTACGTAAGTTATGTATATTTTTGACTTGATTTATATTAATGTGTTTTCCATATGTGCAAAGAAGTGCTTGTTTCACCGCAATCTCTTTTTGACCTCATTTCAATTTTAAAATATGTATCCTGGACGCTATGATAGAAATGAATGATTCGATAGTTAATGAAATGATCACGCACTAATTTAGACTTGAACAATCACTCAAGGCTAGAATTAATAGACGTCAGATGTACCATTAGGAGGAAAGAAAGGCCCAAGTATAAGAGAGCTCCGCTGTGAAAGCGGCCTCATTTATTTATTTTCTCACGAGCTGCCATCTGATCATTTCTGCAGTGAAAAAGAAAATAGAAAAATCCTTCCATTTTTCTTTCCATCTGCAGGATTAGGAGTTTTGACAGCGGCAAACCTTATCATATTTTTGATGGCACGATCATCAGATCAGCACGGAGACCAAACTCTGTTGATGTGATTATGACGGGCAAGGCAGTGCCATCTTCCAGCAGACCTTGAATGTGAGCCTATGCCCGTAGCTGGTGGGGATTGTATATGCACGCGATGGTATTTCGAAATGTCTTACTCACCAAAGCACTTCGTTCCTTCATCATATATATACACCGCATCAATTGCTCCCCGCATCATCATCATCAGCACCCTCATCATAACACCTCAACTGTCCAGAGACGTGCATGCAGCTCTTTGCGTCGGTTATTAATGTCTCATTTTTTTTCGTCTGTCTATTTTGGTAAAACTGTAAAGCCTGATAAATCCGTTAAGCCATACCCTGTCCATCGTAAGGTCACAGAGGCCTATTTATTTTTAAATTGGGCCTCCATGGGTTACTGATGAATCCACTTACGTAATCGCATTGAGTGTTTGCCTGAGAGTGTAGCACGTGAGTAGATGCACGATTTATTTCCCTCTACCAATCGCCGTTGCAGTCCAATAGAGCTTTGTGTAACTGGAAATACAGAAAGTTTGACCGATGTGAGTATTGGCTGTGGAGCGTATTGGGAAAATACATTTAACATTATTTCGGCAGTTAACAAATGTAACTTTGTCCGAACGGCTGCCATTTCAGAAAGCTCATGGAACACACACAAACAACTCCAATGTTGTTGCCCATTGATATACTTTCATTTCATGTTCACTTACTCTTTGGTTCTTTCGGTAAAGTCACGTAGATAGAAAATTAATAGATCACGACGTTTCGATCGCAATACAAGCAACCGTCATCAGGTGAAACAAACACAGCAGAAGAACTGCTGACATAGGATGCTTCTATCTAAGTGACTTTACCGAACGAACCAAATAGTATGGATCCCTGCAGTCACGAAAGCTTCAAATCAAGATTCATGTTCACTTGTTCATTCGTTATTACTTCATTTCGGCATCCGCAGTGAGGACAGTAAATTCCCGCCGAATGGCTTCTCTCCCTTTATAGCGAGGGCTTATTTCGGTGTGCTGAGCGGTTGCAGACATTATTGCTCGGAAGTGCTTGTAATGTTGTATTCACCTCAAGAGCATTTCATTATCGGCGAGTTGACGGAAATAGAGAGAGTGACCGTAATCACTCGGAGTGCGCCCCATTCTCATCGGGTCTTGAGATGCTAAGCAGGGTCCCACATGGATATTGTTTCGATGGGCGTCCACTGTGCACAAACACAGGTATTGTAGGCTGCTGCGAGGGCTACGTTATTAGTGAAGAGCAGGGCAGGGAAACCCGTTGTGGTACGATACTTCTATGCTCCAACATCCCGTGCTTCAATAATTTGCACTTTGACCAGCATGGCAAAGTGTGGTAAAATCGCCTCTCGGACCTGCATGGCGTGGTGAGGCCCTCATCCAGTATTGGATTGACCAAAATGGCTGCAAGGTTAGGCATGCACACCGCACTTGCACACACGTGTACTAAACGGGCAATACATTTTTAGTAATTTTATTTATGAAAAAAAAAGGAAATTTCACCATTTATTCCACTGTTGCAGCCAATGTGGAAGTGCAGGCGCCGCGTGCCGCGTGAGCCGCGCAACGTTTGCATGCAAAGCGTGAGCTGCGAGCGCTCGGTAAGAACTTTGTAAATAAATCAGTATAGCGCGTTTGTGCACTCACTTGCAAGCAGACGAGGCTAAGCGATGTGGGCCTTGACTGAGAAGAGCCGCGTGAAGGCCACACAGCCTCCTTCCTTCAGGTTTGTCGACAAAAAATACAAGTGGAATAAGGAACATAAGGGGCACATTAGGGGCTCAGCCTTATTATCATAATGAGAATAGATGGGGCACTTCTGTGCTGTGTTATTAAACAGCCTTTACCAAAAAAAAGCAGGTGTATTGAGCCTGTAATGACTAACTAGGGTCGTGAATGAAATAAATGCCAGGTTATTAAGTCATTCAGATAATTTGGCCAAACATGATTAATTCAAGTGCGAACATAATTTATCTGACAGTGGGCAAGGTGTCTTGGGATCTAAAGATATTGCTTCTTCTGAGCGTTTTCAATCTGCAATTTCTAAAATGTTTCCATAATTTTAAAATATTGCTGGTTAAAAAATGAAATATAATTGAATGAAATACAGGCACCTTTACATGGTATGACTTGCGAATAAAACACGTGGGACCTCAAGCGTTTATAGGATTAATTTTGGCTTGACTTGAATTTCAGGGTATTAATATTCAGTATCATTTTTACAAAACTGGACATAAAATGAAAGGTCACGTGACTTTAAAATGAATATATTCTGTTGGAAATGTAATTGTTTAAGTCACTAAGTGGAGAAAAAAACATACAGTTGAGAGGGAGGCATCTTCGTGTTTCATATAGCACAGGACGGGCTATATATAATTCATGAGGTGTTTTCCATGTTGCGTTCTGTGACCTTGGACTCTCAGATTATAAAATAATAAAAATCTGGTTACAGTCAGCCATGGCGCCTTCTTAAATAGGAGCAGCAGTGCCACTTCTCTAATCCATCTCATCCTTGTTGTGGCTGAGCCTGGAACGTTGCCAGTGTCTGGAATGAATACTCACACCCTCACCAGCAACACACCCAAACATAACATTGCGAACGAAAGACAAAGATCCCCCATGTAGCGTTAACAGTTGGTTGGGCAAGTGCTGTAAGCGAGCACCTATGAAGACCAGCACGGCACAAGGGGGGGTGGGGGTGGGGGTTGGTGGACAAGACCATGCCCGGTCGCCTTTGTCTCCCCAGTGGCGATATTTACACACCGCACCAGGTACTCATTTGAGGTGTTGGCCATCAGCTTGAATTGAACTCAGGTGGTCGGGTTTGTAGTGCAACGCGCTAACCACTGTGCCTCTGTTCCTCTATGAAATTGTTTTTAAAAGTACTAACTATTTTTTATTTTACCAGGTGAGGCCGAATGAGCTATGTAGCTCTTCTTCAGAAGTGAACTGGCCACAAATGATAGCTCAACGAAGTGGCTAATCATGTGGAAATGTATTGGAGCCAAATAAACGCGTGTTGATTCTAAATGTGGAGGGTAAAACCGGAGGACCCGGAGAAAATCCATACCACCACGGGGAGAACATGGAAACTCCAAATATACAGGCGTTAGGGTTGGGATCGAACACACGACCTCCTGTACTCCAGGCGAGGTAGTTAACATCTCGTCACCAAGATGTTGTGTGTATACCCAAATCCTCCATGATAATACATTTTAGTTTGTTCTACAATCATGGCTGAAGGTAAAATTGCAGCCCTGCAAGTACAAACTCAAGCCACTGATGATAGAAGGGTCTCCACTAGAAGGAGCTCTAGGCAGCCCCCTCGAGAGAGGGTGTTTAGGCCTAATTCTTCCATGCTGGGCAGACATTTTTGAAGAGGTGTGAGTAACCACACTTCACCCCACTGCACGCGACCAACCGATTGACCAATTGGTATACCCATTTGTACTGCTGATTGGACAGAGTCGGGGGCAGGGATTTTCGATAAACTTTCGACGACTGCATCCGGGAGATCAAACCGGCGATCTCTGAAGTGCAAGTCCAGCGTGCCGATCGTCACACCATGGCGGCGTACTCTGCAGTTGGTATCGAACGATATTCCTTCTGTTGACAAGTCATCTCTGCCATGTCACACATTATTTGCACTGCTTTAAAGGAGTAAATGGTGTTCATGAATGTGTGAAACGCGCAACGAAGGCAACATAAGCGGCACCTCCGTGCCTCTGACATTTAATTATCACAATTAAAAATACACGATCATAACATGCCCCATGGCTGATGATTTCTGACGATAACGATAATGATGATTACAATGTACTGATATTGAATATTTATCCCTTTAAATATTCGGGTGAATGTTTTGACCATTTGTACCGCATACGTATATTATTTGTATTTTTGTTGCACTGAATGTGTATACCGTGCATCTTCACCACTGTGTTCTCTTGCAAACGAGACCGTTCTCACAAGGGACCTTCGCTCTTCCCAAAATAATGTCCATTATGTTCAATAAACAAATGAAGATGTTTACTGCAGGAACACAACTAGAAAACACAGCAGAGTTTAGATACCTGGGACGATTAATCATTGAAGGCAGAAAGGGATCAGATTAAAAACGAACCATACCACGGTCCTTAAAGAAACATGGCAGTGTACGTTCTACACTTGCTCGGCTAAGATCCTCCCCAAGTTGTTGTCCCCTGTCTCTCACGATCTTGAGACGCAACGATTTGTCTAGCGCCTGCGCAAAAGGAGATTTCATCGATTCGTTTCCACGGCCGATGTACTCTTGAGCATTGCCTCTTCGTTTGCTGCCACTCCATCGTCCGGCGTTAATCACTGGCCATCATCCGTGCCAGTCACGTGGCCTGCCCAAGCCCACCAAACCTTTTCTTAACAGTTCTACATGATGTCTCCAACTTGCGCATGTTTTATAATCCAGTGAAATTCCACGTGTACGCCTCTTTACAAAAGTTAGCTTTTGTTCCAATTTATTTAGTCAAT
This sequence comes from Lethenteron reissneri, assembly GCF_015708825.2. Taxonomy (NCBI): domain Eukaryota; kingdom Metazoa; phylum Chordata; class Hyperoartia; order Petromyzontiformes; family Petromyzontidae; genus Lethenteron; species Lethenteron reissneri. Next base: position 9,065,882 of record NC_083826.1, on the reverse strand, counting down.
ATCAAGTTTTCTGACCGAGATGTCATCGGGGATATTAATACATATACTCTTATTCATGATTTTATGGGTTTTTTTTCTCTCTCTCAGTGTTTAGCATCCAGTCAGCAAATAGCATTGCATATTAAAATAACTCTGGTCATAAAGTATAAATATATATTGGCAGAGCTGCACCATGCCGGAATGGCAGGCTGTCCATAGGTTTAAAATATGCATAGCGCATTAGTGGAGCATAAAGTAAACAAATGGCTACTTTAGAAGAACAGTAAGCATTCAAGAATGATGCTGTTCAACTCCGCAAGAAGCATTAGAAGCGCCTCGAGATTTTCGACCAGAAACGGGCGACTCTGCAGAAAAGTCCCTGCTTTGATGGCAGAATGTTGGATTTGTTGAAATCCACTTTGACCGCACGTATCCATCTCACTCGCGCATTGCGGGGCCGCGTCTGTGGCCTGGGCCCCGTGCTCGCGTTGTATTTTTTTTTTGTGTGCTGCCGTTGCCATCTCTCAGGCTGTATCTTGGCTACGCTCGCTTCGACCCGGGCCCGGCTCATGTTTATTTCAGCTCAGGCGCTCGCTGTCCCTTATTGAGCGTCGAGTCCTGCCAAATTGAGCGAGACTGCGAAATGTTGTCCAATTACGATGCCCGTCATTAGCAGCCTCGAAAAACGGGGCTCTGACATCGTCGTCGCGGCTTCCTCCGTCGCGACAGCCCGAAAGTCGTTCGAGCTGGAAACAACCTCGCTTCTTTTTTTCTTCCACTTTGCAAATTTGTCACATTTTATTTTGTTCTCACTGCGTTGGTACCATTCGCTGTGATCCTGTGGACTCTTGCTGAAGCTCATACTTTTGAAGTGGCAACTATAATGCTGCTGCCACGGGACTGCGTAGTTTTGTTTCGTGATTATTCTGTGGCTCACCCGTGTAATTCCAAGTTGTACGGTATGCTACAGCGTGCACCTCCCCACAATTCTTCGTGCTCTTTCCAGCCTTTGTTCCATTTTCTGTGTCAATGTCCAAGCAGTCGCCCACCAGCAATGACGAAGGGCAGAGGAGCCACGCTCACAACAAAGAGCGGAGCGCCGGGTGGCTAAACGGCAGAGAGTTGGCACAGTGGCGAGCACAGTTGGTGTATCTGCCAGTCATCTCAGTCAGTCAACCCACAGCACCTGGGTCTGTTCCATGCCTTCCTGCCACTTGACAAGGCCTCAAAGTGCACCTAGCATGGCACAAGCGCCGTGGTGGTGACGCCACCGCCACTTCGTGGTGAACAGCGGTGGTTGCTGTTGTTGTTGATCCAAATGTCATAACGTATATATTCATGATTTTATGATTCCGGTTAATCGCATTAATTCTGGTACTGTGACAGTAATGATGACTGAGAAGTCGAATAACATGCAGCACGGCCCGCAGATGCATCGGAGAGCCGTGCAGCATTGCAACAACTGCGCTGGCATTCTACATAATCTCACGATGGCAGCGTCATGGGCAGTAATTAAATAGAGCGAGTTGCGGCGTGAGTCACTGAGCTGCGCGCCAAGTGTGAGAATTAATTACAATTAGAGTACAAGTGCGTAACGAGAAGCTGCGCAACGCAAAACAAAAAGGCAAAAAGTGTGAATCGCACATTTTTGGACGAATGAGGTGTGATCGCCATCGCCAGTGTTCTTGTTAGGGGCGCGCGTTCGAGAAAGAAGAGACGGCAAAAGTCACCAAATGCACTCGGTTAATAACACTTTGTGTGCATTACACATTGAGGCCCGGCACACAGAATGTCATTATTATAATCCCACCGCTGTATATTTTGCTGTCTCAATGCAATCCAAGGCCGGCCGCAAGTGCAATTACTCCTCGAGTAATTCTACTCGCCGAGTCTCTATAAACTAATTTCAATGTCAAAAAATGCCCGCGCCCAAAATGACCTATTTTCGACACGCCGTTGTATCGCTGGAGATGAATCATACACAAGGCTTCCGCCTCTCCTCGTTTGAAAGCATATTTCACGGCCTGCATTGCAGAGCTGACATATTGCCTTTTTATGATGGACAAGACTGAACCTGATGGCGGGACCACCGGGGTCCCATCAGCCCCCGGCTCTCGTATAAACTGCGTCGACCGTCCGCGCCAGGCGGGTCGCGGCGTTTATGTGCGCGGTGGGACGGAGTCGCCAAACATTTATTTATTCATTACGATTTTGACTTCCGTTTATTCGGGACCCATTAGGTTCAAGGGCTCTTTACTATAAATGGGATCTATAAAAATGTATTTACTTGCTTCAAGTCACAGGTATGTGGGGTAACCTCACGGTTACCCCACATATCTGCGTTTTTTATTTATTTATAAACCGCAATGCTTCACGACAAAACAACGATTTTTTTCACATTTGGAATTTTTATTTAGAAAAAAACAAGTTTTAGTTATCGATTACAAAAGAAGCTAGATATAGCGCACACCTTCAGAGCAAGGCAAGCTGTGCGTATTTCCAAAGTAGTGTGCTTGTATCAGAAGCTGCCCTTCACCTGCCATTCAACGGAGCAATGTAAGGATACGTTGCTTATATCAGAACCGCGCGTATATATACAGTGTGCTTATATCTCGTGTGTACTGAATTGACTACATTCACACCGAAAAGCGCCGCACCCGCCCTTGCCAGCATGGGGGATGCCGCTCTTCTCCATCGGAGGCCCGGATCCAGAGCTGAAAATTCCACGTCGTTATGGCAGGAGTCAGAGTGACCACGCTTGACTTTCCACAGCGTTATGGACCCTAGAGGGACAATGGACTTAACCGACCTCTGACTGGGATTTGAAACGTTGCAACCTTACCGATTGTTTCGAGTCGGATGTCCTTTTCACGTTGCCACGCAGTCTGATTGTAAAAAACTACATGGGGGGTGCAGCGAGACAGGATCTGAGAAGTTCCCCCCAACATCGTCAGGGCTAAGAGGAGCTCCACTGCACTATGATTGCATTACATCTCCACAACCATCGGCTGCTACTTACTCAGTCCTCGGCCCACTGATCCTGCACTACTCTATATGTATGCACGGGCGTTGAACTTCCTTCGCACCGTACGTAGCCAAACGTACTCATAGAAGGTGCGGGGGAAGGACAACAAACTAAACACGAAAAAGTGGTTTAAAGGTCCCCTCTCCAGAATAATCAACATCACCTAGTTGAAGGGAGTTAAGCGCAAACTGAAAAGTAGCATTATTTTTGTCCTAAATATTGCGGGTGTCTTTGCCAGTTCTAAAAATATTGGGGGGGGTGAAGGGGGGGGTGTCGGGACACCCACAACACCTGAAGCAGCCTGCAACCCCATTAGCACCCACACATGTGGCGATTGAATGCGTAACTCAATTAGCTCAGAGTAACCGCACAAACGCATCCGCACGATTTAGGGGACAATTTCTTTCGCCCACCTTGGCAAACAAACAGGGCTCGAGTGCGTGAACAGATTCGGCCCCTCGCCCTCTGCAGCCCGGCGGCGCAGCGACGTGAAATCGCCTCGGTATTGCTACCTAAAATGTTTCTATACACGTATGTGTACCTTAGTTAGAGTCAATTTGTAGCTTTAGGGATTCAGGGTCCTGCTGTTAGATCCGATTAAATGACGAGGGCTCCTGCAGGGACCGTACGAGTCCACTTGGATTCTGCCTCTACGAGCGGGGGGTGGGGGGGGGTATAAACGCCCCGAGTCGCACACATGTGCTACATTTATCGCCTCTCCTCTCTGCCATGTAAACACCTGTCAACATGCGAAGGTGGACCGGGTAACTCGGAAGGCTAATGGTGGCTGCCCCTGGCAATGCTACATCCCTGGATTCGAATCCCAGGCTTCCCACCTCCACGCAATGCAATCACGCCGAACGGGGACAATCTCGTGAGGTCTCGGGCACTAAGACGGGTTGAGCCTGAGCAGACACTGGCATGGCCTACCACCATGCGCAAACGGGTTGTTATGGGCAATGGGGGGCAATGCAGCAGAGGGCAGTGCAGCAAAAAGCACTCCACTTTCTCTGCTGCCACACCGATGATCTGCCCGCGTTCACAAGGCCGCGCTGAACCAGTGTCACGAAGCGTGGTCATATCACCCCCATGCCCTGCGTAGAGCGAGGAGGCCTTCTTCATCCAGCAGCGGAGTGACACACAGGGGCTGTACATATACACGTAAGGTCTTGGTCGCGGCACACGACAAGCGGATGCTCGTATTCGCCGGAGGGAGGGCTTTTTGGCAACGCATTGGGAAGCCTCACTTAGCATTGCTAACTATCTACTCCGGCTGGAATTCAGGGTCACTGAGTAGAAGTAGCGCCGTGATTGCGATGGACGGTCGAGAATGAGTGAAGTGCTCTTTGCGCGGTTGATATTAATGCACGAAAACCTGAAAACAAATTGCGGCCAGCTGAGTGTTAAAAGGCAAAGCCAAAGTTTTGCCTGCAGCCTTTTTTACACTCATTTGGCTTATCGAGTGCTATTAGCGGGGAACTCGATTGAGATCGGCTCACCCACACGAGGGACATCGCGCAACCAGAATTGCGACCACTCTCTTTCGGGGTCAAAAAGTGTCACGGCGAAGTTTCGAGAGAAAAGTGCATTTTTGAAGAGCGGCGTGGTGAAGGTAATAACACCTCTCGGGAATGTGTTGATTATTAAAATCCATTGATTTGTTTGGGCTTTTAATATTCATCGCAATGTGATCTGGATTTCCATAGCGGCCGAACGCAGCGGCGCCTGGAGATGCTGAACAGAAAGCAGGGCATACCAGTCGAGGGATATCACAAAACTGCGATTCTGTATAGATGTATACACCGAGTAATGTGTATAGCCCCTTCGTCAAACCACTGCAGGATGTGGTTCTCCCCACACCAAGCGGGTCATGCGGGTTACCTAACCATACTTCACCGCACTCGCCAGTGCGAGTTTGGCGAAGGTGGACAGCACAGACGAGAGTAGTGCGATGAACTGTTTGCTGCAAACTGCCCTCTGCGAATGCACCACGTAACCCGCAGCCTCAAACAGCTGCTAGACGTGGGTGTTAACCATCCAAGCACTATCCAGGCTCAGCGATGCTTAGCTTCCAATATATACATGGCGAGATTGGGCACATTCTCTGGGTCGTTTTGTGTCAAGTGACTCAACATGATCTTGCTTGGGTATAAGGGCATAGGAGCCAAAAGGCAGTTCCACCGATATTTGGTCGATGATCGGCAACATTGCTGCTGTGTTTGCTGTTGCTCCACTTAAGATTGCCAAAAGCTGCTGTTCATCAAAGCAAAATCACGTCCATGGTCTACGCCGATGATGCTTTTATCAAGCCCTCACACTTCACTGCAATACATAAAGTGCCTGTTCCCTGTATGCAGATTCTCCATATGCGAGTGGTGGCAATTCTTCATTCTACCGAGTGGTGCTCGTTCTATCTATCCAATTGAGAGTGCTTCAACTGCAACACCGGATCGTAAGGAGCGAAAGACGTAAAGGTGCAGCCCTGCAACTGCTTTGCTCACACCACTGCTCGTGGAAGCGCCTCCCTTGCGCGGAGCGCTCAAGGAAGGTATTCATTTGGTCTATTTCGTTTCTGTGCTGACCGAACACCTTTGAAGAGGTAGGAGTCCCCACACTTTACCCCACCACACGTGACCTGCCAATCGACTCATTGCGGTGATACCCATTTGCACTGCTGGTTTGGCATGCGTGGTGGGTGGCGGTGGTGGTGGGGGTGGTGGTTCGAGAAAGTTGCTCCGTTGCTTCGACCGTCGCGCCGGGAGATCGAATCGAATCGGCGACCTCTGGACTAGAGGCCCAGCGTGTTCACCGTTAACACGGCGGCACCATCCAGATAGGTGAGTACGCACCTCGAGTAAGTAAATATACCCATAAGACGAGTGACCACCTGGAGTGCAGCGCAGTGTGTATGTGTGTCAGGTAACCAGTGGTCCAATGAGGATTAATTAGCCGTTTAATTCCCCACTTGTCGTTCCTTAACCTTTTCACTCTCGGCGCTTGGCACCCGACGGCAGACGCTAGTTTTTAATACGACACCAGCCCTCGGTGTGCATCCCAGAGACAGCTGTAAATGGGAAAACAGCACCGCTGGGCAATGTGCGCGCTGCTCGTCGCCGCGACAAAAGGGATGATCAGAGCCGGCTGACGAGATCTAGTTTCTGGCCCAGAGATGTGGCATGCTTGTCAGAGGCTGTCGCGCAAGGGAGAGATTATTTTGGCCCGTGTTGTGGGAATAAAGAATTGCTCTCTGTTCGAGTTGGCGCAGAGAGTATCGTTTGTCTTTTTTTTGGGGGGGGGGGGGGGGGGTCAAACTGAGAGCATTAATTAGCTCTCGCAAGCCCCCTGTCAAACCCCGCTGCTACCCCCGCCTGGGTTATCCGCCGATCGGGAGCGTCCTGGCCTCATTGCTCGCTCAAAATAGTTACGGCGGCGTCCGTGAGTCGCGAACGGTGGCAGCGTCGCGTCCAATGATGCGCAGTGCAGCTGAGAGGCGTAGCCCTGCAATTGCTAGCTCGTGCCACTGCTGGTGGAAGGGCCACAACGAGAGGGAGCTCTGGCGAGCTCAAGACTCCTGTTCTAGGGGGTGTATTAGTCGAATTCGTCCAAGCCGGCAAGACGTCTTGGAAGAAGCGGAAGTAACCACATCTTAACCGCATCACCCACACGTGATCTCCCGATCGACTGCCACGGGCCCATTTGCAACTGCTGGGTGTACAGAGCCAGGGGGATTTAAGAAACTTGCACTATCATGGGACCTCCTTTGCCAGTACCAAAATAGGAGAATAGGTTTTCCCATTTTTTCTGACAACAAAACAGCTGTGTTAAGATGTTAAAACACCAAACTGAAACCTTTTATAAGTAATCATGTCTGCATTAACCACAATACTTGTGGTCAGAATGCGAACAAAAAACACACTCTGATGATATATTGGCATTGTCTTTGAAACGGATTGGTCCACACCAGAGACAGCTTTCTTTTGAGCCTAGTCTCAAAACGGTGTTAGACCAGAGGCCGCCAAAAGGCGTACAGCTGAACGCCTTTATCAGATGCTTGTACGCCTTCAACAGAGTATGTTTTTTGTGGTTAATGCAGACACGATTCCTCGTTAAAGGTTTCAGTTTGGTGTTTTAACATCTAAACACCTGTTTTGTTGGCAGAAAAAATGGGAAAACCTGAACTCAAACTTGCACTAGTTTTCCTCATCGTGGTACTCATATAGTACACTTATTATTTTGACCCTTTAAGAATGAGTTGTCAGGTCGAACCTTTTGATTGTGTGTCAAGCATTCCACTCTAACTACAGCACCACCCAGCCTCGTGCAGAAGCACCACAAGACGAACAGTTGAGAGGGCAAAGTGCCTTTATAGAACAACAAAAAACTAACATTGAACGACCACCTTGATGCATGACGTTGCCATTAAGAACTTGACCATATACTTGACCATATACACTTGTGTTTGGGTTGTTTTCTTCTCGTATTTTTTGTTGTTGTGGTAACCAGGTTTCTGTAAGCGGGTCCCCGTCGAAAAAGGAGTGTTTAGTCTTATTCTTCTCCTTCAAGGCGGTGTTTAGTGCCCAATGCTGTAGAGCGTTTAGAGCTGAAATGGGGTTTTACCTGCGCCCAAATAAAACCGAAAATTTAATCTGAAAAACAAAGTCTAAATGCATTTCAGGGAGCAGTTCAAACACATTACATGCAAAGATATTATGCAAATAATGAACCCTCATTAAAAATGGTACTGACGTGACTGTTTTGTTGTTGTTTGCGTTGGAATTTTTAGTTTAATAATTCGAAACAATGGCCTTTGTGCGGCGGAGTGGGTGTGGGTGTTACGTGTACTGTCTGTGCGGTGTGTTTGTTTTGTCTTTTTAGTTTGTGCGGGCTTGTGAAAAATCCGGGTGTGAAAACAGAGTTGGCCACTTCTGCCGCTTGCTGTCGTTGCGCCTGCCCGTTTGCCCAATGTAACGATTTCAGCAGAGAGCGTTTCTGTTCGTGTGAATTGACATCGAAAAATATGAGGCAACAACAGCCAAAACCCACGAAAATATGAGCCAACAACAACAAAAAACCCCTCAAAAATCTGAGCCAACAACAGCAAAAACCCACAAAAAATATGAGCCAACAACAGCAAAACCCACAAAAATATAAGCCAACAATAGCAAAAACACACAAACATATAAGGCAACAACAGCAAAAACCCACAAAAAATATGAGCCAACAACAGTAAAATCCCACAAAAATATAAGCCAACAACAGCAAAAACCCACAAAAATACGAGCCGACAACAGCAAAATCCCACAAAAATATAAGCCAACAATAGCAAAAACCCATAAAAATATGAGCCAACAACAGCAAAAACCCAATAAAATATGAGCCAACAACAGAAAACCCCACAAAATATGAGCCAACATCAGCAAAAACCCATAAAAAATATGGGCCAACAACAGCAAAACCCCCCCAAAACGAGTCATTGTATCACAGTGCGTGTATCTTTCCACGTGTACACCTGGCATGGATTAGAGAACCCTCGACAGGTTAACGACATTCTTCCTCAAACATGTTAAGAATGAGTGGGCTTGCGCCGTGACGCATTACGAGAAGTGATGATGATCAATGGGCAAGAATAGTAAGAGTGGTAGCAGACAAGGAATGGGAATGCATTGGGGAGGAAATCGGCTCACGTGTAGATGATGCTGGGTACATTGTGCAATCACGAGAGATGTTGACAACTTGGGGAGATATTCATCCAGCAGTTAATTAATTATGCATGGTGATGGTGATGATCCCCTTCAGTGGCACAGTGGCTCATAAATTGTGCTACGAACCCGGTGCCCTGAAACTTTGGTATCTGTAGTTATGAATTATTATAATTACACTATGTTGCCGGTTAATTAGTCTTCGGGACACTTTTTACAACAGTTCTCCCTACGGAGAGACTGACATCTTGATAGAACCGTGGCATTTTTACACGATTCTGCTCGCGGTGTCACCAAACTCCGCGTTGACACGCGGAGCCCAGACGTTATGTGGCAGGCTGCAGGGCTTTAAACTGTCCCACCGCGAGCAGACCAGCGCACTCACGAGGTCGCGTCTGGTCACGCATTCATCGATGAAGAAAGCCACCTTGCCGTGTCAATGTGAGACGAGTAGCGACGGATTTGGGCCAGAAATCGGCGTTAACCCTCAGCCAAAGTGCATTGCGCCATGCGCAGCCCAGTGGCATATACAGCTCAGCAAGAGGCTCCCGATTGCCTCCCGTTCCCCATTTTCTCCCCCATTTCTTTTTGTTGTCGTCTTGTGTTGAGTAAAAGCCGGAAAGCCGGATCAATCTGCATGCCAGGGTAGGGATTGGGAATATTGATTGCCCATTTAGTAGAACCTCTCTTCTGCCCCGCTCTGCGCCTCCGGCCTGCGCCCCCCCCCCCCCCCCCCCACTGTGACGTGCACGTCGGAATGTTTATTTTGCTCGAGCTGAGCCCGGGCCGGCTATTTTAATAGCCTATCGATCATTTAGTGCCAATCGGCCGCCCACCGTGGGCCCTTGGAGGGAAAAGTTAAGAAACGAGAAGCGAATGTCTTTCATCTACATTTACAGCACGGCTCGGGCAGCCGACGCCGACGATGGGCGAAAGGTTGCCGCTGAAAGTGGGGTTCAAATGGCGGTGCAACTTAGATCTCAGCCCCCTGTCTGCTGCGCCCCTACTCCTTCTTGTTGCTGCTACTGCTGCTGTGCTGCTGCCACCACGGTGGCCAGGCGATGTTAACTACCTCGCCTGGTATACGGGAGGATGTGAGTTCACTGTCGACCCTGACCGCCTGCTGTGTATTTGGAGTTTGCGCGTCTCTCTCTCCTCTCTCCCCGTGGTCGCGTGGATTCTTCTCCGGGGTCCTCTGGTTTTTTCCCACCACATTTAGAATCAACGTCACGCGTTCAGAGTTTTGTGGCTGCTGTGAATGTCCACGTGATAGTCCACTTCGTTGAGCTATCATCTGTGGCCAGGTCGCTTCTGAAAAAGAACTGTATAGCTCAGTGGGCTTTACCTGGTGGTAAAATATATATATTTTTTATAGTTTATAGTTTATAGTTTCTTTCTCTATGGCAGAGTTAGGAGCCGGGCAGGAAGGTTGAGCACATTGGGGGAGGGTGGCAATGGGTGGGAGCTGAATGTGGAGATGGTGGGGTATTCACGTTGTCCTTACGAGGGATAATAACGTGCCGATTTACGGCAATACAATTTGGAGCAAAAAGCAGTTAATCTGACGTTAAATGTTCATTGTCTATGATTATAACATTATTTTTTCTGTAGGAAGTGTATTGCATAGGTTCGTTATGGCAAGGTATCAACTACTTCCCTTCTCTGTTGTGACAACAAATATCCTCCGTATAGCCTTAACAGTATGTTGGGGCAAGTGCTGTATTTTCTGCACACACACACACACGTGCTGTAATACGAATCTTGTTGGGTGGCACCGAGCAGATCATATTTCGCATAATCGTAAGGTTGCAAGTAAAATTCCTGGTTGTGGGTGACTCAACACATTACACTCGAGGGTCGATAAAACGATGACCAATTCAGCAATCGTTCTACGGACTGACTGGCCCATGCTATAGGGAATGTGGAATCTCCGCCCCTGGCTTAAAATCAACAATGGGGATGACCACTGCCCAACATTTGCTTAAATGTGGCGACAATGACACTCTTTGTAAGACGTGCACCATCTAAAGACCCCTCACTTGGTTGTTGTTGTAATATTAATGTCAGGGATATGATGGCGTTCACCTTCCCTGCTCACATGTACATTTCACGTCATTCACTGTTTAACGTAAACATGTAAACGCTTTGATTCATCGATGACTTCATTCACTTATTGACGGCCGGGCCTTCTGGCTTGGCTTGGTGAATTAACAGAGGCCCTTCTGCACCCGATCTTCCGTCACTGTTGAACATTCCACTTAGTGGCAATTAATTTCGCTGAAAATAATTAAACTCAATCAGGAAACAAGTTTATAGTTAATTAGTGGGGGGGGGGGGGGGCGGTGTAAGCAGCTGATTCATCATTCTTGATATTTTAATGTCAATGCTAACTCTGTCGGCGTGACTGAGCTGCAACAGAGTTTATCTTGTGTGCCAGAGAGTAATAGATCAAAACTAATTAAATGTAATTATTGATGAGCACTATAATACTTTCAAAGGTCAGCTGTACTTGGGTATATTTAATTATGAACTGAAGCAAACTTAATTTCGGGCGGCCTATTGACATTTCCATAGCTCGTCGATAGCCAATCAAGCCTTTTGGAAGGATACCGATAAAAAAAAGTTTCGTTAAAAATGTGCAAGATATGCTACGGGTGCTCGTCAGGAAGTTGTGAGAATACATTTAAAACTAGGCAGCCAATCAGGGGTGGTTGCGGACGTATCTCCCACTAACAGATCGACCTGTGATATGTTTATTTACTATTGCTGTTGGAGATTTTGGCAATTTGATGATAATTTTCGGATAAATTTGAAGGTAAGACGACATTATCTTTTGTATGATACCAGAATTGCGAGAGTGAGAGATGTTGTTATCGAGGAAGATGGTGCATAAGAGGGGTTTTTGGGTTAGATCACGTAAATATAAATGGGTCGTTAAAACCGCCACCACCCGACACAGACAAATAGTAAGGTTTGTCATGTAAACAGAACATGTCAATTAGTTACTAGTTCAGCACACTGATGCGTTGAAGAGTAAACCCACAACATTTACAATTCGAGTATGACGTTTTACAGGTAATTACGAAATACTTCATATTAAACTGAAGAGATGTTGACATACAGATTGTATATATCTCTGTATTTATATATTTACATCACCAGATCTGAAACATTAGCTTCCACTTGCAGGAAGAGGAAACCCACAACAGAGCATAAATAAATACCGGTGGAAATTGTTTTTACAAGATTCAGGATGTACCCATAGGTACCCTATTCGTGAAACTTTCTTGCATACACTTAATGTTATTACCACTACATCTTATCTTTAAAACACTTCATGCCACTTGTGTTAAAATATGTAATTACGGAATTCCTCTCATTTCATATTGTATATTGTGATTCAGATTTTTATCCGTTCATTTTAATGATACCAGACTGGTAAATAAGTGCTGCTTTGTAATGCTTTCCAGAAAATACATCAAAAGGGTTTGTGCGTTATCTATTTGCACCTGTCTGTCTTTAATGGGAATGGTAGGGGAGAGGCACGATCACACCAATCATTATTATTATTATTTGATATATAAATGAAATATTAGGTAAAGCTGTGTTGCTTTTAGGGACCTACCCTATTTAAAACTTGCCCCATTGATCTCAATGTTGCTCAAGACTTGGAGACGCAAACCAGAGCAAATAAATACAATGTGCAACCCAAGCAAAGCCATTTTGCCCTTTACAGCTACCACCACTCCGCTTCCGTACTAATTAACTACTTCCAAAGAGAGGCGCCTGTTTGGAAAGCGCTACACAAATCCACGAGTTTGCATCATTTCTCCTGACCTGTTTTATTTTCCCTTTGCCTCCCCCCCCCAACGCCTCACCTGCGCTTTAGACTGACATCACACGCGGAAGGATGCGCTCTGCACCTCTCTCTCTGCCTCGGCCCCTGGGTTCCTGACAAGGGCACGGGGCTCTTCTGCGTGGATGTCAGAGCACAAACCACGCCGGGGCGTTCCCCGCAAAAGACGCGCCCCAGAGGGTGACCAGGCCGAGGCGAGGCGACATGGGGCAGGAAGGTACCCTGCTGTGGCTGTAAAAGCGTAAAGCGCGGCACGTGAGCGATCACACGAGCCCACTGCATTAGCAGAGTCCAAATGATTTGAGCCGAGGACTGCCCAGAGAGTGGTATTCGTTTCGGCGTCAATGTTTGATGATGAGCGGCACGCCGGATGCTGCCGTGATTTTTCCAGGTGAGTTTCTCCGTCGCATCCCATCGCTGATTTGCTGTCGGTGCTGTTCCAATAATTACGCTTGAAAGTGGACCTTTCCATTAGTTATGAGAGGGCAAAGCAGCCCTTTGGCACGCGACATTGTTTAGAGGAGGGTGGTGGGGGGGGGTCATATAAAATGCAAAACTTAGTAAGGGGGGGGTGGCGGGCATGACGGAGTGAATGTGAAAACATGTTTTGAAGACATTTTAAACGCATTAACAGAATCAGTCACGATGCAATCTGCTCTTGTTTATATCCTATAATTTGTTGCTATGTACACGAGGAATTGCTGAAGAAAACCCACCACTGCTGTTTAATATTTCAGCAAGTTCTTTGTTTCTTTTCTGACTTTGACGATACGAATTTCGCTTTCAGCGGTGGGTGGCGGGGGATGGGGGGGGTCTTCCCCCTCAAGCCCTCCAAATGCAATGGGATTGGTGAAAAACTCCCCTTTCTATGAATAGCATTGTTCACAGTGAGAGCAGCACTTGCGTGTTTTAATTATTGACCGTTGAGGAGAGGTTTACTATAGTTGGTATTAATGATCAGTTTTGGGTAAGTTTAGAGTAGGGCATTCAAACATAGTGCGTGCTTACGCGTTACAACGCATGCATGGACAAATTATGGAAAGTGTTGCACGTGGGGCATATCTAAAAATCATCTTTTTTATTTGCTGTTATTGTGCATAACCTTTTAGGGTGCTATGGAAACATTAGATTGGCTAATAATAATAAAGCAGAGCTTGCCTATCAAATGTATCGGTTCACTCCCTGTGTTTAAGGCTCCTCCTGCCTCTCACCCTGGCCTCAGTCATTCTTGCCCAACAAACGTGTTGGCAACGATAGCAATTATACCGTATCATCGAATTGTATTGTGGGTAAAAAAGGCTGTTGCCGAGCACAGGCCCAAAAGGCCAGAATCCACAATCAGCCAGCAACTAAACAGTGCTCTTGAAGGTGTCGGAGATACGTTTCTTAAAATGGGCAAGGTTGGAGGAAACTTTGGAAAAGAGACGAAGTGGAGGGAATTCCAGAATTGGCTCTTGCAATGAAATAATGTTTTCGATTTGTTTATGCTGTAAATAATTGGTCAACATGTCCCATTAGGTCACTTGATGCCGCTAAACTCATCGCACAGTAAAAGAATAATAAACCATGTTAAATCGAATCGCGGCCAAGAGTTACAATTACAGTGAAACCTTGGATTGCGAGTAACTGGGTCTGCGATTGTTTTTCAAGACGAGCAAATTTTTTAAATAAAAAATAACTTGATAAACGAGCGATGTCTTGCAATACGAGCAGTACGTACAGTATACGCTTTGTCTGCCAAGCGTCACGTGATCACAACTGAGCCGATGGTTCTTCTCTGTCTCTCGCTGCAGGATTGTGGGTAATCGTCTCCCATGCTCGGTCTCAGTCGGCGTGCCTCACTCGTATAGTCAACATCCGTGCGAGCGTATACTGTTTACTATAGCGTTGTGACCACGTGTGTGTGCGCAAAGCATTTTTTTAATTTTGTGTCCAAGTGTAGTGACTGTTCTTTAGTAACTGTACTGCAAGTGAAAGTCACCCTACACAATAACCCTCCTTTTCCTCTCCTCTCTCTCGTCTCACTCACACCAGCCACGATACATTTAATTAATAAATTTGATTACTTTATATTAAATTTAAATAAAAATATAAAAAGGTACAGTATTTTGTATTAATCATTTTTATATGAATATTTTTGGGTTGTGGAACGAATCATCTGAGTTGTCATTATTTCTTATGGGGACATTCGCTTTGACATACGAGTGCTTTGGATTACGAGTATGTTTCCGGAACGAATTAGGCTCGCAATTCAATGTTTCACTGTACATTGAATCGAGAAAACACCTCGAGGCCTCATAGAGTTAACAGATAACTCCTCGCATGCAAGTCCTTTCAGACATCGGAGCGCCGCTGTGTACCGTCTTCAATATTTATAAAGACTGCGGCACAGCGAGGCGGGATCTGGAGCCGGGGAGGGCAGCAGGGGTTATGGGTGGAGTGCTCCCAAGCAGGCAGGAAAACACGGCAAATGCATTTAATGCACTCTCAGCACGACAGGCTGAAGGAAATTGGGGTGACGTGCGAGTTTGACGACACGGTTTGTCAGGCAACGATAGGGACGGCGAGCTCCTCTGCGAGAGTGATCTTGGGGGAGTGAGCGGAGGCTGCGTCTGGGATGGCATCCGTTAGCCAAGGTCCGGCCGTCTGCTGTCAATTATTTCAATATTGGCACACCTCACCGCATCGCACGCTTTCAGGTGCGCTTCTGTGGCCCGTCTGGAACGCTCTTCCTTCCGATATATTATGACACTGCTGGAGCTATGCACTTTTAAATCTAGATTGAAAACGCATTTCTTTAGAACTGTTTTTTTTGTGTTTAGTTTGTTGTCCTTCCCTTGCACCTCCCATTAGCACTGCTGGCTATGTATGGTGCAAAATAAGTTCAACATATATACAAACATATTTCTCCGTTTTGGATAAGTGTGTAACCATGTGTGTGTTTTTTACCACATTTTTCTTGGATGTGTTTTGAATGCTCGATGAAGTGAGGTGTTGTCGATTGAATGAAATATATCTGCTTATGGGATTTTTCAACAGCAAAACAAATGGAAATGGTTTACGCAGATTAATGTGTGTGTGTGTACAGTTAGTGTGGGGAGGGGTAGTGTAGTGGGTATCACATCACGCTACGAACCCAGTGATCTGAGTTTGATTCCATCTCATGGCCAGCAACACGGAATTATGCCTCAATCATTCTCCCATTAAACCATTGTGACAAAACTCACAGAAAAAGTAAAATCTGTTTTCTTCATATTACATGTCTACACGTTAAACGCAATGATCATAGCAATTTGAATATCTGAAATAGTCCTGGATTTTCCTGAGGTCACCTCAGCCTTACATGAGTAGCACCTGGTGCGATGGGAAAACATCAACACTGGTGAGACAAAGGCGGCCGGATGTGGTGCTTTAACCACACTAGCACCTTGTGTGCCATAATGGCCTTAATGTGCTCACTCATACTCTACGGGGGACCTTTGTACATGTGGGCAATAATGAATATGAACTATATAGTCAAAGAACTTATTTTTTTTAACATCTGCCTCTCAACCGTATTTGATTTAGATGTGCCGAGAGCCGGCTGCTGTTATGCCCATCTCATGCTTACCGACAAAAGGGCAAAATGTGTTTATTTATTTGATTACAGAACGGTACTGTGCAGTGAAATACATATATAATGGATTATATATCTACAATGCATTTCCATTAGCTTAGAACACAGTCATCAGGACAACATTATCTCCAGCAAAAATGTTCAGCTCTTGCAAGTTACACAATGTCCACTCTGAGTGTGTGTCCTCAATTCTGGGAAGGTGAGGACAGAGAAAAAAACTGTTTGGCCTGGCCAACGAGAGACTTTGTCGGTTGGGTAATTACAATGCTTGTTTTGCCATTTTAGCCAACCAAAACAGCCTTCGAGTACCGTATTAAATACATCCAATTGTCTGCTTTGGCAAACGTCCCATGTGCCTTGGCTCGAGCCGTAGATTTTTTTTTCACAGCGTCTTGCAGATTTGCGACATTCATCGCGTTGGTCCATTAAAACAATTGGCAGCTCATCCGTGTTTCAGGTTTCAGAAAAGGGAAGGTTTACCGATCTAATACGAGCATTAAATTATTCAGCTGCAACGGCAGGCACGTAACCAGCACGGTCAGCAGCAGAGCGCTAATTAGGAACCCATTCACAGGCCGTGGAACTTGAAAATATTGCGGAATTCATAGAACGACGGTAAACGCTCTGCCACTAGGCATGATACGGCAGACTGGAGAATCGTAATGAAAATTAGTGCGCGTTAACGTTGCTGTGATTTCACAGTCACTGATCCTGATGGACATTTGTCGATCCACTGCTGGATGAGAGTGACACCACACCATGGGGCTCGTGCGGGTTATATGACAATGCTTCACTACGCTGGTCAGTGGGAGTCGGTGTTGGCAGGCAGCATATATGTGGAAGCATAGAAGTATGGTACAACTGTGTATTTTGCACTGTCCTCTGCTGCCCACCACATAGTTCCACAGAAACCTATGGTAACCTGACATGGATGGTGGTCACCCATCCAACTACTTTCCAGGCTGAACATTGCTTAGTTTCTTAGATCTTATGAGATTGGCTGCATGATTAGGCCGATCCTGATATTAAATTATAAATCCACACCATCGTCATCATGAGAGATAAAATGGCACTTCAACTTAAACAATGTTTTTTTTTATATTTCAGAGTTTATTCAAATTGAACGGTCATCAGTTCCCTTATTGTGTTTTTCAATGACGCAATATTACAAAATAGCCAGTGGAAATGTTAAAGTAATCATGCAAAAGTATTAATGATGGCCAAATGAGCACAGGGTGGTATACATTGTCCTTAGCGACTGGTTGAAAATTCCACATCCCCGTGGCGGACACCAGTAGCGCCACAGGATGATCACTCTTGAGCTCAAGCACAGGAGGAGTATCGATGATGGGCAAAGTGGACTTCTGACCGTGGTTTGGACTGACATTCTTCCAACTGGGAGTTGAGCCTTCAAACGATTCCAAAAGCCACCGCCCAATAGTAGGCAAATATCAAAAGCGACAGTGAATGAATACACTCACCACGGCACTTATATTCTTTTACTTCGTATACAAATTTGACGTTCGTAGAGCAGAGATGAGCTGATGTGAAGGATTGGTAGTTGATGAATACAATGACGCGTGAACTAAACGATGATGAAAGTGACAATGAGTGGTTAGTGATGATGAGTGAGTGTGACGATGAATGAGCAGGGAAGTTGGCAAGAGGGACGGTGTTAATTCTTGGGAAGGAGAGGGGGAAGATGAGTTTTAAGGGAAGAACGAAAGATAGACAGTGAAGCTGATTATTTGACATGAAGGGGCAGTTTGTTCCGGCGTAAGAGGGCCAGAAGTGAGAAAGAACGGAATCGTTATTTGGCACAAGGAGGAGGAACAGACAGAGTCAGCTGGTACAACCTGAAACACACCGGACAGCTATACAGCGCAATCGCAAAATCCCATGCCGCAGAAATAGCCACATGTGCTTTTGGAAATGTCCTATGCACATGGGCAATATTACCCAAGTAAAAACTGCCAATCACAGCATTGAGCAAGAACCAATACATCTCTAAAGCCATCAATCGCCTCCTCTTCACTCATATCCCTCCCTCTATGGTTTTAGTTGTTTGTGCCAATCCCCAGCCATCTTTCTTGCTCCGCCATACACGATACAGTAGCGAGATGTTAACTACCTCGCCTGGTATACAGGAGGTCGTGGGTTCGATCCTGACCCAGACGCCTGTATATTTGCATGTTCTCCCCGTGGTTGCGTAGATTTTTCTCAGGGTCCTCCGGTTTTACCCTCCACATTTAGAATCAACATGCGTTTAGAGTATTTGGCTGCTATATATTTCCACGTAATACGCCACTTTGTTGAGCTATTGTTAGTGGCTGGGTCACTTAAAAAAGAGCTATATAGCTCAGTGGGCCTGATCTTGTAAAATAAAAAAATAGTTTTAAATAGTAAACCAGCCACATGGCCTCCTCTGAGGCTCCGTGCCAAACATTAGGACAAAGCTACCAATCTGGGCACGGTACTTTGAAAATGATCAGATATGCATAAGTTTGAAAAATCACATTATTATTGTTATGCATAAGCTGACAGTAAGGTTTTCTTTCAAATCTTTGGGGATTCCTTTTCCATATTTATTGAAATGGTGCTATCAGTGTCATGTCCCGAGACAAAGCATCCATTGAGGACCCTCACAGAGCGGTGAATGTGACAGAGAATGGCCCATTAAGGCAGATTCAACAGAAACACGTCTGAGATCCCTCCAGGTGATATTTTCTCTAGCTGCACAAAAGAGGCCCACTTCCCCATGCAGCCTCGTTCAACAAACGGCAGTCAAACGAATTTGTGTAATTTTCAAGAGTCAGAATGTAACCATATTGAGTGTGTGTATATATATAGGGCGCCATAGTGGCGAGATCTTAACTACTTCGCCTGGTTATAGGAGGCCATGGGTTCAATCCCAACCTTGGCACCTGTATATTTGGAGTCTGCATGTTCTCACCGTGGTCGCGTGGATTTTGCTCCAGATCCTCTGGTTTTTCCCTCCACAGTTAAAATAAACATGCGTTTAGATTATTTGGCTGCTTCTATAAATGTCCACAAAATAAGCCACTTCGTTAATCATTTGTGGTCTGGTCGCTTCTGAAAAAAGAGCTATATAGCCCAGTGGGCCTTACCTGGTAAAAAACTAATTGAATAGTTTTGTATAATAGAGTAGTACCCGAAATAAAATACAACATTTTTGTGTGTGCAGTTATTGGTAACATTTGGGATTTGAGTCATTATCGTGAAATGCTACAAAGGAGGCACCGTGTTTCACGGACGATTAAAGTCTGTAATATCCAATTAGCAATTTGCGATTAATTTTCAAATTGAACAAATTTGGGTCCCTGGTGATGGCAGACATGCATGCCCTAGTATTTTCTGAATAAAGTCATGTGATCTTCAACGTCCACTGTGTGGCGGGTAGCTCCCATTTTACGTTCAATTCACCCTCAGTAGTAACCAGGGGCGGCCACTGGTCTCGAATCACGAATCCCTCCAACATGCGGTGCTTCAATCAGGGTTAGCTACCCGCATTCAAACCCCCCTGAGGCCTAAGCCACCCATGCAAACAGTATATATAAGCAAGTTACTCTGTACAAATATATCCAGTCATTGGCTGCCAGTTGTTTTAATCGCGGTGAAGCATAGGTAACACAACAATCGGTGCAAGTACGCAGTCAATCAAGCGTCACGATGAACCCTTCACGGATGCTGCTTACCAGCAAGAAATGTCTCCAAATAGAATGTACACAGGGTAACTGATTAATAGCGGTAATAGTGGTGGTAATTTATTTATGCGGTACAATCCTACCTGAGTCTACAAGGTTCTTTTCAAGTCCTTGAGTGGCTTTGCAGTGAAAGGAAACTGAAGTGCCTGGAGAAAACAAATGCGAATGGATCTATAACACTCAAGCTCCGTACGGACAGATCGGGGCCCTACTTGCTGTACTGCATCACACAGGTGGGTATCTCGTGCGAATGATGGTTTCGGTTTAGCACGTAGGTTGTTTAAATACATAATCCAAGTGTGGTTTTCCTGGTTATGCAGCCCGCTGAGCATTCGTTATCTTAAGCCATGCACCTCTGTGGGCATCTTCAGGAGCACAATTTAGGAAGCTCACCTCGTCTCCACCCAGGATATCAGAGAACCTACACAACGTAACGGTGGGGGCCAGATGAGACTCCCACTTAATTTCTTTGAGATGCCCACAGTTGTGCGTGGTGCAAGCTTGCGAGAAGACACGTTCGAACCACGTGGCCAAACCAGGAAGACCCACAATCCTGGGTGATGGCTCAATCTGTGCACGATCCACCAGCCCTTGCATCAATAAAACCACCGATTTGATTCTTGAGTGTCGTATTAAGCTAACACCAGTGGATGGAATCCTCACCTAACGGCTAAACATGTCTGTCTCGGATTACAGTCCGTGAATTCGTCAATAGGACGATAAATACACAAGGAACAGCAGTGGCAGGCTGTCTTGGGAGTGGCAGGTCATTCGTACAATGTTTTTTTTGCATTCGCGAACAGCTATTGTCTACGCGGAGCAACAAGACTACGTTTGAGACCCAGTGGCCTTGTAGGCCAGTCTTTAGTGTAAATCAATGTCATGAAAGCGCCGAGTTGCCTTTTATGGTAAACTTTGCCTTTCGGACCCACGCTCTCTCCCACTGAGGAGCACTTTAAAGAAGCATGCACATTGAGCGAGCTGTGAATTCATTACGCTCCATCTCACGGCGACGACAACTTCACATTCTGGTTTACCGGGAGGAGTTGTTGCAGTGCACGATGAAAGTACATTCCTAATTTCCATTTTATTGTCAAGGATTTTTATGATAATAAATATCCATATAGCTATATTTTACTTATTACATAATTCTTGCTGTATTTACGCGACTTACCAATCAATAACAATGTACATTTCATTGTACTTGCCAAGTTAAACATTTATAATTTTTGTTTTTTGATTTGAGCTGTAATCGTTTCAAAGTAATGTCAATTAATTATTGTAATTTTCAACCCGTTGTAAATCCACTGATGGAAAAAGTCCATCCCATGCCATGTCAGTCATTTGAGTTGTTTGACCATACTTCACCATGCGGAGGGAGTGTGGCTTGGCTTGGTGAAGCCCAGGATTGATGTGAGTCATGCCTTCGAAGCAAACTCAGACGACAAGGTACATAGTGCACTGTGTGAACCACTATTCCAATGCTCCCACCACAAGGAATAAAGTAACGTACTTTTTTTTTCAAAAATTAGGTGGATTATCATTGGTATATCTATCATAGTTTGCAAGTCCATAGGCGGTTAAATACAAACATCATCACTGACGGCGCAATTCACGAAAGCTAGATTTATGATTCATGATTGCGCGTGTTTAATAATGAGAGAAAGTTGTCATATTTGATGTGTATAATACTGAGATATGGCTTTCATATGCCCATTTCATATTAAAAATGATAGACGATGTGACATAAATAAACACGCATTGTGTGTTCTAGATCATCGTGACCAGAGAGCTCATTTCTTTTTAATACTTACTAAGCCAGGAAGATAAAAACATAACTGTCCTGGATTGTAATATTTTTGGGCTTAAAAATATACATTATTGGAGATAAGGTAAATGTGTAGCCCTGCAATTTCTTTCACACGCCTCTGCTGGTGGAAGGGCCTCGACGAGAGTGAGCTCGAGGGAGTTCCCTGCGCAGGGTTTTTGACCGACTCTTGTCACGCCGGCCACGCATCATGGAAGCTGTGGCACTGCCCACACTTTACCCCATCACACACGGCCTGCCATCGAACTGTGGTGCACCCATTTATTTGTTACCGCTGATCACCCACGAAGCTCATGGTCCACCCTAAACCGCATCCGCTGCACAGACATTGGCAGATGGCGGACACCTGATGCACAAATGTAAAAATTCAGAACTCTGCAGTCGTGTGCGACCGTGGTCACCCAGAACAGACAACGTATAACGCCGCAATGCCCCGATCCACAAGTACGAAGGAGACATCTTACAGCGATGCTCTCCGCTGCTCCTGCCCGGTTGTCTGGGCCCGACCACCTCAATGTCAAGTTGTAGCTGTTGCTTTGCCATCTACGTCACGCCATACGAAAGAAGAATACCTCACTACACGCGGCCTCCCGATCAACACGAGAGGCTGAATCGACCCCCATTCGGGATTTAAAAAATCGCACATCCTTCCAACTGTGAGCTGCTGTGCTCTGACGAAAGAGACACTCAGTCAGATGCAGGGAAACTAAGCGCGTGTAATTGCTGTAATGTCAACGCTAAATATATCTTAGCCATCAATACTCACTCGACTAGATAGCCTAAATTTTAATTTACTGACGCAGTGAACTGTATTTGCTGCCATTGATTTACTAAAAAACCAAATTGGTATTGTTGACAACCTACGTAGATTTGTCTAAACTTTCACTTTTACAAGTGCTGGTAAATGTTTTATTGTTTATTCACCTTAATACGGTCACGGATTTACAACATTTAGAATAATGACACATGTCCTTTTCCTCGTGCGCATCAATAATCGCACCAAACTGTTAATCACACATTTTAATAACGTAAATATTTGCAATATTAGTGTTTTACTGGTCGGCTTATTAAGCGTAATTGCTTCGCTATGAATTGACGTTATTGGCCAAACATGTGGACACATTCTTACGCAATAAATGTTCTTGTATGAATGTAAATACATTTCTCTCGGCATTTTGGCACCGATGACATCCTAATTGATTCCTCAATCAGTTGGCTATTGAAAAGGTCGCAACAAAACTCATTTGAAGAATTGCAGACCCAATGAGCCGCTTATCACGCACATACAGACAATTCACAATGGGCGCAGAACAAAAGTGAACAATGGTCAATTCAGAGGCCGAGCAACTGTGGGAGACAGCCCATATTAGAAAGGCTTGTCTACAATTGAATGACAGACAATCAGATTCGAGATGAGACCAATGAATATCAAATACCACCATGTCTGGATTTTTGGTAAACTATGAAAGGTTAGTTTAACACGTAGGCTTTCGCAACCAACATCATCCATAATAGAGGATTTTGGGTTAGATCCCGTAAATATATAGGGAATGTTACTTAATTCAGTTCAAACCGATGTAGTTATCCACATGCTCTCACAAACCAGGGCATTGTAAACAAATATTTACGGACGCATTCTCCAACCATTTACGAACAGCTCAGACACATCGCATGAGGGATGGCGACGACTTGTGGAGGCATTCATCCAGCAGTGGGTAGATCATGGACGACAATTATGATAGCAACATTGCATGTAGGGTGCAGGGTGATTCTATATATTGCACAGTTTTCTGGCTGAGTGTGGAGTTTGAGGGTTTTTTCCCCGACACACAGGTTTTATCCACATACTCCTGTTTCTTCCCACACACAAAGACAAAGATCCCCTGTATAGCCTTAACAGACTGTTGGGGCAATTTACGTTAGCGAGGACCTATGAAGGCAAGCACAGCGCATGAGGGGGTGGGTGGCCAGCACCACACGCGACCACCTTTGTGTCCCCAGTGGCGATGTTTACACATCACACCAGGTACTCATATGACGCTGAGTCAACCTATGAGGAGCCCAGGACAGGTTAAAATAATCGTCACTGGTGTTGGCTGCGAGCAGGAATCTAACTTGGGTTGCCGGCTTCGTAGTGCAGCACCCCAACCACTACACTACCGCTCCACATACACAAAGACAAAGATCCCGGTATAGGCTTTCATCGACTGTTTGGGCAAGTGCTATTAGCGAGACGCTTACAGACACACACGCACAGAGCAACTCACATACAAATTGGCAATCCTTCCCATGCAGGATTCTACAACAAATATACAAAAAAAAGCCTTGCGCTGCTGCAAGACTTTCCCTAATAAACAAAACACATGACTTCGATATCACTGTCACGGAGAATGAAAACTGAAATCAGTGCTCAAACTAAATGATTTGTGGTAGATGGTTTTCTCTCGTGTGTGTGTGTCGTTGTTATCGGCGATATGCCCGAAACCAGCAACTCACTGCAGATGAAAACCTTGATTGAGCTCGGGAGGATTTCCCTGCAACCGAAAACTTTCTGCAATGGGTATTAGCCCCCTCTGAGCCAGTCCAAGCCAACCTCTTCGACTTCTGCATTCTATTGAATGTCACTGACACTCTGAATTGCTTTGTACCCAGAAGTTTCGGGGGCGCACGCACAGGCGTTGATGGCAATGGTTAACGTTTAGAGACCAACCACTTGACGTTAGCAAATCGATGCCAAATGACATTTCACGTCCAATGGAAAACAGAAAAAAACGTGGAACTTTGCCAAATTGCAAACCCGCCTCCTTTCCTCGCGCCTCCTAAGAATGTTCAACCATACTCACGGCCATATATCCCCACTTGTTATCAATCACGATGTTGTTGTTTTTGCTCCCCGGTCAGCTTTGCCAAAGCGATCCGTTTGTTTGCGTTATTTATAAACGTGCGTAATTAGTCTTTTCATTTTTGACGGGAGGGTATTCTGCCTCTGGAAAATGTTATTCAAGTAATAATTTGGATTTGCTTGTATGTGTGGTTTGGAAAACTTCGACCGGATGTTTTTTTTCTCTCTCTCTCTCGCAGACGGCAACATAATGCGGGAGATGTCACGGAAAGCGAATGCAGAGTTATATCTCTCGTTTGATGCTTTGCATTTTTTTCGCGACGGCGTCGTTAACCCGCCACGAGTAACTCCGCAGAGAACAGCTCTCCGATGCGTTTTTGGGTTGTACCTTGTGTTTTACGGCGCCACGTCCGACGTTTCGCTCCATGCGCTGGGGCCTTCTTCAGGAGCTGAATACAGCACGACCATGAACATCTACACAGCACATTGTGGTGTTATTGTTATTCTTATCCTGTGTGCTGTCTCCCACACATCGCACTGAGCATCTCTCAGTGACACTGCTCACTCTTGACCTGCCACAGGAATGGATATTTTCAACTAATTGCACGACTGTCAACAGATATGAGTGTTGTTACGTTTGGTCAGGGGGGTAAATCTCAGACTTTTGACCTGGATTATCAATTGTTATGTTACGTCCAAAATTAACAAATATATTATCATCATTTTCATCAGCAGCCATGTTCTATCCACCCCTGCATGACGTCCTCCCCACATAACATCTCGTGGTCACGGTGGCTAGGAGATATTAACTACCTCGCCGGGTATACAGGAGGTTGTGGGTTCGACCCTGACGTCTGTATATTTGGAGTTTGCATGTTCTCCGCGTGGCCGCGTGCATTTTTTCTCTGGGACCACAGTTTTTCCCCTCCACATTTAGAATCAGTGTCACACGTTTAGAGTTTTTGGCTGCTGCTATCTATTTCCACGTGACGACAAGCCACTTTGTTGAGCCGTGCATTTGTGGCCAGGTCGCTTCTGAAAAATAATTGTATAGCTCAGTGGGCCTTACCTGGTCAAGTAAAAATAGTTTGTACAAGAAAAATTGTTTAGTTTAGATATCCTCGCTCCGTCTCTCAGATGAACGTCTTCTTGGGCATGTTCCCTCGTGTTGCCACTCTATCATGAGTCTTCACCACCGGGCATCATCGCTTCAAGCAACGAGTGCTGCCCAAACCCGAACATTTTTATTCACAGTCACCGTGATGTCCTCTAATTCGCATGCCCTCTCACGTGGTCTAATCCTCGTATTCCTCTTCCTGTGATTCCAGAGCGCGTGCCTCTCCCTCCACGGGCAATCAAGAGATTGATTCGAATAAAAAAAATCGACAAGTAGTGGGTAATGCATGAATAATAAATACACAATTAATAGTGGCTTCTTTAAAAACAAAAAAAAACATTAACTTTTCATTCATCGCACGGTGTTTCCTTGCAGAGAAGTATCGTTTGACTTTTTACAAGAATACTCTTCGGCCGGTTTATATCTCCTATCAGCTGTCTGTAAGCGTCTAAACCCGATGCTGCTGGGCAGTCCAATATTCATGGGCAAGAACAACCCACAAACACCCGTGGTTCCCAATTGAGTTGCGGCTTCGCATACAAATACAAATACTTTGCATCGATGAATTGCAGTAAATGCATAAAATATTTAATGCACTGGAATTGCAGAATTGCCACGTAAAAATGCTTCGTACTATTTTGAATGGTCAACACCCTGGCTCTACCGAGTGTTGTGTTTACCACAAATTACAACGCGGTTACCGGCGTCACTGCCCATCGAGGTATTTTACTTCTCTGCTTGACAGTCGGTTAGATATGAATACCGGTTTGAATGCTGATGCGATGTGGTGGTGGTGGTGGTGGTGGCGCTCTTTGCTGCATTACATATTCATCCGCTGTGCTGTTTCCAAAATCTCTGGGAAAATTAAGAACACGACTGAAATGCTCCCGACATGATCTCCGGTAGCTTAATTTCTGAAATAATCTCGAATTGTACAGAAATGGGGTCAGTCTCAATGAAAACGCGTTTTTTTAAAAATTTATGATCACAAATCTTTTTATACCTTATCACATTTTCCCTGGGTAACCTCATAAGTGTGAAGGTTTGTCACTGTCTTTGATCAAGAACTATAAAATCCTTATTCAGACCTTTCAAGCTGTTAAATGTGAAGACTAACCCTTCTTGAATACCATGATGAATGACCCACTTAAACATGTAATACTTCATGCTGATGTTTTGTATCATGATACAAGTAACATGTAACATCAGTGGAAAGTGATACCTGAACGGGTCCTGCCTCCCCTCCATCTCTCAGCAATCCCTCACTGACCAGAGTGGTGAGGTATGGTCAAAACAACCTTGTCATGAACACGTAATTTTAATCCAGCAGTGGATTGACAAAAAGGCTGTTGTTTAACCCAAACATGATATCAGCCACAAAGCTGTTGCAAATAACAAAAAACATATGCTGTGTGAATAAACACATTTACAAGTGTACTGCCCCAGTGCCATCATCAAGAGCCAAGTTCATTCCACTGCTGGATGAAGGTCCCCAACAAACTACGGCCATCTCTATAGTCTCGCAATCAAACAATTCGTCTGTCTACCGCACACGAGCTGATCTAATTGCTCCATCTCCACAGCGAATGTCCTCTTGTTCTCTCCATCAGTCTCAACCATTGGCCATTGGTAATGCGCAAAAATCATGTTCTTAACAGTCAACGCAATGTCCCTTGCCTTACGTATGCTCTCTGATTCCAGATTTGAAGCTTTCGTGGCTGCAAGGACTCTTAGTTTTTTTCGGTAAAGTCACGTTGGTAAAAAAAACTAAGAGTACGCTCTCTGATCCAGTGTAATGCCAGGTATTCACCATTCCTCGCTTCTTTGTTTATGCACGCGTAATTATTATCGCCTCAGCTCCAATAAACACAAAATACACGAGCCGAGAGTGAAAATAAAAAGTGATGTAAAAATCATTGCAACAGTTATCGTTGATTGTTTTAGTGAGCGCTTAAATCAGTCGTGTTTTATGTATCGCAGCTTTAATTTTGAGCTCTTAAACATTCTAATAAAGGCTCAGTTTCAACATCTAGTCTCATATCACATGTGACGGAGGCACAATAAGCTATCATCACTGTTACAAGTAAACAAACAGTAGGATTGTGATGCACTGAGCACACTGCCTAAATAGATTTTCAAGTTCAGTCACAGAATTTGTGTTACCGTTCACGGTGTTAGGCCATTGTCTCATTTAAAGAGTTCGTATCTATATGTGCACACTCGCAGTGGCACTAAAAAATGAGCATATTGTCAGCGGTTTAGCATTTATGGGCCATGGCGTTGGAATTTTCACGCGCTCGCTGCTTTGCGTGATTGTACATTCGCGATAGTTTTCAACGCCGGTTAACGCCTCTCTCAGCGAAAGCAACGCGAAACAAGAGGCGCCCGCTGAGTCGGTGTGATATTTGTGGAGCCACGACCGTGGATCAGCTCTGCAAGCGCCGTGATTACCCACTACCCCCCACCCTGAGCACACGCACTAAACACGCAGCGCTTGCACCCACGCAGTGTCCTGACGGGGGATTGCCTGGCAAATCGGGTTTTAATCCCAAGGGCCCCTAGAGGGAGAGTCCCACGGTTTCCCGGTGCCAGGAGCTTGGCCGACCCTCACAGGACAGGTTACATTGCGGTGCCCCTAAAATTGGTTTACAATTGTATGGGCGCAGAAAGAAAAGGTTCCCTGGGCCAACCGCAATGAGGTACAACTCGGGGGGGGGGGGGGGGGAAGAAACCCTGAGCAAGGGACAATGGGTGGCCACTCCGCCCGGTATGACGTCACCCTGGACCTTTGAAGATTAGAGAATAACAAAAGGAGCCCAGGACGATTTGAGCTTAGTTGTCTTCAACCTCCAGGCCGTCAAGACCCACTCCCTGGCGTCCTGCATCTTCGAGCCTCTCACAGCATCCATGTGATGCCAGAGAGTGCTGCTGAGAGACAGTGATAGGTCAAGTCTTCTCTCGTCCTTCTCCCTCCGACTCTCTCGGCGTTCGTGGGACGCGGTGAGTACAGCTTCGAGGTACGTGGTAAGACGTTTGAGTAATTGGGTTCGTAGGCAGAGTTAGGCTAAGCTCTTTCGCGAAATACCCCCCCCCCCCCCCCCCAGGTAGTGTGGATTCGCGCCGTTAATAAACTTTAGTTCAGAGGATCGGTGCAGTGTGATTTGCGTGTGTGTGTGTGGAACCTCGGCGCGGTGTTGGTGATTTGAGCGTGTGTGTAAGGCGCGCGTGTATTAAAACATACACGGCCGCTGACGCTCGTGCGTGTGTGAAAAACGAGCGCCTGCAGTGTGCCACGTGAGTCATTAGGGCGGGGTGCGATAAACCTGCTGGCCAGCGCTCGCGCGCGTTTACACGGCGACAATAGCATCAACGGCGAGGAGCGCGCGAAAATTCGCGCAGCCCTTTAACACTAGCCTTGGTGTGCGGATCAGCCACCCGGAGGTGCGCGTGCATATTCATACCGTCCTTTAGCATTAGCCTTTGTGTGCAATCAGATTAGGGTTTAACCACCCGGAGGTGCGCGCACATATTCATACCGCCGTTTTCTTTAGCGCTAGCCTTTGTGTAAAACGAGCGCTTGCAGGGGCGCGCACGTGCACGCGGGAGAGGGGTCAAATTAAAATTGCTTGCCGACGCTTGCGCGTGTGGGAAATACGCGCCTGCAGGGGCGCTAGCGTACACGCCACCGCGTTCGCTTTTGTGGTGGTGTACGTGGGCGTGTGCGGGATAACCCCGGGCGGTGGTGAGCCAGCCAGTGAGAGATGTCCCTCAGAGAGGGCGCTGGATCGGGGGGGCCGATCACCCGATCGGCGGGGACCCGTCGAGAGGCGGCCGACGAGAAGGAGGGGGGGGTGGACGTCGCGCCCCGCCCGCTCACAGGGAGCGGGGAGGCGGGTGTCGGCCCCCGCATATTGTTGTAACGTGCTACACAGATAGCGATCCATTGAGATACCATGACGATGGTACCATTGCGATACAATCATGATGATATCTACTGTCTAAGTACAGTAAAACCTTGGATTGCGAGCATAATTCGTTCTGGAAACGTGTTTTTAATCCAAAGCACTCGTGTATCAAAGCACTCGTATATCAAAGCACTCGTGTATCAAAGCGAATTTCCCCGTAAGAAATAATGGGAACTCAGATGATTTGTTCCACAACCCAAAAATACTGTATTCATATAAAAATGATTAATACAAAATACCTTTTTATATTTTTATAATTTCAATTTAATACAAAGTAATCAAATTTATGAATTCAATGTAATCGTGGCTGGTGTGAGGGAGACGAGAGAGAGGAGAGGAGGGTTATTGTGTAGTACGACTTTCACTTGCAGTACAGTTACTATAGAACAGTCACTACACTTGAACACAAAATAAAAACATGCTTTACGCACACACACGTGGTCACAACGCTATAGTAAACAGTATACGCTCGCATGGATGTTGACTATACGAGTGAGGGATGCCGACTGAGACCGAGCTTGGGAGACGATTACCCACAATCCCGCAGCGAGAGAGAGAACCATCGGCTCAGTTGTGATCACGTGACGCTCGGCAGACAAAGCGTATACTGTACGTACTACAGTACTCGTATTGCAAGACATCGCTCGTTTATCAAAGTAATATTTATTGAAAAATGTTGCTCGTCTTGCAAAACACTCGCAGACCAAGTTACTCGCAATCCAAGGTTTTACTGGATATAATCTGGATGTATGGCAGGTGCTCGTCAAAAGCATTTGCCCCAACAGTCCGTTCAAGGCGATACGGGGGTGGCGGGATCTTTGTCTTCGATTTTATCTTTGTATGTCATTAGTACGTTTGTACAGATAACTCCTCCGGGACCACTCCATCAATTCATACAATGAATAAGTATAACCCGTAAAAAAAAAGTTTTTCACTCTAAATCCTTTATATGCGTGGCGGCTAGAGTCCTCTCGTCCTCTGGCTTGAGATGGCTGCCACCTATGGGTCAGATGATTGTCTGCCAGTATTAAGAAATTGGTAATTAAATATTTAATTTGTTTTCCCTAAACTGTAAAATTTTGGGAATTTTTTTTCACGAACATTAATTGTCTCGCACAACGCGTCTGTGTGCAAAATGTCAGCTCGATTGGATCACGGGAAGTGGGTTAAAAAACGACCGAAAGATTTGCACGGTCGTAAGCAAGCAAGCACGCAAGCAAGCAAGCGAACTTAATATAAAGGATTTAAAAAAGTGGTCCGGGGGTGGGGGGAATAAATATCTATAAAATATGTGACATTTTAGGCAATGGATCTTCTTCATAGCACGCACATGGAGAGAAGGGCCACTGCACAGAACGTGGACTATTATATATTGATATAGTGTCCCTCGGAGGCAGTGTTATCGATGAATGTGTTGAGTTCTTCCTTTTCTTAGTGCACCACTGCCAATGCAGCAGCGGCGGCACCGCTAAATAATTCGTGAAACAAATGAAGGGGTCGTTTGAGAAGTCGTGATATGAAGCTTATTATGTGAATGGGGTTTAAAGTAGAAGAAGAAAACTAATCCATCCTGCCGAATAATTCGGCATAATAAATGCCCTTTTTGTTTCTTATCAAGTAATACCATTTACAATAGCGCCTGATGCCAATATATTTTTAAATTAATACGTATAACCTGGCATCCATGAATTTAAGTGAGCATATCACTAGTTTGTATGTAAATACCTTTACGCAGACTTATTCAGTATTTAAATGTGAAATCCTGCAACGATGATTTTTTTATGAAGAGCAGCAGGAAATATGAATATATATGTTCTATCTTCGAACTGATTTGAATGCCTGCGTTCACGAGGAAACATCACTAATAGGGGCAGGGGATGCCAAGTATGCAGTACAGAAAGTAGCTTGAATGGGTTTTTCATTTCTCATATACCACACAAATAAGACTGCCTAAAAGGAGTTGATGAGTCAATTCTGGCTAACTAAATTATTATTGAGATGGCCCAGTAATACTCATCAAAAACGTAGGCCATGGTTAGAGATGTGGATGGGTCATCGTTTCAATGACTGCTGGAGAAAAATAGGAAGTTGCAACATCAACCATTTAAACATTTCTCTGATATTTTGATGAATTAAAAAAGTGTCTCCATCCCTTGGAAATGCTACCTGTCACTGAGAACAGTTGAATCAAATTTCAATATTATTTTGTTCAACCAGATGAGAACTCGGGAGACCAGGAGTAGTCTAAACTTGCAGGAGTGACCTGGGAGCATTCACCTGCCAGTGGAGGGTGACGATTGCGGCCCACATTCCCAAATGAATAATTTGCGGGTCATTTTGGATTTTTTGGGGAAAATTTAGACCCTGACTTGAATGGCAAGTGTCTTTACAGGCGCATCACAGGGCCTGGGCTGTATTTCATTTTAACGGGTGGCACTGTGGCAGTGTCGCCGATAGCACCACCCGGAATTAATTTTACAACCGCCCTCGGTGGGGTTTGTAACTGGAGGGAGGGGCCCGGGGATGGGAGCTGAAGGGGAGGGGGGACCTCTGAAATGCATTATCTTCCCACTGTTTATATTTCCTGCCTTAGGCAACCACCTACGTCGCCTACCCCCCAACACGACGCTCGCGCCTTGACCTACACTCACAATGTTACAAGTTCACATCTTGGTACGAGATCAATTCAGCCCATCATCCCCCCTTGGTGTTGGGCAATTGATTTGCCACTGTGTGACTCAAAAGCAGGGGTTGTCTCATGGAGAGAGATGGAGTGGCCTTTGGCATAATCACGTGGAATTTCCACCAACGGCTCAGTGCCACCGTTGGAGATTGGTGCCAACAAAAAGTAATTTGACACCTTAACTTGGCTTGACGTTTACTCCTTGACAAATATTTTCTCTCGGGTGAGTACTGAATGGAAAATAAATTTAAATTACTCTTCATATTTTACTTGATAAATTGTCTTCATATCACGTAAAAATATTTTTTTTTTTTATCTGAGCAGCAATGATTGTGAAACATTAGTCATTGTTAGGGGCTGTGTGCTTAGTCAACGTAAAGGTGCAGCCCTGCAATTGCTTTGCTCAGATCACTGCTGGTGGAAAGGTCTCCACTAGAAGGAGATGTAGAGAGCTCCTCTAGAGGTAATTTGGCCTACTCTTTCACACTGGCCAAGTGGGAATACTCACACTTTACCCCACCGTACACCACCTGGATATCGACTAACTGTGGTGTATGAATCTAAACTTATGGGTAGACAGAGGTGAAGCGATTTAAGAAACTTGCACCATTGATACAAGTTCAACATACATACATATATACAACATACATACATACAACGTATATACAACAAACATATAACATACATACAAAACCGCTACACCACGGTAGCTTGGCTATGTGCTTAATAATGCTGTTTAAAATAATACGGTCGGATGTATGAAGTCCTTAGAATCTTAAGGTTGTCAGTGGGACAAGATTAGAGTATGGGGTTAGACTAAAAGGGGCAGTCACGCAGCGTGTGAAGCGGCAACAGTCGACGTATGAACTGCGTGGGTGCAATTTTACCTGAAGCAATGCACACCGAGCTTCTCCAACAAATTAATGAATGAGCCACGTTAGCTCACAGGGCGGTTCCTACCTCCAGCAAAACGCAGCAAAGTCCACGCGTTCCTCTGCACCACCTTTAATTGTACAGCCGCATTTTGCAAGGACACCATCGTGTGCGTGGATTGATCGCCTCCATGGAAAGGGAAGCATCTCACCGGGTCTCTGAGACCCCGATAATTGTCCCAGCGGCAGCGAGTTTGAAAATCCGTTACATACATCCAGGCGGTATGAGCAGAGACTGCGGCTTTCAGCCACTCTAATTAGCAAGCAGCACGAGAGAAGGGTCTGACCCTAGGGCGTGTAATCATTACGCGGTTCATGATTACGCCTGGCCCAGGAACCTCGTGCTACGTTATTAGAGGCTGGCCGAGGTAAGGGCTTGAGTTACACGGGAGCTGGAGTTTCCGCTACCAATTTTCACCACTCGCTGCACCGTGTCCACGTCTCGGGTCAAGAAGCCCTCGTGTGGTCAAGTCAAACAAGCCAGGGCTCTGTCTAGGGTCTGTCTGTTTAGGGCACCACGATGGCGAGATGTTAACTACCTCGCCCGGTATGCAGGAGGAAGTGGGTTCGATCCCGACCCTGACGCCTGTGTATTTGGAATTTGCGTGTGTTTTCCCCATGGTCGCTTAGATTTTTCTCCAGGTCCTCCGGGTTTAGAAACGGCTGCTATAAATTTCCACCATCATTTGTGGCCAGGGTCACTTCTGAAAAAGAGCTACATAGCTCATTGGGCCTTACCTGGTAAAATAAAAATAGTTTAGTACTTGTTAAAAACGATTTCATAGGGGAACGGAGGCGCAGTGGTTAGCGCGCTGCACTACAAACCCGGCGACCTGAGTTCAGATCAAGCTGATGGCCAACACCTCAAATGAGTACCTGGTGCGGTGTGTAAATATCGCCACTGGGGAGACAAAGGCAACCGGCATGGTCTTGTCCACCAACCCCCCCCCGTGTGCCTTGCTGGCCTTCATAGGCGCTCACTTGCAGCACTTGCCCAACTGACTGTTCAGGCTACATTAGTATAGCTCAGTGATGAAAAAAACAAGTGTTTTAAATAGCAGCAGTGCTCATCTCCTTTGGCAACGGTGAGCCAGTGGTATACATTTCACTACTCACGAGTGGAATATTAAAGGACGAACAATGAACAATTTTTCAGAATGCACCTGATCCTGTAAAGATCGAAATAGGGTTGAACCAAGCTGTGGCTTTGACAGATGACAATGATGCAAGCCAGGATGTCATAGGTGGCTTGCGGGGCCACATACTGGACAGCGCAGGGCAGAGCACACAAGTCCATTGTTGTTCCCTGAGTCTATGCTCCCGCATTTATGCGACCCACTTTCACCAGCCCACACCGATCAGCGTGGTGAAGTATGGTCAAATAATGTCCACGACCCATAGGATGTACGTCGGTCCTATTCCAGCAGTTAATTCACAAAATGTCTGTTTCACATAGTATACAGGAGACTCGATTATCCGCGTGCGGTTTATCCGATTGTGGATTAACCGCGGCACCTGAGATTTTTACATTAATCATTTTCCCTTAAGCCCAAATTAAAATCTAAAAACAGTTATACATTGTTATTCTTGGAAATGTTTAAGACAAGTCACGTGCTTAAACCAAACACATATGTGCTCCGGTTAATCCGAAATGCACGTGACCGCCTCTACAGTACAGTAGTTGCATATCTTTACAACAGTGGGCGGAGTTTGATGTTGATTGGCGTGGCTCTGCTGGTGTCCACTGAGTGGGCGCAACCTTCTGCGCGTGAGCAGCAAAGTGTTATCACTGAGCACGCGCATCAACCGGTCGATCATTAGTATTCGTTCGAAATCGAAAGAGTAACAATCGAAATGGTTATTTTTTTGGATTATCCGCAATTTTGAATTATCTACGGCCGTCCTCCCCGTCATCACCGCGGATGATCGAGATTTTACTGTATGTACATAATAGGGGCCAATCTCGTAAGAGCACAACTGCTGTTAATGTTCCACGTGAAGCAGGTACTCGTTTTGACAACCCCAGAGTCTATACGGGATGAGTTGGGCACTCGGTACGGATTTGAAACTGCAACCTTCAAATTGTAAGTAAGTAACTCGCCACACAGCCATCTGGCCAGGCATAATGACTGAATCACATTGTAGACACACACAACGGCCAGCGTTAACCCCGCAGTTGATTGACAAGCGGCTGCAAAAAACAAAATAAAGACTCTACGTACCTCTATTGGTTAGCCACGGCTCCCACATACACATGCCCCCAGGAAGGTGCAACACACGAGGGTTTTCCATTTGCAGGTTACACGTGATAGGGCAGTGTGTGCGTGT
Source organism: Lethenteron reissneri (assembly GCF_015708825.2). Classification (NCBI taxonomy): domain Eukaryota; kingdom Metazoa; phylum Chordata; class Hyperoartia; order Petromyzontiformes; family Petromyzontidae; genus Lethenteron; species Lethenteron reissneri. Next base: position 9,030,287 of record NC_083826.1, on the reverse strand, counting down.
GCGTGTTTACAAATTATGAACGCCGGTAGCATGTCAATCTTGACGACTCTTTTATTTGATTATTTCGCAAACGTGAACGAAATTAAGTTTTTCAGATGAACGGCTCCATTTAATGTACAGCGCAGGGCATGTAAACAGCTCTAAACGAGGTTTATGACCGAACGCTAAGAGTCTTTTTAAGTATTTTTATAAAACATCACATGGGAACTGCATTCAGCAATGCATTAGATTCCAGCCACAATGCAATTAGAAAGTAAAGTCTTTTTTCAGCTTCAAACATTAACTTTGAGGCCCCCTGTGAGTGTATTAGTTAGTGAAAGTCCAAATAGCTACATATATAACAGTAAGTGGGACCTGTGTGGTACTATGATACGTCACGTGACAACAAGTCCATGATAACCGTCTTGTTCATTTCGCAAAATATTTCAGTATCGTGATTACCATTACTTAATTTAGTTATTAGCTAATTAACTTTCTGAGAAAATATATTTTTTTTACGAAATAACAAAGGAATTCATTCATTTTTAAATATATGGAGCGTTTCCATTAAATAGGTGCTTTGTAAAAATATTTCCTGGAGTAATTGAGGGCATGGCGATTATATGACATCATTACTTTTGTAGTTCGTATTTAATGGTGTCGATGCGACTGACAGCATGTGTGTTATAAGCAAAATTAGAAATATCACAGAGGACTTATGTTCATCCATAAGAGTTTTTTTTGGTTAGATCGTGTAAATAACCCAAAAAACCTCTATTATGGTTGATATTGGTCGCGAAAGCCGACGTGTTAAACTGACTTATGTTCAGTGAACCACATTTGAAACACAACTTTTTTAAAATTCTTAATTCCAACTGAAAGTAGGGCTAAGCACACAACAAATATTTAAGAAAATGAAATATAAATGAGTTATGGGAAAATTATTCTCATGTCGTGATATATGACATTGTATAATATCACAGCAACTCTAGTATTATGTGTTCAAATTATTACAGTAGCGTATTGTTACTGTGCAACACAGCCTTGAAGCAGGCCTAATGGAGTCAGTGGGGAATGCGACATCAGGGCATGTGCAATCATTGCATTAATATATATTAGTCCAACAATTTATTACAATTTGAATTTATTCAGCGATCTCGCGCTATTGAATTTCAAGACACTGGACAGAATAATTGGGACCGTGGGCTTCCAGGGGAAAGGAGGCTCGCGTTATTTATTTAAATTTCTTAATTTTACAGAGACAGTCGTAGGCAGAGGGAAAAGTAAGTAATATTTTAAAATACTTTTTTTAAAAACACGCTTTAATGAAATGTACCATACTCGTAGTGGCAAAACTCCACGACTCCAGGAAGTGGCCCCGAAGCGTGCCATAACGTAAGGGACAGTGGTGATTTACAGCCAACGTCAGTTGAGCGTGGACAATTAGACCCAAGCCGAAATTGAACATTTGAAAAAGAATGTAAAAAAATATTTTTGTAATTTTTAATGATAGAATATAGTATTGTCACCAGTATGACATAAGTATACCAAGTTTGCAGTCGATACCACATTGGGAAGTGTGTTAAAATTGAGTTACAAAATTTGAGGATACGACAACAACAAAGTGAGTTAAATAAAAGCGTGTAATAATAAAACGGAAGGTCTTAAGCCTGTGCGAACAGGCGTAGCGAGTCGACAGCACGGACGACAGGGGAGGGAAGGGAGTTCCAGACCTTGGGGGCAGCAGAAGAGAATGAGCGACCTCCCGCCGAGCGAGGGTTAACTGCGCTTGGACGTTGAAAGCCTTGGGGGCTGATAACGGAGCGAGTGTGTGGAGGTGAGCGTGCAGCTCAGAGAGAGGGTTTGGATGGGCAACCACCATGCACACCAGATGATATCGGCCACGGGACTAAGCTGTGGACAGCAGAAGTGTAGCAAAACGTATTGTTCTGTTTTATACTGGTAGGAACCACCTGGTTCCACCAGCCCACAGGGGATTATTGTGTCCGTCCGTCCGTCGTGCATCCAAAAATGGGAGGGGTGGGGGTGAGTGGGGAGTGGCTGGTCACCCCGTGGTGCCCTCATAAAACTCAACGTTTAACCTACTCACGCCGGCTTGTGCCCGCCTTCACAGTCGGGCATATTTGCGGAATACACCACGCCGCCGTTGACCCTGGCCATTGACCGAGCAACCCAACGTTCCTACCAGCTCCCTCCGCAGGAGGAATGTGCTTTATATGCCCCCCCCCCCCCATGTCTTTGTCTACGGAGGGCATCGGAGTATACATGCAGTTTATATACCAACGACGACAACCACAACCGTAAAATAACGAGCGCGGCTCCCTGTCCCGGAGTCAGTTGTGTTGTATCCAGGCTTGGGTTTAAGCACGCGTGTGCCCCGTCTCTCCTTCCCCGTGATCTGTGCGCGCGTCAGCCCGTGCAGCGGCTCGCCCTGCCCCGACGAAAACACGTGTCGTCACCTCTCAGTGGTGGCGGCGGCGGTGGCGACACGCACCTTTTTTCTTCTTCTGTCGGCTGCGTTACAAAGTTGGCTCGAATGCAGACTCCATTTGGGAACTTTAACCCTCGAACAGCAAAGTCACGCAAAGACGATGCCACCCCCCCCTCTCCTCCCCCCGTATAGCCTGTAACAGACTGTTGATGAAGGCTGGCACGGCACACGAGGTGGTGGGTGGCCAGCACGACGCCCGGCCGCCTTTGTCTCCCCAGTGAGTTGACCTAGGGGAGGCCCACAACTGGTTTACATAATCGCCACTGGTGTTGGCCGTGGGCGGAAATCGGACAGGGTCACCAGATTCGTAGCGTAGCACGCACACTGTTTCACTACGGCACACACACACACACACTGCATTATATCACGAACGGACATATCCCTTCATTGTAACGCATTTCACGGTTTAATATTTTCAGTAAATTGCTCACACCAAGCAGACATTTAATATTCAAACCTGTGCACTTTGATTTAGTGCTTGTTAACGGCTCAAACTCGATGCAGATTTTTGCAAGAGCGCTTATTAATGATAAAATCGTACATTGTGCCACATCGCTTGCGCATTGCGAAAACACAAACTTTAAGATGTAATTTTGTTAAAATGTAGTATTGCTTGGAATGATTCGTTTCTAGAATTAACACCGGAGGTTGCAAAATTCAACGGACTCGAGTTTGTGCAACCAACGAATGCCAATACTACACTTTCTCAACAGTTTCGTTTAGGACAACCTGTCACTCTTTTGCCTAAATACAAGATCTATCGTCGTCAATGCATAGTTATATAGTAGCAAGCTGTCAAGATACAGAACAAGTAAAACTAATTATGACGAGGTATTGCATAAAATAGGACAAATCTTAGGCGTTTCACGATGACAAATGATACTTATATTGGTCGCATTTTGACAGAGCGCTCATTTCTGAAAGTAGACTCATTAGTCATTCACATTCAACACAGTTACCCATCACAGTTACCCGTCACAGTTACGCATCACCATTCATCCATCACCATCCACCCATCAGCTTCTCATTGCCATTCACAATTCACCCATCACCATTCACCCTTCACAGTTTCTCATTGCCATTCACCCATTACCATTCACCCATCACAGTTACCCATTACCATTCACCATTCACTCATCACCATTCACCCATCACTATTCATCCATGCTTTTCCATAAAAATAAATTCATTTGAATTTGCCCGTCATAATTTCCCATTGATTAAACTATGAGCATCTTCTTTTTTAAACGTCATCGTTTCTTGATATGCCAGAGGTGTTCAATTCGGCCCTCATAATGACATTCACTCCCATCGTCTCTGTTTTCTCAAGTAATTCAATAAATGCATCAACTCTTATCCATGACACCTAACCATCGCCTCGTATTATTCTTGGGTCTTTCGGTTAAGTCACGTAGATAGGTTAAAAGAAAATAACAAAAAACTACGACGTTTCGATTCTACAGGAAAAGGGGGGTTAGCTTCCAAGGCAAACTTTTATAAGGGTTTAAAATGGGCGTAGCCCAAATGTCAGCAGCCAATGATAATGTAAGTGGTGAGCAGCCAAGCCGAAGGTGGTTGGTTTTCCACCAATCAAAGGGCTGCCAAGTGAAAATTAGCATGTTAATGAGAGATTAGCATATTCATGGGAGATCGCAAAGCCGCAACCAAGGGGTCGGCGCAAGTTTGAAATGGCCGTAAAGCACAACTAACATCGGAAGGTGGTAGGATGGGAACATCATAGCCAATTATGACTTAAACTGGTCGATAACATCCTTCCAATGATTATTGTCTTTGAATTATTCTAAGGCACTGGTGGTGTAACCATCAAACCACATCTCCGTCGAAAAGACGAGCCACAGCAGTGCGATCGTGGCACGCAATACAATCTATGGACCATACAGTCAACCACTGGAGTCTGTGCCCCTTCAATGGAGGAGGGATAACAACGCAACACGAACTCTCTCCTGAAGCGTTTTTGTGTCTAGCAGACCTCGACATTGGAATTTAGCTCCTGGACGAATCGGTGCCACGTGCAGTAATACAAAACAACATTTCAACTTCGTTCGTCCCGATTGTTGCTGGCCGCTGGGAATGTTTGGGCCTCGTGGGGGGCTGTGCTCAGCGCTGGCGATTAAACAAAAAAAATACAATGGTGACGTACAAGTGTGGCCGTGGTATTTCAATCATGCGCTCTGAGGGGTCAAGTTATTCTGCGGACATCTTGAATGTACGGGAAAACCTCGCCGAACGCAAAAGGTTACGTTACTTTCGTTCGTTTCTCAGTCCGCTCGTACCGGTGAGGCTCGGGGCGGCAGCGTGTTGAGTCGGGCCCCTTCATGAACGGTTTAAAAATACAAACATCAGAGAAAGGATACCGAGACACACCCCTGGAGGCAGGCCTGGGGGTGGTGTTCGCCGGCAAGCGCCTGGTGGCCGCTTGAACCCACATAACCAGGTCCGACCCGGCCCAAAATGTCTACGTGGCGCCGTCCTGTGGGCCCACCATCCGCAGGACGAAGGGTGAGGGGCGGGTGCGATGCCAGTATGGCAGGGAGAGGGATGGTCTGACAGGTTACGTTCCATGAAAAATGCCGTTTTGGGCAAATAATAGACCTGGTGGGAGAAAATTGGGTTGCGTTTCTGGGTCGAAAATGATCACTCCCTCCCTTTTCGTTTAACTGATTCAACGTGATTTCCCCCCACTTGGTACCACTTAAACAAACACATAAATGCGTACAATAGATGTAAATGGGATAAAAATTTAGTATTTAGGCATCATGGAATGAAATCAGTTAAACCGATGTATTTTTGTTCGACGAATGATGATGGTGAAGATGCTGTTGGTCGTGGTGGAGGTGTTGAAGGGGGCTCACAGGACTGTGGGTCCCTCTTCAGGGTCACAGGGGGTCACTTGAAGACCCCTGGGAGCCGGCGATTCATCCACCCTGTCCAACTTTCCAACGGATGCAGCACTCTCTCGCAAAGCCTATCTAACAACCGCGCTTTTTTGCGTTGAAGTCATCACTTTTCTCTCCTCTTTCTCGCGAAAAAAATCGCCATCACTCAACTAATGCTTTAGGGGCCGTTATTAAAAATAAGGGAGACTGCGTAAGTGTCAGGGAGGGAAGTGGCGACGAGATATTCACCCGCAGCATCTGCTGCACGGTCCAAGCGGACCGCACATGTATACGCACACACAAGTACGGTACGTACGTATCTGTGTGTCAGCTTAACACGTAGGCTTTCGTGACCAATGATATTCATAATAAAGGTTTATTATGAGTATCTCTGTATGTGTATGTTGAACTTCTTTTGCACCGCGCGTAGCCAACTGGGCCATTCAACTTTTCGACGCCGAAATGAGAATCTTTGCAAGTGTCAAACCGCGTACAGCCCCGTGCTCCAGCAAACAGACCTCATTAAGTAAACCGCGTACAGCTGAAACATCAGCCCCGTGCTCCAGCAAACATATCTCATTAAGTAAACCGCGTACAGCTGAAACATCAGCCCGGTGCTCCAGCAAACATACCTCATTAAGTAAACCGCGTACAGCTGAAACATCAGCCCCGTGCTCCAGCAAACATACCTCATTCAGTAAACCGCGTACAGCCAAAAACATCAGCCCCGTGCTCCAGCAAACATTCCTCATTCAGTAAACCGCGTACAGCCAAAATCATCAGCCCCGTGCTCCAGCAAACATACCTCATTCAGTAAACCGCGTACAGCCAAAACCATCAGCCCCGTTCTCCAGCAAACATACCTCATTCAGTAAACCGCGTACAGCCAAAACATCAGCCCCGTGCTCCAGCAAACAAACCTCATTAAGTAAACCGCGTACAGCCAAAACATCAGCCCCGTGCTCCAGCAAACAAACCTCATTAAGTAAACCGCGTACAGCTGAAACGCTCCTTCAATACAACCGCGTTCAGCGAGGCTTTCCTGTATTCGTTCACTCTGAAGACCATTTTATACACTACTTACAATTGTATTCGTTTCAAATAAAAACCTATCAGGAGGCGTAGATTTCGGAGGTCTAACATCACCTTCTCTGTGCTAAAAGTAAACATCGAACCACAAAGTAAACATGCTAATGCCAGTTATAGAATAACGAATGGGGATGAGTGACCAGAAGCTATAGCATTGTGGGCTGCATCCAAATGTGTACCAATTCACATTTAACCGTGCATTTTACCAAAATACTTCTCCGACATGCCTTGTAATACGCAATGTGTACACTCGTCCACATCAATCGTGCGACAATCAAATGCTGAGCATGCACTTTACCCCAAGTGATACAAAACAATGAACCACACACACACTTGACCCATAAGACAGCGCTCAGAAATTATAAAATAACAATTTAATTTTCTAATTATTTTCAACCATTTATCAACCCACTACTGGATGAATGCCTCGCCCATGTTGTGTCATGGTGAGTAGGGGGTGGGGGGAGGAAGCTATGTGACCATACTTCACCACACTGGTCAGTACGAGTTGGTAAAGGGGGCGCGCCTAGGACATCTTTAAGCAATCGCTTGACCCCGTCTGACGTTGGCAGTTGCCCAGATTGTAACTTGGATCTCCGGGTTTGTAGCGCAGTGCCTGAGTGTACTTTAAAAAGGTATGCGTGACTGTTTGTGAAGAAGTTAGAATTTGTTGAACATCTGTAGAAAGCAACAGTTTATAGGCCGGCGCACTAACAAGGACTGGGTGTGGGCAGTTAATTTCACGTTCTGACCCGCCAGTACTGGACCTCTGCGAAAAAAAATAGCTTATTGGATTCCTCCAGGATAAATAAATATCCAAATTCTTAAAAAAAAATTCTGATAATAGGCAGGGGGTGGGTTTCGTGATCTCGCACTGTATAGCGGGTGTCCTCATGAGCGCATCGGTAAAATTTGGTCGTGAAAATGTCCCTTTTTCCCTGGATGTGTAATTGCAGCGAAGGATACTGGGCTTCTGCTTCGTCGTGGAGACCCGTTTAGCGTTTCATCGACCCTGACGCCTGTTGCTGCATATTTGGAGTTTGCACGTCTCTCTCTCTCTCTCTTTCCATGGTCGCGTGGATTTTTATCTCCTGGTCCTCTGGTGTTTTTTCCCTACACATTTAGAAACATGGGTTTGGACAATTAAAACGATTTAGCTGCTATAAATGTCCAACTTTGTTAAGCTATCATCTGTGGGCAGGTCGCTTTCGAAAAATTAAGTGAATACCTCACTGGGCTTTGCCTGGTAGGATGGGGATGGTTTAGTTTTATTTGCGTTTGGGTGATTTGTTGACCTTTCTTGTACTGTGCACTCCTGTCATGTTTTTGTGATGTTTTGTTGTAACGTTCTACTCCGTGCCCCGGCTGGACATCTGTGAAGAAAGAGCTTTATAGCTCATCGGATTCCTCCAGGATAAATACTTATTCTGATTCTGGTTGTCACGTGTGACATTATTGTTGTCACGTTGGAGAAACTGCCAGAGTGAGGAGGGACCACAACAACAACAACAAAAAGCTCTTTCCATTTTATTTCAGCTCGTAACTTTGTCAATTCGCGTGATGTTTGTTTAACTCGCCAAAACACCATTTGCATCAGGAGAACACACTCATTACCCAAATGAGCTGACTCTATTCGTTCTGGGAAGAATTGTGCAAACTACTTGCTAGTGAGTAAAAAAAAAACTCGCACAAACTATAAGGAGCGATATTGAAATGAGTTCCAGTTTCACGCGGCATAAATGCAACAATCTCGCTTTTTTTTGTCATTTGCCGTTCTTTGGCGCTGACATCGAGTGTTAAAAAACTAACGTGTTTCAAATTAAGTTGATGGTCTCATTCTGCTCCTCCCGTGAGTACGTGGACGTGTGTGTGTGACAGGCTTGAAATGGTTCCCCAGGTTATGCCAAAATATATGAAGAAAAAAAAAATTCCACGGGTTTGTAGTGCTTATCACACTCGCTTCAGGTATGGGGCCTTCATGAGCTCTGCGTGGGTTTGAAATCGAAAAGAAAGCGACAATCGTGGCAGTTTTTTAATTGTCACACAAATGATAGACGGTGTTACTTGTGATGCATAATAAACGGGTTGCACGCCGTTTAGTTATTGACATGATATAGGGAAGTTAGCAATGCAACCTTGGTTTAATGGTTGTCCATTTGACTTCTAATCCAGAGGTCCTCCTCCACGGATCGATCTCCTGACACAACAATGGTGCAGGTCTCCCAAGTCCTGCCTCTCCAGCCCGTCCAGCGGCATCAATTGGGCTACACCGCCGTCAATCGTGGAAGAGTAGGCCAAAAATACCATTTCGGGCAGGGCTCGGCAACCCAAATAACAAGAAGAGCCATTTTTGTTCGAATTCGTTGAAAAAACCAAACTCGATATTTCAAGAACCGCAATGCACTGTGGTGGTTACGGGGACGGTGATGCGCAGTGAATGACGTCACGAAGCAGCAGTCCTGCCGCTGCGGAGCCGCACATGTCCGAGACCTGCTCTACGGGGGCCTTCTCTGGGGCTCCCTCGAGTGCATGACCCCTTCATCCAGCAGTGGAGTGAGCAAGCAATTGCAGTGCTGCACCTTTACCTTTCATCATGCAAGGTTGAGAAGGTAAGATGTCTGGGCCTTATAATAAATTGTATATATTTACCTTGAGATACAGCATTTGAATGTACTTATTAACGTAAATTGTAATCAGATATTGGATGCAGTGTGTCGTTCCCATTCTTGGAAGTAACACTTTCTTCTTGACAACAGGTGCTAATAGTTAACTGATGGCGTTAGTAATTATCGAACAAAACACAATTCAAATGGTGCAGCTGTCACATTTTTTCCAACTTCACACTTGACATCGTATGGCAGTAAAATACTCTGAGAAAAAAGGGTGGAATGTGAAAAATTATCGGTCAAACTTAACATTGGAAAGGCCTATGGGCCATTGCCGGGGATTTTACCTTTTCCAACACTGTGCACACACACACGCATGCACGCCGATGTGTGTTGATGAATTAATGTGTAGCTTGAGAAACTTTTTTTTTGACGCTTTGTATGAGCTCAACCAATTTCCATAAGGCATACAAATTCAGCCGATGCAGATATCCAGCAGTTCACAAGGACAATTGTCAAAATTTCTGGCAGGGCGAAAAAAAAAGAGTAATTATATTTAACTTTGCCTTACAATGAGATAGATGGGCAGCAAATCCTCGAGCTGCCAGCTATTTGTAGTCTGTCTCTATATTTATTTCTCTCTCCTACTTCTTATCCAACTCCCTCACCCCCCTCTGGCTGTTGTCTGCTTCTTCTAAGGCCACTAAAGAGACCCAGACTGGCCACTGGGGGACATTTGTCTTCGAGTCGGTAAAACAGAGAGAAAGTCTTCACCGCATTTAAGAGGCGATTATGACACTCCGGGCAAGTTGCACCGTGTTTACCCAACTTCACTCGCCACATTTGGAAGGTCGCAAGTTTTATTCCGTTGGGGGAACCTGCTCCGACCTATGAATCACCTTGGTTGCATAAAATAAGTAGTATACTGCGTAGGTTTCATAGTTGTGCTGCACAGTTTTGCCCCATGGATTTGCAGGTCGCCCCCACGCATTGTTCGCCGTACGTCCGACGTTGACGAGGATCCCAGGACAAGGAGCGAAACGTCGGACATCATGTCGAGCAACATGTAGTACAGCCACGAGTCACCCACACTGTGGAAGGTCAACAGTGGTCATCTTGTAGGAGGGCAGTGCCCCAGTTATGGGAATGTGTAACTTCCCCCTTTGGCTCAGTGCCAGCAATTCAGTAATACCTCGATGTACGAAGCAGATGCGTTCCTGAGGCTTCGTTCGCATATTGAAACTTTGTATATTGAATAATGTATAATAATAATAATTATAAATCACGTTTATTTGTTAGGCGCCTACCACTAATGTCTCAAGGCGTTCCCAGCTTTCGTAACTTGTCATCACATACTATAAATACTTCATAACTTACTATTCTTATTGTAAACAAAAACAATTTGTATATGAAAAAAAAATGAAATGTTATACCGTACAGTGTTAAAATGAAACGCTGCATAAATTAAAAAAAACAGTGTACCATAAAATATATTCACACTCACCGGTATCGTCTTCGGTGCAGCCGTAAGGTTGCCCACCAAATACCAGAGTCCTGCACGTGGCTTTGGTGGCAAATGTGATGTGGAGTTGGTTATGGGGAGACGAATGCAAGCACACATTCTGTGACCATCGCGATGCGCAACGACTAATAATCCACGTTTTATTATAATGCTATTCTTATTTTCTCCTATAAACATAGGGTTTTTTGGGTTAGACGCGATCTAACCCCCCAAAAACCCTATATTATGCATGATATTGGTCGCGAAAGCCTCTGTGTTAATCGTATTTATATATTACTGTACTGTAAATAGACAAACGTGTAACTTATTTATTAATTTCCGTGTATTTATTGATTATTTTCCTTTAATTTTAGCTTTCTGCGCGAAACAATGCTAATAAAGCCAAAGTTTGTTCTGCCTAAAGTTCGTTGATCGAATCTACACATATCGAGGTATTATTGTATGTGCATGTGGTGCTGCCCCATTGCTCGTGAGGAAGGAGGTCGTTGCTTTGGTTTAACTCATGCTATTCCACTCCGCATATGACCCAATCACCCTGAATGCTGAACAGATCTCAGAAGCTAAGCAGTTTTGAGTCTGGAATGGTGCTCGTAAGCGTGATGACCATGCATAATGGTTCTTGGAGGCTACAGGACCACGTGGTGTACAATAGAGGGCAGTGCAACACAATCCGTTGTATTACACTTATATGCCCCTAAATTCGTGCCTGCCAAGTTCAATCGAACAATACTGGCCAGCGAATGATAAAATAACCCCTCTTCAACCAGGCTTGCATGGAAAGGCTGTCATCCAGTCATGGATTGACGTGGGGCTGTTCGTCTACATTCCACTGACAGCTTCGGCTAAAGTCAAATTTTTGCCCAAAACAGGAACAGGCGTTATCAAGAACCGACACCATTTTACCAGAATATTTGCACATTTGAAATGGAACATCTATGAACGCACATTTCTCTAGCGGCTGGAGCACGCATACCACACACATGTCGGTGATGTGCGCGTCTTCCTTGAACGCTGGTGAGCCGGAAAAGCCCCTCTCTGTACCAGCGTGGACGGCACCCTCGTGTTCACCTTCTGAAGCGCTCGCTCGTCACCGTGGCGTGCGCGGTGACCACCAACACCACCACGTGACTTTTCTTTCGTGTTGTGCGCGGTGCATTTAGCGCAACAGCGCGTGGATGTATAGCGTTTGTGTATTTGTTTTCTGGTGACAGTGTATTTCATATCTGAATCGCCTCCAGTGCTGGTGCTGCTGGCGGCAATAAAAGTTGTTTTAAAGTCAAAAAGTCTAGCGGGGTTGATCAATATCAGCCACAGGCTGGCACCAGGAGCTAATTGTCGGTGTCCAAATGAAAAATACTTCCCTGAGTGCTTCAAAGAGTCCCAAGTAGATCTGAACGTTAGTTGTGAATTAGAAAAGGACCGAAAACTAGAATATTAGTTTAAGTGGGACTCACATCTAAAGCTTGATCAATGCAAATGCAATTCAAAAAGCTTTTACTATGAGGTTTGTTTGTTGAAATGTATATTTCATGGATCTTTTTTAAGCTTTTAGGTTCATTCCGAAAGTCTTTCATGTAAAAAAAAAACCCGTGAAAAATGTTGAGTTCAAAACAAATGCTCGTGCTTTCATCACGAATGGTGGTCAAAAGCACCAACCAACGTAATTCGAGTGATGCAGTTATATAGTTATATCCTTACATGCAGCATACACATTTGAAAATTTTTCATAGCCATTTTTGCTCATCATTATCTTCATTAGCCATGATAAATCCGCGACTGGATATAGGCATACTCAAGCCATTGGCACCCCCCCCCCTCCCCCCATGGTCCAGGCAAGGATCAATCCATCCAGAACTTGCAGCGACACTGCTGGCCTCATCGCTCCATCTCCCACCGCTGGACATTCTCTCGGACACATTCCGTCCCACATCGTCACCGCTCTTTACCATCAGCCATCATCCCTAATTGCGACATGCCCTGGCGAAACCCACTTTTATTTTCTAATGAACAGTTTGAATTACTTTTTTTTTTTGGGAAATCTGTTCGGCTTGTCCGCGTGTTTTCATCGTGTTGGTAACAGTTGGTAGCAAACAACAAACAAAAAAAGGGTATATATATATATTCTTGGTTCTTTCGGTAAAGTCACGTAGAAGGGAAACAATAAAATAATAAAAATATAAAACAATACAATTATCACGACGTTTCGACTGCAACACAAGCAATCATCATCAGGTGTGAAAAACACAGCGATCATTGGAAGGATTTGATAACCATTTCGGGTCTTAATTAATTGTGTTCACGCTTACGGTGACTTTCAGACCGCATTCCATTCTCTTCCTCTCCCCCCTTGTCTTTTCCGAACATAGATGGACTCGTTCATCTGAACAACTGCCAAAATCGCTGTCCGTGGTGCTAACGCTAAGAAAAAAACTCCACTTTTTTCCAATGTTCTTGCTGTGTTTCACACCGGATGATGGTTGCTTGTGTTGCAGTTGAAACGTCGTGAAAATTTTACTGTTTTATATTTATTATTGTATTGTTTCCCTTCTATGTGACTTTGCCGAAAGAACCAAGAATATGAATATCTGCAGTCACGAAAGCTTTAAATAAAAAAAAGGAGTAGACAAAATTAATGCTTGTATCCATGTTTGTAAATGGCCTTGCGCTATTGTTTGTAAGCGTTCTTTAAACACTGGACCCCCCGCCCGTCCACCCCGCCACTCACCTACAGCAGTGAAAGGCACGGCGTTACGTGACACGCGCGGCAAGTAATAAATAAACAAACACGCGCCTTAACATTTGCACTCGTGATTTTTTTTTGGTGGGCGTTAAGAAATGTTCGACTTGACGGACGTCATTAACTGTGCATGAAAATAGAGTGAATGCTGACATTACATCCCTTTGAGCCAGCACCAATTACCGCACTGGTCCTCGCGGCATCTGCATGTGTTCCTCTAGGTTGGTAATGGGGCAAAAATAAAATAAAAAAAATAAAAAAATAAAAATGCATTTACCTGTGGGTGTACGCGCGGGTTGTGCTTCTATTTCCAAATGTCACTGGAATCGCTATTCGGGTTATGGCATTTTTAATCCTCCAGGGAGCCAACTGTGCCGATGCCCCCTTTGTAATGCAAAGATTCCGCTTAGCATGCTGCACTTCACAGGACGGATTGTTGTCGTCGTCGTCATTATTTCGACTATAAAACTCGTACTTTTATTATTCTAATGAAAGCCATCTACCGCTCTCAAAAATGAAGCTTCTCAGTTGTTGCTTTGTTGTTGTTGTTGCAGGGGATGGTGTGGGTTTTTGTTTACTTTCAGAGCTCCACATTCCAGATGATTGCACGACCTTGGCGAGGAGACATTGGACGCTCGTGAAGTCTTGTCCGTAACGCTAAGAGCCGGGTGGGGAGTTGAGTTAACTGAAGTTGTTCATTTGTTCGCTTCAATCAGCGGGGGTTTCGGCTCCGACAGTCGGATACCGTGCGATTTTCTGGCATTTTCCATTCCACATCGGAGTCCCGTCAAGGTTACTGCTCAAACATGATAAAACAATGAATCCCTGAAACTGTCAGTTATGAAGCCTTTTCTGGTACGCTGACAATAGCATGCGGCATCACAGGCAAATACACGAATTCTTTATTTAATATGGGTTCCGCCATGGCCAGCGCACACTGCTCTGCAAATCTGGAGATCTGAGTTTGGTTTTATCATGGGACCTTATTTGCCAGCATTATAGAATGAAAAACAAGAATAGGTTTTACCTTTTTCTGGCAATAGAACAGGCGTTAAGATGTCCAAACAACAAATAGATACCTTTTGCAAGGAATCAAGTCTGGATTAACAAACATGCTCTGATAATATAGAGCATGATGTAGGCTAATCAATTTAAAGACAATGCATATATTACCAGAACATGTTTGTTTGCATGTTCAAGTACTGTGTGTGGTTAATGCAGACTTGATTCCTCGCAAAAGGTTTCTATTTGGTGTCGGAACATCTTAAAACCTCCTGTTTTATTGCCGGACTGGATAATTTAATGAGATCAGTTTGCAGCCATTAGTCCACGTCAGTGGCGGGCGGTGTCCGCACGGGAGGGTGGTTCAGGCATCCTCTCGGCTTCCCCAAAACGCACTTTAGCAACCCGCACACGGAAAGGGCACATTGTCAGGGACGGTCAGAACGCTCGCATGCCCAATCTGGCGTTCGTCCAGCAGTGGATTGACTTTGCCTTTAAAGTCATGCTTTATGAATATATCATTGTTTTTGTTGTAAAATTTTCATTTATAAAGCTGTTGCCACTCTTCTCACTCCCGTAGTCCATCGACCTCCTTGCGTCCTAATTTGTGCCTCTTTGTGACCAATCGTGTCATTGCGTAACACCGCAAGTCAATGTTCAGCTTTAATACCAGCAATTTCTAATCCTAACCTTTAACAATTAAATGCTTCTATATTTAGACCGAGCAAAATTTTGCGTCAAAGGGATGACATTAGTGCAGAGAAAGGGACTCGTGAGGTGATTTGCATGAATATCAGTGCAATGCCTCGGCCTTCAAACCAACTGATAGCTCAAAATGTGATAGCGTATTAATATTGTATTGCTTTCAGCGAACTCCCGTGATGGGGATACGAAAGCGCATTACGTTTGTGCATTATTTTTTTTGTTGTGCTAGGTACATTGGCAACACTTGGCCCAGCTGTTGACGTGTTTGGCGGGGCATTTCAGTACTCGCAGCGAAAGCGTGTTTCGCCGCATGCCGCACCTGCAAGATGCTATTATCGTGATCGCGCAACGCATCGAGAATGCCGCAGGCCTTCAAACTCGGCAATTAATAAATAAGCACGCGTAGATCTACACGCGCGCAGCAAATCGTTTTGCATGGAAATTCCTCTCGCGTTATTTTCGGTACGCGACCAAAAGGGCAGCGGCTCGGGAAGGTTAGAGACTGTGGCAACGGTGGCGCTTTCCCCTTTTTAATTATTAATGCGCGCCCCTACCCTTTGTTCATTGGTACAGCCCAATACGTCCTGGTAACTGAACCCTTGGGTAAGGGCGCAGCCTCGGCAACTGGAGGTGGCGGTGCCTTAATAAGGCCACGCGAGTCTCGTAAAAAACAGCAGAGATGACGAAAACAGTGACTGATATGGAACGCGTCCGGCTCTCTTGTCGTTAGCAGGAATTTGCTTTTTTGAAAGTAACGCCGCATAATTCGACGTTTTGTCCACACGCCTTCACAGCGGACCCGGTTTCTCAACGCAACGGTGACATTCAATTCTGCAGCGAAATGAGACGTCTGTCTACAATCGGTGGCTTTACTTAATCACCGCTGATTTTTTGTGTTTGTTTTGCGAACGGTAGCCACGTGGTCTTGTACTATTCACCGCACAGTAGGTGAGGTTTATGAATGCACTGCGCTGTTACCATGGATACTGACGTGCTGTCACGATCAAGACTTGCAAATCCAGGAGCTGCCGGTTCGAGTTCATCTGCTGGCGTGGAAGTTGAAATTCCCTCTCAATGTCCACTCAGAGGTATAAATGGGTACCCAATGGTTAGTCCAGCGGCAGGTCGCCTGTGATGATGTGCATTGTGGGTGCGCACATCTCTCCAAATATTTTGAAGAGTTTGTCAAAAATAAAGTCTACGGGAGGCTCACCAGAACTCCCTCTAGTGGCAGGTCTGTCAGCAGTGGGGTGAAGAAGCAATTGCAGGGCCGAAACTGTGACACTCTCACCTTTTACACTGTTAGTGGGCACGCAAACGGCTAACCATTGCAATCTATACGGCTCAGTGGCATGAACACTCACCACTTTGTATCCATCGGATTGAACGCAATTTTAAAAAACGTATTTTTTTACATTCCTGCTCACGTTAACTGCATTAATAGCTTTTTTTTTTACCCCTGCTTTTACTTGGAAGCTGCATTGCTTCAGGTTTAAGGCTCTCCGGTACGTGAGCATGCATTACGCTACAGTAGTACACGGACCAGTGGCCATGCTGGCAACAATGAAAGAATGTGACAAATTGACATTCGTACCTCGGTAACCCAGTTTTACTGGCAGCCTGGGGACTTTCACAAGGAAATGCTAAAATAAATAAATATATTTCACCCACAGCATCTTGTTTAAATCACATTTCTCGTATGGATCGAGGAATAATCCGTTCTTGTCAACAGAACGGAGACAAATCAACCTCTGGCTTCACCCATCGTCAATACCTGTGACTTGCCGTAACTTGGATTGTTTTACTTATTTTTGTAGCGTCATACAACAGCACATTTGTCATTCCCCATTTCGAGCATAGAACCGAAAGTAGTACAAGGGTTTGAACATCGTGTAACCTCCAAAGCATCCCTCGTTCCGAAATCCCAGTCTGTCCTTTTGAGAGGGCCTTGACCTAGCAGCGATTGGTCGGCTGTGATTGCTCACCAGAGACACCTATTGACGGATGGCTGAATTACATCTTTTAATTATCATTACAACCACAGCCATTGAACGATTGAAAGACGATTATTAAATCCTTTATATTAAGTCCACTTGCTTGCTTGCTTGCGCGCTTACGACCGTGCAAATCTTTCGGTCGTTTTTTAACCCACTTCCCGTGATCCAATCGAGCTGACATTTTGCACACAGGCTCGTTGTGCGTGACAATTTATTTTGGTGAAATTTTTTTTCCATAACTTTACACTTTTTAGGAATTTTTATATATATTAAATTACCAATTTCTTAATGGTGGCAGGCAATCATCTGACCCATAGGTGGCAGCCATCTCAAGCCAGAGGACGAGAGGACTCTAGCCGCCACGCATATAAAGGATTTATAGTGAAAAACTTTGTTTTTACGGGTTATTTTTTTTTGTATTGAAAGTTTTACCCAGAGGAACCATATTCTCCAGATCACAAAATATACGCTGTTATCCCAGTCTCTTTATTTCGTAAATGTATATTTGCCACTTGTTTTTTTTTATTATACTTTTCCAGGATGTAGTATTTTCCATTAAAAAAAATCCTTTTTTTCAAAATAACCGCCACGTTCGGGGCGCGTCTTACTTTCCGAAGCATCTTTTAATTCTGGACGACACGGCGGTGGAAGCGATGGCCTCTGTGTACACGGCCGCTATGGCCAGACGGCGCTCAACAAGGTGCAACCGAGGCATGATGTTTGTTAAAGTCAAAACAAGGCAATTCCCTGCTCCACTGAGCAAGGAGGTAGTACTCATCTCCCGTTGACAGCTGTGGGTGTTTGGTGGAAATTACACATTCCTATGGTGGGAGGAGAGGGTTGGGGTATCCATAGGACACAACCACCGTTGGAAGTGACCACAAAGTGGTACTGATCTCATCGACCTCGGAGGAATAATGGGATGCTGCGCTGAGTCAACCCCACAACAAGGATTTGAGTTTGCAACCTTCACATTGCAAGCCACAGTACTGGTGTCTTCATGCGGTGGCGAGATGTTAACTACCTCGTCTGGTATGCTGGAGGTCGTGGGTTCGATCTCAACCGTGACGCCTGCATATTTAGAGTTTGCACGTTCTTCACGTGGTCGCGTGGATTTTTCTCCGGATCCTTTGGTTTTTCCCTCCACATTTAGAAACGTGCGTTTAGAGTATTTGGCTGCTATAAATTCCCACGCGATAAGCCACTTCGTTGAGTTATCATTTGTGGCCAGGTCGCTTCTGAAAAAGAGCTATATAGTTCAGTGGGCCTTACCTGGTAACATAAGAAATTGTTAGTGAAATAGTCTTTGGAGACATTACACTCAAATAAAGTCAGGTTGCGCTACCTATCTCGAAGAGGAGTTAATATTAAATAGAGCGTCCCGGTAAACGCAGGCAAGGGCCACAGGCCTGTGATGCATGTCATGTCAGACGCCCAACACGCTTGTTGAATTTGCCGAGGCGAAGACACACTTCAGTGCTCCTCCAAAAATCACGGGGGGAAATTTGCTTTCCCCCCACCCCCCTCCTCCAACCTTCGTCCTGTTATAACTGTGGCACATTGTCGTGAGCCAGTTGTAAACGTCGGTGCTCAGGGGTGGGGGGGTGAGGGAGGGCTCACGTTCACACCTGAGAGGTAGCGTCACTGTCTCATCACGCCACACGGCGCGGAGGTAAACATGGCGCATTGTGTCACAACACCACGAAGAGATTGTGTTTCAAACCAGGTCAGCCTCACGCCTCGCCCCAGGCAAGTGTTGTTATTGTGTTCTCGGCGCTAAAAAGACCTGCATGACTCGTGTTTTCAGCGAACATTTCTCATCGCATTCGTGTACAAGATCTGGGATGCATCACCTAAGTCCGTTATAGAGACGATATCAATGTTTATTGTGGAATGTGATTCAGTCCTGGTGAGGTTTAACTCAGCTATTCATCGTTTGTCTAGGGAATCTAAGACGAGTACCGTCTACTAGAGCTGCACTGATTAGTATGAAGTCAACAGTGGTTTGCTTGTATACAGATTGGTCACTGACATAGGAATATGGAATTGCCACCACTCGCTTCGAAAACCCAGCAAAGATAAGCACTGCCTAATGCATGATATAACGTGATTATCCACACGAAGACAGATGTCAACTGTACTGAACAGTTTATAAATAAGTCAATATTAAATGTGAGAGCAATTATCATCATCATAAGCCGTGATATTTTCACACACAAAGATCACCCTCATGGCCAAATAGACTGTTGGGACAAACGCTGTTCGTGAGCACATATTAAAGCCAGCATGGCACTCAGGTGGCAGTGGCGTGGACAACACTGGGCTGTATTTGTCTTCACAATCTTGGTGTTAAGACATGCCACCAGGTACTTGTTAAGAATCTGAGTCGACCTAGGGGAGGCCCAGGACCGCTTCAGATATCACTCGCCACCGCTCCACTACTGCTCCTTACAAAGACAACAACAACAAAGTGGCGGTGACGTCACCACGGCGCCTGTGCCAGGCTAAGTGAACTTTATGGCCACGTGAAGTGCTACAAAGACACATCACACAAACGAGGGTGATACTACCATACAATATACGATATAGCCAGGATAATCATAGCGTCCGTTTTGCAAATTATCATCATGTCGTGATAAATTATCGTTGCTCATTGAACTTAAAAATAAAAATACTTCGATTTAATGCTTTCGTGACTGCAGGGATTCATCTTCCTGGTTCTTTCGGTAAAGTCACGTAGAATGGAAATAATAAAATAATAAGAATTAAACATAATAAAATAATTACTCCGACTACACAATCCGCAAAGCCATCACTCCAACCATCAAGAAGGATCCTGTTGAGGAGCCTTTCAAAACCATCTTACCCTACATTGCTGGGGTCACAAAATGATCTCCAAAATACTGATAAAACACAAGATCCAGGTCCGATTCAACACAGTACATAAAATCCGTGATCTAGTCCCGTCTGTAAAAGATGTGGTTCCAGACATACAGTACCCTGGCGTCTACAAACTAAGTTGCCTCTGTGGTAGCAGTTACATTGGAGAAACCAAACGACATGTCTCGGACCGCATCCGTGAACATAAAGCAGACTTGAAACACGGTAGGACAAACACCTTAGCCGTGGCAGATCACTGTTACAATTCAGTGGGCTCACATGACATTGACTTCTCCAAGACAGAGGTTCTCTGCAAGCCATCTGGCTACCATGAGAGATTCGTTCATGAGGCGATCCACATATACAAACACAGAGACAATTTCAACCGAGAAGATGGATTCTGGCTCAGCAATCATTGGAAGGACGTTATAAACCATTTCGGATCTTAACTGATTGTGTTCACGTTTACGGTGACTTTCAGACCGTAGTCCACTCACTGGCATTGTATTCTCCGCAGGGAATGGATTCTTTGCTCCGCTGCAAGTCTCCTACCACCACTCTCCCATTGACATATTTCGTTGCTTCCTCTTAGTATCTTTCACGCGACGGTCAATGGTATAGTGTATAGCGGATTGTATAATAATAAATAGTATAAAATTGTTATGTTTAATACAATGTACAAAGTAATATATGGTATCGTAATTATATAGTGAATATACAGCAGTGTAATATACAGTAGGGTGGGTAGAATAATATATAGTGTAATATTACAATGTATAAGGTGGTGTATAGTAATCCAGTATATAATTTAATGTTGGGGTTGTCTATGGCAGTATATAGTACGGTGTAGACCCGTGTGATGTAAGAGAATAAAGTTTAGCTGGAAGCATATTATATTTTTTGCGACATATAATTGTAATGTAGTACTTACTGTTAGTAGCTCAGCTTATTGGAGAGTATATTTAGTATACTGATGATACTATGTAGTTTATACTTTAGTTGTTTACGTGGTGGTTTAGTTACTGCAGCTATATACTATTAACATTCTTTCCCTTTTTTAATGTTACCCCTATCTCCTCCCTTTGATGCTGCTAATCCTGCATAATGCACGGGCATAATATGACTTTGAAACCCCCCGCCCACCTCCTACGCATTTCACAAGTAGTACGAATCACATATCTGCATTTCCCATAAATATGCTAAATTCCTCTTGATATGCAAATTATTTCGTCAAGGCGCTCTTCCCCCCCTCAATCCCAGCTTAAATAGACGCTCCAAGCCTGGGGTGTCATTCAGACTCTGTCTTCTCGACAGACCTGTTCTCCACCTGAGGACGGCTGCTTGCGTTGTGGCCGAAACGTCGTGAGAATTATTTTATTATGTTATATTTTAATTATTTTATTATTTCCCTTCTACGTGACTTTACTGAAAGAACCAAGAAGATAAATAAAAATACTGTATCTTATTGACAAAATATGTAAAAATAATAATAATCAAAGTGCTCATTAAATAGATATTACTCATGAAATGAATGCTTTGAAATATGGTGTTCAGAGCGATCGATGGCGTTGATGTTATATGACGTCATAATTATCTGTTTAAATTAATTACTCGATCATTTTAGTGTAACTGACAGCTCGTGCTTGATAAGTGTTTAAGATTGTCACGCTGCAATGATTAGAAACCCTATGGCAGACTAATGATGAGTGAGCTGCAGCTGGATAACTGTTAAGTAATTTATTGGTAAAGAAACACGTTGCAATATGCCAATTACCACTTTTTTAGTTCATTTTTATTTTATTTATGCCAGTATGATTGAAGTTGTTTGCATTGTAAGCATTGTAGATTTTTAGAGTGACAAAGAGTGGAACTATGGCAGGCTTATGTAGAGTGAACTACAGCTGAAGACACTTTAAGTCATCTTTAGTCCTACTGGAAGTCCTGAGCATCACAACACACAATTCAGTAAAATTGTGAAATACAATTACAGTACAACGTTTTGGATTAATGATATCGCGTGATGTTCTTCATGTTGTGAAAATTCGTGTCGTACCACATCGTGAAGAATGATGTCGTGGCAAGCCTTCTGCAAGCCTACGACCAAGCTGCACAAATTACTGGGGAGCAGGAGCTATGCCAACCGATACCAATCAATGGACTTGTACCGGTAGGAACCTCCTGGTTACACCAGCCCACAGGGGATTATTGTGTCCGTCCGTCCGTCGTGCAGAAATGGGAGGGGTGGGGCTAGGTGGAGAGGGGAGGGTGGGGAGGGGCTGGAGGGGCTGGGTGGGGAGGGGAGGGTGGGAGGGGCTGGGTGGGAGGGTGGGGCTGGGTGGGGGGTGGGAGGGGTGGGGAGGGGCAGGTCACCCCATGGTGCCCTTATAAAAACTCAACGTTTAACCTACTCACGCCGGATTGTGCCCGCCCTCACAGTCGGGCATATTTGCGGAATACACCACGCCGCCGTTGACCCTGCAGGCCATTGACCGAGCAACCCAACGTCCCCTACCAGCTCCCTCCGCAGGAATGTGTTTATACCATTCTCTCTGCGAGACTCTGCCTCTTACTGAACCAAGTGTGAGTGATCACTTTTCACTTTGAGTTGCTTGTGCTATGATCTTATGTAATACAAAGTATAAAAAAGAAATGTCAACCTCTTTGACCATTTTTTTTCCAACAATATAATCAGTAATTGGGCTTGAGCCATTGTTTAATCAAAGACTTGCAGCTCCCATGCACTCCTTTTGCATCCGTGAGTCACACAGGCTCGGCTATTGTATTATTGATAAGAGAGATTTCAGTTAGCGAAGTTAATAATTGAGCATCCTTAAGGTTTATGAAATGCCGAGAGTGAAAACAAACGCCACGCTGTATTTAAGCACAGAATACAAGCAAATGTGCGACCAGACACAAACGGTGAGGTTCACCTCTGTCGCCAGACCTGAGGCAGTGCTGGAAACTCGACATTCTAACAGTTTGTCTTATATATGTGTGTGCATACACATGTGGCGTATGGGGAGCGGCAGTGTAGAGGTTAGTGCGCTGCGCTGCAAACCTGGCGACCCGAGGTCGATTCCAGCTCACGGCCAGCATCGGTGGCAATTATCTGAACCGGTCCTGGGTGTCCCCTAGGTCGACTCAGCCTCAATGAGTACCTGGTGCGGTCTGTAAAAACATCGCCACTGGGGAGACAAAGGCGGCTGGGCGTGGTGCTGGCCACCCCAACCCCCTCGTGCGCCGTTCTGGCCATCATAGGAACTTGCTAACAGCACTTGTCCCTCCAGTCTGTTAAGGCTATACGGGAGATCTTTGTCTTTTGGTATATGTAAGTGGAAACTCGGAAGCGAATCAGTATAGAGCCTGGATAGTGCTTGGACGGGCGACCACCACATACACCATTGTTATAGGCTGCATACGTTTGTTAAGATGAACAAATCAGTGTAGAAAATACATCTTTGCACGAAAATGTAATATAAACACGTGGGTTTTAAAAATTCGTTTAAAAACCCACGTTTGTATATTACTTTTTCTGAAATCGCATTCGTGGTTGCTTAATAACAAAAATAATGATGTCTCTAACAGGATATTTTAACCGAAATTATGTGCAATGGATATTCAGCGCAATCGTTCAATGCGTGACGGGAACCATATTTGAAGTAACATTGAGTAGATTTCAAACTTTGGAACTTGATGAAGGAGAAAGGCGCAGCCCTGCAATTGCTTTGCGCACGCTACTGCTGGCCGAAGGTCCTCCGACTACACTACAGAGAGCGCTAGGTACCCTTTCTCGAGGAAATGTTGGCCTGCTCTTCCATGCTGAACAGGTGGGAGTACCCACACATTACCCCACCGCATAAGAAACGTTCCCCATTGTTCCAACCGTCGGCCGCAGAGAAATCTAAAGGAGAAAATAAACCCCAAATGGATCACGTGGAATTTGTTTTCATTCAGCTCTTGCAGCTGTGAACGTAACAAAATAAATCCCTTGTTCAAATTCCTTTGCAGGGAGCACGGCTGAGATGCAAAGACTGTTCAACCTCTGTTCCAGCAAGTGGTGTGAGGTTATGTTGGGTCACGTGTCATTAACATGTGTAAATCCGCCATTAATCATTAATTTTTTAAAGGTAATCCGTGATTTAATGTCATGTCTACATTATTTTAATGAGGCGCTTTCGTAACATTTACTTGAGCATCAACTGAAGAAACAAAACATGTTGACTCAGCGGCAAACAAAACCGCATATGAAGTTAATTAGTCTTGGTACAGTACGTGATTTTGTTGTTTTATGTATTTATATTTTACTTTATCAATTACAGCGGTCGACTTTCCATCCACACATCAACACAGTGACTTGTTTTCTTAGCTCTATCTATTTGGGTTATTTTTCCCCCCCGTTGCTCGGTGGAGGAATGTGTGCAAGAAAAGGTCGCTGATGGACGAGTGAATGATTCACGTGCAGAGATGGCAATAGCTCAATATGAGGCCCCCACCTATGTATGTATGCATGTTGAAATTATTTCACAACGTACATAGCCAACCGTGCTAATCCAAGGTGCGGGGGGGGGGACAACAAATTTAACACAAATAGTAGTTTTAAAGAAATGAATTTTCAATCTATACTTAAAAGTGCATAGCTCCAGTGACTTCCTTCCCAACGTTGGAGTCTGGTGGGACCTCAATATGAGCCCCACGTGGGAAGCCTGGTGGGACCTCAATATGAGCCCCACGAGGGAGTCTGGTGGGACCTCAATATGAGCCCCACGTGGGAGTCTGGTGGGACCTCAATATGAACCCCACGTGGGAGTCTGGTGGGACCTCAATATGAGCCCCACGTGGGAGTCTGGTGGGACCTCAATATGAACCCCACGTGAGAGTCTGGTGGGACCTCAATATGAGCCCCACGTGGGAGTCTGGTGGGACCTCAATATGAGCCCCACGTGGGAGTCTGGTGGGACCTCGATATGAGCCCCACGAGGGAGTCTGGTGGGACCTCAATATGAGCCCCACGTGGGAGTCTGGTGGGACCTCAATATGAGCCCCACGTGGGAGTCTGGTGGGACCTCAATATGAGCCCCACGTGGGAGTCTGGTGGGACCTCAATATGAGCCCCACGTGGGAGTCTGGTGGGACCTCGATATGAGCCCCACGAGGGAGTCTGGTGGGACCTCAATATGAGCCCCACGTGGGAGTCTGGTGGGACCTCAATATGAGCCCCACGTGGGAGTCTGGTGGGACCTCAATATGAGCCCCACGTGGGAGTCTGGTGGGACCTCGATATGAGCCCCACGTGGGAGTCTGGTGGGACCTCAATATGAGTCCCACGTGAGAGTCTGGTGGGACCTCAATATGAGCCCCACGTGGGAGTCTGGTGGGACCTCGATATGAGCCCCACGAGGGAGTCTGGTGGGACCTCAATATGAGCCCCTCGTGAGAGTCTGGTGGGACCTCGATATGAGCCCCACGAGGGAGTCTGATGGGACCTCAATATGAGCCCCTCGTGAGAGTCTGGTGGGACCTCGATATGAGCCCCACGTGGGAGTCTGGTGGGACCTCAATATGAGCCCCATGTGGGAGTCTGGTGGGACCTCGATATGAGCCCCACGTGGGAGTCTGGTGGGACCTCAATATGAACCCCACGTGAGAGTCTGGTGGGACCTCAATATGAACCCCACGTGAGAGTCTGGTGGGACCTCAATATGAACCCCACGTGAGAGTCTGGTGGGACCTCAATATGAACCCCACGTGGGAGCCTGGTGGGACCTCAATATGAACTCCACGTGGGAGTCTGGTGGGACCTCGATATGAGCCCCACGTGGGAGTCTGGTGGGACCTCAATATGAACCCCACGTGGGAGTCTGGTGGGACCTCAATATGAGCCCCACGTGGGAGTCTGGTGGGACCTCAATATGAACCCCACGTGAGAGTCTGGTGGGACCTCAATATGAGCCCCACGTGGGAGTCTGGTGGGACCTCAATATGAGCCCCACCTGGGAGTCTGGTGGGACCTCGATATGAGCCCCACGTGGGAGTCTGGTGGGACCTCAATATGAGCCCCACGTGGGAGTCTGGTGGGACCTCAATATGAGCCCCACGTGGGAGTCTGGTGGGACCTCAATATGAGCCCCACGTGGGAGTCTGGTGGGACCTCAATATGAGCCCCACGTGGGAGTCTGGTGGGACCTCAATATGAGCCCCACGTGGGAGTCTGGTGGGACCTCGATATGAGCCCCACGTGGGAGTCTGGTGGGACCTCAATATGAGCCCCACGTGGGAGTCTGGTGGGACCTCAATATGAGCCCCACGTGGGAGTCTGGTGGGACCTCAATATGAGCCCCACGTGGGAGTCTGGTGGGACCTCAATATGAGCCCCACGTGGGAGTCTGGTGGGACCTCGATATGAACCCCACGTGGGAGCCTGGTGGGACCTCAATATGAGCCCCACGTGGGAGTCTGGTGGGACCTCGATATGAGCCCCACGAGGGAGTCTGGTGGGACCTCGATATGAGGCCCACGTGGGAGTCTGGTGGGACCTCGATATGAGCCCCACGTGGGAGTCCGGTGGGACCTCGATATGAGGCCCACGTGGGAGTCTGGTGGGACCTCGATATGAGCCCCACGTGGGAGCCTGGTGGGACCTCAATATGAGCCCCACGTGAGAGTCTGGTGGGACCTCAATATGAGCCCCACGTGACAACTTGGCAGGACCTCAATATGAGTCCCACGTGGGAGTCTGGTGGGACCTCAATATGAGTCCCACGTGGGAGCCTGGTGGGACCTCGATATGAGCCCCACGAGGGAGTCTGGTGGGACCTCGATATGAGCCCCACGTGGGAGTCTGGTGGGACCTCGATATGAGCCCCACGTGGGAGTCTGGCAGGAGCCCACGCGGGAGGCCTCACCTGGCCTCACTGTGAGCAACCGCCCTCTGTCATATAACCTTGAAGCCCGATTCGGAGCTCCCCCCACATCAAGCCAGGGTGAAGCCCTTTTGAACTTATGGCTTCTGAGCCCACAGAAAAGCCTATGCCCGCCGCTCTCTGCCCCAGCTCTGCTGCTCGTTTGAACTTCTCCTCGCTGTGAAATGATGGCAGTCCACAATGCAGTAGGCAACAATGACATTCGTCATGCAGGGCCCATGTATGATGAGGGTAGCCAGGATCCGTGTATGTTTGTGTTTGGGCCACTTTTAAAAAGAATATTATTGTGCTTATTATGATTATTATCGTAATTGTTATTTTTATGTATTCATGTGGATATGAATGTGAATGATATGCGTCTTGTGATGGCTTTGTTTTGTTTTGTTTTGAATTCGTGGCGTATGTATACTTTTATATTCACGTTGCCCGTGTCTTGTGAAGTCACCGTGCGAATAACACATGGAATAATTGATATTCTGTTCACAAAAATACATTTGATTATAAAAACACGTTTTTGTTTTTTTATGATGTAATGATATGGGTTGTGTGTATTTATATACAGAGGTGGATGTGTGAAAATGTTAACGTCTGTCGATAATGACATTTACACTGTGCACAAATACTACACTGGGTGTGGACAGTCAATTGGTCTTCATGGTGGATAGGCAGCATTGTACTGTCTACATGTATACACATATCACATGCAGATTCTGTCGCTACGTTATGAGCAATATTAATTACAACTGGAAGGTAAATCCGACATCTGTACGTTTAAGAAGTTCAGAATGCAGACCAAAATACTGCTGAGATATATAGCAAAGCACTCAAAACCTCACGATCCAACGATTAAAAGCAGATTGCACGATTGAGACAAGAAACATCTCCTTCAGCTTAAACAACAAGCTTCACAAGCACAACATGTTTTGATAAGCACAGAAGACATCTGCGTGTGTGCAATTAATCAAAATTTCTGACCATCTGTGCAAACCATCATTATGTTCGAGACATAATTAAAGTATTCACTGATCAAAGGAACCCTGTCAACACGCGGGTGTGCTATTGTTGAGGCATGGCAATGCACCGTCTGCATCTGGCGATAGTTGGCATCTTTAAACCACTCCGATGTCGGTCGAAGCGGCATGGAAATTGCTGCCTATTGTAGGTTTTTTTGCACTCTACAATTTTCCGTATCCTCATTTAACGTTGCACTCATCTTGGTTCTTTCGGTAAAGTCACGTAGAAGGGAAGTAATAAAATAATAAAATAAAACAAAATAAAATAATTCTCACGACGTTTCGGCCAACCCAGCTTAAATATACGCTCCAAGCTTGGTGGTGTTTCATTCTTCACCTGAGGACGGCTGCTTGCGTTGTGGCCGAAACGTCGTGAGAATTATTTTATTATGTTTTATTTGTATTATTTTATTACTTCCCTTCTACGTGACTTTACCGAAAGAACCAAGAAGATGAATCCCTGCAGTCACGAAAGCTTTAAATCGAAATTTAACGTTGCACTGTTTTCCCTCAGATGTATGTCGTTTTCGATACGGGCATTCTGAGCAATAACGTTGACTTTGATTTTGATTTCTGAGCATTATTGTGGAACTCTAAGAATCGTAAAGGTGGCTTGGTCTGGCATACGTTTCAAAAAAATATTATGAGATAGGGTTAAGTTCTTATCTGTTACCTTAAATCAACTTTACAAATTAAGAACAGGCAGTTCTCGACTTACGAACGCACGACTTATGAGCACCTGTACTTACGAACCAGCTTCCCTAATATAAAAAAATTACATTGACTTCAATTGCGAATTCACACTTGCAATCTAATTTGTTCAGAGGAGCGAGCCTCCGCGGGATGTAACGAGTGTAACGATGCTTCCCTTCCTGTTGATGTTGACGCGGAACACGATTCATAACACTGACCGTACGGGCATTCAAATACAGTGCATTGTTGTGTTCCGACTTACGAACCGTTCCACTTACAAATTGGTAATGTTGGTGGTGCTTTGGAAATATTTACACCTCGTGCCCGGTCAACTGTCTCTGAAATGTAGTTGAAACACAAATGCCATTTTAATTATGAATCACGGAGACTGGTGGTAAATTAGACATCAATTGGGAAGATTCTGCCTCGGTTCTTCTATTCACTTTCACAAATGTCAGCTTTAGAGTGTGTAAAGTTGGATGGCAATTCGATCATTCGAAAACCCGAAGATATTTCCTCGACTTAAAAATGTGTCCCCGAATGGCAATTCATTGGCTCTAGGTACGGCCCAAAAATAAAGATACCTCATTGTGTTTTGTTTTTATTTTCTTAGGGGGTTGGCTTCCGGGGAAATGGCAGAGCAATTACAGTTCAAATTGCAGTTGTATCCGTCAATGCTTGTGTTACACGTAACGTTGTGCACACATAATGTCTGTTGCCTTTGTGTTATTTTACAACTCGGGTTGTGTGTTTGAGCAGATCTCACTTGCTAAGTTGTGCACAGCTCATCATTTTCATGATTTAAAACATTTTTTTACATACATTTTAAAAATGCTGAGGCTTACTTTTTTGGATTGGCTTGTTAGCTTCATCATTCAATAAAATAAGGTACTGGAATATTGCATACAAGCATTTGCAAGTGGAGATTTACAGTCCTTTTGCCAATCCACCACTGAATGAGGGCCTCATCAACACGCCGTGCTGGTTAATTAACCAACCTGTATCGCACTGATTGGTGAGGATTTGTGAATATGGCAAGCGTAAATGTGGGAGCATATAAGTATAATACAATAATTGTTTTTTTATGCACTTACATCCACTGCCCACCACATAGCCCCTTGCCTATAGCACCTGCCGTGCAAGGTGGCCGCCCATGCAAGCATTATCCAGGCTCAAGCCTGCTTAGCTTCCGAGATCTGACAAAGTTGGGCGCATTACAGGTGATGTCCGTCATAGGTTTCATTACAGTATACCCTTATAGCAAAATATCTTTGTAATTTATGATGCTTGTAAAGTCTGGGAGAAATTGAATGATATGGCTATTCTATCTGTAATATGCATATAAAACAGTCTGCCTGTTTGATATATTGCTTACATTGCTGACTCTCTCTAAGCTATTGCATCTCTTGTTTACGTTGTGTTCCGGAGTTTTGAACATTTTATTAAGAAAGGCCTCTGTTGCCGAGTCAGCCACCAGTCGAAGAATGTCATCTGTTATTGATTCGTGGATAAAACATCACCACATCTGAAACAATTGAAGTGCGTGCTCGAATTAAACAATCATAACAAGAGTAGCCAAATGGTCATATACGAATATATGAGACAAACGAAATGCTCCGACGCAATGTAGTAATAATACAAATGCAGTACATGAAGCAAATATTTATTTATTTATTTGTAACATTGTTGTAAAGGTGCGGCCCTGCAAAAGCTTGCTCCTGCCAGTGCTGGTGGAAGGGCCTCCACGAGAGGGAGCTCGCGAGAGCCCCTTTGGAAGAACGTTCTGACCTGGCCCTAACGTCTTGACCTGCCCCTACTGGACATCTGTGAAAAAGAAGCTTTATAGCTCATCGGATTCCTCCAGTAGAAATATTTAGATTCTGATATTTTTGGCCTACTCTTTCATTCTGCCCGTCACCTTTGAAGAGGTGGGGGTACCCACAATATACCGTACCACACCTGAACTACCTATCGGTTCTACTGCGTGGTGGAAGCGATTCATGCTGTTGGGTGGACAGAATATAACTAGCGACCTCTGGATTGCAGTTCGAGTGTGTGTATGTATGTACGTACGTATGTATGTTAAACTTCTTTCGCACCGTACGTAGTAGACCGTGCTAATCGGAGGTGCCGGGGGAAGGACAACAAGCTAAACACGAAAAATAACTTTAAAAGAAATGAGTTTTCAATCTAGATTTAAAAGTGCATAGGTCCAGTGGCTTCCTAATATCGGAAGGAAGTGTGCTAACGATTACACCACGGCAACATCCATGACAGCAAATCTGATTTTAAAAATCTAGTAGACTGTAGCCACACGTGAATACACACACACATATATACAGCACTGTTTGTATATATTCTATTAAATTGGTACAGGGCCTGTGTCCAATGCTTGGGCCTGTCTGCTCACGCTGCGCTGCTTGAGTGATACAGTGTGCGGTGCCATCCCACAGGGAGGATGGGTCAGAGGTTGGCGCGCGAAAGAGTTCGGCAAAGTGTGATTGTGAGAACTGTGACGAACAAACCACGGTAGCAAAGCACGGGCCGCCTTGGAAGGGGGGGGGGGGGAGAACAAGAAATCTCTGAGGTTACCATGAGAACACAGCGAGCCATGGTGAATGTGTTCCATCCCAGCGGTGGTCGTCCGTTATGAATGACACAGGTCAAGGCACTGTAACTGGGGTGCCACGGTGGCTCGGAGATGTTAACTACCTCGCCTGGTAGACAGGAGGTCGTGGGTTCGATCCCGACCCTGGGCACCTGTTTGTTTATTTGGAGTTTGCATGTTCTCCCCATGGTCGCGTGGATTTTTCTCAGGGTCCTCCGGTTTTTCCATCCACATTTAGAAACATGCGTTGAGAGTATTTGGCTGCTATGTATTTCCAGGTGAGCCACTTCGTTGAGCTATCATTTGTGTCCAGGTTGCTTCTGAAAAAAAACTATATTGCTCAGGGGGCCTTACCTGGTTAAAATGAAAATGGAAGTAAAAATAATTAGTCGTTTATTAAATGCCCTAATAATTAAAGCTGTAGTTTTATCTTCAAGAAAAACTCAACAATGCTGCCACGAGACTAAAGGACGTCAACTATCGTGATATTTGTGTCCTAGGCGGTATATAGAGTTGCTGCGTGATTTTTCCAAAATCCCGGTTAATAAGAATAGCTGTAATTCGATTATGCATATGTAGGTATGCATGTGTGTGTGTGCATATGTTTGTAGATGAGACGAAAATATGTTGAAACGTATATTCGTGTAAATTCTGTGCTACGACTAGCACTGTACATCGCAATATAAAACGTTACTATTTTATTCACCTGGTGAAGTCCACTGAGCTATGAGCTCTTTTTCAGAAGTGACCTGGCCACACATGATAGTTCATTGAAGTGACTTTATCATCATATGTGGGAGTTTATAGTCACAGCCAAATCATCTAAACACATGCTTCTAAATGTGGAGGGAAAAACTGGAGATTCTAGATTTGAAGCTTTCGTGACTGCAAAGATTCATACATACTCTTAGGTTTTATCGGTAAAGTCACGTAGGTAAAAATAAATAATAAAAATAAATTAATAGAAATAATAATAGAAATACAATTATAAATCACGACGTTTCGGAGGCAACACAAGTCCCGTCATCAGGTGGGACCGTCACAGCTAAATTTAAGGCCAGCGTCTCGAGAAGCTGTGACTTCTTGTCTCGTTGTCTGTTAAAAACTCTAACAGATAGGTGAAATTCCTCCCCGTAGAGGGTATTAATTCTAGATTTGAAGCTTTCGTGACTGCAAGGATTCATACTCTTAGGTTTTTTCGGTAAAGTCATGTAGGTAAAAATAAATAATAAAATGTTGCATCCAAAACGTCGTGATTTATAATTTTATTTCTATTATTATTTCTATTATTTTATTTTTATTATTTCTTTTTACCTACGTGACTTTACCGAAAAAACCCAAGAGTATACAAACTGGAGAACCTGGAGAGAAATCCACGCAACCGACATGGGGAGAGAGGACACGCAAATTCCAAATAAACAGGCATCATCAGGGGTTGGGATCGATGGCCACGACCTCTTGCATGCCAGGCGAGGGAGATAACATCACGGCCGCCGTGGAGTGGTGGGTTGTAAAATAGAAGCACTGTAACAGTATTATCTCGAGGGGATCGCTTGTGATTAAATTAATCAGTGCAATTAGTTTCGTTCATTGCTGGTTCATTGTTGGATATGCCGATTGTACAGA
Organism: Lethenteron reissneri; assembly: GCF_015708825.2. Classification (NCBI taxonomy): domain Eukaryota; kingdom Metazoa; phylum Chordata; class Hyperoartia; order Petromyzontiformes; family Petromyzontidae; genus Lethenteron; species Lethenteron reissneri. The sequence goes on along the minus strand of NC_083826.1, from coordinate 8,997,501 downwards.
GGGATACTTAAATGAACATTAGACAGTCCCAAAAATAAAATGTCTAATTACTCCTCCCTGAGTGGCAGGACATGAACCAAACACTTCTCACCGTCTGATTCACCTTGACTTTGTTTTACACCCTTGGCTATTTTGCCACAGTCCACAAAACATTATTACATCCTGAACGGATGCCTTATTCTCTGTCCCCCTGCTACAGCAGAGGTGTAGGGAATTTCAACAAGACCTACATCTCTGCTTTATTGACCTGGTCAAGGCCTATGATGCCATCAATAGGCCAGGTCTCTGGATTATTCTTTATGCGTTCGGGGTCCTTGACCCACTGCTCACAATCATTAAGGATCTTCATGACGGTGGGCAAGCCCGGGTAAGACTGCGTGGACGGCAGTCAGAGCCATTCCCTTTTCACCTTGGGGTATGACAGGGATGTCCTCTGGCTCCTACAGCCACCCTAGAACAACAGCGGAGGGCGGAGGAGTGACGTTCCCAACAATGAGCAGAGCGCCGCGTGGATAAAACGCAGGAAGTTGACAAAGCAGGGAGCACAGGTTGTGCATCTGCCAGTTATCTCAGGCAGTCAACCCATGGCACCTGGGTCTGTCCTGTGACCTCTTGTAAGCGAACCTTCAGCACTTCACATGGCCTCAAAGTGCACTTAACCTGGCAAAAGTACTCTAGTGAAATCACCGTTAATGGCTAATTGCGACCCTTGCCGTGTGTGCGTGTGTATGTATGTGAACCAGTATGTGTTTAGAGGACAAGTGCCATGTTGGTTGTGCTCTGTATTTAGTTTGTTGCCTTTCCCCTGCACCTCCGATTAGCACAGTAGGCTATGTGCGGTTCAGAATAAGTTCAACATACATACGTACATCACAATCATTGTGACACATATTCAATTCTTCGTCAGTTATACCACCGGTTTTCTGGGCATTCACTAGATTGACTCAGCCTTAAACAATGCCTGTTGTGGGTGAGTCAAGAGCGCTGGGGAGACAGGCGTGGCTGCATGGGAAGGAGGCTATGATGCTCACACCAGCACCACATTGTGTGCTGAGCCGAGTTTGTACTCAATGATTTCGATAGCACGACACTTGTCTTCTCGCAAAACAGCGGCCCTGGATCGCTAGACAAGGGATATTTACTCTGCGTCACAAACGTTTGAAGGCGCACCATGGTGGCGAGGTGTTAATTCCCTCGCCTGGTATGCAGGAGGTCGTGGTTTCGATCCCGACCCTGACTGACTGCATTTAGAATCAACGTGTGCGTTTAGACTTTTTGGCTGTTATAAATGTCCACGTGATGAGCCAAATGCGTTGAGCTAACATATGTGGCCAGGTCGCTTCTGAAAATGAGCTATATAGCTCAGTGGCCGATACCTGGTAAAATAAAAAATAGTTTCGTTTATAGTTTTGTTCCCCAGAGCCTGTTTTACATTGCATTTTTGTCCTTTGAGTTAAGTCATTTAGACGTGAGTGTGGGTAATTTGCCTTCACATTCATGAACGTTATGAATCCATGTTTAATTGTTTTGTCTTGCAGTATTTATTGAACACAGACGTCTGTCCACACACAGATGTTTGTGTTCAATAAACACATTCTTGCGGAGGGAGCTGGTAGGAACGTCGGGTTGCTCGGTTAATGGCCAGGGTCAACGGCGGCGTGGTGTATTCCGCAAATATGCCCGACTGTGAGGGCGGGCACAAGCTGGCGTGAGTAGGTTAAACGTTGAGTTTTATAAGGGCACCTTATAAAACTCAACGGTGACCAGCCCCTCCCCACCCAGCCCCACCCAGCCCCTCCCCACCCACCCCTCTCCACCCAGCCCCACCCTCCCCACCAGCCCCTCCCCACCCTCCCCTTCCCACCCAGCCCCTCCCTCCCTCCCCACCCAGCCCCTCCCTGCACGACGGACGGACGGACACAATAATCCCGTGTGGGCTGGTGTAACCAGGAGGTTCCTACCAGTATTACTGTGGAGTACATGTTTTATGAATACACGTAGATCACAAAGTAGAGCTGTACAGCGCAACACATGCTCACGAAACACATCTTAGTATTTCGTTACTCATACTTCGTAATGTGTTTAAACCAATGCTGTTAATATTATTTGCAAGGATTTACAATCCTTTTTGAATTCGCTGCTGGATGAAGGCCTCCCCATACACCGTTCTGGCTATGCACTGCTCTGTAAACCGAAATCCGATTAGCACGGTTGGCTACGTGCAGTGCGAAAGAAGGTAAACGTCCATGGAGGTCACACTGGTAATCTTATCTGGTCATTCTCCCCACCCCCTTCCCACTTTCACTCATCCATGGTGATGTATGGCCAAGACACTCCGGGCTGGTGGAAGGGCGTCCACTGGAGAGAGTTCTAGAGAGTTTATCTAAAAGAGGGCAGATATTTTGGCCGGCTCTTCGACGCTGGCCCGATGCCATTGAAGAGGTGGGAGTCTCCACACTCGAGATATATAATTGGCTGTTCGGAAAACTACTTGGGCTTGGACAAAAAACACATCTCGAATCGATGACGGCCAATGGATGACACTTTTGATGGAATGACAGCCAGTGAAGAGAGAATGTGCCCAAGAATTTGACGATCACAGATGTGGAGTGATGACATCGGTTTATGGGCAGGGCATAGATTTTGGCTTTGCAGGACCATTAGGGATGGCCACTGTGTGGGCAGGCCTTCATCCAGCAGTGAGAAGACAATGACTGATGATGGTGAAGATGAGTTACACGTGCCTTGGTTACATTGAAATTTGTTGTTGAATTATTAATACTCTCCAGTGACCCGTAACTTTGCATTATGAAAACAGACGCGAAATATCACTGGAGATGCATAATTCACTTTGGTGCACAGTTTTGAGCCGGCTCTCTTATACTGTTTATTTAATAAATCAAATACTTATTTTATTCAATAAGCCAAATACTTATTTTCAAAACCATATTTGAAAAAGGCATCACATGTTTGGTCCAGATTAATTACAGTGCGGCTTTGTTTATTGTTGATTGAGCGTAGTGGATAGGGATTCGGCAACGTGGAATTAGGAATCCAATTTTCTTTTAATTCTCTCACACATGAGATTCTATTTTTTCCAATTGTAATTCTGATTGCAAGGTGCTTTTAGGGGTCTCTGCAGCAGATGGGGCGGGCAATATCCATGTTCACTTACACAATTGTTTGTTGTTGATTTTAAACTGGAGAACATGCACAGGTTTCTCCGAGGCAAGTCTATTCAGCCCGAACCTCACATTTCTGTGCAAGAGTATATGTTTTCTTCTTCAATTTAAATCGTAAAAAAACACACGAACTTACTGATGTAGATGGCTTATTACATCGCAGAATCATGAGAGGTGGTGGTGGCTCAGAAAAGCCTCCGTCCAGCAGTGAATCGACCATGGCTGATGATTGATGATGATAAAGGTGCAAGTAATGTGTTTGCAGAAGTAAATGATTTCGAAATAAGTGACAGACTTCGTAATTCAAACTTTATTGTCGGGGACTCTCCATGGTCTAACACTGCCCTTGAAACCCTGGCTCCAGCTAAGTGGCCGTGTGGATTTGGAGGCTCATGTTGAATTATATCACTGGGGGCTTATGAGCGCCTGGGTTCGAATCCAGGCAACCACTTGTGATTAAACAGTTTCTCAGGTAATGCGAACTGATTGCCTCAGTTCAGTCAAAAACCTATCTCACTTCTGATGGGTAAAAAATTCGTGACATTTGGTGAAACACACTTTAATTAACCCTTTCAGAGACGTCTGCAAATTTGCAGGATGTGGTTTGTCCCGCTCACCGCTGAATCTTCGAATGCGCGAGTGGTTTGCCGTTGATTTTATTTAGAGAGGCGTAGTAGCACCGTTGTTTTTAAAGACATTGTTACTCACCGCGGAGAATCCCAGCGACACAACCTCAACTCTACGATAGCCGGCGCCAAACTGTTTCGCATGCCCTCCTGCACGGCCTCGTGGGAGTCTAAGTACCGAAAAAGTTAATTTGTATTATTTTTTCTTCTGGTTCCATTCCGACGAACACATACGTCGTCGGAACAGCATTGGAAGAAAATGTGATGGCCTACACGTACGTCATCAGAACTGGAAAGGGTTAATGCAGCATGAGTGGGCAATATGTGGTGTTAGGTCATCTTCCTTTCCCTCCTATCAGTTCAAGAGTGACAGGGAGGCCGAATGACCTCCCTCCAACTTTCTTCTTGACCAGCTTGGTTGCTTTAGTGTCAGTGTTGGGGCAAGAGACCTCTATACTAGTTCCTCCAGAGGTAGTTATGTAGTGGCGTTATCTTCCACGGCCACTCCCTGGCATGACGTAACGCACTACGTTCTGCAGGATTGCCATCGTGGCAAGTGTCTCTGTCGCTTCCCTGAGCAAGTTGCCGAATTAGTATTTTGTTTTACAAACAACCTATTCTTAGATCGTATCTAACTTCAAATCGGCGAATACTCCTCAGAACTGGATGTAAGAGAACATTTACGACGAAAAATGTTCTTTGTGTTTCTCAAAATGCACGCGAAATAAAATGAACAAATTTTAAACAACGGTGCGTTTGGCAGCACTCTGCAGCCGATAGCATCAGACGTTCATATTTTGTTTGTTGCGGTTGCACCCGAATTAAGAGCCGCATGGCTCACAGTGCTGAACCTAATAAATGAACCTGAAACTTGAACTTACTGACGAGCCTTTGTTGGTGGCTTTCACGATTTGGCAGGGTGTTGCATAATGACTTATTTATCTATGCAAATGGCAGAACAGCGTCGACTGTGCCAATTTTTACGAGTTAAATCAGGCTATGTTTAAAGTCGTCTGTGTCACATGTGCACGGTTTTCGTTTGGCTCTTAATCCCTTGCCGTAGTTATCTGGCGAATGAATAAATCATGCGTTTCTATGCCAGTGCAATGCACGTGCTTTACAGCTGTTAACCGACGGATGTTTTGACTACCATTATTTATTTACTTACTCGGCATCATCATGCCGCAGTACAATTTATAAATGAAATGTGTTGTAATTGGAGATGACTGAACACCACGGAATTTGTGTGTCAGTGATTATGCACCACCAGGTAATCCTTAGGGGATGGCACTTTTAAAATGTAGCTGTATTAACATTTTACGCAGAATGTTGGGTTATTACAGTGCTACAGTAGCATGTACTACTCCATTGCAGTTACTCTGAGGCTTGTGAAATATACGAGGTTAGAATGAATCTAACCGAAAATGTAGAGCATAATAAATGTACAATTCTTAGATTTTTGGTTACAAATATAAATAAAATATTCAAATATTCCTTTTCAATTCAGTTAATTGCATTTCACAATGGAAGAAAATAATTTGTACATTAAATTATAAATCCATACGGTTTTCATAGGAGCCCTCGAAACGTTGTGTACGCATAATCATAACGCCGGTGTTTAGGTCACAGATGAACATATTGTAAAAGCTGCGCCTCAAATAATTGAAACGTCAATTTCGAAGGCATCTGAAAACACTGAATTACAGTAATAAAATCAATGGGAATATGAGTGCAAATACTCTATATGAACAGCACCCGTATAATGCTTTTCCGAAATTGCACACAAATTTCACAGTACATTACACGGTGGGTTGAAATCAGGCGAATATGCTTTGGATCATGTGCACATTGTCATGATTATGATGCAGTGTTAACGTGCCAATGGTAATGTCTCATTGGGCACGAGAGAAGGGAGAGGGAGTGGCTCGCGATCGGAATTAATGAGTTCACATCCTGGTTGGGGGAGTGGGGGGTTTAATTCAGCCCATCATCTCTTCGCAACCTGATGATGCTGGGTGTAAACACCAGCGAAACGTCGCAGCCCTGCAAATGTTGGAAGATTACTCTGCAGCAGCAGCACCGGCGGTGGATCCGAAGAGGTTACGCATTTGGCACGTCCGATTCAACGTGGCACCCTTATTACTTGGCCGCGTCGGGTGGTGGAGGGTTTACGGCACACACTTTTTTACATGAGCTCACCCAAAAGAAACCACCTGTGAATATTTTCGCAGTCGACGAATCTAAGCGCCACTTTCGTGTGAAAGTCAACAAGAGTGGCCGTCCTCTTGATCAACTCGCACCTGCGGTGGGAACGTGGAATTTCCACCACTGGCTCTGGGATGTAAATATGAGCTGGGCATCTGAAAGAAATCACTTTGATTCTTTTAGTGTTTTTTTTGTGATTCTTCAATTGCATAAGAGAAGGTAGTGGAAGGCAAGTATCCGTAATAGTTTTATTTTCCTGAGCCTGTCGTTGGCTGTGCACGTGTACTGTGGTAGTTTCTCGCGGCCTCGTGCTCAGCTGTGCACATGCACTTCTCGATTTCCGATGTTTCTGAATCCGAATGGCTCAGCTAAACCACCGAGTAAAGCATTTTTTTTCTTACCACTTTGACTGCCAGATACTTCGTAAGTTTCATAAATTGGTAGCACTCCAAGCAATTTTGAAAGAAAGGAAAACAAATCCAGTTAGCACTTGTATTGTGGAGGGTAAGATTGTAAATTTGGGCTGGGGGCTTTATGGCATAATTCTGTGCGTCATCCTTTACCATCACCGATGAGCAGTAGGTGATCTCATTAACGCGAGACAGTGGAAACATGGATAGCCAAGAGGCAGACGTTGTAAATCACAAAACACCTTAGAATGAAGACCACAGTGTGAAAGTGTGAGATTAAAAATATAACATAAATGTTGCTGATAAATAATGACCTGGTTTTGTTAACATATGCAGTACAATACTAGCTTGCGTTCCCAGGAAACAATGGTGATTTACATAAAGCCTTAGGCTGTATTTAATTACGTAGGAAAAATTCTTCCATTGAACTTGTGAATTAAAATTTAAGGCCATGAAATTAATAAGCCTGTGCTTAATTTGCATGTGTTTTTCTTCTTTTGAATTAGGACACATCTAATGTAAGGCAATGTTTTTCACATACTCAGCATTTGCGCTTAATAGATACATACATATGCATGCATCATAAACCCACATGACTAACCCATTTATATTTCATATCATGTTTCCAAACAGGTTCAACATATTTTTTGCTGAATTCTGAACGAATCAATTGTCAGTCGTATGCGCATGAACACATTTAAATGAGCATTGAACACGGGATATTTCCATGTTCCCATTTATCAATGCCAGTTGGAATGGCAATCACAGTCTCTATTATGCCTTCACTTTCAAGACTGAACCTGATGTAGTAGTGACGTGGCTGACATACAATCTTGTAAATAACAATACTATACAAAATCATCACAAACTGTGCTTAAATTTAGCATATTATTGGTGAGCGTCAGAGGTTTCGGTAATTAAAACTGTACACATATTCTGCCCCTTAGGGAGTGGCTTGTTAATTGGCTTGTGCGAATTACAATTAATTTATTTATATCGCTCAATTAGCCGCAACCACACATTTACACATTTCGGCATCTACATGGCAACTGTGGTTTCGCAAATATCCGAAGCCAGCAGCACACGACGACCCCACAACTTTTTTTCTTTCCAACACGTACAAATGTCAGCGCACATGCGGCACCGTATATGCGAATTTAACCGTTGCGATCGCGTTTCACAAAGCAAACCTCCTCCACTGTGTGCTTGTGAGCGCGCGCGTTACATTAACCATCTTAGTCGCATGCTTAGCCCTCGTGCTAAACTTGAGCCGAGTGCGACACTTCTGACGTTTCCGAGGGAGACAGAATTCGAAGGGAAGGGGGTTCGGATGTGAAAGCGCGCGTGTTACTCACGGTACCTTTCGTGGCAAAGTGACGCTTTCGCTTGGCAGTCGGATGCTTGCGTTTTCATTGTTCAGCAAAAACACATTCGAGTAGGAAAAGAACAACACGGTAAAATAACAACAGAATTCTCAGACTGGTGGCAAAGTTCACCCTTGGCTCGACGCTCCTGAGAGAGAGAGAGTGAGATAAGCGCCGTTCGTGAAAGTGTCAGTTGCGTCTTTTTTTTCTTCCCCCCCGTTAGAGTGAACAGAATCGAGACAACCTTCGGGCGTAGGACGGTGCCTAAACAGCATTAATAAAAAAAACACATGAATATCTATTCGAGTTTTTGAAAAGGAAAAGACGTTCGAGTTAAATAGCGGTGAAAACGAGGGACCCTTGCCACGGATGAGGTCAGATGACTCTTCCTCGTGCGTCTGCTGCCTTCCGTGGCAGGCACACGTGAGTCCGCGCGCGGAATGCTCGCGGCGCGTGTCTCGACGCGGGGGAGACTTTGTAAGCTCCTCCTGTTGCCGCCCGCACCGCTCTCGCGCTGCCTTTCTCACTCAATTGCGTCCGCGGCTGCCAACCCCGCAGTCTCGCGCTCCTCTTCCAATCCAGTTTTTATTGATAAATCTTTAATCCTCCCCCCCCCCTCCCTCTAATCCATTATTCATGGCTTTGTCCCAAAGAAGCAACCGCACGCTCCACGCGTTCTCTCAACGCTGCTCGTCCCGCCGATACCCCCCCACCAACACCCCCTGCCCGCCGCGTCCCAATTGGCCTCGTTGTCAAAAGTGGCTGCTTGCCCAAAAAAATGGGCATCTTTGAGAGTTGGATGACCGGCCGAGGTCATGGCTCACATGCTCGCAGCGTAGGATAGATCCTTACACGGGCCAACAGTCCCGACCCCATTGCTTTAAAGGCAGGGGCTTAAGTGTGCCCACGTGTTGAAATGCACAATGTTCGCAGAGCCGCTCAGGGGGCGTTAATAATGTAATAGTGAGAGTCAGTGTGGAGTCGGTGAAGGTAGGATATTGGTAAGGACCGGTTCGGTTATTAACGTTGGTCGTGGTTGGGAATCTAACGCAGGTTGCCTGGTTCACTGAACACTGCCCAAATTTGAACACAATCATTCGACGCCAAGCTATTAATACTCTACAGTATGTCCGATGTTTTTTTTCTTCTGTAAATGATGCATGCTCTCATATAATGACCCATACACATACATCCAATGGGAATGGTTTAATTCACCTGATGCCATTAATAATATTTCAACGTCATCAACATAATCATGCATTCTCTTACCACTGCTGTGTGTCGTTGAAATATGAAATGCACCAAAATGTAATTCCATCATCATCATTCTATCCATCATCTCAAAAGCGTCGCATTTATAATAAGGTTGCGGAATTATCAAATGGGATGAACGTGCTGATGTTAACTTTTACAGTTGCAGCACAGTGACAGAAAAGAGCGATCAATATTTTACTACCAGCTGTTCTATTTGGCCTGGAAATTTACTGTAAGTGCTGTGGTGGAAGCATCTGTCTTCTCAAAGAGGCACCGCATTATTGCATTGATGAAAAAAGGAACATTCCAAGCGTGTGAAGATGTCACGACGTTTTTTTTTTAAATTGTCGTAATTTGCAGTCTTTAGACTGGCTAGGTGTCTGTGTGTATAAATGTACGATTTGAATAGGCAGAGACTGATTGTTTTTTTTACACAAAAACAAAACTCACTTCAGCAAAGTTCAAGGAACGTGAAAGGTCAGTCGACACAAAACGTTGGTCGTTTTTGTTTCCCTCCATTATAATTGTTCAACTCTGTTTTTGCATTTCATCTTCAACATTCTGTTTTTTTTCTATGTAGATTTGCGAAAAGAGGACGCAACACTGGGGTTGTGCATATAGTCCAATTTAGCATTTGAAATGTTTTAAGGTTTCACTGGAATTCGTGGATATTCACGAGGGGACTCGATTGTTCTACTTTTCGCTGCTCTTTAGAAACATCAAACAAACCTGTCCCACATACAGAACATCCCTTAAGGAATTGGCAAACATCCCACATTCAGAACCCAGCAATCCTTCTGAACAAGGGCATTGACACTTAGTATGTTGAGAAATGTGTTTAGGAGCATAAGTTGGACGATGTGTTGTGTTTTTATATGTATGTATAATCTCAGGTTTTTTTCGGTAAAGTCACGTAGGTAAATAAATAAATAATACGTTATAAAAATAATAGAAATAAAATAATAACTCACGACGTTTCGGAGGCAACACAAGCTTCCGTCTTCAGGTGTAACCGTCACAGCACAATTGCTGTATCAAGTACTTGGACTCAATTGTTCTACTTGTCGCTGTTCTTTAGAAACACAATTGCTGTATCAAGTACTTGATACAGCAATTGTGCTGTGACGGTTCCACCTGAAGACGGAAGCTTGTGTTGCCTCCGAAACGTCGTGATTTATTATTTTATTTCTATTATTTCTTCTATTCTTTTTATTATTTGTTTATTTTTTTTACCTACGTGACTTTACCGAAAAAACCTAAGAGTATGAATCCTTGCAGTCACGAAAGCTTCAAATCTAGAATGTATAATCTCACCCAGTTATTAATATTTTTACCATCGTTGTTAAGTGAACACGATCACAATTATCTCTGTCCTCAAATGTTGAACTTCTTTCGCACTGTACGTCGCCAACGGTGCTAATAGGAGGTGCGGAAATGAGTGCTGCCCATGCTCAAACAAGCATGGGTAGTACTCGTTTGGCCGACTTCAGTCTAAATAAGTAATATTTAAAAACCTTGTTTTAAAACACGCTTTTATGAAATGTACTAGTAATGGCAGAACTCCACGACTCCAGGAAGTGGCCCCGAAGCTTGCCATGACGTAAGGGACCGTGGGCAATTAGACCCAAGCCGAAACATAACATATAAAAAATAATGTTTAAAAATATATTTAGATTTTTATGTTAGAATATAGTATTGTCATCAGTATGACATAAGTATACCAATGTTGCAGTCGATACCACATTGGGAAGTGGGGTTAAATTGAGTTACAAGATTTGAGGATACAACAACGACAACAACAACAGACAGAGTGAGTTAATACTGGTAGGAACCTCTTGGTTACACCAGCCCACAGGGGATTATTGTGTCCGTCCGTCCGTCATGCAGGGAGGGGCTGGGTGGGGAGGGGAGGGTGGGGAGGGGCTAGGTGGGGAGGGGCTGGGTGGGGGGTGGGAGGGGTGCGGCTGGGTGGGGAGGGGCTGGTCACCCCGTGGTGCCCTTATAAAACTCAACGTTTAACCTACTCACACTGGCTTGTGCCAGCCCTCACAGTCGGGCATATTTGCGGAATACACCACGCCACCGTTGACCCTGGCCATTGACCGAGCAACCCAACGTTCCTACCAGCTCCCTCCGCAGGAATGTGTTAAAAAGCGTGTTAAAAAATAGTTTGGACCAAGGTAAAAAAAAAAATTCAGTCCGTGTCAGCACCCAGGTAACATCTTCTTAATTCACCAACGTTTGCAATGCCCTTCACCAGTTATTATCAATATACAGAGATTTTGAAAGCAAAACAAAGAAACAAACTCAGGCACCGTGTGATATATTTCTGGCCACCCCATTGTACGAGTTCCAGGGGTCCTTTAGCTCCATGTTCACTTTCTTCTCTTTGTCCGATTTACCGGCTTTGATCTCTTTTCGAATTCGTCAGATTCCAAAAGTGGGCTCCCCTCTTATTTTGAGCAATGGGGTGGCACTCATTTCCTGAGCCCAAGGGTGACAATTCCACGTGTCTGTTGGGTTGGGAGAACACATTTCAAGAGGACACCCGCTGCACCAATATCTTGATACTGGCAACAGGCTCTCATCGTTGGGACCCCCCCTGTTTGTCTTCTGCACAAAGTGTTAATTATTTTAGTCACCAAAGATGGATGAACGGCTCGACGATCCCTGACCTGGTTTTTAATTCGCAACCTTCTGATTGCAAGCCATGCACCACTGAGCCACGGTTGGCTACGTACGGTGCCAAAGAAGTTCAACATGCATACGTACAGCGTTTAGAGTTGGACAGAACACAAGTTCCACCTTTCTACTTCCATAGAACAACTACAATCAACTCGTCAGAATGCAGAGATCATCTCCGGCCGGGATTCGAACGTGGAACCTTCCGGTGGCGGGTCAGGCGCCGAGTGTGCATGGTTTCAAGGTGAATGGGCGACTACTCCGAGTGGTCGGATGAATAGTGTCGCCTGGGTTGGACGGGCGATGGGGCAATGCTGTGAAATGAACTGATAATTATGAATCCCCCGTGCGTCACCCTGCTCAATAATTCTATCCAAAATATTGTGGAACAACAGCCTCAGTTTGCCCTGCCCTTGGCTCGTATACGCTTGTTGACTTTGGTGTTCTCCTTCACTGGCTGATGATCGTAGCCATTGGTTTAAGGTTCCCTGCGTTAAATAATTAACCTGCCCTTTCTTTTATCATAACCTCCCTTTTTCCAGTTCCTGCCGTGCCTCTTTGGTGCTGATTTATGCATTTATTTTGTATTGTTCATTCCGTCTATCGTCTTACCGCCCCGCATGTTGCCTTTCTGTCAAATCATTAGAAAACCCTTGGAAAGGTGAAATAGTTGTATGTTAATTTTTCAGGACAGCAGGACCATTTCTCCATAATTAATGCTGGCTTAATGGATACTGGCAGACGATATCGCTGAACTAAAGTGGAGCAATTTATCATAGCTTTTTTTTAATACCCCTATGGACAGTGCCTTTGCTCTCACACTCAACACTCAGCCCTTACGAAAATGTTCCATATTTATGCCCCACAACATGGCTCTATTGCGGCCAGGAGGGAAGAGTCAGCTCAGGTTTTTACATTGCCTTTAAGTGTGAAATGTAATTTGCAGTCGTTAAAGCATGCCCACACTTATCAGCACCCTCAACCTTGGAATGGTGTCATTCTACTCGACCTTCGTGTCGTTTAAAAAAAGAAATTGTATTCTTTTCTCTAATTTTTTTTTGTAATCAGTGGATGTGTCATTAAATTAATGTAAGTGGCTGCTCGGGCATGGCGTAGCTTTTACCACCAAAGTGTCTCCTCTGCTCATCGAGCACAGGGGCTGTGCGCTTCTCTCTTCAGAGCTGGAATGATCTGTGGATGAGGTTGATTGATTGACTATTTTATTTTTCGGTCGATGGCTCGGGACTTCATTAAAAATGTTAGCCCCCTGCACATCCTGCTTCCCGAAGGCAGGAAACCCCCTTACAAGGCATGGCCAGCGTGACGTCAATGGCGCCGCAAAGCTCCGCCCATAACCTCCCGTCCAGTGGCACATGTGAGGGCAGCAGAAATGAGTCCGTTTTTCAACAACTTCTGTCCCATCCAATTAGACGGCAATCGAATTGATTGTCCGATATAATCAGTTACTTAAACAATAATCGGATAGGTCAGATCAGCTGCAGTGATAGAAATGTAACATTCCAGTGGCAGGGCCATTATATCAATTGAAATCCACCGCTGACTTCTCACGAATTGATACTTGCTAAACTATTCAAACTAAACCATTTTAAAAATGTATCACGTAAGGCCCACTGAGCTATTTAACTATTTTTCAGAAGCGACTTAGCCACAAAGTATAATTCAATGAAGTGACTTATCACGTGGAAATTTATAAAAGCCAAATACTCTAAACGCATGCTGGTTCTAAATGTGACGGGAAACACGGAGGACCTGGAGAAGAATCCACACGACCACGGGGAGAGAGACATGCACACTCCAAATATACGGCGTTAGGGCTGGGATCGAACCCACGCCCTCCTGTGTACCAGGCGACGTCATTAACACCTCGCCACCCAGAGGGATGATGGGCTGAGACAACCCCTGACCAGAGTTTGAACTCCTAAGATTGTTGTTCCGAATCAATAATTTATATCTTTTGAGTTGATAAATACTATTTTATGCATGACTAGCTTTATTACCCGGGCTTCGCCCGGGACTTGGATTCACCACAACCGACCGCCTTTGTCTCCCCAGTGGCGATGTTCACACACCACACCAGTTACTCGTTGGAGGCTGAGTCGATCCTAGGGGAGGTCCAGGACCGGTTCAAATAATCGTCACCGGTGGTGGCCGTGAGCGGGAATCGAACCCGGGTCGCCGGGTTCGTAGCGCAGCGTGCTAACCACTACACCACCGCTCCCCCCCCCACACACACGCGCGCGCGTCCATAGGTACACATACACGCGCTTGCTGCACACACACACAACTTTCATGGTGCGTACGGCAGTAAACGACTGAAATAATAAACCAATGCTGCGCGAAGAACGCCTTAGACCTGCAACACATTTGTATGTCACTTTACCCGCGGAGGGTTGTGGGGGGGGGGGATGCGTGACGTCAGCAGGCACACTGCGTTACGCTTTCGCATACGGGTGACATGACAGATGTGACGTCACAGCTCACTTTCCGTGCAAAATAGATGCATTATTGCGCCCCCCCCCCCCCAAAAAAAAACATACAAAAGTCTATTTTTATTATTTTTGAATGGTGTACAGTCTGGAAAGTACCCACATGGCAAATTCCAAGTTTGTTACATGTCGGGAAGTATGCTAAACATTTTGAACAGACACACATATTCACAAATTTCACTTTTTCATATATATATACTTTTATATATAGAGAGATATATATTTCAACGTGTCTCTGAAGGTATCACCAATTGTGAAAGAATTAAAATTATATAGCAGCGTGACCTGTGGAATAGCAATGTTGCCTGAATGCTCTGTGTGCACTTGAGTTTTGTATAGGCCAGGGGTCGGCAACCAAAATAACAATAAGAGCCATTTTGTTTCTAATTCGGAAAAAAAAAGCTCAATATTTCAAGAGCCGCTTTGCATGTGAGTACGAGACGGTGGGGGTCCTTAATAAACAACAGCTCACGAAGCAGTTCCTTACAGAGCCACCGCATGCGGCTCTGTTGGACACGTGGAAGCTGAGCGTGATGAGACTCATATGTTCATACTACCAAGTGTGTGTGTGTGTGGCTTTTGTGTGGACCAATATCAGTGACGATTATCTGAACCGGTCCCGGGCCTCCCCTAGGTTGACTCAGTCTTAAATTGTGCGGTGTGTGTAAACATCAGCGCTGGGGAGACAAAGTCGACTGGGCGTCTTGCTGGCCACCCACTCTCTCGTGTCCCGTGCCGGGCTTCATAGGTGCTCGCTAACAGCACTTGCCCCAACGGTCTGTTAAATGCTATATTGTGCAGGGAATATCTGTCTTTATGGACCTAATTCGGACTGATTGTAGAATTATAATTCTTTAATAGTGGCTGATACCTTCATGAACACCCTGGACACTCTTTCAAGTGCACCTTAAAAATCTCATAGTGGAGCTTGATGGTCAAATGGGACAGGCTGATACAAGATGTTTGCTCTTCAGAGTCTCATTAAAAGTAAAAGTGATTGTCCTGCTCAAATCGAGCATTCAGGTGGTGCTCATCTCCTGTCCACAGCCCCGAGGCAGTCGAGGAAATTCCACATTCCTATGGTAAGAGTGAGCGTCTCCACAGAACAATCATTGTTGGTTGTGGTACAATTCTTTATCGACCCCAGAGGTATACCGACGATGATGAGTCAACTCCAAACCAGGATGTGAACTTGCAACCTTCAAATTGCGAGCCGTTCGCTCGATCGCCGTGTTTTTCCGCAGACTTCACCAATGAACTCGATGTTCTCATATAAGACGTGGGTAAACGCTGAGGCGTAGAAATGCACCTGCATAAAGTGAAATGTGCTAACACACCTTTAATAACACCCAAGGCCGGCTCACCTCCCCAGTGGTCCAGAGGCTCTTTGACAGGTGTTCACAATTGACAATGCAATTGTAAATTTATTGCAGTGCTTCGGCTGCAGACTAACATCGTATTTCATAGCGTAACCTCATTGTAAATTCCTCCATCAGAGGACATCGGCTGCTCTAACTTTTTTTGCCCATCGCAGGCCACAGGTTCAATTTGATTGAGTGTGTTCAGGTCACGTGCAGTTATTGAGGCAATTTCTTTTTTACGAGTCTTACATGCTGCTTGCATTTGGCCAGGACTGGTGTCTGCGTGTTTCATACACCATTAGCACCCCTCTTTCATTCAGACGAGCTGTACTCTGCCAATTAGCAGTGTCCATGGGGCTCAGCCATTGATTGTAATTGATGCACAGTGGAGCTGCTGGTTTATGCTCGACGGCGGACAATCTTTGATGGGTCGGTTGAACGCAAAGTCAATTTTGTCGGCGGATAACATCATGTCGGGTCGGTAACGGACTCGGTCAATTTTTTTTCCGCGGAGCAAAGTTGCTCATCCACATTGCCACCGAGAATGGCTTCACGTGACTGGCAGTATTAATGTGGATAATGGTTTTTCAATTAGGGCGCCTCGCGAAAAGTTTTGACGACTAAAGTCTTGAGAGCTGAGAATTGTGCTGCCACCTTCTGGCCAAATTCGCAGCCCATCATGCCGACAACACCCACGACGCCTGGGTGGTCATCCATTCAATTACCAAGCCAGGTTCATATCTACTTAGCTGCTGAGATGCAAACGATCGGGTCCATTTATATGGTGATTTTAGATAATTACATAAGTGGTAAGCCCTTTGGAAACGTTTTGAGCATCGGTCAGGCTTCATGGGTCTATAATTGGCGATTACATTTCCCCCCCCTATAATTACAATGATGCCAATTATATCAGCGGGAAAACCTCACTGAGGCTCAAGGTTATGTTACAGCAGGGTCCTGTCTCGGGTTGTTTTGCCAATATCATGAACAAAGTGTTTGGCTTAATGCACGAGGTAACAAGAGAACCCGGAGAAAAGGATGACCCTCAGCGCTCATCGACAGATTGTCCCAGCTCCACACCTTACAACACCTGGCAAGCTCTGGTGGTCACCCATCCAAGATTCATGACATTTGGTGCATTTAGGGTGATTTTTGTTGTAGGTATACATCTATAGAGTATATATATATATACAATGTTTGATGTATAAGAAATAATGTCATAGTATATGATTGTCTCCCCAGGCCTCAGTGAGGATTTCGCATCCATTTCCAGCATCTAAAATTATTTGGTCAGGGACAGAGAAAAAGCAGCGAAAGGCAAAATGAAACAAAAGCTGAACAGTGCACAAAGAATCATGGAGAGGGTGCGCCCTTGGAATTGCACTGAGAGAACAGGGAACACGTGGATCACAGGAAAATAATAATAATTAATTACAGACATATATACAGGGACACTCCCGGTTTACATCTTTGACGTTGTTTCGCAGACACGTCGTCACTCCATTAACACCGTGACCCAATTTGCGTCGCCTCAACCTCCCACACTCACGTCGTTGACAGCGTTGTCCGCCCTTTCTCGTTATCCGTCGCCTCTCAGCCTTTGCCGCTTCCACGCGCTGCCCTGTAAAGGGCTTCGATTGACTTCGTTTCGATATTCGTCGTCGCAACTTTCAGGAACGCCCCCCCCCCCACCCCCCCTCCCTCGACGTAAACCGGGGTTAAATTTCGATGTAAAGCTTTCGTGACTGCAGGGATTCATCTTCTTGGTTCTTTCGGTAAAGTCACGTAGAAAGAAAATAATCTATATATATAAAATCGCGAATCTGTCTGTCTGTGTGTGTGTCTGTGTGTCGCCGGACCATACGCAGTTTCATTGGACGGCGGTTGCCCCTGGCAACGGCTAGCGACGCCTTCGCCGCTTTCATTGGACGGCGGTTGCCCCTGGCAACGGGTAGCGACGCCTTCGCCGTGGGGTGGACGCCATTTTTAATTCCCGTTAAAAATAGGCGCACGCATTAACACGCGACTCTGAGGTAAATTCATCAAAGTTTCACGTCCTCTTCACTCCCCCCCCACCACAATGTGTGCAATTACTATTATAGGGTTGGTAGATTATAAAATTATAGCGATTACACAGTATTATTGTAGCGCGGGGGGGGGGGGGGGGGGAACGGCACCCGTACCCAGCGTCAGCCGGGTGGGAAAATCAGGCGAGGCCGGAGGCTCTGCACGGTGCTAGACCTCGACACCCACCACGCGACTCTGAGGTAAATTCATCAAAGTTTCACGTCCTCTACAGAGTGGTGAGGGAGGGAGAGTGGTGAGGGAGGGAGAGTGGTGAGGGAGGGAGAGTGGTGAGGGAGGGAGAGTGGTGAGGGAGGGAGAGTGGTGAGGGAGGGAGAGTGGTGAGGGATGGAGAGTGCTGAGGGAGGGACAGTGCTGAGGGAGGGAGAGTGGTGAGGGAGGGAGAGTGGTGAGGGAGGGAGAGTGGTGAGGGAGGGAGAGTGCTGAGGGAGGGAGAGTGGTGAGGGAGAGAGAGTAGTGAGGGAGGGAGAGTGCTGAGGGAGGGAGAGTGGTGAGGGAGGGACTCAGCCTCAAAACAAGTAACTGGTGTGGCGTATTAACATCGCCACTGGGGAGACAAAGGCGGCCGGGCGTGGTGGATACAAGTCGCGGGCGAAGCCGGGTAGTACAGCTAGTAAAATAATAAAATAAAACATAATCAAATAATTCTCACGACATTCATTCATTCAGATGCTGTCTTTCCGGCAGACCTGTTCTTCACCTGAGGACGGCTGCTTGCATTGTGGCCGAAACGTCGTGAGAATTATTTTATTATGTTTTATTTTTATTATTTTATTATTTCCCTTCTACGTGACTTTACCGATAGAACCAAGAAGGTAAACGGGGGTGTTACCGTATCATGTTAAGAAAGGTAAGAGGCCCTAGGGCAGGATACTTGAAGGGTTGATGGACAGTGGTCGAGACTAAGAATGGAGTAGCAGCCAAAGGAGTGACCAACGGGACATCCGCTGCAGAGGTGGAGCGATGAAATCAGCTCGTGCGCAGGAGCGAGATGGATTCTTGCATTCAGTAGATCTTGGCTGACGCTCATGATGATTGGGAGTTTGTCTCTTGTAGATTTGCCGAAAAGGAGGACTCGTCATCGTCAGGCACTCCAGAGTAATTGTAAGTCGAGTGCCGACCTTAATCGACACGGTATATAGGTATGTATGTAATCGTATGTTTATTGAACTTCTTTCGCACCGTATGTAGCCAACCGTGCTTATCGGAGGCACCTCACGGGCTTTGCCGCAGTGCAGATGCAGACCACCGACATGTATATGTTAAATGAGCAATAAATATAGACAAGGCCGTAGCCATGGAGTCAACATTGGGGGGACCAAATCTTCCAGGGGGTCTGGGGGTCCCCCCCCCCCCCGGAAAAAAAAATCTAAATTTAAAAACGAATTTCCTACCATTTCCTGCCTAATATATAAAAGCATTCACCAACACATAGGATGGACTTTTTATATATTTTTTACAATAATGTCTAATAGTATATTGTATTACATTGCTCTGTTTTTTTTTTACCTTTTTTGTTTAATTGTATGTAATGGCAGAGATTAGGGATTAATGAAGTAAAACCATAACCACAATTATATTAACAGAAATCTATTTTATAGCAATATATTGGGGGGGGGGCATTTTGAGCATATTTGAGTATTGGGGGGGGGGATGTGTCCCCCCCAATGTATATTATAATTACGGCCTTGTATACAGATGATATTTTACTTTGCTGAGTGGAAAGACTAACAAACTGGCTTTTTCCAGCATGCAAAATGTCCCGCTGGCCAACAATTGTCAACCGTCAAAACACATTTAACATGAAAGGCAATGAAGAGTACACTCATTTAGAGCAGACACGATTTAAAAAAAAATAGATTTATCCGAAACAAAGCGAAAATCTTCTCCTCTTTGCTTCCCGCTAACCTCCATTCCGACATCACGGTTGCAGTGCGGCATTGTGGTGGTAAATGTGAGAGATATTACGCGGCGGTGTCGGTGTGGTGACTGCTGTGCTGGAGATTGCAGAGTCAAGTGTGGGGCCCGCCCTCCAGCACCTCTGTGTGCATTTAATTAAGCTGCTTCGCCACGTTTTTTAAAGACACTCTTTAATTCTTGGCACGTTTTTGTGTGTTGTTGTTGTTTTGTGATCATAATAGCAAGCAAATTGAGTAGGTTTAATGTTGCAGTAGCACCCCCCTCCCCCCCGTCAGACTGTTATGTTTTCTTTAAAAAAACACTACCATTACGTTTTTGTCTTGGGGAATTGAATTCTCGTCCACGACCATATTAAATTAGCCGTACGTATACTTGTTGTGTGTACAGTAGAACCCCTCTGAACGACCAACTCTGTTAATGACTAATCGCTTAACGACGGGCCTCCATTGGAGCCCAATGTGTTCGCTTGTGACCATTCCCCTGTTAATGACTAATCGCTTCACCATGGGCCTCCATTGGAGCCCAATGTGTTCGCTTATGACCAATCCCATGTTAACGAATAATCGCTTAATTACCCGCCTCTATTGGAGACCAATATGTTCACTTACCGACCATTCCCCTGTTAACGACTGGATATTATAGGTACAGTAAATATTAATCAATGCATTGATTCACCATGTTTCCTTTCATATTATGTGTTTATAATGTTGTTAGTATCTTTGTGTATTAATATCCATCGTTGAAACATTAGAAAGTACGTTTTTTTGTGTGACAAGGGGAAACTTTGGATGCTTTCGGAACGAATTAAGCCCTTGACATGTATTTCATAAACTCGCTTAACGACCAAATCACTTAACGACCGGTTTCGTGGAACCAATTCACCGTCGTTAAGAGGGGTTCTCCTGTATGTTGACCTTCTTTCACACCATACGTAGCCAACCGTGCCAATCGGAGGTGCGTGGGGAATGACACCAACAGCAAACTAACACAAAGAGAGGTTCAAAAAGCTGTCCTGGGATGACCACTACAGTGTAATGGTTAACGTAATCGACGTTTGAAACGATGGTTGCAAGTATTTTTTTAAATCCCTGCTGCCGCCTCAGCCGTTTCAATAGATACACGGCGATCAGTTTTACTGTTTAAAACGAGCTTCATAGCTCATCGGATTTTTCCTGTCCAACTATAGATTCTGATTCTGTTAGTTGGTCGGGAGGAGACGTGCAATAAAGTGTGGGTACGTTCACCTCGTCTAAGATGTCTGGCCCGAGTAGAAGAGTAGGCCAAATACCCCCAAGAGGGGCTCTCTATAGTTCCCCGTAACGGAAGCGCATCCCCCAGCAGTGGTGTTAGCAAGCAGCTGCAGGGCTGCACCTCTACCCTCTTGCTGTGTGCTATTCAACATTATCTCACTGCTCAAAGGAGTATCCAGCATTGGCAATTAAACATTCCGATGAAGGAGTCAATCTTTCAATGGCACGGTAATCGTTCATTGGACACAAATTAGTGCTCATTTTTCAACCCTGCAGGGAGGACAGAATGAGTAAATGGACCGAGCCTTCGTAATTAATGTTTCCGAAGCAGTAGTTGTATCAACACAGAAACCTGGGACAGATTTTAAACTTTCCTGAGACTCATTCAGCAAAGTGTAGCCTGGTAGAGCGACACCTACATGCCCTCATGTTATATGGACGGTACAAGCCAACGTAGCTGTTGGGTGAAGGTCTGTGACGAGACACTCATTGTGACGAGCGGTTCTTCAGCTGTTATCTCGCTTCGCTATGAAGCCAGCGACCGGGGTTCAATTCCCAGCCACAGACATCATCGGTAGCAATTTGTATCTTGGGCCTATGTCCTGGGCCTCCCTTAGGTCAATTCGGCCTACACGGAGTCACTTTTCTGCGATGAGTAAATTATCTGAGGAGACAATATTGGCTGGGAGTGGCACAGGTAATACCAACCACGTCCTCGTGCGTCATTCTGCCCTTCATAGGTGCTTGCTAATATACCGCATATATACACTAATGCACACACAAACCAAAGAAAAAACTAAGCCATATATTGCAAGAAGATTATTGTTGTTGGAGACAAAGGGTACGGCGTGGTTTTGTTCAACTGCTGAATGCTGGCGCATGACTTTTGTTCATGCTCTGCTTAACTCATCCTCTCAGACCCCATAATCTCGTTGTCTGTCTCTCCTAATCTCTTGCGCTTTCAATTTACTTGTGCATATCCTCGTGCGTTTGCTTGCATCTCTCCTCTTATCCCGCCTGCCTACACGTGAGGTTCGCTTCCCCTATTGCCATGTGCCTTTCATTCCGCAGAAAGGAGTTTGTATTTCTGATCCGGTACAGATGCACTTTGCTATTTTACGATTTGGCCTTTAAGAAATATTCGCTGCCAGTTGTTGCCCAGTATTTAAATTCGACTGCGTTATTATTACTTTATTGCAATACTGTCGGTGTACTTGTGCTGTCTGTATTTAACTGCTGTTTGGCTTTTTTGCGGTTGTGCTGTGTACCTCTCTGATGTGTGTGGCACCGCACGTTGTTGTTTGGGAGAGCGGTGGTGTAGCGGTTAGCGCTACGCTGCGCTACGAACCCGGCCACTCGGGTTCGATTCCCGCTCATGACTACCAACACCAATGACGATTATCTGAGCCTGTCCTGGGCCTCCCCTAGGTCGACTACGCCTCAAATGAGTACCTGGTGTGGTGTGTAAACATCGCCACTGGGGAGACAAAGGTGGTCGGGCGTGGTGCTGGACACCCACCACTTTGTATACCGTGCCGGCCTTCATAGGTGCTCGCTAACAGCACTTGTCCCAAACAGTCTGTTAAGGCTATGAGGGGGATCTTTGTCTTGTTTGTTGTTTATCACGACTTGCTTTGTTATGTTTAGTTTGTTGTCGTTCCCCCGCACCTCTGATTAGCACGGTTGGCTACGTACGGTGCGAAAGAAGTTCAACTTACAGTGAGGGAAAAAAGTATTTGATCCCCTGCCGATTTTGTACGCTTGCCAACTGACAAAGAAATGATCAGTCTATAATTTTAATGGTAGGGTTATTTGAACAGTGAGAGACAGAATAACAACAACAAAATCCAGAAAAACGCATGTCAAAAATGTTATAAATTGATTTGCATTTTAATGAGGGAAATACGTATTTGACCCCTCTGCAAAACATGACTTAGTACTTGGTGGCAAAACCCTTGTTGGCAATCACAGAGGTCAGACGTTTCTTGTAGTCGGCCACCAGGTTTGCACACATCTCAGGAGGGATTTTGTCCCACTCCTCTTTGCAGATCTTCTCCAAGTCATTCAGGTTTCGAGGCTAACGTTTGGCAACTCGAACCTTCAGCTCCATCCACAGATTTTCTATGGAATTAATGTCTGGAGACTGGCTAGGCCATTCCAGGACCTTAATGTGCTTCTTCGTGAGCCACTCCTTTGTTGCCTTGGCCGTGTGTTTTGGGTCATTGTCATGCTGGAATACCCATCCACGACCCATTTTCAATGCCCTGGCTGAGGGAAGGAGGTTTTCACCCAAGATTTGACGGTACATGGCCCCGTCCATCGTCCCTTTGATGCGGTGAAGTTGTCCTGTCCCCTTAGCAGAAAAACACCCCCAAAGCATAATGTTTACACCTCCATATTTGACGGTGGGGATGGTGTTCTTAGGGTCATAGGCAGCATTCCTCCTCCTCCAAACACGGCGAGTTGAGTTGATGCCAAAGAGCTACATTTTGGTTTCATCTGACCACAACACTTTCACCCAGTTGTCCTCTGAATCATTCAGATGTTCATTGGCAAACTTCAGACGGGCATGTATATGTGCTTTCTTGAGCAAGGGGACCTTGCGGGCGCTGCAGGATTTCAATCCTTCATGGCGTAGTGTGTTACCAACTGTTTTCTTGGTGACTATAGTCCCAGCTGCCTTGAGATCATTGACAAGATCCTCCCGTGTAGTTCTGGGCTGAATCCTCACCGTTCTCATGATCATTGCAACTCCACGAGGTGAAATCTTGTATGGAGCCCCAGGCCGAGGGAGATTGACAGTTCTTTTGCGTTTCTTCCATTTGCGAATAATCGCACCAACTGTTGTCACCTTCTCACCAAGCTGCTTGGCGATGGTCTTGTAGCCCATTCCAGCCTTGTGTAGGTCTTGGCCATGGTGGAGAGTTTGGAATCTGATTGATAGATTGCTTCTGTGAACAGGTGTCTTTTATACAGGTAACAAGCTGAGATTAGGAGCACTTCCTTTAAGAGTGTGCTCCTAATCTCAGCTCGTTACCTGTATAAAAGACACCTGGGAGCCAGAAATCTTTCTGTTTGAGAGGGGGTCAAATGCCTATTTCCCTCATTAAAATGCAAATCGATTTATAACATTTTTGACATGCGTTTATCTGAATTTTGTTGTTGTTATTCTGACTCTCACTGTTCAAATAAACCTTCCATTAAAATTATAGACTGATCATTTCTTTGTCAGTGGGCAAACGTAGAAAATCAGCAGGGGATCAAAAACATTTTTCCCTCACTGTACATAATATGTACGACGTCTGACGTTTTGCTCCACGTACTGGGATCTTCTTCAGGAACTGAACTATTTGAACAACGCAGGGTACAACGCTAAAACAGATCAGAGTTTGATGCATTTTCTGGCCGTAAAATCCACTGATGTTGTTCAATCAAAGGCATTCATTTTCTCTTATTTATTGTTGCACGGCTTGGGGAGGGGGGAAATTATCAAATATAAAAAAGGTGGAAAAACATTAATGCTGTTTTTTTTAAACAAACAACGTATGATCACTGACGAATCATGAATACAATTTAAGATAAAAGACACGTGCGGAAAAACAAACAAAAGAAAATTATCTATAATGTTCATAATCAACATAAAATGTCGCTAAAGTTTGACATTGTAAAATGTTTGATAATTAATTGCAGTGATCAGTTACCAACACATATATTAGTAATCTTTTACAATTGATGATGCCATATTTAACAAAAAATTTACACAGCAGACGTCAGTGAAATTCGAGTTGCTTTTTTATTCTGTAGCTTGCCTGCTCTATCGTCAATTTTTTTCACTTTGATGACATTAATCTTACAAGATATTGATTGATACGGTTAAACACAATGCAGGCAATTCAGATATCTCAAAAGAACATCTTACGTGGGAGCTAGAGGCTTTTTGAAGGTTGTTTGAGTTGGTTCAGATGCTCCTTACAATTTCTGAAAGTCAGGATTAGAGTGAGCCTCCCCCCATATGCCTTTCCCCCACAACACACATCCCCCCTCCCACCCCACTGCTTCCCAAGCCCAGAATAAATTGAATGCTGTGTTTTTTTTCTCCTTGATAACATTAGTGTGAACGAGGCAGTTAACAGATGCTTGCTCAATCGTAGTTTATAATTTGGCAGATTACATAAACAGCGCCGCCGATTCACGGTATCCCAATTGGTTTAAGTGTGATTAATCATAGCAGTTAAAATGTTTTATATATATACGCTAATGCTAATTTGAAGTATTGACATTTAATGGTCTGTACACACACACACACTTTCGTGGGAGTTTATATCAATTGCGTCATTTTGTAAACTTGAGTTTTTGTCAAAAGTGACAAGGAAAATTCCAGACCTATCTTGTGTACAATTCGAAAGCAAGTACTGAACTAGCAGCAGCAACGATTGCCTATGGACTTGGCACAACTAACACGGTTGCAAAGGTTGCTATGTGCTTGCGGAGGATATTTACTAAAAAATACTTTGAAGAGTCTGGCAGCCTCCCTATTTGCATTTGTTGTGTGGCCATCTGATCTCCTGATCTAAAATAGTCGATACATTTCTGAAGCCGACTTGCAATGACATCCAAATGTTTAAGGTTCCGTGCAGTTCGAGGCCATAGGAAAGGACAACGTTTGTCAGTCGATGTAATTTGTCTCCGACTTAGCATTCGACTTTTCTCCGCTGTAGTCTGAGTGTTTTGTATTCCGTAGAGATGCACAGCTTACATAAGTCACTCCGTTGTAGGATTATTTGACCATTTATAATTTCCTCTCTTGATTACTTGGCAAACTTTGGTGAAGGCCTGACGAGGTGCCTTCTCAAACTCTTCTTGCCAGAAATGTCTTTCTAATCTTCACTCCTCCAGTAGGCTGGATCTTGAACACGTTTATTAGGACGTTGTCAGTGGAGCTGTTCCTCACAAGAAATAAAGTCATCGCCTAGTTTTTCAGCTCAGAAGCTTCTTACAGTATCTCCTCTCGGCTATTTCAATGACTGATTTGTATCCACCGTAGTCAAACTTCGAAGTTCCTTCTGTTGTCCATATACTCGCACATCTGTTTAGGTTAAAGTTCGTCACCTTGACCGCATCCGCTGCACAAACAATGGCAGACGCGAGGATACCTGACGCACACGTGGATAATTAAAAACCCTCCAGTAGTGTGCGACTGTGGTCACCCAGAACGGACCGTGCAACATACAACGACGCAAAGTCTCATGCGTAAATACGATGGAGACATCACAGCGATGCACTCCTCCGCTGCCTCTCGTGCGGTTATCTGGCTTGACCACCTGCATGTGGAATTGTCGATGTTGCTCTTCATCTACAACAACCACATGAAAGGAGAAGTAGAAAGAGAAACTTGCAAGGGATGCAGTCGGCCTTTAAGAGGCTCTATTCGGTTGGTGTGAGGTTCGATGTTGCAGCATGTTATAGGTTCCGACAGAGCAGGTGATGGTTTCAACAGGGACAGGTTCATCGGAGAGCTTTGGTAGCAGTCATGGTGGAATTCGTGTGCTCCTCGATGCACTCATCAGGTCGTTATTCACAGGTAACCTCTATCATTTGCCAAGATCCTGCAGGTTGAGGTAAGGCGCTCTTCTTCCACCTCCAACCCAGCTTATATATATGCTAAATTCCTCTTGATATGCAAATTATTTTGTCAAGGCGCTCTTCCCCCCCCCTCCAACCCAGCTTAAAAAGACGCTCCAAGCCTGGGGTTGTCATTCAGACTTTGTCTTCTCGACAGACCTGTTCTTCACCTGAGGACGGCTGCTTGCGTTGTGGCCGAAACGTCGTGAGAATTATTTAATATGTTTTATTTTTTATTATTTTATTACTTCCCTTCTACAGTGACTTTACCGAAAGAACCAAGAAGTTGAATCCCTGCAGTCACGAAAGCTTTAAATCGAAAAAAAAGAATTTCTTTCTTTCTGTATTTAACTTATTCAGTCTTGTTTGTTCCTCTCCCAATCGATGTGCTTGCTCTTTCCTTCATTCACTCCAATTTATTGAAAGAACAAATACTAATAAAAGAGTTATGACCTCTTACGTCAGAAAATGTTGGACGAGTGCATTCACACTGCCTGTCCATACAAGATGTAAAGCAAACTGTAGAAAGGTTAACACTGCCGCTGATACTAAATCTACTAAACGCTAAAGGCTAATCGTATGTAAGCACAATAAACATGTATTACTAAGGATACACACATTATATAACCTGGCACAGAATCTTATGAAATAATGTACGTTAATATAATGTATTGCTCCTTTGGCAATGTTAATTATTTAGTTTTCAATAAAGAAATAAAGTTTTGAAAAGTTCGGAGTCAAGAGCGTGAGTTGTTGGGCACCGGTACACCAGTTAACAGCTCCCAGAGGCTTGCAAAACGGCTGAAATTAATTCCGAGAGTCATTTATCTCGTAACCTCAATGCGAAACATCACAAACAACAATTACGAAATAGCGTGAGCTTGAAAACAAATTAGTTTTTGGGTGAAACACCCACCCCTGTCTTATACGCATTGACGGTAATTCGTCGCTTTATGCGTTTTCACACGACGCGTTGTCGTGATATGCATTTCCGCACGTTGGACTTCCTTCACAGCCAACGACACTAAACATGCTTTGAAGGGGAGCACTTTTTCTCAGAGCGTAGCGCGGTCGCTGTACTTTTGTTTTGAGCTGCGTGGCTGAGCAGTAATGGCAATTCTGGGTGCACGCGTGGGATTACACAGCAAGCAGTATACTCTCATCTCAGTTGCCCCAACATCTCACTGAGTATGCGTACATCGTATCTCGCTTCACCCCCCCCCCCCCCCCCACACTTTGTAGATTATTTCTTACGGGGAAATTGTTTTCGCTTGATGCGTTTTCGCTTGATGCGGCACTTTTCAGGAGCGTATCTGCCGCGTTTAAAAACGGGTTGAGATATTTGGATGCTGTTTGTGTGTCACGGACAAGAGTGAATGTCCAAATGTGTTGCCCATGTGTATAAAAGCCACTGACTTCGACAATGAAAGATTCCTGTCAGGGGAAATGCCACCAATCCCCTGCCACTACCCCAACTCCTTCTTAACCACTGCCACCTCTTCTCCTTACACTTCACCGATAACTTCACCACCACTTCTAATAATCCACTTTTTATTTTAACCACGATCATCTTTTAAACATTTTTTATAACTATTATCAAGCGCCTTGGACGAACGTGCTATGTAAATCTGCATAAGGGAAGATATCACTCATTGTGTACCCTAAAGAGACCGCTTGGGGTTCACCTACTAAATATTCAACCAAGAAGAGCAAGTGCCTGTCAACATTTGTAATGTTGAATTTTTTTTCTTGTTTGTCAAACCCTAAAGCATTAAAAAAAGGTACCAAGGAGATATGGAACTTGGAGGGCATGGGCACGCGGTGGGAGTGGGGACGTGGGGGGAGAGGGGTGGGGGGGGAAGTGGGGGGAGGAGGGGCACACTGGGGCTACATATCCCAGGGACTGAAGAGCAGGGCTGTTGACATGATTATTGTTATTTTATGGATGTCATTAGTTTCAGTTTTTTTTCTTCCAATTATACAATCACATATATTGTCCAGCCCAGACAAGGAGATGTTAGTGGGTGATTACAAACTTGGGTCCATAATTGTGAAGCAATTAAAAATCGTAATCGTGCATTTAATAATCTATTTAAAAGGAACGTGAAATGTTCCGTTGAAATGATTGTCTGAAGAGACCCAATTGAAAGCATAGAAACCTATAACTAGGATTGGATAATGCGATTTGATGGATGGCTCTTAAACCTCTCAACAAAGGGCATTCATATCATCACATTGAGAATGGACCAAAAAAAATCGCAGCTTAGTAGCGCCATGACTCATTTTGTTCTTCTGCATAGGCGCATGTCCCCTGGCAACCAACTCGGAGTGATAACACACGGATGAATGCCCTGAATCCACGGTGCCTTGGATGTTATCTTGGCGCGAGTCTCCAATGCCGATTACATAACGCCCATTGCATGGCCACTCCTCCCCGGCATGAGTGGAAGTTTGGAGGCGGCCGGGCAAATTTTCACCGACTGCAGCAGACTCTCTGACCCTGTTAAGATGCAACTCCGAGTGTACACCACCCCTCTCGCAGCAGAAGCTGCAACTGGCCCCGTCGTCTGGCACGCGGCCCGGCGCACGAGCAAAGAAGAGATCTGAACGTGTGCAGCCTTGTCAATGTTGTTTGTTTCATTTCTTGCTGGGTTTTTCTCTCTCTCTCTCTCTCTGCCTCCCTCCCATCTTGCCCCGTTGGACATGTGCGTGTCCATTGTCAGTGTTGTATTGCGGTTGGCATGGGTCCTGGTGCAAGGGAACACATTGGGGTTTGGGGTAAGTTTGGGGTGGGGGGGTCCCCGTTACAATTTCCCTCTTCAGTAGCCACCCCCTCCCCAGGGCATCGGTGCATGCAGCCCGTGTGCTCCATTGCAGCTGCACCGCCTGCACACTCGAAAGCTAAGCCACCGTACACTGTCAACCATTCAGTGTTTTTGTTTAATATTTCTGAAGAGTTATTTTATTAATTTAAAGCACACTTCTTTCATTGGCCAACTCGACGTTTGGTGCTGCTCAATTTTGTTGGTTATCATGACTGAAAAAAATAAGATTAGGGGTTGCCCCTTTCTCGAAACGTAACAGGTGTTCGTCCTCTTTGGTTCTTTCGGTAAAGTCACGCAGGTAAAAAAATAATGGATCACGACGTTTCGATCGCAACACAAGCAATCGTCATCAGGTGGGACAACCACAGCGAGAAACAACTGCTGAAGTAGGCGAGAGATCTGCCGTGGCACGAGGTTATATAATGTAGTGTATAGTGTAGTGTATAGTGTAGAGTAGTGTATAGTGTAGTGTATAGTGTAGTGTATAGTAGTGTATAGTGTGTAGTGTATAGTGTAGTGTATAGTGTAGTGTATAGTGTAGTGTATAGTGTAGAGTAGTGTATAGTGTAGTGTATAGTGTAGTGTATAGTGTAGTGTATAGTGTAGTGTAGTGTATAGTGTAGTGTATAGTGTAGAGCAGTGTATAGTGTAGAGTAGTGTATAGTGTAGTGTATAGTGTAGTGTATAGTGTAGAGTAGTGTATAGTGTAGTGTATAGTGTAGTGTATAGTGTAGTGTATAGTGTAGTGTATAGTAGTGTAGTCTATAGTGTAGTGTATAGTAGTGTAGTGTATAGTGTAGTGTAGTGTAGTGTAGTGTATAGTGTAGTGTATAGTGTGGTATATAGTGTAGTGTATAGTAGTGTAGTGTATAGTGTAGTGTATAGTAGGCCTCGGCAGTAGGGGGGGGAGAGAGAAGGGGGGGAGGCGGGGCAGAGAGTGGATCCCGCAACAGCACCCGGGTCACTCTCTCCCCCCACTTTCTGCCCCGCCTCCTCCACTCCCCCCTTCTCTCTCCCCCCTACTGCTTATATAACCTCGTGCCACGGCAAATCACTTACCTACTTCAGCAGTTTTTTTCTCGCTGTGGTTGTCCCACCTGATGACGATTGCTTGTGTTGCGATCGAAACGTCGTGATCTATTATTTTTCTACCTACGTGACTTTACCGAAAGAACCAAAGAGTATGGATTCCTACAGTCACGAAAGCTTCAATTCAAGATTAAAACAGGTGTTAATATGTTCAAACACCATGTGGATACCTTTTGCCAAGTCTGCATTAATAACACATACGTGTGGCAAAAAAACATGTAAACAAACATGCTCTGATAATATCTGCATTCTCTTCTGAAACCCTTGATTTAAAGCTTTCGTGACTGCAGGGATTCATATTCTTGGTTCTTTAGGTAAAGTCACGTAGAAGGGAAATAATAAAATAATATTAATATTAAACAAAATAAAATAATTCTCACGACGTTTCGACTGCAACACAAGCAATCGTCATCAGGTGTGAAATCCACAGAAAGAAAATTTGAAAAAAGTGGTGTTTTTTTCTGACGTCAGCACCATAGACAGCGATTTGGCAGTTTGCCAGATGGACGAGTCCATCTATGTTCGGAAAAGAGGAGGGGGGAGCAGAAAATGGAATGCGGTCTGAAAGTCACCGCAAGCGTGAACACAATCAATTAAGACCCGAAATGGTTGATTAAATCCTTCCAATGATTGCTAAGCCAGAATCCATCTTCTCGGTTGAAATTGTCTCTGTGTTTGTATATGTGAATAGCCTCATGAACGAACCTCTCATGGTAGCCAGATGGCTTGCAAAGAACCTGATGATGATTGCTTGTGTTTCAGTCGAAACGTCGTTAGAATTTTTTTTGTTTTATGTTTATATTATTTTATTATTTCCCTCCTACGTGACTTTACCGAAAGAACCAATAATATGTATCTGAAACCCTGTTTTCTTGCCAGGAATGGCAAAACCTACTTTTATTTTTGCTACTAGCAAAAAAAAGTTCCCATAGACATCATGACAAAATGTTGAAATTCGACATTTCCATGGTGGGAGGTGGGGGGGGAGTCTTTCCATTGAATAACAACTGTTAACTTCACCCAACTTGGCACAGCGCACCCTTAATTTTCGCGGGGGTTACTCCCGCGGTTTTGCGTATCCGCGAGACATTAAGTGCTATTGGATTTTCGCAGGGTTGTAATTTTAAAATGCATTCGCGGCCGTAGCTCAAGAGACTATCCGGCGAGGCGTTTACACGCCAGTGTTTAAGTTTACAGTGTACTCCTGTTATCGACCCTCGCGGGATGATGAGTTGAGTCCATCTCAACTGGGATTCGAACTTGCAAGCTTCCGATTCCCAATCACTTCAACCGCAGCACCGCCTGGCTGACATTAATCTCGTTTATGTGCTGCGACGAAAAAGTATATAAAAAAAAAATCTGAATGCACAGAATATTTTTTATTTTCATAAAACTATCGACGTGTGCTTCTTACAAAAAATCCCCTGTTTTATTTTCTAACCGGGTTGCCTTATGTTGACTGTGTGTGTGTGTGTACATGCGTCACAACGTGATGTAACGGACCCACACATTGCTTCAATAAAAAGCAAATATTTATATTCGTGGTTTGAAAAAGAAAACCGTCGGTGATGCTTTATACCGCCTTCATCGTTGATGCAAATGTGCTTCTTTAAAACGCGTGGGGTTAAATGCATATCGTGTTTCAGAAACCAAAAGCTCTATATTTCATTGATTTTTAAACCAGAGTTTGACCGTGCGGCTGAAAACGGTCCAAAGCTTCACCTTATTGTGCCAAATATAGTGTGTGTCCAGCTGACGTAATTGTTAATAGCATTGCTTTAAGTCTTGCTCTTAATTGCTGGCTAACAATCATAGCACTTCCTAAAGACACTTGCTCATTGCCATTAGTAGAAGTGGATTTAGCTAATCAGCTCCACTCACCAGTGCTGGCAAAGGCCATCTTCAAATGTCATCGCAAGTGAAGCCCTGTTTTTTCTTTCTAACGCCGAATAAAGGTGTTGATGGGCCGGCGTGTGTTGTGTGCAGTCCCCATATCTGAGCTTTGCCTCTAAAGAAAGCCTCACGCTGCTTGAGGAACTGATTATCACGTCCAGTTGTTTGCATGTGGTAACGCTAATTATCTAGGGTTATGTTTTTTTTAGAAGCTATTATTATTGTTTTTGGGCAAACTACTAAATTGCCATATTTTTGGGTAATCTTTGGCATTTCACAATTTTGGGCAGTCATTTCATTATTGATTTTCTACTTTTGTCCTGTGTGTTGCGATTTATCTGTTTTTGTTATTCGACCCACTGCTATTTTTATGTGTGTGTCCGTCTCATGCTTGTGCCATTGTTGATGTGGCGTTTACCTCTTCTCAATCGCGCAATTGCCGGTGCATCGCTGTTGTTGTGCTACAACTATTGGGCAGCTCCATGCAATTGCGGTTAAAGTGGCTTTCACAGTGGTGGCGAGTGGTGGCCCAGCGGTTGGCACACCATGATCAAAACCAGGCGAGTATTATCCGGGACTCCCTCTTCATCGATCGGCATTGACCAGCGTGGTAAAGTATGGTCAAGCAACCCCTATGACCGAACCGGTGTGGGGATGCTTTCATGCATCAGTGCATTATTTGCTTCACTATCCGTGCTTCGCGACTGCCTGCAGTGGAGGCATTCGTGTTTAGTTAGTTTCCGCAGCATAGGAATGGGCTACACCGCAAGGTAAAGGTGCAGGCCTGAAACTGCTTACTCACGCCACTGCTGGTGGAATGGCCTCTACTAGAGGGAGCTTAAGATAGTCCCATTTACAGAGTATTTGGCTGCTATACATTTCCACGTGGTAAGCCACTTTTGTCCAGCTATCATTTATGGCCGGGTCACTTCTGAAAAAGAGCTACAGTAAAACCTTGGATTGCGAGCATAATTCGTTCCGGAAACGTGTTTGTAATCCAAAGCACTCGTATATCAGTTGTGATCACGTGACGCTCGGCAGACAAAGCGTATACGTACTACTCGTATTGCAAGACCTCGCTCGTTTATCAAATTAATATTTAATTAACATGTTGCTCGTCTTGCAAAACACTCGCAGGCCAAGTTACTCGCAATCCAAAGTTTTACTGTATATAGCTCGTTGGGCCTTACCTGGTCAAATAAAAAAAATTAGTTAGCAGTTGGTATGCTGGATAGCCATCTTGGGACAGGTTGGAGTATCCACACTCTACAGCACCACACGTTACTTGCTGATCGCCAGCGCTCTATCCATTTACACTGCTGAGTAGACAGAGGCACGACAGCTGGGATTTGGAACGCGAGACCAGTTTGCTGAATCATGTCGTGCAGCATCCCAACCAATAAGCGCAGATTGAAAAATGTGGGGTAAACAGTCACGTGTACTTCTAGATTTGAAGCTTTCGTGACTGCAAAGATTCATATTCTTAGGTTTTTTTCGGTTAAGTCACGTAAGTAAAACATAAAAAAAAATAAAAAAATAAAAGAAAATAAAAAAAAAATCACGACGTTTCGGAGGCAACACAAATCTCCGTCATCAGGTGTGACGGTCCCACCTGATGACGGAGACTTGTGTTGCCTCCGAAACGTCGTGGTTTTTTATTTTTTTATTTTTATTTTATTTTTATTTTGATGTTTTACTTACGTGACTTAACCGAAAAAACCTAAGAATATAGTCACGTGTACTTCGCACCTCAGCGATGTACGGCGCGACAGAAGATCGACAGGCATACGCTCAGAGAAGAAGACGGGGAACGTTTCCCTTCAGCGATGTCTCGTACATGGGAAGGGAGAGTAATGGGAAAGGTAGGGTAAGGGAAAACAAGCACTAATCACAACGTACGACAACAAATGTGCCTGGTTCATTTCGCAAGGCAGCATAACCCTAAGAGGACGTGTGTCGCCACTCTTTTCGGAAATTAATGTCACAGCAGTTATTGTAGAACAGAGCACACAGAGATAACTTAAACAAAGTTAAATATTCACCGAATACGTTTTTGTATAGTAAGAGATTTCAGCGATCACACACTATTGAACAATAAAAATCTACATAAAACTAGTCTAGAGTCACTTTAAAGAAAGCCTAGATATCATTGAATATCTATACCAGTATAAAATTATAGATATTATTTCCCCGATTTCAATAAAATGTGATATTCAAAATGTAACATCGCAGTTGACTTTCACTTTAATTAATTTCTCAAAATAATTACATTCGTACGATATTTGCCAAATAGTGGGGATGGGTGCTTAGCATAACTAAGGCGTTGCAGTATGCTAACATGCGATCGCACGTGAATATACATGGAGGAACATATACTTTGTCGTGCAAATATTGCTTGAGTTGGTTCAACTAAAATTATACATGCATATCTTTTTTTCCCATAATTGGGTGTGCAGTTAATTTAAAGTAAACAGTGAAAATGTAATCCCTTGGCATTTTTCACATTATCAAGTCAGTAGACATTATCATGAAATGATTTTCTCAGTGTAATGCTAGATCACCTGTATATGCAAGATGACTGCATATTGATTAGTATTTCATTTTATTTCTGTGCAGTGGTAGCATTAGCAGTAAGGGTGCTGTACTACAAATCCAGCAACCCGAGTTTGATTCCCGCTCATGGCCTACACCAGTGGGCCTCCCCAGGTCGACTGAGCCATAAATGAGTATTTGGTCTGATTTGTAAACATGTGTGAACATGTGTAAACATCACTACGAGGGAGACAAAGGTGGCCGGGTATGGCGCTGGCCAGCCACCCCATCGTGTGTTGTGCCGGTATTCATAGGTGCTTGCAAACAGCAATTACCACAACAGCCTGTTAAAGCCTGTACATGCACTCTCTGTCTTTGTGTGTGTTTGTGGACAGGCAGTTTGCAGAATGAACTACAATCCCTGAAATCTGAATTTGATACCTGGCCCTG
Source organism: Lethenteron reissneri (assembly GCF_015708825.2). Classification (NCBI taxonomy): domain Eukaryota; kingdom Metazoa; phylum Chordata; class Hyperoartia; order Petromyzontiformes; family Petromyzontidae; genus Lethenteron; species Lethenteron reissneri. The sequence goes on along the minus strand of NC_083826.1, from coordinate 8,962,244 downwards.
CACAATAGTGACAAGTGTTATTTGATCTGGTACTGGCCTTCCCCTAGGTTGACTCAGTCGTAAATGAGTATATTGCATTGAATACCTGCTGGCCTGGGGAGATAGACAGTCAGGCACGTTGTTGGCCTTACCACTCTCTCTAGCCTTACCAGCCTTATGCGGTAGACTTGTCAATAGCACTTTTTCACACCAGTCTATATATTCTCAAATGTGTATAGATTCCTACAAGTGTTTATATTCCCATATGTTACTGGTAGGAACCCACTGGTTCCACCAGCCCACAGGGGATTATTTTGTCCGTCCGTCCGTCGTGCAGGGAGGGGCTGGGTGGGGAGGGAGGGGCTGGGTGGGGAGGGGAGGGTGGGGAGGGGCTGGGTGGGGAGGATGGGGAGGGGCTGGGTGGGGAGGGTGGGGCTGGGTGGGGAGTGGGAGGGGTGGGGCTGGGTGGGTGCCCTTATAAAACTCAAAGTTTAACCTACTCACGCCGGCTTGTGCCCGCCCTCACAGTCGGGCACATTTGCGGAATACACCACGCCGCCGTTGACCCTGGCCATTGACAGAGCAACCCAACGTTCCTACCAGCTCCCTCCGCAGGAATGTGTTTTTTGGGGGGGGGGGGAGAATAATATGAAAAGCTCACAAATTTCGGTTTAAAGCAATGTTTTATCAATCAGTAATTCTGCTCAGGAATCTCTAAAACAATGGTTGCTAATTAAGGTAATTAATCGAATGCAAATTGGGAATTAACGAATAATAGAAACCTCTGAAGTCCAAAAATGAAGTCACCCATGCTGTGCTTGATCATGACATTGTAATCAGCATTGTGCCACGTGGTTGGCCAGAGGGATTAACTTCCACCATTGTTTATAAACTACCCATCTGGCTGAACTTAATTACCACATAATTCATGTTTAGCTGGACAGCTTAAATGTTACATTAAGGTGTAAGAGCGTAGTAGATAGTCCCTGATTTGGTAGTAGTGGCATGTTCAATTTGTCATTGTTGTTGTCAGCTTTTAATTTCTCACTGCTGGTCAATGGCCTCCCTTCCCAATTTACTTCCATTCCTTTCTTTCCTTAAATTCTTGTCCAGGAAGTGGCCTCAACATTAATTGAGGTCCTCTCACTGCTGCCACCTCTCCCGCTGTCTCCCCTCTGATTCGTTTGCCTCCTCTCGTGGTCTCCGCTCCGTAGCCGATTTGTCTGTGATTGTCCCCCTCCCCCCTTCTTATACCCCCGTCGATTGTTCTCTTGCACGTGACGAGTGTTGCCCATTTTGCGCTCAATTTTTCTTCCCTCCACAACAACAGCGCCGGCGGATCGCTGTTCTCTTTCCCTCGCGCCTTCATTCCCTCACCTGTCCCTTGCACCTCGATACTCACTCCTGCGGCGTGTATCACACACACACAAATCCCTTTAATTTTACACTTCGCGCATACCGCCCCCCCCCCCCCCCCCCGTTCAGGGTTAAACCTGGGAGGGAACGATGAAAGGTCATGTTGGCGGCAGGGATTTCTTGTGGGAGCAAACGTGACTACACAAGCAGGGAGCCGTAATTTGACTTCATTTCCGCCCCCCCCCCCACTGCACGCCACCAGTAATCTCAGAATCCGTGTGCCTTATCACGTTTTGCTTGACGCGCGCCTACACTGATGGGCACGCAGAGAGAGAGAGAGAAAGAGAGGTTGACGTGAGCGCTTCGAGTCACTTTGATGATATCAGCAGGCGAAAGAAGAAGAAAGGGACTGCCATCGGCCTACAGCAGGAAATTGAGGAACCTTTCCCCGTGACACGCCAACGACGCATATCCCGCCAGGACCCCTTTTCAAAGACAAATTTCGTCGTCTGACACTTTTGAGAATGTTGTCAGCGGATCAAATCCCGTGTTTTATCTGGGAGAAAGAAAAAAACGACGTCGATTCCATAATTCAGTTCACGTACTTTATCTTGTAATGATTTCCTGCGATGAACGGAGGTAAAGCAGCCGTGGTGTGCGAAATTCGGCAAAAGGCTTCATTGAGTTTGCGACTGTTTTTGTCGCGATCAGCTTTCATTTGTGCCGAATGTGAAAAAAAAAATGTTGATGTCGAATGAAAGGTTTCTTATCAGCAGCTGGAGCTCTGCTGGATTTGATCTGAAGGAATGGCTGCTCAAAGGGCAGAGGGTTGATGGGTCGCCGGCACATCGGAGGATCCCACATCTTAAGCCCTGCCTTCACAAGGCCTTCTGTAAATCACTTTATTGCCAGCAATCAAGTGTGCTCATTCCACAAATTAATTATCGCAGTTTTACGTACCCACCGCCATCATCATCATCGTTTATTACTCGCTATTACGCCTCACACAAGTATGAAACGAGTCCCAAAGCGCCGACGGAATTAGGCAGCACAACTAAAGAGTCCGCTGCCCGTAGGCAGCGCACACAAATAAGACGTCGCTCGCATATACTTCACACAACCCCAAGTATACAAATAACTATTTGGTACGAATCATTAAGTATGATTCCTCAGTCGTATGCAGTGTAATTGAGTCTCATTGTCAACAATCTTCCCAGCATACTCTTTGGTTTTTTCGGTAAAGTCACGTAGGTAAAAAATTAAAATAAATTAAATCACGACGTTTCGAGCGCCACCTCTGAGACACACTTAAGCGGTGTGTGCTTTCGTTAAGTTGTCTCTACCTGCATAAGGACGCTTGTGTTGCGCCCGAAACGTCGTGATTTTATTTATTACAATTTTTAACCTACGTGACTTTACCGGAAAAGCCAAAGAGTATGGAATCCTTGCAGTCACGTAAACTTCAAATCTAGAATTAATTTTCCCAGCAACGTAAGTATTAATTCTACTCCGCAGATAGAGTGATTCACGGGCAGACATATATTTTAAAAAAGCACATGTTAAAGTATGCACAAAACAAGTAAATAAATCAGTATTTATTTGTATTTGTGTAAATGAATATATATATGATTGTATCTAATGTCTGGGTTGTATTTAGGTAATAGTTAATTAAAATGTGTTTCCTATCCATGCGTCATTCCCTGTATCCTTCGGTCTCTACCCAACAGAAGACATATCAATAGGCTCTTACCTGTTCAAAGATACCTATCTACCTATCATAGACACTGATAAACATCCATTTCCAAAGGGTTAGTCCCATTGAGTGGTGTGCATTGTTTAGTACCAAATGGTAACCTTCTCAAGGTTGATTTCTTATCTATGATTCGTTTTATTACACAAATATGTACGGAGGTTTGGAGTATCAGGGCTAGGTCAAAAGTGTCATGATAAACAGATCTATATTAATTATACAAAGGCCTTTTAAAAATAATTTGACACAGATATGGAGAAGAGGATTAAGGCACAAGATTAAATCTTTGCATAATAGAGTATATAAAAAGGTATATCTGTACCACTATCTCCCATGAAGCTACAAATGAAATCCCACAATCCTTCTTACTTAGCCGGAGTGGCTACCAATATTTGAGTGCAGTTTCAATACCCCGGTCTCCGACTAAACATTACAGGACCCTTTGTGAGATTAATAACAGAACAAGTACATATGCATCTTTCCTTTCAGCCCCATGGATTAATCTGAACGTATTGGTTTAACCGATATTTATAGAGAACATAACTACATTGAACAATTATATTTTACAATAGCATTGTATTTATTTATTTACAGTTTATTTTGTATTACAATGAGATAATTGTAAACTGTTATGATAAAACAAATATATATATTTTTTAAAGTAACAATAATAATGTGTAGCTTGTCAATAATTGACTGCTGGATGAAGGCCTCCCAATGCCGTGTGATTTATGGGGGTTGTTTGACCATACTTCACCACGTTGCTCAGTGTGGGTTAAATTTCAGGAATGTAAAAAAAACGATATTTTGTCTTTAAAACATTTTGCTTGGCTTTCAAATGTTAATTTTGGGTGTCAGTCTTCAAAAGACTTGAAAGGCTGCTTTCCATTGCCAAGTTTATCTTCTGAAAGTGCTCAAGCCTACTCTTGTTTGCCCCCCTTCATTCATTCATTTTGAATCTCTCCAGTTTTTACTGAATGCCATTAGTATACATATTCTCCAAGATGAAAGTTGCATCTCTGCAACAGTTACTTGAGGTCAAGACCGTGTTTCTTACACAATTAAATGCTTCACGTGAAACAATTTATACGCAGTATTATATGTTCCTGCCGACTTGTTTTTTGGCGACATATTTCCACCCTGTGTGAATTCCGACGTAGGAATTGCAGAGCAGCTCATGAAGAAAAAAACGTCCGGAATATTCTGGCCGCAGTGAAAATTCGGCTGACTTGGGGTGACAAAGCGAATGGCAATTAGATGTATATTGCCCGTGTAAACACAGTCTCTATTTCTCGTTCTCACGTGACATTTGAAAAGCAACTGACAAAAAAATGATAACTGTAAACTGAGTTTGGCAATCCATTCGATGGCATGAGGAGTTCCTCGATGTGGAGTGTTCACACCTCCTGTGTAAGCGTACAATGGCGCAGTGGTCGGTTAATTGTGATGGAACACGGTGTGAGTGTGTCTTGTAATAGTCATCTGAGCTCAACGTTACGCACAGAATTGAAGAGTGTCTACATTAACTGTCCCCTCAGCGGTATTCTTTCAAACATCCAGAAGCAGATCATTGTCAAATTCTCTCCAAACGAACGGGGTACAGCACGTGGAGACAAATGTTCTCTGGAGAGTGTTCGGAGATTTCATTAAACAGAGTACGAGTGGTGAGCGGTAGTTTTCCATCTGCCATAGCGCAGCATTGGCGGTGCAGTTTAAATGCAAAATGTACGATTTTTAACCCCCCGTTATACTACTTAGCATCGCCTATAAAGAAGGTGCATAATTTTATAACATCTACACTTAAAACAAATTGTACGACCGCTGGTCAGAGATGGATTGGTGACTGGGGGCAGCACATTGGAGCACGGTACAGTAGAACTGTAGTGGGTTTTGCTGCAATTCCCTCCGCTGACCAAGTCCCGCAGCGTATAACGCCTCTCTTGCGCATGCCGCTGCGGACCCCGTTTCCACCTGGGACCACGTGGTGCCCCCAATACCCCCCCAAAAAAATCTGCGGATCCAGAATTGAACCCCTCAGCCATCTCAAGAGCCACCACCAAATCTGATGGACGTCATCCTCGAATCACCGAGGAACTGCTGACGACGAAAACGACGCATGGTGGTCTCCCTTCCAAGCACTCTCCAGGCTCATCCCTGCTAAGCTTCCCAAAAATGATGAGATCGGGTGCATTCTGGGTGATTTGGCCACAGGCGAAATACAGCATATTTATATGCACAGTATATTTTAGAAATGTTATCATGATGGCGGTAATCATATTAATAACGATGAGTCCGATGTTTAACGCGCGCATAATCCGTGCGGCGAGTCGTTAACACGAGTGAAATAGGTTGTGGGTCGCTTGCGCAGCAGTTTCGTGTGGGAGCAAAATTACTGTAATGCCATTCACAGCTGCTGACCCATATCAGTGTTAAACATGTGCCCTATGTTTTGATAAATGGCCATTATTAACTGTTGCTTTAGCACACACGAATGGAGTGTAGCCTTATAACCGAGTCGTGTTTTTTTTGTGTGCAAATGGCTCTAAGCTCATGTGTTGTTGTAAAATGCCACTTGAAGGATCATTAAATGTTTGTTTATGAACGGCTGTTATGGTGCACTTGTCGCGTGCCATTGTGTTCCTGGTCTTGTTGTCTTTGGTACGCTCTTCCTAATTGTTATGATCTTTTAGAAATGGGGTGGGGGGGGGGGTGTTGGTCGGTACCACCTGTGGTGGCCATTGCTTCAAGTATCCCACCATGAGCAAATGTTTTGGGTATATACGCTACTGTCTGTTTCATGCATGCTTCATATTTATATTCATATTCCGTGAATGTTTCATATGGCGTTCGTTTAATTACCCTTGAAATGATACTTTCTATAATGCATACGATGGTACCCTTGTTCAATGACATTTTGCCACAAAATGCTACCACGGTGACCTTGCTCTCACACGTACTTGTGATCTAAAGATCACGTGTTTCTAGAAAATCCTTGTTAGCGTCTGCCACCCTGGATGGTACCAATAAGACATTTGTGGGCCAATGGCTCAAAGAAGGCCACTATTCTGCTCCTATATGGCTAAAGTTTTTCTCAGGTGTTATTTTGTTATGTATAAGGATGCTGCTGTGGTGTTACAGTTGGCATATCTGACTTGCAGTCTAGAGGTCACTGGTTAAATTCGATCTCCTGGCGCAGCAGTTGAAACAACGGTTCAAGTTTCCTAAATCCCTACCCCGGCTACCGCCTCAATCCACCCTGCAGTAGAAACGAGCATCGGCCAGTCAGCCAATCGGAAGGTCGCGTACGTGTGGTGGGGCAAAGTCTGGGGATTCCCACAACTTACAAGATGGCTGCCGGGCATAGAAGAGTCGATAAAAATGACTTCGAGAAGGGGGATATCTGGAGCTCCCTTGAGTGGTGGCACTTCTAAACTATATATATAAAAAAATTGAACTAAAAGAAAACTACAACTATAAACTAAAAATATTTTTTATTTTACCAGTTAAGGCCCACTGAGCACTATATAGCATGATATAGCAGTTAAATGCTCTAAACAGATGTTGATTCTAAATGTGGAGGTAAAAATACGGAGGACCCGGATAAAAAATCCACACGACCACGGGGAGAGAGACACGCAAACTCCAAACATACAGCAGGCGTCAGGGTCAGGATCAAACCTACGACCTCCTGCATACCAGTCAAGCTGGTTAACAACTCGCCACTGCCAGCAGTGTTGTGAAAGCAACCGCAGGGCTGTACCTTCATTCTATTTTTTTACCGTAAGTCACTGGCATAGTGCTACGAATATCACAATACGTTACCATGTGCCAGTTATTAAGTGGTCACAGCTAACCTACTAATTTATCTGAGAAGGTGCAGAAAATCAGGAATAGCCTCACGGTCTCTGACTGCTGTTCCTATTGCCTCTCCCTTTGTCTCGCCCTTGACATCCTTCAGCATGCTATCGTAAACAACATCACGCAAAAAAGTATTCTTCTAACCTCGATCCTTTACTCACAAAATCCAAATTGCATCTCAATTGCGTTTTGTAAATTCCAGTAGCTTATAATATTCTCACAGGACGAGTGGCCCGGTCGGCTTAAAACTCGAAGTTGTCTTTGTATTGAAGTGGTTTGACCGGAAGAAAGCTCTATTATAAGGCAATTTTGTTGGCCCATTAGTAGTGTGTTTCACCTCTTTAATGCAGAGCCAGACTTTGTTTTGTTGTTGTTGTTGTTTTACTCTGGCTCATCATATCGCACTGCATTCCACAGAGGGAACAGTGATCCCCCGTGAATCGCTCTGATCGCCTTCATCTCTTGCCAGATGCCTTTTAGCATGTCGCAAACCCATGGCGTGCAAATTGACTTAAAAAGCAAAGTCAAATTCGTGAAATGGGAGCGTGCGCCTAATTTTTTACATCGCTTGCCTCGAGCGTCAGCTTGTTTCTGCGCACGTTTCAAACGAAGCAAAATGTATTTGTGCGGGGAAATGTTGCACTGGGTATCATTACACGCAAAAGTTCTGCGAGGAATGTGTATATGACCCCGAATCTTTAAACCAAACAATACTCGTACCGGGAGCAACCTGACTCCGTGATAATTTGTGCACGAAGACACTTTGATAGACATACGCATCAACAGTAGTTGTTGTAAGGAATAACCGGTTGCCTGACATTTGAACAGCGGGAAATGGTGTTTTTCGACATTGCGCTATACTTATGAAAGCAAGTGCTCATTTTCTGCAGAAGTAGAGTATCTGAAAGGCATGCTTGGATATCAACCTGTTTTGTGAAGGACACTCCAGCAAACACAAGGCGCTGCACATTATGCTGTAGCTTTACCCTGTATTTACTTTGTAGGGGGGCCCATATCAGCAGGATTATTGAGAGTCCAAGACTCATCAGATGATCTACGGTCAAGCCGCGGGCTACATTGACAGCTCTCTTTCATGTGACGCTCACATCTCCATGTCCCACATCTGCTTTTACCCTTTCATCCTTTGCCTTCCCTACCTCGTGTTCTCCCGCTCACACCCACCTTCACAGCAACCCGTTGTTTTGTGTTCGGTTTGATAGTTGAGGATGATTTATTATTGTTTATATTATATATTCGGTAATTGTTATTGGAGGTTGTTATGCATGGTGGTCATTCATGCATGCACTACGGTGGCAAGATGTTAACTATCTCGCCTGGTATACAGGAGGTCGTGAGTTCCGATCCTGACCCTGCGCCTCTTGCATATTTGGAGTTTGCATGTTCTTCCCGTAGTAGTGTGGATTTTTCTACGGGTCCTCCAGGTTTTTCCTCCACATTTAGAATCAACATCACGCGTTTAGAGTATTTGGCTGCAATACATTTCCACGTGACAAGCCACTACGTGGAGCTGCCATTTGTGTCCAGGTCGCTTCTGAAAAAGAAGTAAATAGTTCAGTGGGCCTTATCTGGTGAAATAAAAAGAATAGTTGAATAATTTTAGTTTAGTTCTTATCCAGGTTTTAACCTGCTTAGCTTCTGAGAAGTGACAAGATGAGGCACCTTTCAGATGTTAATATTATATTCAGTGATCAATGCTTTGACAAACGGGAACAATGTAGTTTCTATTTGTCCTCTAACGTTTCTTCGCCCTCAAATGTTTTCTGTGATAAAATTGAACTGATTGCGGGAATAATCCGATTGTGAATGCGTTTGATACGGGCTGGGAAGATTAGAAGATTAAGAAGATTATAATGAAGATCCACCAATTTTGGTGGTCAATTGCTTAGGTCCTTTTAAAAATAACCTCCACATTTTGCCTTCCGAATGTAGGAAACCCCCGATAAGCCACGTCCAGTGGGACATGGCTGATGATGATGATGATGCCGACAAGGTCATGAAGCCCCACGGCATCACCTCCCGTCCAGCGGCACAGATGGAATTTAAAAAAATCGATGTTCCACCTCTAAGTTCAGTATGGCCTCTAACTCACGTTGTTTATTTGCTTATTTATATCTACTAATTTGCATTCACATTTTCTATTGCTAATGATTTAAACTTGTATCACTTGTAATTTAAGAGTTTCTTCATGGTATTTGACATTTATATTGACTTGCAATTGTGCGATTATCCATACCTGCCCTTGTACTGAATATATTTAGTAACCCATGGCCTCCATTGATGATTTTTTAAAAATAATTATTATCAATGGACGCTCGCGAATTTACCTGTTTGTGTCTCTCTTAAAAATGTTCGATATCTGCTTGCATCCTGACCCTGAACCAGACTTCAGTCACAATTTGGTAAAAGTTGTCCAAACAGTTTTCAAGATAAAAAATTAACTAAACTAATATTTAATTTTATCAGGTATGGCCCACTGAGCTATATAGCGACCTGGCCACAAATGATAGCTCAACGAAGTGGCTTATTACGTGGAACTGGAAAGCAGCCACAAAGTCTAAACGCGTGTCGATTCTAAATGTGGAGGGAAAAACCGGAGGACCCGGAGAAAAATCCACGCTACCATGGGGAGAACATGCAAACTCCAAATATAGCAGCGTCAGTGTTAGGTCCGAACCCACGATCTCCTATTTACCAGGTAGTTGACATCTCATGCATGAATGATGCTAAAGAGTGGCCCAAAAAGTCAGAACACAGAGTTATTTTTGCGTATTTGAACACTGGTATTGAAACATTTAGTTTATTATTTAAGTTGATATTATAGCTTTTATCATTATTGATATTTATTCTTCTCCTTGAAATGGGGTTACCTCAAATACGTAGTTTATAAATCTCGACGAGCAACCCTGAATGAACTGAGACAATACATAAGTGATGAGTGTTCACAGACTGCACCTGTAATTTATTTAATTTTTTAAAGCCCGACATTAATTTCAAAAGATAATTCGTACATGCATTAATGTCAATGGAAGTCAGTTTTAACATTTGTTAAAACACATCTGGAAAACTCTATGCATCCTGAATATTTGGCCACCGCATATACATATATGAATTTGCACAACCACCCGTGTTGTTTACGTGGGCACGGCAGACATTTCAGATCAATGCTTTCAAGGGGGATCTTATTTTAGACAGAACACACCGTCTTAGCCGTTTGGGTGCTTGTTGGCATTTCAACCTTTAACGGCGGAATTAGCTTTCACCCGCCAGCAAAAGTAAATTCCATTCGGTGTTGTTTCTACGCCGCTAGGCCCTCTGTTCTGTAATTTTCCGCAGTGCGCTGGGACATTGGTGGGCGGGTTGTCATCCACTGTAATTGAATGTCATGCGAGTTTATTTGTTCCGTTAACAAGGCTTTCATTTACTCACACAGAAGGTCACACTGGGGCACGAGAGCACTTTGGTCAGCCGGTATGAACTGTTGTATGATGTTACGCATTAATTTGGCCTGCGCAGTGTCATTTTATGTGTGTGTATAGAAAATCAACAATCATTACCTATCCACTATTGGTTGAAGACCTCCCCATGTTTGTGCCATTACCTATGGTCTATATATACAGTGCATGATCCCTTTTTCAAAATCCATATTGTTTATTCTCGCATGAGCTGACACGGTAAGGTTTTTTTTTTCAAAGATTGTTTTTGGTCTGAATAAATGCGAATAAAATCGGTGACCTTTTCTTAGCGCATAACAAAAATTAACTTTTTTATCCAGCAAAGCCACACTGGGTCGTAGAACTTTTGTTTCAGGAGGGTCTTCCTGGCACATTGGGGATTTTTATTTTAGAATGTTTTCAGCCAATTACAAGGTCACACTCATTACACACAAAGTGCCAGCCACAAATGAACCCACAATACCTTGCTGATCGGATGAGTTTTCAATCTCGATGATTTAAAGTGCGTAGCTCCTGTTGCTTCCTAATATCGGAAGGAAGAGCGTTCCAGACAGCCGCAAAAGCGTGTCTATGAAAGTGCCGTGATGCGGTGATCGTCTTCGTTCGATGGCTCGACAAATCTTGCCGCTGTGAGGATGATCGGAGTTCACGTGATGGTTTATGCTCCTTGACGAGATCAGTGAGGAATTGACAGGGCAGAAACTACGGAGGAAAGGAGGGAGTATGTTGTTTTCTTTGCATTGTGACCTCAAGCATTGTGGTTAATGCAGACATTATTCCGTGTAAAAGGTTTCAGTTTGGTGTTTTAACATCTTAACACCTGTTTTATTGCCAGAAAAAAGGGTAAAACCCTATTATCGGGAAAGGAGGGAGTCGAACAAAATGGAGGCCTCTGCTCAGCAGTGGGAAGTTTAAACAACAACAGCAACAACTTCCCGCTACATCCTGTAAAGAAATAACAAAAGGCTTAAAAGCAATTTTGTGAAAATGTAATTGGTAAAAGTGTAATGCGGGCATAAACGGCCTCGCGGATATGACGTAACAGGGGGGAGGAGTTGGGTCACGTGGGGAGAAGGGAGAGCTCTTAAGGGCGGGAACCAGAAGAGACGGGGGAGAGTGTAAGAATAAAGACGGGAGGAGGCCACGCAGGGCAGGAGGTGGGAAGTGGCGTGATCGCCACAGGACGGGACTCGGCACCGTTGGCCAGCAGTGTCCGGGCACGGGGGAGACGAAGAGCAGCGGTGGGGCTGCAAAGAGAGCAGCCGAGGGGCTGCAGATCGGGGGCGGAGAGGCTGAGAGAAAAGCCAGCAGCGGAGCTGCATCGGGAGCCAGCAGCAAGGCTACGTGAGCGACGGCAGCAGAAGGGCTGCCGAGCGGGAGGTGGAGGAGACTCTGAGCGAGGCGCCGTGTGGGGCAAAGTTGTAAGAACCCAAATAAAGGACAACGGAGACAGACACAGTGAAAGAGTCCTTTATTACAAAAGGACCAACTATGCGAGGTCACTATAATAATCTATATTGAATAGCAGCATTCCCGTTCAAGTTATTTGCCCAGGGTCAGCTGTAAAAAGTTTGGTTTTAATTTTAAGTTTGAGACCTTTGACTGAATAACTCAGAATCCCACCCAATCTCCTCAGATTTTTCAAGCTAAGGAGGCCTTAAGCCTGGACAATGATTGAATAGGTGACATCGTGGTCAACACAGGGCAAACCCCACAAGTTGCACTGTACTTCGATGCTTCCACGTCTGTTTATGCCTGCCTTCACCAGCCCACACTGACCAGAATTGTGAAGTATGGTAAACAAACAAAACAACCTTACGACCCAAACAGGCATGGAGCGGCCCTCGTCCAGCAGTGGATTGACATGTAGCACATGGAGCTTTAAAACAAGAGAAAACCACTGACTTTAAACACTCTCCGTGATTGCGCGTGTGTTCATTTTCCAATAATCAAGCTCAACCGTCCCGTGTCTGTTGTCATTAGCGTGGCCCTTAAATAAGTAACATCCTTCCCCCAAGAACTTATTAACGCCAAATCACTGACACGATAAGGAGCTCATTCCACACACTGGGATTGATTTAAAACCTACCCGCTTCCCTGCCCCTCCCTGTACACTCACCACCACTCCCACCTGATTCCCTCCGCTGTTTCCCATTAAAACTTCGACATAGGAACGGGGAGGGAGGTTCGCTAGACGCTGTTCAAGCAAAGCAAAAACACCAAGAGCCAATGGGCAGCAGTAACAGCTGACGGAGGCCTTAGCCACCAGCTTCTTAAAAGACCGAGGACTTGAGTTCAAAGCCAGATGGTTGCTCCCGTTACTCAAAGGAGTCTTCTATGAGCTGCGCGGGAGGTCGGGTGGTGAGGGGCCCGGTGATGTTCGTGGGTTTCGTTGCTGTTTTGCGAGGGGGTGGGGGGGGCCTCTCTCGTTCGCGAACTGGCCAAGGAGCCGAGTGACTCCTCTGCGGGGCACGTTGGGTGCGTTGTTAATTCATGACTTTATTCGTGGTGTTTTGCCCTCCCCCCCCCCGCCGCCTTTTTCTCGCAGCCTTGTTGTCTATTTGTCAATGCGGCACCTGACTAACGAGCGCAGTCAAAGTAACTCTTGGACGATGATGATGATAGAAAAAATGTGAACAGCGCCGAAGCGCGCAGCTTCACTCCCGACTCCCTCCACAGCTCCGTCCCCTCACTCTCATAAACATGTCGGGAAGCGAACGGCCTGGCCCCTTTCAACGTGGCGACAATCGTAAGCTGCCTACAGTATGACACGTAGAGGCTTACGCCATAATATGAGTGTTTTTTTGGGGGGGGGGCGCACGACAAATTGCCACGTTCTGTTTGCGTGACAAACCTTACGAATTGGGCCGGCCCAGGACACGCCGGCATGACGATGTCGCTCGGCTGGCCTGGGAACGCCCCGAAAATCCCGAGGAAGAGTCTGTGTATAGTAGTGTATAGTGTAGTGTATAATATAGTATATAGTAGTGTATACTAACGTATAGTAGTGTATAGTGTAGCAGTGCATAGTGTAGTGTATAGTAGTGTAGTGTATAGTAGTGTACAGTAGTGTATAGTGTAGTGTATAATGTAGCAATGTAGTGCTGGAGTCTGTCGCCACGGAAAGGGAGGTCTGGACCGCCACAACTCTACACGCTGCCGCCGCGACCCTCACCAGGACAAGCGGTTTGAGAAACGAACGAACGGACGAAAATAACAACTGACAGGGGGTGAGAGACTAAAATGTGTTACGGAGTGGAGAAATCGAGAGAAGGGAAGAGAATCGGAGAAAGGCAGCGGTAGAGGTGGCAGCAACAGCAGCAGCAGCGAGCAAAATCAAATAATGTTGAGGCCACTCCTGGATAAAAACTGAGGAAAGGAAGGAATTCTACTGAACTCTATTACTACCACACGTTTATATTTTACCAGGTAAGGGCCACTGAGCTATATGGATCTTTTTCAGAAGCGACTTAGCTACAAATGATAGCTCAAGGAAGTGGCTTATCACGTGAAAATGTATGGCAGCCGAATACTGTCAACGCGCACGATGTTTCTAAATGTGGAGAAAAATACTGGAGGACCCGGAGAAAAGTCCACGCGACCACGGGGAGAACATGCAGACTCCAAATATATAGGCTTCAGGGTCAGGATCAAAACCACGACCTCCTGCATACCAGGCAATGGAGTTAACATCTCACCACCCTGGCGCTCTCAAATAAATTCATGTAAATTAGTCACGTCCTTTCCCAGCAAAAACAATAACAGTGCAATATTATCAACCCACTGCTGGATGAAGACCTTCCCATGCCTTTTCAGTCACGGGATTTTTTTCCCCAGCCATACTTCAGTAATGCGAGCAAGGACAGGGTCACGTGAGTGTGGGCGGAGTCAGGGTCACGTGCGGAGGAGTCAGGGTCACGTGAGGGGGAGGATATAAGGGGAGAACCGGAAGGGGATCGGGAGTGGAGAGAGAATAGAGAAGGGAGAGGCCACGCGGAGTGCTGGCGAGGAGTGGCGCGATTGCCACGAGGCAGGAGTCACGGCACCGTCGGCCAGCGGTGTTCGTGGAGCAGCGGGGGTGTCTGCAGAGTGTGCGGGAGCACACGGAGCAGCAGGGTGGCTGCTGGGTGTGCGGAGTCACACGGCGCAGCAAGGGGGCTGCAGAGTGTGCGGGAGCACACGGAGCAGCAGGGTGGCTGCTGGGTGTGCGGAGTCACACGGCGCAGCAAGGGGGCTGCAGAGTGTGCGGGAGCACACGGAGTAGTAGGGTGGCTGCTGGGTGTGCGGAGTCACACGGAGCAGAAAGGGGGCTGCGGAGTGTGCGGAGCACACGGGCAGCGGGGTGGCTGCAGAGAGAGAGAGCGAGCGGGAGCGGAGGACTCGGACGACGTGCGGAGGCACGAGGCGGAGAAGGTGCGGGTTGGAGCGGAGACATCGCGGGGTGCGAGCAAGAACCCAATAAAGGACACGGAGAACAACATCAGCTGAGAGTCCTTTATTACACTTCACCATGTTGATCAGTGTGTGTTGGTGAAGTGGGCAGGTCCTGGACCATTTCAGGAATCGGGCACCACTGATGTTAGCCTTGGCCGGGAATTGAACTCGACTTTACGCCCCCTTTTACTGCTCGAAATTGCCCACACAATGAGTTTTTTCAAGCGGTTGCTTAATTGTTTGGGATTAATTAAGTGAGTTTGCCACCCTTCGCCCCCCTCCCCACCCACGCGAAGTGTTTAAATGAGAAGTGTAATGAACACTTCTGACGCAAAGACCAGCAGCAACCCACACGTCAGGCAGCAGGAGACCGCTACTTTGGCACCCGCTTATGGCACTTGCACAAGGAGACAAAATCTGCACTTGTAAATGGGAGCGTGGGTTGCGGACGTCAGTAAATCTATTTACACTGTTTTTTTTTCTTCTTTGTAAAACAGCTTGCGTTGAGCTATGTTTAAGATGGTGCCGCTATTATATGTCCCTAAAATACGCGTTCGCGCAGCCTGTTTAACCTCTCCACTTGTCATCTCACTCGGCTCCCTTCCTGGTGAAACCCTCAACGTTTCTCTCATTCCTCTGTTGCTGCCTCCCTGAGTCTGGAATTTCTTTCTTCCTGGCCATTTGTGCTGCAGACGCCCCCGCCCTTCTTCAAATCAAGGCTCAAGGCCTGCCTCTTCGTGACCTTCTTCCTCAATAGAGTAGAACTCCCCTCTTAAGGACGATAAGTGGTTCCATGAAACCGGTCATTAAGCGATTCAGTCATTAAGCGAGCAAAGAAAATACGCGTTAAAGGCTTAATTCGTTCCGATATTATCGAAAGTTACCCTTTTTCACCAAAACACGTACTTTATAATATCTAAACAATGGATATTATTACGTAAAGATACCAACAACATTATAAACAACTGGTTTACCTTCATATAATTTATTAGAACGCGATTTTTCCATAACGCGGTGTTCTTCAGGAACGCAACGACTGTACCGCGTTATAGGAGGACACGACTGTACGTGTGTACATATAATTGAACGTCTTTCGCACCGTACGTGGCCAGCCGTGCAAATCGGAGGTGACCATTGCACCAGCGGCAGCATTCCCAACTCACAGAGTGGTGCCGATATTGGCTTCTAGTTCCTGGTGTGTGGTCACACAATGCTTGACAAGGTTACCTGTGGGCACAATGGAGCAGTCGGTGTGTGGGATTGAATCGGGTGATACGAGAAATTATTGTTTTCACTTGCAGCGCGGGAATAAAAGCGTGCTGACATTGTACCTTTCCGTGCATGTGTTTGTTGTATGTATGTATGCATGTTGAACTTATTTCGCACCGTACGTTGATGATGATGATATACACCGTACCTGTCAACCCATATGGGTTACTCCGTATTCCTGTACAGGGGAAATTGAGTTTTCAGGTCCATACGGCGTACAGCCGTTTCAATGCGGGCACAAAATGTTTGTGTCTATGTGTTTGTGTTTCTCCCTTGTGATGGGACTTTGTAGGATGAACATTGAAATTTATAAGGGCACGGGGTGACCAATAAGGTCTGAATTGGTCTGTGATAAGGTAGGCACTGATAAGGGGTTGACAGGTATAATACATATTATTGGGTTTTTCGGTAAAGTCACGTAGATAGGTTTAAAGAAAATAATAAAAAATAACAGAAAACTATGACGTTTCGATCGTAACGCAAGCGGTCGTCTTCAGCTTCTAAGGCAAGCTGTTTATAAGGGTTTGAAATGGGCGTAGCCCAAATGTCAGCAGCCAATGATATGTAAGTGTTCGGCAGCCAACCCGACGGTGGTTCGTTTTCCACCAATCAACGGGCTGCCAGATGGAAATTATCATGTTAAAGAGAGATTAGCATAATTTTGGAGCTTTCGTGACTGCAGGAATTATTATTATTTGTATCTTTCGGTTAAGTCACGTCTAAAGATAAAATAATAAATTAAAATAATAGCAAATTACGACGTTTCGATTGCAACACAAGAAATCATCATCAGGCATAAAAGAAATAGCAGCAAAAATCTAACTAGAAAACTATAGACAGACATACAAGCAGTCCTTGTGATGTCTGTCTGCTTGTATGTCTGTCTATAGTTTTCTAGTTAGATTTTTGTTGCTATTTCTTTTATGCCTGATGATGATTGCTTGTGTTGCAATCTAAACGTCGTAATTTGCTATTCTTTTAATTTATTATTTTATCTTTAGACGTGACTTAACCGAAAGAACCAAAGAATAAGAGATTAGCATGTTGATGGAAGATCGCAGAGCCGCAACGAAGGGATCGGCACTCGAAGTGACTGTGAAAGGCAAGCTTGAAATGGGCGTAAAGCACAACTAACATCGGAAGGTGGTAGGATGGGAACATCATAGCCAATTATGACTCAAACTGGTTGATAACGTCTTTCCAATGATTGCTCAGTTTGAACTCATCATTTCGGTTGAAATTGTGTCTGTGTCTATATATGGATGGCTTCATGAACGAAACTTTGTTGATAGCCAATGGGCTTGCAAAGTACCTTTGTCTTTGTGAAATAAATTTCGTGAGCCCACCGCATTAAAACAATGCTCAGCCACGGCCGAGGTATTGGTCCTACCGTGTTTCAGATCTGCCTTATGTTCACGAACAGTCCGAGACGTGTCGCTTCGTTTCCCCGGTGGGCTCACACGAAATTGATTTCTCTAAGACTGAAGGTACTTTTCAAGCCCACTGGCTATCAACAAAGATTCGTTCATGAAGCCATCCATATATAGACACAGACACAATTTCAACGGAGAAGATGGGTACAAACTGAGCAATCATTGGAAGGACGTTATCAACCAGTTTAAGTCATAACTGGCTATGAGGTTCCCATCCTACCACCTTCCGATGTTAGTTGTGCTTTACGCCCATTTCAAACTTGCACTTACACAGTCACTTCATGTGCCGACCCCTTGGTTGCGGCTCTGCGATCTGCCATCAACATGCTAATCTCTCTTCAACATGCAAATTTTCACTTGGCAGCCTTTTGATTGGTGGAAAACGAACCACCGCCGGGTTGGCTGCTGAACACTTACATATCATTGGCTGCTGACATTTGGGCTACGCCCATTTCAAACCCTTATAAACAGTTTGCCTTGGAAGCTAATTTCCCTTTTCCTGAAGACGACTGCTTACATTGCGATCGAAACGTCATAGTGTTCTGTTATTTTTAAATTATTTTTTCGAACCTATTTACGTGACTTTACTGAAAGACCCACAGAATATGAATTCCTGCAGTCACGAAAGGCTTTAAGTCAAAGTATAATACATTTTCGGTTGGGATGCACAGTCGACATCCCAATTAGGGGTCGATGCATAGTTATAGGTAACACTTAGCCATCTGTGGCTCGGCACTAACCACCGTGCCTGCATCCCATTGGAGGGCGGAGAAACTCTCTCGCTCGCTCACATTAGCATGCGTATGATGCTAAGATGTTGACGTTTCTTTACGATAGCTTCACTCGCGAGTTGGATTTTACTTCATCTGTCCTCGTCTATTTCTATACCAGTGCAATGATCACCCTACATCCATTTACAATTTTCTGTCACTCAATTTTACTTCGAATGGTTTTCAAAAAGGTATTTGTATATCCCCCTCCACTTCGGTTCCCCACTCCCCTTCCTCCCGTTCCTCCCTCGCCCCTTGTCCCTCTCCTTCCCCCAGTCTGTTAGCTACCTTCCACCGTACCTCTTCCCCCCTCCGCGATATGAATCTTCATGCCACCCCATACGCGGTCCCCCACCTGCGGTGAGGAGGCAGTGTGCCCAACGTTCCCCCTTGGCAGGGCCCTCTCGCGCCGAACTCGGCCTGCTGTTCGCGGAGTTTCTGTTCACCCCCCACCCCACACCTTCCCGTTCTGTGATCAGCGTTGTGTATCGCTCTCACGTTGAGTTGCAATTAAACAAAATTAAGTTATTTGTCCCAGTCAACTTTTGCTCTCTTGGGAATGTATTTAATGTAGCAATGTTCATGTTTGTGCACTTTTTTCGTTTCCCTGAGGGACGCAGTTGTTTTTGCTCTAATTTCTATTTTCCTCATTGTTGTCCTTGGGTTTTTTTTTACTTTATTGCCCCGAATTTTTATTTGGAAAAAAGATTAATGAGTATTTTTGTCTAACCCGGGTCACGATTGTGGATGAGACTCTTGAGTTCTCACCTAGTTAAACAAAATGAACCTGAAACTTTAGTCTTGCGGGTAAAGCCCGTTCACATTACAAACAACCACGGGCCACAACTCAACTTCGCTCCTCTCCCATGGAGCTCCATCCATTCCGCATGGAGAATCAGGCCAAGCACCACACGCCACAAAGCGTGCACAGGCACACACATCAAAGTGCACACAAATAAAAGATCCACCGTTATGGCCTTTATAAGTTATTGGGGCAAGTGTTGTTAACGAGTACCTTTAAAGGCGGGAATGTCGTGTGAGGGTGTGGTACGGCCAGTTCCGTGGCCAGCCGTATTTGTATCTTGGCAGAGCCGAATTTTTTTTTCGCATAACCATTTCTGTGGAATGTGCGCCTATCAACGAGTTCACAAAAGTGTGAAAGCAAATTATAATTACGGCTTTGGACCCTTGCATCTTAACCGTTATAATAAAAAACAAGATATTATATGATAAGCATCAATAGCTTTCAAATTCAAATATAATTCGAAGTGAAAAATCAAGTGGTTCAAAAACAGTATTTATTTCTATTAAAATATATATATGAATTATTATATTTACAGGCGAGATCAAATTATCATTGCTTTGTCTGATTCCTCATTAATGCCAGAGCAGTTGTCAGACATGGTCCAACTCCATCTCTGCATGGACTCTGTTGAACCAGGCACTCTGCCTCCTCTAATTTGTGTGCGCGGATGTGGCAGTATTCTCATGGGGTGGGTCACTATGTGCTGTGTCATGGCCTTATTTCCCAGAATTACCCACACATACTAAGTTTGCCAGGTTGTTTCTTGTTGAACACTTGCCAAGGCTGGTTACCCGTATGCCGAGCTGCCAGTAATCCCCATGGCCTAACATTTCTTCATATTTTTTTCCGCATGTCAAGAACAGTGATGATGGTGATAATAGCAATGGTACCACTATTGGCAGTCATCCATTAATATACGAATAGATACAAAATAACTTTTCCAATTTGCAGTTCATATGGAATTACTAAAAGCCTCATAGGCAATGCTTTGACATAATTCCAAGCTACACTATTGTTTTAATTAGTAAGCATTGAAATGTGTTAAATGAAAAAAATATAACGATACCTTATTAAAATTAGAGTGACATCTAATATATATTGTTATTCTGCAATAACATCGTAGACAAGATATTACACTGGCCATGTTTCGCATGTCATATATAACTTGGTTAAATCTCTTTGATATTGATGTGATATTTTCTCATGATTAATTTCTATAGTATTATTATCACTTTTATTGAAAGAGTTGTCATTTTTATTTCTCAGATGTTTGTGGATGAAGAGGTTAAGCAAAAATTATAATATCAGCTGGTGTAAAACATTGATCAAAACGGAGCTAATTTCATTAAAATATGATGTTATGAAATGAATCCGATTGAAAGTTTTGGTGGAGCGATCTCATGGGCGTAGCGTTGGCATCACATTCAGCCCGGCGGCTATGTGCTGTGCATTTCCACCAACTCCACATTCCTTGCGTTCCAGGCCAGTGTTTTTTTTTCATGAAAAAAATAACTTCATAAAGAATTTATGGGGACATCTGTTTGAATTGGAGGAGGACTTTCATTTCTCACACGTGAAAACACTACGTGTGCAGAAGATAAAGTCGTAAATTGCACTGGCATTGCATTTCTTAAGACAATAACGGTGGAAATTTGTTACACCTCCAAGAGCTCGCTTGCTTATTTTTTCCGCACATTCTGTTTTTATGTAAGAATGCTTGCTCTTCCGCGTGCCTGGGGGTTCTTGTATGAACGCGCGCGTGTTCTTGGACTTGTGCGCTTGTGCGTGCGTAATGGTTATGTCACGGCACTACAAACCCATAGGCCTGAATTCGATTCCCAACCGCAGCATACACTTGCGGGCATCCAAACCGGTTCTGGGTCCTCTGCAAGATTGGCTCAGCCTCAAATGGGCTGCCTGATATGCTGTGTAAAACATCAGCGGTCGTGTTGGTTGCCACACCACCGCCGACATGAATAGGTGCCCAGTAGCAGCACTTGCCCCAATAGCCTACGTAGTTTACACAGAGGATCAGTATCTCTGTGTACGTGCGCACAAAGATATAAAAAACAACTATAGCCTGAACAGACTGTTGGGGCAAGTGCTGTTAGCGAGCACCTATGAAGGCCGGCACGGCACACGAAGGGATGGGTGGGCCTGCACCACGCCCGACCACCTTTGTCTCCCCAGTGGCGATGCTAACACCGCACCAGGTCCTCATTTGAGGCTGAGTCGACCTAGGGGAGGCCCATGAACGGTTCAGATATTCATCACCGATGTTGGCCGTGAGCGGGAATCGAACTCGGGTCGCTGGGTTCGTAGCACAGCGCAGTGACCGCTACACCACCGCGTACGTGCACACACAAACAGACAAAGATCCCCCATATAGCCTTAATAGACTTTTGGGGCAAGTGCTGTTAGCGAGCACCTATGAAGGCCGGCACGGCACACGAGGGGGTGGATAGCCAGCACAACTCCCGGCCGCCTTTGTCTCCCCAGTGGCGATGCTAACACACCGCACCAGGTACTCATTTGTGGCTGAGTCGCACACGTACGCGCGTGTGCACAGGCGAGCTTGCTTTCCTCTGTGGCGTCGGTCGTGCCTGCTGCATGTCAGCGTAGAGGGTGGGAAGGGTTGGGGAGGGTGGTGCATTGCCGGCAGCAGGGAAGGGCGACGCGCTGCACTGCAGGGGGCTGTTGGTTCACGAGCAGCTTGCTTTGGAGGTCTCGCCTGTCAGACGTTAATTAGACTGAGTAATTTATCCAGCCCAGCCTCAAATGACTTTTGCCAGGTTAACGTGCCAAGAGGAGCACAGAGCCGCGGCCACGTGCACACGGCGGCGTGTTTTGTTTTGTGCACTCGCCAGTTACGGGATTGCGTGCCTTTTTCTCCCCTGCAACCCTAATTGGCTTTGACAAATTGGGGAATCGAGGTTCAGCAGGTTTTGCGTGGCTTACTTCAAAAGCAAGGACAAGAAAAAAAATGTGCAATAGATCATTTTATTATTTCATATTTTTATTCACACGTAATAGCCATACTCTGTAACAGTCGTGCATAAAAGTGCGCCTTGGCCACACATATGCGCTGAAAAGAGGCTTCCTTGAATTGTTTTAATGGAAAATCCAATACCAATGTCGACATTTTCTATCTTGCATTCATTTAATATACATTTGTATGCATGCATTAACTTCTGCCAGCTTATTGCATGACTTAAAATTTTCACGTGCTATTTAAAAGAGATTCATCTGAGGTTGGAAGTCTTTTTACATACACTGTGGAGTGACTTACTCCCACCATAGGAACATGGAATGGACGCCAGCAGCTCAGGACGAACAACGGAGAATGCCGGTATTGGGTGAAATTGTGAACAATAACCATATCAGATATTAGTACCTCTTATTAGTACCATATTAGTACCTCTAATCGGCATAACCATTGGTTCTCTTGCAGCTAAAAGACTCAGTCCCTACAAGTCGTGTGGGGTAGTTTGGCGATTTCCCATGTGTGCGGCATTTGAAAGCCTGAAGACCAGAATCAGTCATCTCGTCGACAATGTGTTCATCAAGGAGGTTTGTTCCATATCCGGATGGCAGAGTGAAGGAGTCTTCTGTCCAGGGAGCAATGTTCTGGCAACTGGGGGCGGGAGGGGGTGCCCACTGCCTGGATGGTCATTCAAGCAGGGGCACACTTTGGGGCATATTCAGAGTCCGCAGCTCAGCTCTGGCTCGAGTGAGCCGGATCAAACCCTTGGTTAACATTGAGCCAGCTCTGAGCACGGTCATTAGCGATGGTTAGGTACTCAAAGAGCTGAGCCTGAGCAGAGCCATGGTTGAACCGCCGCTCACTCACAGCCTGCATCACCGTCGACAAGTTGTTGCTGTCACAGTCTCGTACAAAATGCACACCAATCACTGCCCCCCCCTCCACAACCCAGAGGCTTTCAGACCACACTTCCACCCCCATGTGAAAGACGCCGCAGTAATTTTCACAGATATTCAGTAGTTCATAAAGGTAAACATAAATGGTTGTGTTATTTGTTGGCGTTTGGCAATAACAATGAAGATAACATTAATGCTTTACAATAGTGGGCCTGAAAAAGTAATTCATGTTCTGGAAAGTTGTTTTGGTTTCCATATCAATGTGTGATTCCGATTAACACGGTTGGCTACATACAGTGCGAAAGAAGTTCAACAACATACATACATTCCGTTGAGAGTGGAATCGGAGCCTTGGAATGACCATGAATTATATTGTTCATTAAATGGGAGTACGTATCATCCAATTAAATTGTCCCATTCAGATTTGGACAAATGGGTGTAAAAAGTGTAGAAATTCATGGAATTATTTTGCAGGCACTGCATTTTTAATTAATATGTCCAATCTCCAAATATTGAGATTGGCAAATGTCACATTGCCAATATCGCCGTATCATTATAAAAAAAACTACTTATAGATGTTTCACACTTACTAGGAATAATAATAATGAAATTACCACACTGTTTGAAATTTTAATGTAGATGGTGTATTTTTTGCAGAGAAAAGGCTTAAGAAAGCAAATACTCCACACTGATGAAAACTATATGCATTTCTTGATTTAATATCCTGCCATATACTCCAAGTATTATTGTACCAAACACAATTCTTACGTGTGGAAATGTTCTGTCCAGGTTGGGAATTCAAACTATATTTCCATAGCAGAGCAAATGACATTCAAGACATATTGTCATATTTTTTGCTGAATAAAAACATGTTAATGGTTAACACGATCAAATGCATTTAAAATTAAAGCCTCTTTATACATTTTGATTAAGAATCGTAGTTTTAATGCATGGCGCTTGATTGCAAATTCATGGAAGTAAATGGCATTTAATAATTTTTATTTTCTTGGTTCTTTCGGTAAAGTCACGTAGAAGGGAAGTAATAAAATAATAAAAATAAAACATAATAAAATATTATATTATCATATTATTTTATTTTATTGTTTTTTTTATTATTTTATTACTTCCCTTCTACGTGACTTTACCGAAAGAACCAAGAAGATGAATCCCTGCAGTCACGAAAGCTTTAAATCGAAATTTTATTTTTATTTGTTTAACACTTTTTTCAGTCGGGCCCTGCGTAGACATATTTTGGCCAGTTCCATCGAGTATTTTTTGTATGGAGGCGGAAATTAAAAAGTGCTCAGAGAAAACCCACGCTTTAAAGGGAATAACATTCAAGGTTCTGCACTAACCCTTCACTGCACAACCTCTTTGCTGTGGACGCATTACAGGCCAGCGGTGAAGGCCTCGGGAGTCACCAGCCCATTCGAACCCAACCAACCACCTACGACACAATATCTTACGGGATTCAACTTTGCTTCTCATTTTCCACCTCATGCGTGTTGAGAGATCCATGCATTAATATATCCGCTCTATTTCGCAGCGTTAATTTAATTGCTGTTTGCTCTGGACCAAATCGCCTTGAGAGTCAGAGAACCAAGGCAATCTCTTAATTGCATTCGGCATACGAGCGTAATACGTTCAGTGCACATCTGACCCAATGACCGAGAGTGTTGTTCACAAAGGCGACACTGTACGTACTTGTATGTGTGTATGTATGTTGAACTTATTTTGCACCGTACGTAGCCAACCGTGCAAATCGGTGGTGAAAAATGAATATGGGCCAAGACATAGCCCGAGGCCAGGATGGACTTTAACATTGTATTGCCACACTTTCAATAACTGGAAAATCCAAATTCATTTGTGGTGAGTTACACCACATAAGCCCTCTATCGAGGAGGGCTTTGCAGTCTCTGTATTATTAATATAATCCAAAGTGCATTTGTTCACGTTTGTGCTTATACAATACTGGCTCTCACAATCACTATGGGGACCTCATGTGCCAGTAAAAATATGATAATTGGTTCTTTACCCTTCTATCTGGCAACAAAACTGACACCTTTTTGCAAGGAGTCATGTTTGCATAGACCGCAATACCTGCAGTCATAACACAAACAAAAGAACATAACTCTGATAATGTGCACTGTCCTTGACGTTGATTGGTCCACACCCGAGACAGCTTTCCTTCGAGCCTAGTCTCATATGGGTTGGACCAGATGATGCCAAAAGGCGCACGTTGAAGATGGTTTTCCTTCAATGATATTTGAACCGAATCGATTATGTGCATCCTGTAGATACAAATGCCAGGTTTCGTTGCGGCATCTCTACGTTTTCATCTTCCTTGTACCCATTTTGATGGATATTTTTTGGGTTTTGAGAAGGCATTTTAACCAAAGCTTGCACACCACATTCATCGGCACACAAATTAATGCCATTATTGAACAAGCTAAAGCCATGGGCAGCGAGAATGTATCTGGTGAATGCACACCACTTGGAATGCACACTTAGCCAGGTGTCTTATTAGTCAAAGTAAAGCTTTTTCCAAGCATCGGCGCAATGTGCTTATTTAATGCGTGTGTCAACGTGGGCATTGATGCGTGACTTTTTATTTGGGACCACTCCAAACTGCATCTTTCATTGGCAATGCAAGAGATGGGTCAAATTCCTAAGCTCGTTAAACAGAACGCTACTCTATATTAAGTCTCGTGAATTTGGAGCCAAGTGTACATATTTCCTTTTCCGAATGTTTAATTTAATAAAAATAAAATATAGTTTTTATATTATTGTTTAATCAGGCTAGCCTCACTGTGTCTGAATACTCTTTTTTCAGGAGGGTCCTGCCAAGTATTTTCAGTAGGCACCAATGTTGCTGCTATGTGGAATCCCAGTCAAGTATCTTGCGGGTAATATTTCAGTTTTGGGATGTTGTTTGGCCAATATCAGTTACCTATTCCTGTTTTATCAATATGGAAGGAAAAACGGAGAACCCAGAGAACACGTATACAGAACAGAGGGAGAACATACAAATTCCTGCGCAGAAAAGCACCTGACTCAGGAATCAAACCCATGTATTATTGCTGTGAGGTACAATTATTACCATTGTGCCACTCTGCCTTGTACGTGAATGTGGTGGAGTGATTTCCACGCATCATTATATCATCTCATCAATAATGGTAAGTTGTTGCTGTCGTTTGTAATCACTAACATGCTGTTCCATCACCAGCTCATCAACAACATCATGGGAACATGCCGATTCCAAGTGTAGTGGCTTCGGTGGAGGCCACTGCATGAGGTATAAGCCGGCCTGTGTGAGGCACTATGCGCGCCACTCACACCAGCCACATGCAATGCCAGCCTCTGGCGGTTAGGGGGCGAGAGTACCAGGGGTCACCGGGGGCCGTGGCACTCCAGGTGAACCCGGAGGCCTGGTGACTAGAGGTACCGGCCAAGAGGCCCCAAGGAGGGGGCTGGTTAGACCACGGGACCAGGACCAGGTCCCTCTCGAAGGCACGAGAAGGGAGGCATGGCTAGGGGCAGACAGAGCCCCGGGACTGGCAATATAAGCTGGAACCCTGAACGGGTCGAGGAGCTGTTGCAAGACTGAAGACAGAAGCTGTCACCCGGAGAAGACCTGCCCAACTACAGGACCCAGACCCGAGCCAGGGTCCGGTCTGGGATAGCCACCCCGTGTGAGCTAGGGTTAGCTAGTCCGGAAGAGATACCTCCCTAGGGTAGTTGATGAAGGGGCAGTTATATCCCTTCGTGTTTTAGGGCTTATTGTGAAATAAACATGTTGTCTCCAAATAAGTCTCATGTGAACCACGACAACTGATGTCAGAAGTGGCCACACAGTTATTAATTAACTGGCTGAATGGAGACGAGGAACAGGGCACGTACCTGGTCTCCGGAGGAAGAGGAGGGGGATGGAGAAGCACCATCGGGACGAGCAGCACGTCATCCGGTCGCTCGGCAGCTCGCCGCCATCATCGGGGAGGCTGCTCCTGGCGGCTCACTCTCGCCTCGCTGTGCTCCTCCACACAGCGGCGTCAATTTTGGACAAAACCCATCGTGAGGGCTCCCGCCGCCGCTTCCAAAATTCCCACCGAAAATGCGGAAGTTACCACTGAAACTCTCCGCCAACCGGAGGTCTTCGTGATTCCCGCCAAATTTTCGCACCAACCGGGGACCGCCGCATCATGCTTGGCGTGACCGGCGCAGGGGCCCACCATCTTGATGGCGGAGAGCGGCGAAGTTCCCGCCAAAAGTGACGGGGAGCAGCTGTTGGCGGCTGCGCGTCCCATCTCTCCAACAGCGCCTGCCCGTTCTGAGGTAGTTCTCGACCACTGGGGGTGACTGGGCCGCCTTCCAGCGGCACTTCCTCATAAACTGCGAGATGGCTATGGGTGCTTTCCGCTGCGCTCAACAATGACGCCCTGGCAGCCCTGGTCACTATCCTGCCAGCTGATCATACCACGTTGCACCAGGCGAAGCAACAGATGGTGGCGACCTATGGGCTGCCGTCCAACACTCATCACCGCTTCGCCGCACGGAGCCGCGGGGACACTGAAACGCCCCTCACCTTCCACAATGCGCTGCTGGCGTTGGCAAAGGCCGCCTACCCCCGGATGGACGAGGAGGGCATCGACGCCCTGGTGACAGAAAAGCTCCTGTCATTAGAGTGGGAGCTGCGGGTGATCATCCACGCCATCGACGACACTGACTTGTGCTCCCTGCAAGTTGTATGGAGCATACAAGCGCACGTGCTTCTCCAAAGGGAGACGGGATTGGTGGTGTGTGCTGCGCCCGAGAAGGCGTGCAGCCAGCTCCTGCCCATGCCATCACGTCAACCGCAGATGGTGGATGGCGGAGGAACGACCGGCCGCGTCGAGATGGCGCTGGGGGAGGACGTCACCGCGACCGGAGCATTGCTTTGGGATTCCGGGTGCCGCGACGATAGGGTGGTCGCCCCGACCGCGAGTTCGTCAGTAGTTGTGGGCCCCATTGAGGGGGTCGATTTTTGTATGCTCGTTGATTTCCGAGCTCATTTATAACATCTTGCCGGATAAGTATCGTTCCTTGCGCCCTGTCGAAGTGCCGTGCTTTGCCGCCAGTGGGAGTTCATTAGGGATCATCAGCCAAATCACTGCTCAAATTAGTATTGGCGACATCAAATTGTCAGGGCCGATCCTTGTTTCATCATCCCTCGCTATCCTATGCTTACTAGGGACCGATTTTTTGGGAAAAATGCTGGTGGAAATTTTTATCGATCAGGGTTGTATTGAATTGCCTTCCGGCCATCGGTTGACATTCCTGCCCTCCCCCACCCGCTTGTGTACAGTAAAGGTAAAGGCCAGGTCAGATTTCCCCAGGCGCGCAAATGCTCGTTCCCCTGTGCTTGCGAAAGCCGCTTGAGCCGGTGGCAACAGCGGGGGGATCATCCTGGGTCCCTCTAACGCAACTGTGCGGGGGTTGGATCTGGTGGGGGCACAGACCCTGGTGTCTGCTGATAGGGACCCGTTCATTCATGTCCTGAATGCCGGGTTACAAACGTCTGTCATTCCGCAAGGCACGGTACTTTCCTATGCAACGCCCGCACTTTGGGGCGATTGTGTGATGGATAGCATTGGGGCCGAGTCACGTCTGATGCCGCGTTCGGGTTCAGATGTCCACTGGGTGGACTCCCTCTGCTCGGAGGCTGCGAACTTCTCCGTGGCCCAGCGGAGCAAATTGAGGTCACTCTTAATGGAGTTCGCTGACATTTTCAGCACCGGTAAATTCGATATTGGCGGCACCACATTGTTAAGCCACCACATTGGTACAAGTGATGCTGCTCCCATCCGCCAAAACCCTTACAAGCTCAGTCCTGCTGAAAAAGAGCATGTCCGACTGGCAGTTGATGACATGTTGGCCGCCGACATTATTTCACCATCTACCAGTCCGTGGGGAGCGCCTATTGTGCTCGTTAAGAAGCACAATGGTAGCCTGCTCTTTTGCGTCAATTTTCGGAAACTCAACAAAATTTAGGTGGCCGATGCTTACCCTCTGCCCCAGTATTTTTCCGCGCTCGACCTCCTGTCCAGGTTTTGGCAGTTGCCGAAGCTTCCAGGCCAAAGACGGCTTTCCGCATGCCGCAGGGCCTTTTCGAATCTAGCCGGCTCCCGATGGGGCTCCATTTCGCGCCGGTGACATTCCAACGTTTAATGGAGCTAGTTCTAGCTGGACTCCAGTGGGCTCCTGTCTCATATATCTCGATTATGTCATCGTCTTTAGCTGCACGTTCGATAAACACCTCGATTGGTTGCGCGCTGTTTTTGCCAAAATGTGGGTGGCAAATCTCAAATTTAAGTCCCAAAAATACCACCTTGCGGCAAACATCTGTGCGGTATCTCGGCCACATTGTTAGTAAGTCCGGCGTTTCCACTGACCCCGAGAAAACGGCGTGCGTTTGGACGTGGCCTACTCCCACGTCGGTGGGGGAGGTGTGGAGCTTCATCGACTTCGTATCTTACTACCGCCGCTTTGTTGCCGGGTTTGATACCATTCCAAAACCCCTCCACACGCTGACAGCCAAGGGTCAAAAGTTTCATTCGGGAGAAGAGGAGGAGGCCTCGTTTTTGGCACTTTGCGAGGCCCTGGTCAATGCCCCTCCTCTCCATTACCCCGATTTCACTATTCCATTCATCCTCGATATAGATGCGAGTGACACCGGCATTGGGGCAGTTTAATCTCAGGGTGGAGTGTGTCATCGCATATGGTAGGCAGGGTACTTTCCCCAGCCGAACAGTGCTACTGGATCACGTGCCGTGAACTCTTGGCAATTGCTTTTTTTGTGCAGCTTTACCGTCCATATTTATATGGCCGGCACTTCACAGTGCGCTCTGACCATGCCGTGCTGCAATATGCGCTGCGGGTCGACCAGCCATCTGGCCAACGCTCACGATGGCTCAAGATCCTCCAGGATTTTTCCTTCACCGTGGCATACAGGAAGAGCACTCAGCACTCCAACGTTGATGCCCTGTCACGGTTGCCATTGCGCGCCGAATGCGCGTGCTTTTTGGGCTCTGGCTGCTGTAAGCGGCCAGTTGACGATTCGGCGCCACCCCTTGCTGTATCGGCTGAGGTGGCTTTCATGGAGGTGACAGACAGTCCTAAGGCATGCGACGCCATACTTGAGCTTGACCTCACTGAATGGGGACGTCTCCAGATGGAGGACACGTCCCTTGTCAAGTTGCATCACCATGCTGAGCGTTCCGCGGGGATGGCCTGGTGATGTGCTGGGACGAGGGGGCGCACCATTATGCCGTTGTCGTGCACATGGCCCTGCAGGGGGAGGGTTGTATGGGCCGTGCATGCCAAAATTCTAAACTTGGGCGTGCACAACACCCTCGCGATGATCCAACGTAATTTTTTCTGGCCAGGTATGGCCAAGTGCGCGCGGCGGAAACACCCGACCAGGCCCTGTTGTCCACCCTTGCAGTCGATTCACATATCATGCATCAATGAACTGGTCGCACTGGACATTCTGGGTCCCTTTGCCATTACCTCCCGGGGTAATAAATATCTACTGGTGGGGGTGGAATACTTTTCGCACTGGCCTATGGCTTGGCCGCTCCCCAACCAATCGGCGGCTGCTATCACTGACACCTTCTTGGAGGGCTATGTTATGGATAAGGGTGCTCCCGAGCGTCTATTAACTGACCGTCTATTAACTGACCAGGGGAAGAACTTCTCATTCCAAGTTACTGTGGGAGGTGTGCGAGCAAAACGCTCACCTCAGTGCTGAGTCACCAGGTCAATGATGTGATGGGATCTTTGTCTCCGTGTTTACCCACATCATCTGGATATGTTACTAGTGAGTATTTGCCACTTCATACTACACCTAGCCTAACACAAGTGCTTCCGTGTTGTCACTGGAACATAGTTCCAAATGTCAGATGTGTGCGCGCGTTTGTGCCATGTATGCAAGTGTAGTGACATTAGAGATGTCACTATATGGTGCCGGCCCGGGAGGGCCATGGTGTGCGATGTGCTTCCGTCGCGGACAGCACCACGTGGGTTGCTGTGCGAGGCCGGCTCTAGCACAGCACGGCGTACGATGCACCGTCATCGCGTACACACCCCGTAGGTGGGTGTAGTACCAGCCCTAGTGGGACTCGGTGAGTGCTGGGATAGCACAGGCACCACGCATAGTGTGTAGTGCAAGCTCCAACAAGGGGGAGTGGAAGAGTGTCAGCCCAGGGACAGGGTTGGCCCGGGGCATGGCACTCTAGTTGACCCCGTAGACATGTGATCTGGAGTGTCCACAGAGAAGGCGCCAGGTGGGGGGGGGGGGGGGGGCTAGGGGGTGATCACGTGTCCAGGGAGAGCTTTCGAACATTCTAGGGAGCTAGAATGCTCGAGGAGGTGGGCAGGGCCGAGGGCGGAGCCGGCTCTGACCCGGGAGGATATAAGGTGGGTCCCTGAGAGGGACCGGGATCTCTTCGATCTACAAGCTAGAAGCTCTACGTCCTACGAGGGATCAACACGTGGCCGGAGACTCATGTGAGGGTCTGACCCTTTGTAGCTGTAACTCCTACGTATAGTGTAGTTAGCTGGGTGGTCACCACCCAAGACTGTATCTGGTACAATAAATGTTTTGCCTCTTAAGAATAACGTCTGCGACTCAGTTGGACTCACTACAACTGGTGTCGGAAGTGGCCACCATGCTAGTCTATACAGCTAGCAGTAGACTATGTCATTGCAGACCATGTATCCCAGACATCGGACAGCGAGGACGAGGACTTTGTGCTGCCTACAGCTCTGGAGGATGCAGAGGAGACGCTGCCAGCGGAGCAGGGCGCTATCCGGGCACGCAACGTTTCGCCGTCGGTGGAGGCGACCCTCCGGGAGGTGCACGGTCACATCGCGGAGCTCCTCCACGCTACGGCTTCACTCCTTGTGGAGATCAGTCCCACGGTCTCGCCGGTGAAGGAAGGAGAGGCGATGCTGATCGTCGACATTGAATCTGCTGCCATTTCGCAGCTGCGCCATTCTGTCACCGGCGCGGTATGTGCAACCTGCCAAACTTGAAGACGCGCCGTCGGTGCTGATGGATATCCCGGCTTTCCAACATTGGCTTCCCTTTTTCTAAAAGTTCGCGGCTACCAGTGGCGACTGAGTGGCCTTCATGTGGCGTATCCTCACCAACGCCGACTTGGCGGGATGGATGGAGGCGGAGGCGCTGCGAACGTTGCCCGCCACCTTCGACGACGACGCCCTTGCGGCATTCCTTGCCATCCCACCGCTGGAGAGGTCCACTCTCATGCAGGCTTTAGACCAGATGGCATCTATCTACGAGCCTCGGGCAACACGTGCCACAAGTTCGCCACGCGGTGGAAGGGGGAGACTGAGTTGGCCCTCGCCTTCCATAGTGAGCTTTTGGCGCTGGCAAAAGCCGCCTTCCAGAAGATGGACCACAATGGGATCGACGCGTTGGTCCTCGAGAGACTGCTGGCCTTGGCGAAAACCCTCCACACCATTCTTCCAGCTGAAGATGATGACGATTCGTCTCTCAAGGTCGCTAATTGCATCCAAGCCCAGCAACTTCTACAATGGGTCAGGGCGCAGGTGACGTGTGCTGTGTCCCGCATGGAGCCGGGGCCACCTGATGGAGCGGAGCCCCTTTCGGCATGCTGTCGACTCGGGGTGAAGGCGACCGGCGTGGTGATGGCGCACGACAAATGGATGAGCAGCGGCAGCCAAGAATGGTGAGAATCCCTCCCGGCGCGCAGATGTTCGTTCCCCTCAGCTTGAGGATGCTGCTCGATTTTGGGGCTACGGAGAATGGGATTGTTTTGGGACCTTCCAATAAGGTCAGTCGCGGGCTAACTTTGGTGGCGGCTCAGACATTAGCATCCAACGACCAGGAACCTTTTATTCAGGTTCTTAATGCTGGGTTGGACACCACGGTCATCAAGGAGGGTACTGTGTTGGCTCATGCGTTGCCGGCACGTCCAGAAGGGTGCGTCATCGGGAATGTGGGCGCTGAGTCTTACATGCGCCAATCCCGGGACATGGATGAAGGTTGGATAGACAAATTGTGTGCTGAGAGTGGCACCTTGTCCACGGACCAGATAGGGAAGCTGCGGATGCTCTTGCGTGAATTCTCGGATATTTTTAGCAAGGGAAAATTTGATATTGGGTACACGTCGCTCCTGAGTCACCACATTGACACGGGCGATGCGGCCCCTATCTGGCAGAATCTCTACCGGCTGAGCCCGGCGAAGAACGAACATGTTCGGCTGGCAGTTGATGAGATGTTGGCCGCAGACATCATCTCACCATCCACCAGTCCCTGGGGAGTTCCGATTGTGCTTGTGCAGAAGCACAATGGTAGCTTACGATTTTGCGTCGATTTTCGGAAGCTTCATAAGGTTTCTGTTGCGGATGCGTATCCCTTGCCTCGCATGGATGATTCGCTTGACGGGTTGGTGGGGGCACGTTTCTTTTCCACCCTCGAGCTCTTATCTGGGTTCTGGCAGTTTCCGCTTGATGATGTCTCGAGACCTAAGACGGTCTTTTGTACACCTCAGCGATTGTTCAAATTTTATCGGCTTCCTATGGGGCTCCATTCCGCGCCAGCCACGTTCCAACGTTTGATGGAACTGGTCCTGGCGGGCCTCCAGTGCGACTCGTGTTTAATATATCTTGACGATGTAATCGTCTTCAGCCGCACTTTCGATGACCATTAGGTCTGCTTGCGTAGTGTGCCGTCTTTCTCAAAATGCGTGCGGCTAACCTTAAATTTAAACCCCAGAAATGTCACCTTCTCCAGAAATGGGTTCAGTATCTTGCCCATATTGTTAACGAATCAGGTATTGCGACCGACCCGGAGAAAACTGCGTGCGTTCGAACTTGGCCGACCCCCACCTCGGTGACTGAGGTGCGCAGTTTCATCGGCTTTGCATCTTACTATCACCATTTCGTTACTGGGTTCGCATCAATTGCAAAACCTCTCCACGCATTAACGGCTAAGGGTCATAAGTTGGGGGGAGGAGGAGGCTGCATTTCATGCCATCCGCGATGGATTGGTGAACGCCCCTCCCCTCCGTTATCCGGATTTTTCATTGCCATTCATCCTAGATATGGATGCTAGCAATAGCGGAATTGGAGCCGTCTTGTCTCAGGTTGTTGACGGGGTGGAGAGCGTTGTTGCATACAGCAGTAGGGTGCTGTCTCCAGCCGAACAGTGTTGCTGTGTTACGCGCCGTGAATTGCTGGCTATTCTGGTTTTTGTGCAGCAATATGGCCCCTACTTGTACGTGAGACGATTTGAGGTGCACTCTGATCATGCAGTGCTCCAATATACGCTCAATGTGGACCAGCTGTCGGGCCAATTATCACGCTGGCTGGAGATCCGAGAGGACTTCTCGTTCCACGTTATGTACCGCAAGGGTTCTTGCCATACAAACGCCGATGCCCTGTCCCGATTGCCAACGACTGGAAGTTGTGCATGTTTCTTGGGTTCCACGCACTGTAAACCGACCGATGTGACATTGCATCCTCCTCTTGCGGCATTCTGCCGATGCGGCGACAGGCGGGACAGGCGCCGGTCCGGGTGCATGGGATGCGGTCATTGGTCTGGATTATGTGGAATGGGGACACCTTCAGGTGGAAGACGCTTCGCTACTCAAATTGTGGCATCGTGCGAGGAAAGCTGATGGGGGCACGGATCGATGCAGCGTCGCCTCGGTTGTTCTGCGGGGCGGCTTACTCATGCATTGGGACGGGGGGCAGGGCCGTTATACCATTGTTGTCCCCACTGCCCTGCGAAGCGAGGTTGATTGGGCTGTGCATGAGCGTCTTTTGCACCTAGGTGTGCAGCAGACGCTGGCCATGCTCAAACTGTATTTCTATCAGCCGGCCATGTCTGCTGATGTGGACGATTTGCTCAAAGGGTGCATGCAGTGTGCTCGGCGGATGCCGCCGGCGACACCCTGCCGCCCCCCCCCCCCCTTGCAATCAATTCAGGTATTGTGTGTCAACAAATTTATTGTGCTGGACATCCTCGGCCCATTCCCCACTACCGATCGAGGGAACACATATCTGCTTGTGGGGGTCGAGTATTTTTCACGATGGCCTGTCACTTGGCTGCTCCCAAATAAATCGGCTGCGACTATTACGGAGGCATTCTTCAATGGTTATGTTATGGACAAGGCTACGTTACTGAACGCCTTTTGACTGATCAGGGCAAGAATGTTTATTAAAAATTGTTGCATGGGGTCTGCGCTTTGTTAGGAACAAAGAAGGTGCGCATGATACTGTACCACCCGCAGACGAATGACATTGTCAAACGGCTACAGAGGACTCTGACCTACATGTTGA
Organism: Lethenteron reissneri; assembly: GCF_015708825.2. Classification (NCBI taxonomy): domain Eukaryota; kingdom Metazoa; phylum Chordata; class Hyperoartia; order Petromyzontiformes; family Petromyzontidae; genus Lethenteron; species Lethenteron reissneri. Next base: position 8,926,872 of record NC_083826.1, on the reverse strand, counting down.
GCCACCAGGTCAATGAGTCACAACTCAATTGGAATTTACTTATCCCTGCCGTCCTCGCCGCTTACAGGATGGCTCCTCACGCGATGGGGATACTACCCCCCCCTCCCCCCCCAATGATGTGCAGTTACAGGCCATGCCGAAAATGTTGACTCCGTTCGTTTCACTCTTCAGAAGCTTTCCGAGGCACGGGAAGCTTCCAGGGTTAATTCTGAGTCGCGACCATTGGCCAATGAACGGTTTAAGGGAGTGCGTGCTTCTCCGTATGAATGGACACCCGAGGACAAGGCCTGCTGGCACTGTCGGCAGGTGCCGGTGGGTACATCGCCTAAGTGACTCCAACCCTGGCGGGGGCCGGTCAATGTTGTTCGGGTTGTTCGACCACAGTGTGTCCAGATCAACTTGGGTCGGCAGAGTTGGTTCGTGCATCCCTCTCGCCTGAAACCGTTTATTGCACCACACAAATTCCTTTCATCTCCACATCGCAGGGGGCGAGTGTGAAATGTGTCCGACGAGTCGGGGTGTGTGCCCGCTGAGTTTGGTCCTCAGCGGAGCGATTCTGTTCCGTCCCCAGGTGCTGCGCGACTGACATCTCCCGAAACGGCCGCACATGCCGTCTCCGCAGGCTTCGAGCGCAGAGGACCCATCGACCGACCTACTGCTCTCCGTGAGCAGCCGGGTTCGGCGAAACATTTGCACATTCCCCCAGGACCTCCAGGGTGAGCGAGCCCACCTCTCCTGGGAGCCCGGCATCACGGACTCGCTCAAAGATTCGTTTTTCGTGATCCCCTTACACACATGCTCCCACGCTGTCAGTTGCTTGCCGTGCTCGTTGAGTCATGGCGGTTATTTGCTGATCCGAGCCGCCATTGAGCTCGCGGGCATCGTGGTGGAAGGGATCCCGTGGGTTCACGCAGTTTTTTTAATTGTTGTTGTTATGGGTTCGTTGGGTTACACTCTTCTCCCTGTGGGTTTTGTACATTTGTGGATAGTGTTAATTTTGTACAGGTGGGTTTGGGTATTTATTACTGATCTTGTTATAGTTGAGGCACACTATGTTTTATTTCTTGCATTTCAATAATTTGTTCGTTTGGAGGGGGAGTTGACAGCCGGGACGGCAGAATGCTGCGAAGGGGGGGGGGGGGGTGATGTAGTGACCTCGGGGATGTCACTGTATGGTGCCAGCCCAAGAGGGCTGTGGCGTGCGATGTATTTACATCGCGGACAGCACCGTGTGGGTTGCTGTGTGAGGCCAGCTCTAGCACAGCACGGCGTGTGATGCACCATCATCGCGCACACCCCGTAGGTGGGTGTAGTACCAGCCATAGCGGTGCTCGGTAATAGTGCAGGCACCACGCATAGCGTGTAGTGCGGGCTCCCTCAAGGGAGAGCGGGAGAGTGTCAGCCCAGGGACAGGGTTGCCCCAGGCCATGGCACTCTGGTTGACCCCGTAGACACGTGATCTGGAGTGTCCACAGAGAAGGCTCCAGGTGGGGGAAAGGGCTAGGGGGTGATCACGTGGCCGGGGAGAGCTCTCGAGAGGGATCGAGAGGGAGCTGGAACGCTCGAGAAGGCGGGCGGGGCTGAAGGCGGAGCAGCCCCGACCCGGGAGGATATAAGGTGGGTCACTGAGAGGAACCGGGGTCGCTGCGTTCTACAAGCTGGAAGCTCCACGTCTACTAGCTGGAAGCTCTCCATCCTACGAGGCATCAACACGTGGTCGGGGACCCATGTGAGGGTCCGACCCTTCACAGCTGTAACTCCTACGTATTGTGTAGTTAGTTGGGTGGTCACCACCCGAGGCTGTATCTGGTAAAGGGGTAGCTACAGCTTTGTATATATGTGTTACAATAATTATGTTGCCTCTAAAGAATAACGTCTGCAATTCAGTTGGACTCACTACAAAAGTGACACACTAGCATAACGGTTCTAGCCCACTGTCCTATACACCTGGCAATCTAGGTTGGATTCTTGGCTAACGTTAGGGGCGAATATTTGAAGTGGTCATGGTCCTAGGTCGACTCAGCCTTAAATGAGTACCTGGTGTTGTGTATTTACATCAGCAGTGCATCAGTGGGGGATTCAAAGAGGGGGGGGGGGCTATGCAAGTGATTGCCGCCCGCCCCCCCCCCCTCATGAGATCCCGAAGAGTGGTATGTTATCGGTGAAGTATTTACCAGGGGGGGGGGGGGGGGAATTGAACTTTTTTTTTTACTTAAAACTTTCGTGACTGCAGGAATTCATATAAAATATTTGTATTCTTTTATCTACGTGACTTTACCCAAAGAATCAAAGAATATTTTTTTATTTAATTGTAGGATTGTAGAGCCCTCTTTAAAAAGCTTGACATTTCTGGACCGCTCCACACTTTTTTCGAGATTGACCTCTGCAGTGGTTCGACAAAGGTGAGGCCAGGTGTGGCGCTGACCCACGCCACCTCCTTGTGTGCCGGTGCCAGCCTTCATACGCACTCACTCACAGCACTTGCCCCAACAGACTGTGTAGGCTCCACGAGGGACCAGGGGAGGGGGAACTTTGCCTTTGTTTTGAATGTGTCCTCAAGATGCAATGCCGCGGGTTACGTCAGTTGCTGCGCATTTATTTTGCATGCGCACACACACGCGCACACGCACACACACGCACACACGCACACGCACACACACGCACACACGCACGCACACACGCACACGCGCACGCACGCACGCGCACACGCGCGCACGCGCGCACGTGCGAACGCGCGCACGCGCGCACGCGCACACACGCGCACACACACACGCACACACGCGCGCACACACGCACGCACGCACACACGCGCATACACGCACACACGCACACACGCACACACACACACGCACACACGCACACACGCACACACACACACGCGCATACACGCACACACGCACACACACACGCACGCACACACGCACACACGCACGCACACACGCACGCACACACGCGCACACGCACACACGCGCATACACGCACACACGCACACACGCACACACACGCATGCCAACAGATGCACAGGCAGGGATGTTAAATATGCCATCAAATCCCAATTCCAATCTCACAGGCATGTGCGCGCTGTAATGAACAAGCCAAAAATAAAAGCGTTGCCCATCTGTGCCTGATGAGCCTTGTTGGACATCCTTCAACGTATACTTGTGACTAAATTGCTGAATTTGGTTGCGGTGAGAATTGTTCTTTAACTTACCGGGTGAGCCGAAACACCGTGACACCTTGTAATGTTTGGCTCCATCGGACGGTGGTGGTGGTGTTCGAGGAGGAGTCTTATGACAATTTTTTTGGCCAATTTCGTTCCGTGGCCTGACCCTGAAATGAAACGGTGAATTGTGTAACCTGTGATGGGTGCAGCCGATCATCTCCACCCTGGTCCCTCTCCCGGGTTAGAGTCCAGCTGACATTTTACGCGTTCACGCATTGAGTGTCGCGGTGGTGAGATGTCGGTCGGTTTTCGGATGCTACGAAGGGCAGCGGGAAAGTCTGGTTTATTGGGGACCTGAGCTTAAGTGAATAATTGAAACGAGTGAGAAATCAGGATTCGTGTTCTTTCCCCGCCATCCTACCCCCCCCCCCCCAATCTTTAATTACCTATAACCGGCAGTTATTTTGTTGCCAATAATTGAATTAAATTAAGGGCTAAGTGCGTGGTTAATTTTCTACTTCACCGTCGCATCTAGAATACTGCAGTGACAGCAGGGGGTAGTTTAAATCGCCTGTGGATTGCATTGGTTAATTTGTAAAAAAAATCTAACAATTTTTGCAAATTGTACTTTGAAATAAGCACAAATGTTTTTTTAAACACTGTAAACAAGAGTAAACGAGTGCAGAGGTGATAAACATACAGGGTGGTCCAAAAGTCAGGACACGTAGGGTTATTCAATTTATTTTAGCAAACGATCCACGTCAATGCATGCACGAATTATCATTAGAAATAATTTAGGACTTTTTTAGATTACAGGTGCCTTCTTCAGGATACATAAAAAGTAATTGAACTCGTAATTTTTTTGTAAAATGCTTTTTTTTTCATTTTTAAATGTCAAATGAAAAGGAAAGACACAAGGTAGATATTAATTATAATAATAATAGATAATATATTACCTTCAATAATACATTGTTAAAAGGTTCGAATGCCAGTGTTATATTAAATTAAGTAACCCTGTGTCCTAACCCTGTACATTACAAATGCATTCAAGCGGAATGGGGGTCTGGCCGGCATCATATCATTTCCATCGAAAACGTCTGGCCGATGCCGATGTCCTATGAATCTGAGAAAACATGAAAAGTAGGGGCCTATACGGAAAATATCAGAGGATCGAAACATGCAAATGTTTCCGAGTGATCAGAAATTATGACGTCACAGGAAACGACATCACAGAAATTGAATCACATTGAGGCTTTTTTTTCCAAGCCATATATGGTGTTCCGTGGCACTGGGTGATGTCACTCCTGTTTGCGCTGAGAAATTGTTACATTGTGTTAATGATATGACCCCCCTCCCGCCCAAAAAGAGTTCCGAAATTGCCATTAAACTTTCTGGAATCATTAATCTGAAACGTGTCAAGATGTAACTGATCCTAGATTTGAAGCTTTCGTGACTGCAAGGATTCATATTCTAAGGTTTTTTCGGTAAAGTCACGTAGGTAAAAAAATTAAAATTAATAAAAGTAAAATAAAAATAAAATAAAAATCACGACGTTTCGGAGGTAACACGAGCTTCCGTCTTCAGGTGGAACCGTCACAGCCCGACAGCTGTCGGGCTGTTGGAACCGTCCATCGAAAACGTCTGGCCGATGGTTCCACCTGAAGACGGAAGCTTGTGTTGCCTCCGAAACGTCGTGATTTTTATTTTATTTCACTTTTATTTTATTTTTTTACCTACGTGACTTTACCGAAAAAACCTAAGAATATGTAACTGATCGTTAGCGTGCATTTATCGTCGTCCTATAAACTTGACCTAGAACTCCGATATCAGCAGTTCTCCTGCTGTATCTGTTCCACCTGTTGACGGTCGCTTGTGTTGCGATCGAAACTTCGTGATTCATTTTATTGTATACCTACGTGACTTCACCGAAAGAACCAAAGAGAATTGACCTCGACCGCTCCGCCAATATCGATGAATGCCTTTTCATTGCACAACCGCTATCTAGTTCATTGGAACGAGGTCAACATTACGAAACATTTTTTGCATCAACCCAATAATCGAACCGTCGTTGCGGGCATTGGTCATGCTCTCTACCATTCACGGTAGCCTGGCATGTGACACAAATCCACGGCCCCGTTTCAATCTCGTAACAATACGAGCCTCCAGCTGCGTTCTGCGAACTATAGAGGGATGAGTGTCAGGCGAGCGGTGAATGTCTTGACGAGAGTGAGGCGAGTGAGCGTTAGGTTAATCGGCAGTGCCGTCTTTCTGACGGCTGGTTGTCTGGCCACACAGACGTTTGACGCTGTACTCTATGCGATCACGCCTGCGTATGAGAATCTGTGGTCAGATACATTCCTTTGGGATGCTTCTGTTGCGTGACGGTTATGGCCAGCGTGGAAAAGAAGACCAAATAGCCTCCAGAGAGGTTCTTGAGAGCTCCCTGAAGTAGAGACCCTTCTTCTTCCAGCAGTGCTATCACCTCTTAGTTCTTTCGGTAAAGTCACGTAGGTAAAAAAATGAAATAAAAATTAATAAAAATAAAAGAATAAAATCACGACGTTTCGGAGGCAACACAAGCTTCCGTCTTCAGGTGAAACCGTCAGGCTACAGATATTTTGCTGTGACCGTTTCACCTGAAGATGGAAGCTTGTGTTGCCTCCGAAACGTCGTGATTTTAATTGTTTTATTTTTATTCATTTTTATTTCATTTTTTTACCTACGTGACTTTACCGAAAGAACTAAGAGTATGAATCCTTGCAGTCACGAAAGCTTCAAATCTAGAATTAGTGCTATCACCATTCAATTCTATGGCTCCACCTTTATTCTTTTCCGCATGATTGTTTTGTAGAGGTGGCCAAATGATGATGTGCGGGCACATGTTTTCTTTTTGTCAAATTGTTATTCAGTGTTGTAATGAGACTGGTAACTGGAAAGCTAAAATAAAAATACATTGGAAAAGAGCGCGAATAGAAATGAGAGAACGCATCACAAATGTAATTGTAGATGTCATAGCAAACAACAGGAGCATGAACACGGAAAAATGTCTCTACCACATTGATTTCGTTGGTTTCACTGACAAAACGGCAGCTTTGAGATTGATGGAACCACTACACATGATCGAGACAGTATCATCAAAGACTAATGGAGGAAAACTAGCAGAGGAAGCGGAAGTAGGTTCCATACGTCAAATTTGAGAAAATAACCGCTGACATTCTCCGTATGAAAGAGAGACATCTCCCAAATCAGATGTAAAAATTGTGGATGTCATCTATGAGCAGGGCCAGCTGTTGAAATACAGTGGACCTATTTATTAAATGTTTACACGTACACGAAATACCCCAGTCATGGAATGATGCCTCTATCATTCTTCTTTTCAAAAATGAGTGCCAAAATTCACTGTAAATACAAAAAATCAATAATCTCACAAATTGTTCACAATTATCATGGGGAATTGAATATCTGATCCGGTCCTGGGCCTCCCATAAGTCGAACTTGGTGCGGTGTATGAACGTGAGCACCGGGAAGACAAAGGCATGCTGTTGGCCACGCCATGCCTTCGCGGACCTTTATTGGTGCTCGCTAACAGCATTCGCCCTAACAGCCTGTGCAGCCTGGATCATGAGAGATGGTGGCGACTTAGGGAGGCCTTCATCCGGCAGTAGATTGACCACGGTTGTTCATGATCGATAACGTTATCTTTCGAGTCACGCAAGATGATGTCACGTGGCGCATGTCGCCACGTGACATATCACGACGATGTCACGCATTATGACGTCATTGGAAGACCCGTGGGTGACACGCGCTGCTTTGCACGCTCGCCGTTTGATGTCATCGCAATGGACCATGAGGCCGTTGTCATTAACGCCGAGCTTTTATCGACGACCATTTGACCGACCCATTGTCCCAGTTGTCAACAGATGTTTACTATAAGGCAGCGGTCGGGAACCTATGGCTCGCGAGCCATACATGGCTCTTCCGGTGACGGCATATGGCTCCCAGACAATTTTGAGTTGAAAAAAAAAATAATAATAAAAAATCAGTTTGGAACTGATTTTAAAATACTTGTGATATTCCTAAATAATACTGTGTCATTTTAAAGTAAACAGAAATTAGTTTTGAAGATAAAATTTCTCGGGTCACGGATCCCGTGACCAGAAGTCGCATTAAAAGTAAGACATATTTAATTTATTATACGTTAAAATACTATATGGCTCTCAATGAAATATATTTAGAAATATTTGGCTTTTATGGCTCTCCCAGTCAAAAAGGTTCCCGACCCCTGCTATAAGGTGTAATTGATATTGGATCATCTTCATGAGAGGCGTTATGAACCGTCTCCCATTCAACAACATACATGTATAGTGTGTGTACAAAATGTTATCAGCCTTAAGCGTGATGCAAAACCACTGGTTCCTGAAGAACTGCAACGTGGCTATGTGTCATCAATGAACCAGGGCAACCGTGACGAACCAACCCACAGCACTGTGATGAGTTTTCTCATCGTTTACGGATAGTTTTTCACCCAAAAATATATATGTACTGGGATTATACAGAAACCATATTTACAGCAATCCACAAGGAGTGCTCTTGTCGGAGACTTAATTTACACAAGTTGGTAGCATCGCCGACTTTCTATCAAGTGCAAAGGGAAGTTCGCTCGACACAAAGGGCCTGGAATTGAGGCGTTAGCCGATTAACTTTCCCGAGGAAAGACGAACAGACTAATACCAGGGATTACAGATGCCCAAGCCATGATTAGGAGGAGATCGTGGTCCTGATCAGTGGCAAGCCCGCATGCACATGCCTGTGTGCACACGTGCAGTGCGTACAGCGATCCCGGTGATGCGCGAGCGCGCGCGCAACCTTGCACATGTTTTTTTTTTACCCGGTGTCGATGCGATGTGTGCACGTCAATGCGCCACCGGGAGAACAGAAGTTACAGAAACCACTCACACTGGCGCAAGCGTACGAATGTTCCACGTGGGTGTGCGTTCAAGGCTGCATCCATCGCGCCACGTCGGAATCAAAGCCGGGATTAAACGTAATGATTTCGAGCTCGAAAAGGATGTTTTGGTTGTTGTTGTTGTTATTGCATGCATTGTTCTGTGTGTGAAATGTTTTTTTTACGGAGACTGGGCGTGTGAAAAATAAATAAATTGGAATCAAAATGAGGATTGCGATAGGCGTTGCGGGGAATTTATAAACACTGCGCCAATAACGAATTCTTTCAAAAGCTGTACATTATGCATGTGTTTAGGATGCTTGGTCCATAAAAGGCTGCTTTATTTAGTAGGGGGTCAGTGCATTGGGTAATTGCTATTGTTATGAATAATACAAGACATTTTTTTCTCTCTCCGGTGCTACGATGTTGGGGAAATTGTGCAGGAGGCCAGACTATAGATTTACCTTTGAAATATTCCACGTAGCATTCAAATCATCGGAAGGGTGATGTTTTTACCAGCTCACTTAGCCTATTATTTAAGCCCAGAATGACATTAACATTTACACCAAATTACCCACAATGAAAAAAAATGTACGCAAATGTTTGTAAAAATTGAAAGTGTGAGTTTAATAAAGTGTTCATATTTTTTTGAAGGAGAAAAATGTTTAAATACTGTGATACATTTATATTCCGTCGGTGGCATTTGTGAAAATTGGCAGTATAAATACGCATTATTTTTATTCTCGTGGCTGCAACAGTGCATGGGCATAAATATTACTCCTGTTCACACATTATGCTTCACGTACAGAAAAAAATCACACTGCATATGCAACGAGAATATTTTTTTACTGTTTTACAACAAGATATTGCATTGCTCTTTATTATTAAAATGTGTTAAATGCTTGTTTGATTTATGCATAACATGACATTTCAGTATGGTGGTTTTTGTTTTGTTTTATTATCTGGGAAAAATGAATGCAAATGGAAAATAATATTTCGGTAATTGGTCGTGTTTATACTCACTGCAGCCATGTCCTTCTTAGCTGGATCAAGCTACTTTTAACATGGAGAAAGCTGTTAAATCACACGCCATCTGCAGCTGGAGGAATCCCAGTATAATTGCAGACTTGTTTGTGACTGGCTGATCTCATGAATTACATCCAATTAAACTGAAGTAGACGATATGAGGACGACGACAGAGGCGTCGTGATATCAGTCTGTGGCTCGACGAACATAGCCGCACGTTTCTTTTTTTTTAATGAATAAAAAAACAGCTCACTTTAAATTATCGACAGATGTCTAAAGCTCGCTTGATAAAATTGGTAGACATCGGCGCACTTTGCGGCGAGGTGGGGGAAAACAAGTCAGGGTAAGGTTAAAGAGTTTGTGCAAAGAAAAAAACCGCTCTTGCCACGTCTGTGCGAAGAGGGAACGTTTGTTCAGAATGCCACCCGTGCCTTGCCATGGCCAATAGATTAATTTGAGCAGCAGGACAAGCTATCAATCATTCAATTAGCTTCATTAGCCACGCCTGATGTGGCCAATCTGGAATGAGGCTTACTCCATGTGCTGCATATTGCAGAGTAAAAAAAAATAACCCCGCTGAGAAAATTGAATGGAAAAAGAAAGAAATAGCTAGATGAGTTTTTTTTATATCCTGTTGGATCATTGTGCACTCACTGTGCAATTTACAAGATGTACTAACTCTGGATGTTCATTGATAGCTATATTCCTGTGTGCATACGTGATGTGCAGTGAGAACAAAGTTTGAAAATACAATGCTTTCTTTAAGATTGGAATCATTTATTTTTTGTGCCTTTTGTGTTTGCAATGCATTCGATGGGGCACCAATGTATTTGTTCGGTGCATGTACATCACCTTCATTTGCCAAAGATATACTGCACGTGACCAAGGATGCTGTCGCGCTGTAATGGTTTATCACGCTGGACTTGCGATCCAGAGGTTGCCGGTTTGGTGGTGCAGTTGAAGCAATGGGCAGATTCCTTGCAACACCCCCAGCGGTATGACCAGTTAGTTGATGGATAGATCACGTGTGGTGGCCAAAACATCTGGTCAGCATGGCAGAGTAGGCCAAACGCCCTAGATAGGGGCTGTCCATTGCTACCTGCATTGGAGGCCCTTCCACAAACAATGTGGGAGCAGGATATTGCAGAGCTACGCCATTACAATTCATTATAACGGAGGAGTGGTGGCACAGTGGTTTGCACACTGCATAATGAACCAACCAAACCGAGGTTGATTCCAGGCCATGGCTAACATCAGTGGTAAGTGACATCTTAGCCAGTTATCACCCATATCCAGCTTCACCAGCGCATGCTAACCATAGTGGTGAAGCATGCCTGATACGCTAATGGGAAATTCATTCACCAGTGGACCGACTAAAAACATTACTATATATCTTGATCTTCTTGGTTCTTTCAGACGCTGTCTTTCCTACAGACCTGTTCTTCATCTGAGGACGGCTGCTTGCATTGTGGCTGAAACGTCGTGAGAATTATTTAATGTTTTATTTGTATTATTTTATTATTTACCTTCTACGTGACTTTACCGAAAGAACCAAGAAGATGAATCCCTGCAGTCACGAAAGTTTTAAATCGGAATTTATCTATCTTGATTTGAAGCTTGAAGCACCTCTACGGGGAGGATGTCAGTTGTTCTCTCTCTCTCTCTGTGTCTCTGTTGGTCAAATGTCACACTTAACTTCAAATTTAGCAATCTTTGGAGATCGTAATCAACCAGGCTATGCGTTAACTGTGTGCTAGCCGACTCTCTGTGTTGCATTACATTACATTTCCAAAAGATTTGATAAATTTAGTTTTCTCAAACTATTTCTCTCTCTAAAATGTACCAGGCTCTCATAGGGCCCTTCCATCTTCTTTCCCTCGGTCGCTTCGGGGTGGATTCATTGACATGATCATTTCACTGATCCAGCAGCTGCCCCAGCAGACCCACCTATCTCTCTCTGCCCCCCCCCCCCTCAACTCTCTCTCTATTTAAGGCATCGACACAGAGGCATTGGGTCTCTGTGTGTCTAAGTTTTGTGTCTCGCTCTGTGTGTCTGTCTACGGGAATGATCGAGAATAGGAGCGTGGCCAGGTGACGAAGATGACAGTAAAGTCTGCTGGTAGAGCGAGCGGTCTAGAACCAGCGAGAAGGTTCGGGAATTGGGGCGTGGCCTCAGACCGTATATAAAGGAGATGCGCGTGAGACTCGGGGCTGTTGCAGTGGGGGCCTTCGCCGGTTCGAGGGTGAGCACGTGGCTTATTAAATAAAGAAACCATCTCAAGACAAGTGTGTCAGAGTCGTCATTGCAGTTGAATCACGATTAAATTCTAAAATGAGTACCACTTTTCAGGGAATACATTCTTCTTTGGAGAGACTTGAATCTGTCATAACAATGTGGACCTTTGGCCACAGGCTCGGGGCAACAGAGATACACACTGATTAATGCTCAATCACCTAGATCATGGCTTTTTATTGCAAAAATTTCCAGGAGCAGTCATTCCAGCTACAATATTACATGGCAATCGCACTTATATTACTCATGTAAAACCATCATCATCTGTCCTGTCCGTCAGCTCGTTTGAGGATGTGCAGCTGGACTAATTTATATCACGATTCTCTTGCTTTCTCCAATGTTATTTCTTCATTTTTAATAAGAATTAATTTTCTCTCATGCTCTGAAGGACCAAGGTCATGCTTAACTCTGCTAGATGGCCGCCCATTAAAGTGCAGCCGATCCTCACTCCTGCTCCTTGTTCTACCCTATTGTTGGACTACGGTGGCAATGCGATTGAAAATTGCACTGCTGCATTGCCAAATGTGTTTCACTTTTTTCTCGTCGTTATTAACATTTTGGTTTTTTATTTCGTTTCCCCCCATCTCGTCACAAAATTGGGCCTCTTCTTCTTGGTTCTTTCGGTAAAGTCACGTAGAATGGAAATAATAAAATAATAAAGATAAAACATACTAAAATGAAATATTATTTTATTATTTCCATTCTACATGACTTTACCGAAAGAACCAAGAAGATGAATCCCTGCAGTCACGAAAGCTTTAAATCGAAAATTGGGCCTCTTCTTGGTTCTTTCGGTAAAGTCACGAAAGAACCAAGAATATAAATCCCTGCAGTCACAGAAAGCTTTAAATCGAAATATTGGGCCTACTTAATCATTTACCTCCTTGTTCTCCTCTAGCCTCCACCTTCCTACCTATGGTTGTTACCTGCCCTGGTTTTCTCAGGATCATCCTTTTCTCAAAGTATGCTGACCTGGGAATATCTGTAAGTCTTCCCAGGACGTGAAAAGACCTGGCTTTTATCAGTTGCATAATAATAATACACCACTCTAAGGCAACGCATTTACATGTTAGTACTCCGCTCTTCTGGTGTTGTGAGACATTCTCCTTTCAACGAGATGTCCCAGATTGTGGTGCCTCAGAGGTGGACACTCCCTGGCCCTGCCACGTTGACATCGTAACAGCGTGGGGATTCTACGGGGTCTGCTGCTGCTACATCACGGTCGCTGAGCACGTGCCCCAAGTCCTCTAAGGTCAAGCAGCCAGCAACAAATATCACATGGTGCTCAACTGTTTGATAGCCCTGTGCCAGTCGTGGAAATTCGACATTCCTATGGCGGGGGTGAATGTCTCCATACAATAACCACCGTTGACTTCCCCACAAAGTGGTCCTCATTTTTGTTGACCACGGAGGGATGCTGTCCACCCCCAAAGAGGATTTTAACTCCCAACATTTCGATTGCAAGCCGCTCAATGCATGCATGTACGTGTGTTGAACTTCTTTTGCACTGTACGGAGCCAACCGTGTTAATCGATCTCCTACTGAGCCAGAAGGATTAATCGTTAAAATCGAATAGGTGATGGGAGGGCATTCCACAGATGAACAGTGTGAAGAAAGAAACAGAAAGAAAAGGAATTGTGACATGCAGTGTGGTGGTCGAACACAGTATGGGTCCATCTTCTTGGTTCTTTCGGTAAAGTCACGTAGAAGGGAAGTAATAAAATAATAAAAATAAAACATAATAAAATTATTCTCACAACGTTTCATTCAGCGCTAACGGCGGCATCATCACCACCAGCACCACCACCACCGCCTTCTCCCGCCGGGGAGGAATGTGTGGGTGTGTAGGTGGTGCTCTGCCAGGCAAAAGGGCGTCGTGGCCCTGACTCGGGAGTGCATCTGACGCTGGCCGTTGGGCGGTGGCGATATTGCGCGGATTGTGCGAGACGTGGCTCCGAGGGGAGCACGCCTTGAGGACGTTCATCCTGAACGGGGTGGTCGCGGTGGGTGGCGTACGTAGCGGCGCAGCACTGGCGCTGCGCGTCAGAATGTGGCGAGTGTGCCGTGGTTTTCTGCCTGTTATCAGGAACCGTTTATGACTAATGACTCCAGCACAATTGCGGCTGGAGAAATAAAGTTGCCTGAAAAGACAAAAGTCTGTGTGTCTATCTCCGTGTCCGTGTTTTGTCTCTCTCTCTGTATGTGCCTCTCTCTCCGAGCTTGCATTATTTCACACCTGATGACGGTTGCTTGTGCTGCAATCGAAACGTGTATTCCATTATTTATTACATTTATTGTCTATCTACGTGACTTTACCGAAAGAACCAAAGCGTAGCAACTTCTTATCCTTCTTCCCATATTTAAGGCGAATTGAGATGCCGTGGCGGGCGTTTAGAGCGCTCCGCAGTTCAAATCCTTTATTCTTGACGTTGCCACGTGCCGGGCGTGTGACTCGCTGGGCGGCTTGGCTGCTCGAGTAGCGGTGCGCTGCTGCATTCAGCGCGGCCACAACGCCGCCGTGCCCTCTGTTGTCCCCACGTCGCAGGCAGCCGCGGCGGTGGCGGCGACACGATGGTCTGTCTGCGATATAATCGCTAAAATGGCTCATTGCCTTTACGTTGCGGGCACGATATCATCTTGAGAGAAGCATTTTACACCGAGCTACATTTAATCCGAAAATTTGAATTGTTATTTTAATTAAGTGGCTGCACGAATGGTATTATTGTTTATTTCCTCTCTCTCTCTCTCGTGTCTTTTCTGGGTTACTGCTGCCCCTGTGGTGAAGAAGGCTGATTGCCGTCATGGACTTTGTTAGAACAGAGAGGGGAAAGCAAATCTAAGGAGGTTAGCAGAGGAGTGAGCGGTCGCCGTTCAGAGCCTGGGTTCGAATTCAGGTGACAGCCGTTCTTGATTCATTTGATTCTCAAGTGTGGTCGATTATAATTCATCGCCAAGGACTGCACAAACACACGAAAAAACACGTAATATTTTGTTTTTTACTTAATTGGATACATCCCAGCTCTGAGTCTAGCATCATGAATATTTCTCTGAAGTTGTGCTTATAGGATAGTCCACCCCTGAGTGTAAGGATAATAAATGTCGCTTGAAGTAATTTATGAAGTATTTTATGAAATCTTCCCTGGCCTGATGCACTGATCTGTTTCGCAAGCGTTGTAAGTGACTATGACACCGATAGCCAAAGCAACCAAACTTCTCGGTTTTGTCTGGATTTGTACTTGTCTAAGAAACGCAGGCTATCCCAGTGTCCCAAAAAAATTGTGGAAAATCTGGATTGTGTTCCCGGTTTAACACTTTCTAGCTTCATGCTCGACTGATGATACGAAGGGACGGAGCCCGCCATGAAGAGTAGGCATGGTTGGAGGAGGAGTATGCCGGTCAATCTCAGCTATAGCAGGAGGCCACTGATAATCATAATATGTATTTATACTGGAGGAGCTACGAAGCTCGTTTTCACAGATGTCCAGTAGGGGCGGGTAAGTTAGTTGCAATAACAAAAAATACAAAAACATGATAGAAGTGCAAGGTACAGTGTAGGTGGGGCTAGTGATGGAGTGGGTGTGGCCGTGTACAACTGGGTGGAGCTAACTCAGTCAACCCATGGCACCTGCAGGGTCTGCCCCGTTACCTCCCTTCAGCAAGCCTGCAACAATTGACGTGGCCTCAAAGTGAACCTGAGTGGCAATGGCGGGTGTTCCACTGAGTGAGGTAAGGGCTGCCAGCTCACCACGTGTCACAGTTGAGCCGACCAGGAAGTTGGTAGCCTTAGCGACAGTATAATTGGATAATATATATATTTTGGTAAAAGACAAAACAACGAACAAAACAAACTGATTTCTGATTTGGGTGGGAGTTAGCTACCAGTGTACATTGTTGTCCCAGTTGTGTAATATGGCCTGATGCTGCTGCTGCAGAGAGCTCAACTTACGATCAAGGGGTTTTGAGTTAATTTTTCATTCAGGAGTAACTCAGTCCATCATCCCTCCAGAGCCAACACAATAGGTAGCTATTCATATAAATCATTATGGAAAGAAGCCCTGCCATAATAATGTCGAATTTCCACCACTGGCTCAGGGTTGCCAATGGAGATGAAAGCTGCTCCATATACTTATTTTTTGTTGCAAACAACTTTTAGACACCGTGCAAAACGTGATTTTCTCAAGTTTTAATTACTTGTAATTCACTATTATATCCCCTTTTAAAACATCATTAACAGAGGCTACATTCTTCTGATAGAAGCCGTTTATCTCAGCAGGCAGCTAAAATAAATGTAGAGCTCGACTTGAATTTGTGAGACATTTATCAGCCTCACAAGCTGAAAATATCAATCGGTTTAGATCGGTATCATCAGTGACATAACGCGTCACTGTTAAACGAATAACTTCACAAGACACGGTCAAATTTTATTGAAGAACTGCGTCTATTGAGTCTGATAATTATCAGAGGATATCTGGAATACATTAACAACCTAAGTTTCAACTTTTCAATGATGGACAAACAATATAAAAAATACTTGATTGATATAAAGCAACGTACCACAGAGCACACGTATCAGTGGTAGCCATGTGAAGAGGCACTCGGATATATTTTCTCAACCCGGAGGCAGTGGTGGAAAGTCTCCACTGCTATGGTGGGAACTGGCAACTCAGTAAGACAAGCGTTGACTGCTCACACATTTTGGTTACCTATTTTATCGACCTCTGAGATATGATGATGATCATGCCCTTGGTTGATCACAAAAGAAGTGTGAATTTTGACCCTTCCGATTGTAGTAAAAAATAGAAGCAGTAATGGCAGTTTGTGGAAAAAAAGTATCACGAAGTTCTCAAATTGTACAGGATATGTGAATATTCTCTAAGGCCATGCAATAATGTGCAGCACTGGTTTATATTATAATGTGTATATGTGTGCGTTTATGTGTGTATGTGTGTGTTAACCCCATAACATTCTCACTTACTACTTTCAACAGTTATCTGACGCCAGGCTATTGTGCATTTGAATGGGGTCCCAGCCAGATGCCTACCCCACAGTGGAAGAAAGGCAGGCGTATCTTACAGATAAAAAGCCATCGGTCAGATCAGAGGATGGATAAGCTGCACAGCAGGTCCTGGTGTCAAGGACATGGGCTCGCATTCACTGTCCCGCCTCTATATTGTCCAGCCGGGGAGAAATGGGTGAGGTTTAGAACTGTGGCTCATGCAGCCGCATTCGCTACCCAGTTACAGACCATCCCAGGAACCCTGGCTAACAGAGGAAGTATTTCAGCTAACGGAAAGAAACTGACGGGCGTATTCCTGCCCTCTACAAACACGACCACGCTTGAGAATGGTGAGGCTGATTGCAACCTTCGTGCAGACGTTTGCAGAGTAATTCGGTGCTGCATGGATGAGTGGTGGTTGTGGATTTCTGGCGAGATGAAAACTGCCTAAGCAGCTCGCGATCATAAATCACACTAAATACCATAAAAAAAAAGTAATTTGCAACGTATCATACAAATCGCCACGGAGCCAAATATAATCATAGCATCTCAGAATTACGTCCCAGATGCACCCCGCACATTCCACATGATTATTAACATGGTTCCTGGTCATGCATAATGATGCAAAGGTTACACCATAATGGTTTGCAAGTCCAGGTAAAGCTGCATGGCTGGGAGTTAGAGCCGTTGCCTGTTTATCTTGGGGTGAAATAGGGATGTTCTCTGGTCCCTACACTATTTAACATATTCCTTTTTTTTCATAACACGCAGTTCAAGAAGCCCCCCATGGCTCTACCAGTAGAATTTCCATCTAGTACAGATACAGTGGGAGGTTGAGCTATGATTGGGTGCGGTCAGGTGATTGGAACAGTTGGCTACGTACGGCGCAGAAGAAATGCAACATAGTTTGACATGGTAATGTTACTCATTTTAAGAAGGAATTATAGCCTCTTCCGCGAAAGTTGTAACTTGCCAACGAGGTCGGGATTTACCAAAATTCTCAACCAAAGAAACGCGCCTACCTAGACACTCCGTGTCCTTGAACACTCCTCCCCCACCAATGTCCTTGAGTAATGACGTGGTTGTGGAGAGGTCATGGCGGTCAGTAAGACAGAGGACCTTGTGCGGAGACATTTTTAGCACGTAATTTTCGTGTCATTTTCTCGTAAGATTTTAAAATGAACCCCATATTTTTGCGTATATTTCAAACGGGTGGTCTTTCCCGAGTTACTTCGAATGTTAGGTGTGTCTCTCCTTTGTATTTAGGAGCAAAGAGGACGATGAATCGCATCATATACTTACGATATTATTTGTAAACATTTTTTCTGGCTGGCTGGATGCCTGGCTGGTGCACATCTGTATGATTGCGCTTACATCACGCCTGCCACCGCCTCCACCGCACCGGCTGAGTATCCCATGCGATGCGCGGACAGTGCTCTAGTTATAACAATTTTACAGCCCTTTGAAAATGCACACGATTCATCACTGATGAGAACCACGTATAGGAATCAAATTCAGGTCTGCAGGTTTGTGGCGCAGTGTTAGAAACCGCTGCAACCACTGCTCTCCCCCCCAATAGATTCATACATATTACAATTGGTAAGAATTTCTGTAGCTTTTCACCGTGCCGGAGCTTTTATAATCAGATATTTATACGGTGACAGGTTTTCAAAAATGTTGGAACAAAAAGAGAACGTGTTTTTTATATATATATTGGGAAAATCCAACTGGTCGAGATTATTCGAGAACAGAAAGTGTTTGAAGTTTCCTGCATTGTGTTTTCTCAGCATGGCCTGGTTGCATATGGATGATGGAGTGTTGCAAGTTGCATCCTGAAAAATTTAACATTCACGAACCAGTGTCAATTATTGCCATTGCAAGAGAGGTGTTTGTTGTCGCTTTGCACGCATCATTGTTAAACTCGTTTAACGCCCTACATTGTTTCCCCACTGCTTCATCGGCAGTATAAATAATTAGAACATTCTGAACTCGTGTCGCAAAGACACCGCAGGTTTACATTGCCGTTGCAGGCCGGGGGCCAGAACAAGGGGCAGTGCTTGTGGTGGAGCTTTGGACTCGGTGGGGCTTTGCATCGTGGAAGAATTTGGAGCACCCACCACACTTTACCCACACACCACAACCTGCCGATCTACTAATTTTCTACACGGCCAATCCTTGGAACGAAGATGACCACTGAATAGCACACTTTCCCGATACGCTGCTGCGGCCATCTGGAATGCTCTTCCTTCCGGTATTAGGAAGCTACTGGAGCTATGCACTTTTATATCTAAATTAAAAACTCATTTCTTTGGAACCGCTTTTTGTGTTCAGTTTGTTGTCCTTCCCCCCGCACCTCCGACTGGCATGGTTGGCTACGTACGGTGCCGACAAAAGTTCAACATACAGAAACAATATACAACTGTGCCTCACTGCCGCTACCATCACCACCGTCAGCAATTGCATAGAACCTTCCCAGAGCTCTCACCGGGAGAAGGGCGGAGATCGCTCAGACGCCGACGAAACTGACCTACGGAAAAAGGCCATCGCGAGCACATCCAGGGGGGATTGTCTGATATGTGACCGCTGTCCTCCGTGTCACCACCCTGCATATCGCCCCTTATGGGACTCCTGATCTAGACACGGTGTTGACTGGGTTTTTTTTTTGGACAGAATGCCTTGGTTGCAAAAGCAGAGACGTGTAGCGTTAAATGAGAGGGGTGAGGTCAGAGAGTGCCTGGAGGGGAGTAGAGTGAGATGACAGTGGAGAGGCAGGAAAGCGCACAGAGAGGAGTAGAGTGAGATGAGAGTGGAGAGGTAGGAGAGTGATTGGAGGGGATTAGAGTGAGATTAGATGGCAGAGGTAGGCATGGGAAAGTCCATGGATTTTGTCGAAGATAGTGAGCACAATCTTCATATTGTTCCGGGACAGGATTGGGAACCAGTGGAGGGATTATCGACGATGTGCCTTGTCAACTATACCACTCGTGGGGACCTCATTTGCCAGTAAAAATATGATAATTGTTATCATATTTTTATCATATTGTTATCAATTATCATATTTTTATCAATTATCATATTTTTACTGGCAAATGAGGTCCCCATAGTGTAGATGCTTGCCCCGAGCTCTCATACTCTGATGGTGCATTGTCCTTGAGTTGTGCGCCTTTTGGCGTCATCTGGTCCAACCCATATGAGACTAGGCTCGAAGGAAAGCTGTCTCGGGTGTGGACCAATCAACTTCAAGGACAGTGCACATTATCAGAGTTATGTTCTTTTGTTTGTATTATGACTGCAGGTATTGCGGTCTATGCAAACATGACTCCTTGCAAAAAGGTGTCAGTTTTGTTGCCAGATAGAAGGGTAAAGAACCAATTATCATATTTTTACTGGCAAATGAGGTCCCCATAGTGTAGATGCTTGCCCCGAGCTCTCATACTCTGATGGTGCATTGTCCTTGAGTTGTGCGCCTTTTGGCGTCATCTGGTCCAACCCATATGAGACTAGGCTCGAAGGAAAGCTGTCTCGGGTGTGGACCAATCAACTTCAAGGACAGTGCACATTATCAGAGTTATGTTCTTTTGTTTGTATTATGACTGCAGGTATTGCGGTCTATGCAAACATGACTCCTTGCAAAAAGGTGTCAGTTTTGTTGCCAGATAGAAGGGTAAAGAACCAATTATCATATTTTTACTGGCAAATGAGGTCCCCATAGTGTAGATGCTTGCCCCGAGCTCTCATACTCTGATGGTGCATTGTCCTTGAGTTGTGCGCCTTTTGGCGTCATCTGGTCCAACCCATATGAGACTAGGCTCGAAGGAAAGCTGTCTCGGGTGTGGACCAATCAACTTCAAGGACAGTGCACATTATCAGAGTTATGTTCTTTTGTTTGTATTATGACTGCAGGTATTGCGGTCTATGCAAACATGACTCCTTGCAAAAAGGTGTCAGTTTTGTTGCCAGATAGAAGGGTAAAGAACCAATTATCATATTTTTACTGGCAAATGAGGTCCCCATAGTGTAGATGCTTGCCCCGAGCTCTCATACTCTGATGGTGCATTGTCCTTGAGTTGTGCGCCTTTTGGCGTCATCTGGTCCAACCCATATGAGACTAGGCTCGAAGGAAAGCTGTCTCGGGTGTGGACCAATCAACTTCAAGGACAGTGCACATTATCAGAGTTATGTTCTTTTGTTTGTATTATGACTGCAGGTATTGCGGTCTATGCAAACATGACTCCTTGCAAAAAGGTGTCAGTTTTGTTGCCAGATAGAAGGGTAAAAAAACAATTATTATACTACTCGTCTTTTATAGAAGCTGCTAAACCCTCCAATCAGCATGATTGGCCACATACGATGCGAAAGAAGTTCATACATTCTCTTTGGAAAGATAACTTAACTGCCAGACTTCCAGAAAGTTTTTTTTTTTTTTAAGTGACGGCAACGTTCCATCGGTTAATGCAATATATCCAGTTTCCTGTGAACATCAACAAAATCAACGGGGACATAAATTCGGAGGCACGATCTCCCACTCTAAATAAAGGCCCTCCTGAGGGAGGCAGGAGGGGGGCAGCCCGATAACAGCTCTGTCCTTGTGCAGGACTCTGTAGAATGTCATCGCACCTGCATTTTCCCCATTTCGTCTCACCAAATTACCACTCCGTTAGACGTTTTTTTCTCCCACTTGTGTTGGCAAAAGGACCTTGCTGTGGCAAGGTGAGCACATTGGTACTGGCGTCGATCACGGATACCGTCGCGGCTGCTGAGTCCTTCAAACCGTGACATTTGTTCCTGCGGTTCGGCTCAGCAGGTTCCAGCACAGGGATAATTGGCTGATGGTATTTACCTACAAAAGCGATGTCAGTGACAATCTTTGGATTTTCTTTGGCTCTTTCTCACTCGCCATGTCTTTCTGTCTGTCTGGTCTCGTCTGAGTTCTGATGCTGTAGTCTGGGCCAGCATGTAAAATTATGCCAACATTAAATCTTGACTTGAAGCTTTCGTGACTGCAGGAATTCATATTCTTTGGGTCTTTCGGTAAAGTCACATAGATAGATTCAAAGAAGATAACAAAAAATGACATCAGTGAAACCACGACGTTTCGATCGCAACACAAGTGTGATGACGAACGCTTGTTGTTGCGATCAAAACATCGAAGTTTGTTGTTATTTTTTGCTATTTTCTTTGAACCTATCTACGTGACTTTACCGAAAGACCCAAAGAATATGCCAACATTACCCCCTGGAAAGGCTCGATAGAACTCCTTCTAGTGGGAGACATTTTCCTCAACATTGGCCCAATCAAGCAATGTCATGGTTGTACGTTTGCTTTTGAAAATGTGATGAACACTCTTGGCATGGCATAAATGGGTGTCTAACTTAGCATGGAAGAGATGGCCAACCTCAAGTTGATTTCGTCGAACCTGGTGAGAACGCAAGAGACCAGGATATTCAGAATTGCAAGAGTTACTTGGGGCATCAGCCTGCCAGCAGGCGCCGTGATTTGCTATGGATATATCCAAATGAGTAATTTGTGGGTGATTCTCGGTTTTGGCAGCACACTCTCGCGAATGACATCAGGTGACCTTTGACATCGACCGTGAAACAGATCCCGCGAGGTGTTATTACAGCCCTGAGAACGATTGTTTTAGGGTGCTTTATAAATTTCAATTATTATTAATTATTATATTGCAACCAATTGCACACCGTAGTGATTACCAGGGTGGCCGCGTGATTCGAACTGTGATCCTCTGCGACAAGTGGCAAACGGGCTACTGCTCCGTCCTGTCACAACGCTCCTGTTTCACAGCGGATTAAGTGCCTTAAACGTAGTCCTTAACTATTCATTTGGGGCCTGTTCCCAGACACAGTTTGATGTCACACTGTTCAATGTCCGTGCTCCAAATAGAAATGTTTTTGTCTCGTGATACGTGAAGCATAACAAATATGAATTTCTTATTGTAAATGCTACTACTCTTAACACGTTCAATTCAAATAATGTAGGGAGCACATGATGATGGCGGGTGGGGAGGGAGTAGACACATGCCTGACTCAAAAGTCGCGTATGACTTGGAGGGAATTGTTTGACACAATTAAAATATCAGCTTTCTTTAAACACTGCGAAACTCGTGGACATTACCTGCACCGACCAGCAAAATGGTCACAGAAATAATTGCATGATGTTGAGCGGCACGAATTGATATTAAAACCATCAACATCATCGTCCATTCTCTGTCGAGGCCTGCACAACATCTGGTTTGTGACTTAATACATGTATGCCTAAATTGCAGCTGTACATTTACAAATGTGTAATAAAGGACTCTCTCTCAGATGTCGATCTCCGTTGTCCTTTATTGGGTTCGTAGAATCTCGTTACCACGGCGTCCTCGCTCAGGCCCGCGTCCCTCCCGACGATCTCTCCACAGCCACTCGGCTGCTCCGATATGCAGTCTCCCTGCTGCTCCGATAGGCAGTCTCCCTGCTGCTCCGATAGGCAGTCTCCCTGCTGCTCCGATATGCAGTCTCCATGCTGCTCCGATAGGCAGTCTCCCTGCTGCTCCGATATGCAGTCTCCCTGCTGCTCCACCTTGCAGCCACACCGCTGCTCCGCTCTCTAGCTTCACTGCTGCCCCGTACACAGCTAGCCTCCCACAGCCGCTAGCTCTCTCCATCTGACACCGATGGCTGACGGTGTCGACGTCTCCCACCGCGTGGCGACCGCGCCACACTCTCCGTCCTGCCCAGCGTGGCCTTCTCCTGTTCACTCCGTCTCCACTCGCCTTTCTCCTTCCGGTTCTCCCCCTAAATCCTGTCTCCCACGTGACCCTAACTCCACCCACTCCCCACGTGACCCAGACTCCGCCCCCCCTCAATCCTTGCTCGCATTACAAATGCAGTAATGCCCCGGTTTCCTGAAAGGTGCGAAAGGAATATCGAAATGACGCCCACGAAAGCGATTTAGAGGGTACTAGTTGGAGACAAAAGTTGAGAGGTGACAGATACGAGAAAGGACGGGTGATGCTGGCAGCGACGTAAGTGTGGGTTGAGGCGATGCAAATGTACGTACGTATGTTGAACTTCTTTCGCACCGTACGTTGTAATCTGAGGTGCGAAATCAGGTAGTGGTATTAATAAAGTGACGACGTCTTTGCGAAATGATGTAAAAGGGGGAGTCGTAATACGGGGTATTACTGTGTTGGTTTGGCTGCCATTTGACATTCTCGTAGGAGTGTGTGTGTGGGAAGTGCGATGCCTAACAGTAGATGATAAAAAGTCCCCTTGAATTACTTTTTTGCAAAGAAGTCCTATGAAAGATATTTTCTGCTGCCGTTCTGCAACGCGTGGGGCATACTTTGCTGTCAGCTCTCTCAACATATTATTTGCCTCGTAACAACATTCTGTCCGTAGCAATTTTTTTTGTTTTATTAAACAGGGGGGTTTGGGGTGGGGAGAAGCCATATATATAAATGAGAAAATAATATTTCATATTATTTTATTTGCATGATTTAATGTCTGCATTTTGATCTCAGAAGACATTTTAATGCCGCTCTGAATAGCCTTGGCAAAAGCCTAAATATAGCTGTTCCATCATTATGAAAGGCTTTGATAATTATTGGCCTATGGTTTGCATTAAACTCTTTCTTGCGAGAGTTTCCATGACGCCATAGATTTTCACCGAATCAAATACCTTATCACAATCTAACAAAGCCTGCAATAATTGTTTTTGATATTCATATTCTTCTAGTTATCTGACTGATATGTGTTCCATGGTGGAAACATGTTTTCTACATTCAGCTTTCTCACATGGTAGGTTGGCCCCAAAAATGTATTAAATGATTATTACATTTTCATTGATCTTCATGAACAATTTCTTCACGTGCAATGAAAGGCCAATAGCTATGTGGTACCTCCATTCGCACTGGCACAGGGCGTCGCGGCGGCGAAATGTTAACTACCTCACCTGGTGTACGTGAAGGTCGTGGGTTCGATCCAGACCCTGACGCCTGTATATTTGGAGTTTGCGTGTCCCTCTCGCGTAGATTTTTTCTCTCCGGCTCCTCCGGTTTTAGAATCAACATCACGCGTCCAGAGTATGTGGCTGCTGTGATATATTTCCCTGTGCTGATGATGATATCATCCAGTTGGTTGAGCTATCATTTGTGATAACCAGGTCGCTTCTAAAAAAGATCTATATAGCTCAGTGGGCCTTACCTGGTAATAATAAAAGTAGTTTATAGTTGTACTTCTGTGCCAAGCCAACACGAGGCTCTCGTGGTATGGGTGTGGTTTTCCATTGCGATACGCTGGCCTCGCAAGACGTATGGGTCAAGGCCAAGAATGGCCAGGGGCTGGGTCAGGGGCGGCCCTAGACTAAGCTGCCAGAAACTGGCGCCCGAGGCGAACCGTACAATTGGCGCCCCCAAGCCCCAATGGCAGATCTAGACTGATGTTTTTGGTAAATTGGGAAACATTTCCCCCATATTTTCTGTAACATTTGTAAGCGTATTTTTTTAAACGGAGGCATAATTATTCGGTTTGTCCGTCTGTCCAACCAATGTTTCTGACATAACAAAAAAAAATAGAGACACGGAATTTTCAGAATAGATTTGTAAACGACAGAAGGACGATATTTCAGTAAGATATACAGTACAGCATTTATTTTTGCAGTAAATGAAAGATTTTACCTGAATAAATTCTCAGAAATTCTGAGAAAGGAATTATAATTCATATTCTCTCTGTACGTGCACGGGAATTGAAATAATGACATCTTCGTTACTTTATTTGTATTCTTTATCGAGTTTGGCTCCCGCTTAACTCGACGCCCAAGGCGACTGCCTAGTTAGCCTATATGGACGGGCCGCCCCTGGGCTGAGATAATGGCAATGTTCCATTGCGTGTGACATCAGCGGCACGGCTCGGTTTCTGCAGTGGAAAAACAATTGGCACCTACAGACCTGTACCAGGCTGCCTTGGAATGACCCCAATGAGGCTCAGTTGTCCAGTGGATGAGAAGTGCTATCCTTAATTTAGTGCTGTCTGATCGAGGTATTTAATAAATAAATACATTGAAATAGATACACCGTTTCAACGGCTGGACTCATTTCTTTGATAATGTTTACACCATCCGGTGCAGAGGTTTGTACTGTTTTTATACTGCAGAAGGCAGTGGTTTCTTCAAGTGTGACATCTGGGACCTCCTCTTCCTCTGCCAAACTATTTGTTTCCTGGGACATATAAAATATAAAATCGAAAGAGATCTGCATTAAATGTATCTGCAATGTTAATTATTCCATTTTTATAATGCTATTTGGAAGCTTCTCTTTGTGATTTATCAATCGTAAACTTCTTTTTTGTTGTTTTCATGGTTTGTTTCCGAGATACATTTTTAATCGGTAAATGTACTTGCTTTGACATGAATCAGAAACATGGACACGAACAGATGCAATGGAGCACATGCTGAAAAGTACAGCAAGAAGCGAGGAGAAATGAATGTTTTGAGTTACACTGAGACACGCAAATAAAACCACTTGGATCAGAGCATGAACTAAAAATAGAGACATCGTGACATTGAAGCTTTCGTGACTGCAGGAATCCATTCTCTCTGGTTCTTTCGGTAAAGTCACGTAGGTAGAAAATAATAATAAAAAGAACACGACGTTTCGGTCGCAACACAAGCGTCCGTCGTCAGGTCCGTCATCAGGTCCGTCATCAGGTGATGACGGATGCTTGTGTTGTGACCGAAACGTCGTGTTCTTTTCATTATTTTTTCTACCTACGTGACTTTACCGAAAGAAACAGAGAACATAGAGACATAGTGTTGACTGAAAAGGAAAGTAAGCGGGCCTCAGCAGGTCACCGTTAGAAGGGATGATGGCCGATGACTGAGAATGGTCATGGGACGGCAAGGGAGAGAGCCTGCCCGAGAGGTCAGACTCAGAATCAGGAATATTTATCTATACTGGAGGAATCCGACGAGCTCTGAAGCTCTTTTTCACAGATGTCCAATAGGTCAACCAGCACAGACATGGGGTGATGCGACCAGCTCACGTGTGCAGGAGCAAGATGGATCGTGGCATCGCAAGATCATGAGAGATTGCATCGGTCGTTGGGAGGCTTTAATCCAACAGTAGATACATAATTTCTGATCGTTACAAATTATTTAATGGATGACCACGGGTGGTCTAAATAAACGCTTCAGGTTCGTGGTTTCTGGTCTGTGCCCGGCTTTCAGCTCTCATGTAGCCTGGCCCCCGTGGTCATTCACTGCAGGAACGTCATCAAATGCACACGTCATGATTGAAGAGAAGGGAACATCCCGCTCGATAAACGTATGCACATGAACAATATCTTTAAATAATTCACGACAGGGTAGCAATGTGTGCCGTTGTCTCAGCCAACTGTGCATTGAAAAAGTGCATCTCTCGTCAGGGAATGTGTAGGGCTTTTTTTTTACCCTCCCGCTTCTGCAAGTGTAAGCTCACTGGCATAATTGTTACTATAGGAGAACGCCGAACGATGAACACGAAAATAGCTATGCATAAGCTAATGTAACGAATACAGCTTAAGGTATACACAGCACAGGTAAAACGCGACTGTTATAAATAACACTGCCTTAACATAGAAAAACAAATATACAAAGGAGGGCATTATTATGGCTGGCCATGTAATTGTCTGAATGTTCAATGCAAAGGAGAGGCTAATGTTCCTCTATTAGGAGTTGGGTCACTTCTGTAGAATCCAGGCAATATGAAAGACTGCTTTAACCCGTGTCAACAATAGGGGTGGGAAAATCCTCTAACTTGGGACAGCAATACGTCAAACGACAGGTGAGGAGTGGCTCTTCTTCTTTTGAGGTACCGGGGGCAATGAGTGCCAGTGTTGTTGTGACGGCACCTCTCCATAAACAGGCGGTGAGGAATGGGCATGGTTTGCTTGAGCTTTGCCTATTCCACCACTGAAGGGGGGCCTGAGCCTGCAACGTGGTCATCGTGTGTTGGAGGAAGTAATCGTAGAAGTTCTGAAGAGCAACTGAGAGCCCAAGACAATCTAAAAGCATCAGGCGCGGCTGGCCTACGCAGCGACTGTTGAGGCAGTGGCAATTTGTGCAAGCTGTTATATGCGACGTCTATCGCGGCTCTTAGAACTAAATAATGGGGGCTGCAGGATTGTGCAATTTCCCTGGCACTTCTCCGACTGTTAAAGTGAGGCCGCTCATATTGTAACAACAACCACAAGAGAACCTCCATCCTCGACATACCGGCAAAGCTCCTGGCAATGTTATTTCATCATCGCCTTGCCAGGAATGCTAAAGAGAAGCTTGTGGAACCTCGATGTGGTTTCAGTCTGGGCCAGTCAGTTATAT
Source organism: Lethenteron reissneri (assembly GCF_015708825.2). NCBI lineage: Eukaryota > Metazoa > Chordata > Hyperoartia > Petromyzontiformes > Petromyzontidae > Lethenteron > Lethenteron reissneri. The sequence goes on along the minus strand of NC_083826.1, from coordinate 8,899,094 downwards.
ATGCCATTTTATTTATCCATCTGCTTCAACAAAGTTACATGGAATTTCAGCAAGTGCCTGACCTGGTCACGGACTATGATACCATGAACACACCAGGGCATTGGGCCATTCTTTTTTTATGACGGCAGTCAGGACTGGGTAAAGCTGGCAGAATTGTGAGCTCATAGATCCATGAAAGATTTGGACATAGCCTCATTCTTTGGCACAATACTCTGTCGTTGCGCCGTGCTGGCTTTCACAGGTACTCGCTGACAGCACTCGGCCCCAAAGCCTGCGTAGGCTACACAGAGAACATGTTCCATTGTTTCTGTGTGTGCATGTAGTGCGGCACGTGTGCCTGGGATTTTGTGACCCATGTGAGCGAGCGTGCGTGGGCGCATCTTACATTGGCGCATCAGAGGCAGGGCTCCGTCGGCGGGCGCGTTTCTTGATTTCGTTCTCCTCTTCGTGCGTGGCTCCACGCTCCTCCAATCTAGCTACGAAGCCATTTTTGGAGGTCTGTGCAAACGGATGCCTTGGCAACAGCATGCGCAAGCCGGCCCTGCTGCGCGTGCTCGCAATCGTTTTTTTCCGTGAGCGGAAGAGAAGTGCTGTGCTTTAGACCACCTCTCGCCACCATCCCGGTTGAGCGCAGCGTGCGCATACCGTCCGGTTGGGTTGCAACCACGTGTCTGTGTCAGCATTGTCAAGTCACATGTCCACGTGACGTTCGAACATCAGGTGTCCCTGTGTAACGTGATGAAATGTGTTGGGTGTTTTTTGCATGTATGTTGAAGTGATTCCGCGCCGCACGTAGCACATTGTGCTCATCATGGAAGAGAAGGAGCTGTCTTTAACGTTGCATTAGAGTTTAAAAAAATTGTTCAAAGGGAAATTATGTAGATTTTTTGTTTACAATTAGGTTGATTTCGCGGGGTACATGTGAGGGTCGTTTTCAAAGGCGTGGCATTAAACACGTTTTGCCGTCCGCTTTAGGATTCAGCTCTTAAAACTAATTTTGCAGTAAAAAGAGCGGGCCGAGCACTTTCATCCAAACATCATTAGCGCTTAAACCGTCAGCAAAATGCGGGATTTTTTTTTAAATGTATTCATTTCATCCTTGACTGCACACCTCTAATCTTGTGGGGGGAAAAATGTATTTGTCGTATTAACATAACCTGTTTGAAAACAGTCACAAATTAGATTTAAAGTTGCTTAACTGTTTACCGTTGAAAGTGCAAATGTGTTTGAAAAACGATGCCTAAAACTTGTAATTAGTACTCATTAAAATGTCAATAAAACACATCAATATATATTTTTAAAAACTAATTCAAAATGAGAGCTCTTTATTCATCCACTGCTCGATGAAGGCTTCCTCACGCTGTGTCGTTCAAGAACGGTTGAATGACCATACTTCACCACACTGGCTGGTCATTCTACGAAGGTCCAAGACTGATTCAGACTGTGGTAAGGAATTAAACTCAGGGCGCAATTTTCGTAGTGCAGTGTTCAAACCACAGCGTCACCATTGACGAAACTGTAAATGCCCTCTTAAAAAAAAAGCCTGTGAGATCACTTATCATGAAATTACTGATATAATCAGAAATGGCATCTGATAACATCTTCAGATTAATGTAACGTGGACCGCATTAAAATTACGAGGCGAGAATAAGTAATAATGGGGATTTATAATTGGCATGTGAAATGTTTCTGTTTATATTTGTTGCATCAAATGTAATCAGTGATTAGTTAGTAATTAAAGTAGCCAAAGACTATAAATGATGGATTCTTTGATTTGGGACATTCCTGTACTTTCGTTTTGGAATATTTTCCATTGTCTTTGGATGGAACAATATTGACTCAGTAATTCGTTAAACATTCCAAACTTGGTGTTCACACTGATGCTTGTGTCTTGCGGTAGACACGCCATTACATTCTACTGATGACTTTACGATTTGTACATTTAGCTCCTTGTTGTTTCGTAAACACAGTTTTAACAAATTAAATGGAACAAAATACAATGCAACTAAAAGGAGCAAATAAATCTGCAGATGCAATATCATGCAGAGATGCATGGTATTGCATCTACACAGAAAGATGAACATATGAATTAGAAAGCATGTGCAAGTTGAGGACATTAATCAACCTGCTAAGAATAGTCAGTGGGTTTGGACAGATGATGGTCAATGGTCAACAATGACGATGGAGTTGAATGCGTCCGAGGGGACATCCGTCGAAAGAGATGAAGTGATGAAATTAGCTTGTGTGCAGGTGCTGGTCAGATTATTACATAACTAGATCATGAAAGATGGCAACGGTTTGGACAGGCCCTCCTCCAGCAGTGGACTGATCATGTCTGATGACGATGATGAACTTACCCTTTCAGCTGGTCCCACCAGTGACAGACAGAATGGCACAAATGCTGCACGATATATATATATATTTTTTTTCCAATACGGAAACAGACCTGGGCATGCATTCGAAGCACAGCCACCTTCAACACCCTCGGCAGGCGCACGTGTGCCCTGTTGCATTTTAAATGCAGTCCGCAGACTGCTGTGCGAGCGGCAATCAGAAACATACCGTCGGCAAAGTCAAGATCAGAGAGCGGAGAACTTGCATTGCTGTGCACCCGAACCTGCTGAGTGGGCAGCCGCTTTCATGCTGTCGCGGATCGCCGCCTGAAAAGGCAGACTGAGAGAAACACGGGGCGCTGCCAGGCTGCTTTTGAAACTTCAAATAATTCAGGAAGTCCCCCACTCAGCCTGTTGGTGGATTGGGTGTCAAAGCGCGTCTCGTAAGTAAATGAGAACCGCCTCTATTGTTGCTGCACGTGATTGAAGCGTCTTTCGCAGCGAACGTTGCTTCAGCTGTACACAATTCAGGTGTTGTTTTGTTCGACAGTAACGGTATGAATAACTATAGGTACCGTGGGTGGCCAATGAGCAAGAATAACGATTCAGTGTCAACCAAATGGAACGTTAAATTTTGATTTAAAAGCTTTCGTGACTGCAGGTTTTCATATTCTTGGTTCTTTCGGTAAAGTCACGTAGAAGGGAAATAATAAAATAATAAAGAAAATGTTTCTTGCTGTGGATTTCACACCTGATGATGATTGCTTGTGTTGCAGTCGAAACGTCGTGAGAATTTTATTGTTTTATATTTTTATTATTTTATTATTTCCCTTCTACGTGACGTTACCGAAAGAACCAAGAATAGCAAATGAAACGTGTTTGAGAAGACGTCCACCGCTGAAATGGAGCGATGACGTCAGTTCGTGTGCAGGCGCCAGGCGGATTATTAATTACATCGACGAATTTCAAAGGGGTAGCGACGGCTTAAGGAGGACTTGGTCCAGCAGTGGATTGGTCACGGCTGATACTGATGACTGACCGTAGATCGTTTGATATGTATATGATACTGATCTTGAGCAAATCCACAACACGATAGATCTAACGTGGATCCGTCTTTTGATCCCGACATTCGTGGTGATTGCGGATCCGATTTCAATGATTGTGCAGGAAGGTATTACAGGAATAATGTAATATAATGTCATATATTAACTTCGTATATTACATTATTGTAGCAACGGAAAACATACAATCCACACACAACAGCAGAATAGCACTCGAATAAACATTTACAAACTCACCTTCCGGTCTCCCAGCCACCTTGCATCTTCGCCAGGTTTTGGGAGCTTCACAAATCTCCACGTGATCCACCATCCCAAGTCTCAAGAGAACTGTTACACAGTCAGTGCTACCACATTGCATCGATATTGGTTTTGAAGGTTCACGATGCACGCAATGCAGTAGTCACGTTTGTAAGAATGTACTTTTTTTAAGTTGCGCATATAACACGCGAATTAACATGCGAATCTGATATTGAGGCTAATGGAGCATACGTTGGTACAAATTGTGCAAAACTAAATAAAAATTGAAATAATTCCGAAATGATAAAACAAGACGAAAATAATGTATTTCTTAATTGAATGGCTACCTCGAATTTTAGTATAGAGCACCATTCACCATTCATTAAGGAGCAGCGAATTATAATTGTATAAATATACATTTCCTGTCTGTTTTTGTCGGTTTATACCGTTTATTTTACTTAATCATGAGGATTTAATCTATTTCCTAGCCATCTAATTCAATTAATGTTCGATCATATCTAATACGATCCAACAAATTACACTTAGTCTGGACTTAATTATGGTCACAGACGACTCAGTTATTGCCATCTGATCAGCAGATTCAATCAACAATCCGGCAAAAATTGTGATTATTAACGGAACTAATGTTACAACGTTCTTAAATATGATGGCAAAGTTTTTGTTTATTTTAATAAATGCAAAAAAAAATATAATATGTTACGGTGGCCGATCCATAATTTGCATATTTTTCATCGCATTATATACGATACGATGTGATGTACATACGGCCAATGCTAAGAATTAGATGTAATAATGGTAATTGATGATGAAACATAGGATGAAGCGCACGTGCTGAATCTGCAGTAATTTCAGAAGTAGGATTCTTCTCAGGCTGGTGGTAAGCAAACTGCCATATGAACCCAGCGATCAGAGTCCGATTCCCAGCCTCGGCGAACGGATTTGGTGATTGATATCTGAACCGGGCCTGAGTATGTCTCCTTCATTAACCTGCATCTACCAACGTATGTAAATATATATGTAGTTGTTGTTGTTATTCCACGCGTTTGTCCCACTCTCGTGGGGTCCACTGTCCTTGCCAAACTTCTCCACACTGCCCTGTCTCTTTCTGCTTCCTTGGGCCACCGTGTCCCATCGCACCACATCGCCCTTCCCGCCTCTTTGTCTGCCTTCCTCTTGATCTCTTTCCTTCCACGAGCATCACTTGCACCTTCTGACCCGCATCATTCTCCTGCTGTCTCTCTCTCTCTCCACATGACCGAACCACGCCAGCCTTTTCTCTCTCTCTCATCTCCTCTGTTATTTCTACCTCCTTGGGTCTCCCTCTCACTTCTTCATTTCTCATCCCCCGTCCTCCCTTGTTAAACCCAACATCCACCGCGGCATCCTCATCCCTGTGACTGACATAGCTTGGTCCTCCCTCTTTCTTGTGCGTCAGCACTTGGCCCCATACAAAGCAACGGCCTCATCATCAAATATACAGTATATATGTTGTTATTACCTGCCAATCGCAGATAAACCTGTGGCCACGTGTGTGTATGTGTGTGCCCTTGTCTCTCGAACATGCTTTTTTTAGGAGCTGGGATGACAAGACGTTACAGTTGAAAGGCAAAAGGTGCAGTACCTACAGTTATCTGCTTACTAAAGGTCCTCTACTAGAGGGAGCTCTAGAGAGACCATCTGGAGGGTATTTGTCCCACCACCACGCTGGCCAGATGTATTGAAGGAGGTGGGAGCATCCACAATTTATCCCACCACACACGACCTCCCTATCGACAATCTTAGGTTCTATCAATGTATGAACTTCTGTCGCACCGTACGTAGCCACCCGTGCTAATCGGGCGTGTGGGGAAAGGACAACAAACTAAACGCACAAAGCAGTTGTCAAGCAATTCGTTTTCAATTTAGATGTAAAGGTGCATAGCTCCAGTAGCTTCCTAATACCGTAAGAAAGAAGCGCATGTGAAAGTGCGCAGTGCGGCGACCATCTTTGTTTGATGGTTCGCCAAACGCGAAGATGATCCGAGTTCGCGTGATGGTTTATACTCCTTGATGAGATCGTCAAGGTAATGTTGTTCATTTGTGGCAAGCACTTTGTGTGTAATGAGCGCGACCTCTGGGTGGACAGAACTGGTGTGAGGGGGGGGGGTTAAGAAGCTTGCACAATTGTTTCAAACTGCCGTATATATACCGGGATTTAGAACTGCAACCTCTGCATTGCAAAGTCCAGCGTGTGATCCACAGTGGCAAGATGTTTAACGACTTCGCTTGGTACACAGGAGGTCGTGGGTTCTATCCTGATTCTGACGTCTATATATTTGGAATGTGCATGTTTCTCCCCGCGGTCCGTGGATTTTTCTCCGGGTTCACCCTCCACAGTTAGATTATTTAGTGTGTTTGGCTGCTATAAATTAGTCGCTGAGCTATCATTCGTCATATCCAGGTCGCTTCTGAAATAGAGCTATACAGCTCAATGGGGCCTGAATCTGGTAAAATAATACATATATAACTCTTACAGATGATGACAATGAGAATACGCAGAGTATCCTTCACCGCAGCGACGCGACGCCTGTCCTCACGATATCCACAGCGTCGTCGCTCATCATCTGCAATTCCTCGTGCAGACTTGGAGAGGCTCTCACTCGCATTGCTCGCGTGGCTGTGCTGGCGATCTTTGCTACATCGCTTGGTGAAAACCTTGAAGGCTTGCCGCCCTTTGTGTTGCCTTGAGGGCTGTCTGGCCCAAAACGCGCGTTTCCTTACAACTCACACATTTATTTTTTATAGATGCAGCGTCGCATGTCTGACTCGACCAGAGACGGAGGGAAAGCGTGGATACGCGAACAGACAATGACGCACACATGGGCAAATTGGCACACAGTGCACCATGAACGTGATTAACTCGTGATCAATTCCCAGCCGTGGCTAACATCCGTGGTGATTGATATGTGAAGTGGTCCTCTTCAGCAAGCTGCACTCACCCGGCACGGCGAAGTATGGTCACCAAAAATCAGACCGGAATTCTGTCGGGTTGAGAGAGAGCGAGAACATTCAGATATGTTTTTGTCTCAAAAGCAGAAGCTTGAAACGACTAGATTTAATCGTGACAAACTATGATGCTGATCATGATGACGATCGTGATGATGATGTCGAGAACTGCTCGGGGCGTTTATTCTTCAGAGCATGCGCTAAGCGATCAAAATTTCCAAAGTTCAAATCTAAAGTGGCACAGTGAGTAACACTGAAAAACGCTATCACCCCCCTGCCATATTAACGTGGAATTGACTACTAGCATGGCTCGAAGAAGGAGACATGCACAAGCATTTGAATTGGAAACTAATTTCACTTCTGACTGACAAAAATTTGACGGCTTCAAACTCCTTGGAAGCTCTACTCCCAGTAGGATTATGTAACGTCCTCTTGGCAAGAAATGTGCATTTGCACCTACACAACAGCAATAACCAACCAGCACAGGTATAAAACCTTCACAATGAATTTATGGAAAAAAAACTATCGGTGTTAAAATCTACCTCTGACTTTTTTTTACGTTAAATGGAATACCGCAATGCTGATCTCTGCAAAGAAAGCCCAGCTGTGGCTGCCGGACCCTGTTTAGATTTTTTTCCCGCGGTGTCGGAATTAATTTAGGAGTTTCTGGACCATTGGCTTTATCTCCTTTGGTACTCATCCACGTTGATCTCGAAGTAATTAACAACGTATGCCATCGCGTCGAGCTTGAAAAGCACGTGCAGCGGTACGCCACCGTCCGTGGCGCATTCCGACGTCGCTCTTCGTTGCTGGAGGTCGCCATTGCTGCACGCCGCGCCACGTGACCGCTCGTCGTCAACCCGCTCCGCCGTGACGTCACAATCAGCGTGGCCCCCTCTCGTCTCGCGCTGGTTCAGCAGCAGCGGCAGCAGCGGCAGCGAAAATAACTTCCCCCCCCCCCCCCCCCCATCAAATCCATGCCGACCGATTGGGTTAATTGAAAATGAAGGGAGGGCGTTTCTCATTGATTGACGGGAGGGATGGCGCTGGCGGAGGAAGGCTTTGGTGCGGCGAGATTGTGGCCTCGGAGAGAGAGAGGCGCTGTTCCTGTCCCAGGTTGGGCCCCAAAGCGTATGTTGCTCTCAGTGTTGCCATAACAAAAACAAACAAACAAAAGTCGCCTCCTGCACGGGTTGTGTTAAGGTTATATCCATATATATAAATGGCAAAGTTGTGAATATGTGTGTCTGTTATTAACGGAACTGATGTTACAACGTTCTTAAATATGATGGCAAAGTTTTTGTTTATTTTAATAAATGCAAAAAAAACGATACTATGTTAGCGTATTTCTCGACATGCAACAAACTTGAAATTTGCCATGTGGGTACCTTCCAGACTGTACACCATGCAAACATTATGAAAATCCACTTTTTTGGGGGGGGTCAATAATGCATATATTTTTTGCACGGCAAGTGAGCTGTGATTCTAGATTTGAAGTTTGATACAGTAATTTTGTTGTGACGGTTCCACCTGGAGACAGAAGCTTGTGTTGCCTCCGAAACGTCGTGATTTAATTTATTTAAATGTTTTCCTACGTGACTTTACCGAAAAAAACAAAGAGTATGAGTAAGTGAGCTGTGACGTCATGGTGGTTGGGTCCATTCTCTCTATATGATGAGCAAAATTTTGGCTGACCACGAAGCAGTATCTGTTTTGTATTCAACCAAGACTCACGATGGGCCTACAGATGGCATTGAGCTCAGAAGCTTCTGAATGTGAGTCGAACGTTTAATTATAACGAGCACATGGGAGGATTCTTACTCACGAAATACCACACGATACGGACTGTTATCTCGAACTAAAAAAAGTCGATCAATCTTTCCGCCTTGAATGAGGGTCAATGCCTGATACGTCGACATACCCCGTATTTGTTCTTTTAGAAGGCAGTATTCATGACGAATGTGGTCAATGTGTGTGGTTTTTTTTTATTTCTCCAGCACTCAATCCTGTCACCCAGCGGAGATGTAGGTGATAAAGGTGCAGCCCTGCAACCGCTTGCTCAGGCCACTGCCAGCAAAAGGGCCTCCTCTAGAAGGAGCTCGAGAAAGTCCCTCTGGAGGGCATTTGGCCTCCTCTTCCACGATGGCCAGGTGCCCCACCGTGCGCGACATACCGATTGCCAGAGGGGCACCCATTTATACAGCTGGACAGAGCCTCGAGAGATTCAAGGGACGTGAACTTTGTTTCAGCTGCCGTGCCAGGAGCTCTAACCGGCGGCCATTGCAGTCCAGTGTGCTATCCATGCAGTGTAGTACTGCATTCATATAACCTGCTTCCATTCCTCCCTTCAACATCATCCCTCTTCTCCCTTGCCCATCCTACCTACGACTGCTAGACCCTGCCCCCCGCTCCCCACCTACAACCAGGCCTACCCTAACCCCTATCTCTACCCCGATCACTACCCCTATCACGACCCCTATCACCATACCTAACCACTATCACGACCCCTTTCACTACTCCTAACCTCTATCGCTACCCCTATCACTACCACTACCATTACACCTACCCCATCACTACCCCTATCACTACACCTACCCCATCACTACCCCTATCACTACACCTACCCCTATCACTACAACTACCCATAACCGCTATCATTACCCCTATCACTACCCCACCACCTATAACTACCCCTACCACTACGCCTACCACTACACCTACCCCTATCACTACCACTACCCCTACCACTACACCTACCCCTACCACTACACCTACCCCTACCACTACACCTACCCCTACCACTACACCTACCCCTACCACTACACCTACCCCTATCACGACACGTACTCCTATCAGTACCCCAACCCCTCCTTAACGACTCCCACCTCTCCTCAATTGTCACCATAACACCACCACTTTTAATACGCCCAACTATTTATTTTAACCGCTATCATCTTATGTACAATTTGATGGTTGTAGTGAAGTGCCTCGGATTTAGGCGCTATATAAATCAATATAAGAAAATATATTCAGCTTAAAATGATCAATTATATATATTTATAATTTTTTCATTTAAAGTTGTAAACATGCACGTGACCTGAAATAAATAATATGAAAACACGCACAAATACAACACCCAGGTCAAGGGTCAGTGGGCTTTTTCAACTTCAATTTCCTTCCACTATTATTAACATCATCATCATCGTCTGTTGGCCATTTGTTTCGTGTTATACTTCTCATCATTGATTTCTGGAGCTTGTATTCCGAAATAACTTTTTAACAATAGCCTCAGGATTTAAAATCAACCAGTGGGGGATATGTTTGTTGTCATTATTTGTTTAGTAGGACACAGCAACTGCACAGTGGTAGATGAGTTATACATTGTCAGTGCATGGCCTTCCCCATCCAAACAAGTTTAATAACTTAGGCACACAGAAAAAAATGTAGTTAAAATTTGACTGAAACACATACTTTCTTAAACTTTAGGAACAGCAAAAAAAAACTTGTATTTGTTTTGTAGATACAACTTCGCAGTTTGTAGGTGTATCGATTGTGGGCAGACATTATTGAGTAAACAAGAATGTACAATTATGGGAAATGTTTACACACTTTCTTCTCATACCTGAGTTCCTATGCTATTGAGGTTTGTGTGCTACTTGGTTTATTGAGCGTGCAGGCTCAGAACCTCTGGACAATACTGGCTTAGACACCATATGTTGACACTTAGCCCTATAAATCAATGTGAGCAAAAGTGACAATGAAAAAGCGGAGTTGCATCTACTTTACTTGCCACCAAACAATCTCCAACGCTCAGCCAAATGGATTTTTCACAGCCTATTAGGCAAAATGTGAAATATTGACGTGAAATTTTTACCTGTGAACAGTGATAAGAAGGCTGAACTTGCACCGCTGACTTTCTGAGTTGAAATCCGCGCAGCCGCCAGCGATTTTACTTGCTTGTCAAGTTTGGTGAGTTGATGGGCCCAGGCCGGTCACCAATGACTCTTGCAGCATGAGCTGGGGCATTTTAATTGTTGCCAAATATGATCAATTAGTCGCACGTCACTTAAGTGGGAAGCCACGGAGCAACGTCGTTCCCTTGCCAGAGTATTCCGGTCGACCTTTACACCGGCGCTGCGTTCACCTTGTGCTTCGCAGGGACAGCTGCCACTGGGGGGGAGGGCGGCTCCCCGGTCCCTTGATTAAGCGATGATTGATGATAATGATCAAGAAACAAGGATGTGGTTCTTATCTTTTCATCAGAGACAAAGCGAAAGGCAGCCACTGAGTGAGCTGGCACCTGCAATTACCAAGCGCTGCGGACCTCTGTACATTCAGATGTTTTCAGCGAATTAATGAGCGTTTTTATATCGTGGGAAGAATCCGGAGCACCCAGACCAAACCCACGTGTGCGAGGAGGCAACCCTCTATCCCATACAACTGGAAGAGGTGGGGGTCCACATTTGCTGTACCGCCTCCTGGCGAGCCAGGGTAGGGCACCTCAACGTCCACGGGAAGGGAGATTTCACAACGTTTGTGCGATCCACTAACCCTCGCCTCAGCGGGGCTGGATTACAGGCGCGCATTGCCACTGCCACCCCAAGTGCATGACATGTGATCGATGCAGAGGCAGCATTGAAAGTAGGTGGCGCCTCCTTCACAATTTGTGGCATTGTTTCTCAGATTCGTGATAATGGGTTTCCTCTGGACACTCTAGAGGAAAATGTGTATGTTAAAAAGTACTCAAATAAATTGACCAAAGAAGTCAAAATAAGACCCCTCCATGAAGTATGCTCTTATAGACTTGTGTGGCTTTTGCGGGCGAGTAAAGAATGGCCGTCTTGACATCGGCTATGAACTTGATGGTAATTCACGAGCGGCTCTCGCAGTTATACGGTGGGCATGAAGTAAGGAGATGAATTATGTATGCGGTCAAAAAGTCACAAACGTTGAGAGGCACCGGTTTGAAGTCCCACCGCAATGAAACGAAAGGATGTTCTTCTGTTTCCGGTGATCCTATGTCAGGGACATCTCTTGCACGCAATTGGCGAAAGACAGGAAGGATAATTCCTTCACGCTTGCGCATCTGACAATCGTTTGTACGGCGCATGTGTTAGCGCAGAGAGGAATGCTGCATAAAAATCGGCTTTTTAAAGAGAGATAGTGAATGTTTTTTTGTTCTTTTGCAGCGACTCTTAAACTGAAACTGCGCTTACATTTCAAACGTAGTTGTGGGAAAAAAAAACTTTCCAAATTTTGTCGAAATTGGGGCATTTAATTTCATCAAAATACTATGGGGTCTTTTAGAAAAAAATAACAACAACAACAATAAAACAAGAGGCCGAATGTGTCTCATTGCAATGACAAATAATTAGGCCGGGTGGTGCGCCAAAGAGTAAAATTGGGAAAAACATATTTATATTCAAAGCATTCAATCGAAAATGATGCTTAAAGAAAGGTTCCGATGTTTTGATTTAGGCATGTTATAAAGAAGACGGTTTTCAGTACTTGCATGGACTGGCCCTGTTGTTTACAACCTTTGTTTCGTTGGTGACCTTTTTAAAGGAAAATAAAAATGGTAGAGGAAAAGGCTGCCTTGTGAAAAAAGGAGTATGAAGATGAATGTGTTGTAAAGCATATGACAATGTGTGTGTGTGTGTGTTAAATAGCCTGTTAGCAAGTTCACACTCGTGTTTTAGTGCATTATTATGACTCTGTTTGAGTATACATTCATAATAGTGGGTGTGCGTGTGTGAAGAACAGTGGCATCGTCGTTCGGGCATGGTGCTGCAAATCCGGTTGGATTTCCAGTCACGGCTGACATGAGCAGTGAGTGATATCTGAACCAGTTCTGGGACTCCCTCAGGTTGACTCAGCCTCAAATTGAGTTACCCGGTGCCTTGTGTTCAAATCAAAAAACCACCAGTCACTGATGAAGTGTGGTTACACAACCTCCGTACACCGACACAGCATGGAAGAGGGCCCTCGATCCAGGCATTGCATTCACAGATGGTTGTAAATTATTGTTAAATATAAATACGTAGACCTCTGTGCACTGGTCCCCATTAGCATTCACATTCATATGACCGAGGGACCAAGGAACATCCAACATGAGATGTGTAATGTGCATTTAATTACAGATGCGCCACTTGCCATTAAATATGCAGCAAGAAAATATTTTATTGTGTGCCACAAGAGTCCACCCAGGGGCACAGCCCTGCCCGTACATTTGCTGTTAATTACAAACACATCTCTTGTATGTATGTATTTTGGGGGCGAAACAGTGGCGCAGTGGATTAAGTTTGTTTTTGTTGAACCAGGTGAGAGCTCGAGAGACCCGGATAGGCTCATTTGCAAAGACCTGGGGCATTAGTCTGCCAGTAAGGGGGCAATGAATGCTGCTCTGCGTTGAATTTCCAATGGAGACATTTTCAGTGTCATTTTATTTATTTGGCAAAATGAACCCTGACTCTGGCACACAACGGCCTACTCTCGCCATGTTTTACATCCACTAATTACGGTTATTACACCGGCAGTAATAATCAGGTTTGGTTTTAAGCAACGGCAGATATAAATTATTAAATTGAACAAATTTTTATTTTATTTTAACAGGTAAGGTCCACTTGAGCTATGAAGCTCTTCTTCAGAAGCGACCTGGCCACGAATGATCGCTCAACATAGTGGCTTATTACGTGAACATTTATCGCAGCCAAATACTCTAAACGTGTTGATTTCTACTCTAAATGTGGAGGGAAAAACCGGAGGACCCGGAGAAAATTTCACGCGACCACGGGGAGAACATGCAAACTCCAAATATACAGCAGGCATCAAAGGGTCAGGATCGAACCCACCACCTCCTCCACACCAGGCGACGTAGTAAACATCTCGCCACCGTAGATATTGCTGTACGTGGCTCTCGAGCTGCGGTGTTAAACAAGACCAATGGAAAGTGTGTGGCTTCACAACTGGAATCCCACACGCACACACAAAAACACAATCACACACGCTGCCGAGTGGTGCAATGGCAGCATGCCTGTCTAAAAATCAGAAGGTTAACTTAGCCCACAGGTTTTAGCAGCAAATATTATAATTTTGACTTTCTGGATTTAAACTTGATTTGGAGCTCTCGTAACTGCAGGAATTACTCTTTGGTTCTTTCGCTAAAGTCGCGACATTTATTTTCGTTCTACGTGACTTTACGGAAAGAACCAAAGAGTAATTTATGGATTTAATTCTGACTTCCTGACTTTTCCTGAAGCTGATTAATGTAGTTTCAAGCAAAAAGCATCATAACTGATCGCTAAATGTGGCCTTGATAATTGTTCTTAAAATTATCGGTGTGAGCCGAAGCAATAATATGTGGCACATTCATCGATTGTATACCACGTGACAATTTCGCGTGCATATGTCAGTTGGTGGAGATTTGGATAGCTCATTGCGTGGCTTAACCGAGAAATCTATTTTGAATCAATAAGAAGGTTGCGAGTTCAAATCATCATCATGGTCGAGTCTAGTCCTTACATACACGCACACACAAAGTGCTGTGTTGTTATGATAGCATACATTCCTTACAAACTGCCATTGACGATTGATGACTGTTGTCTGTCAATAGGGCAGTTTAGTGGGCCCCACTGCTGCTGTGAGTGCGTGTCTGGGGTGTCTGTTCCCAGTAAGAGATGGTATGCTCCGTAATCAGGGCTCACACCTGCTTACCCTGGAGCAGCCCTGATGGGGCCAAACACATGCTGGCAACTCGAAGTGGATTGTACCAATTTGAAAATTGCATAGGGTGTTGTGTGGTATCGCATACCATCCCGTCACGAATGATGTTTCCTGGGACCCACGATATTGTACATTGTAAGTGACCGTGAGGTGGCCGGTACAGCAAAATGATTTTTGACTACTCAATCTATGTTATCTAACACTATGCATGGGGTTTTATCAGTGAGGCTTTGGCGGGTGCATCCAGGGCATCATCACGATCATTATGATCATTCAGCATCATCACTACCATCACCGTGATTATTGCCACATCTTGTAAATTAATTAATGAATACTGTAGTGGGTGCAGCAGCAGGTCGCCGCGAGCCCGCGGATCGGAGTCGGAGTGGATTTGCCCGGTCGGTGCCTTTCTCTCCCACCCATCACTGACTGCACTGAGCATTGCGGTGAAGAATGGCCAAACAACCCACAAGCACAACAGAGGATAGCGAGGCCTTAATCCAACAGTGGAGCGTCAAAGGGCTGTGAATTATGATGGGGAAAAAAAACGCTATTGATTAATTTATTATTTATTCTCTTTTAATGAGTATTACACCAATGGAGGGGTTAAGAAAAGAAGTGTAGAAAAGGGGAGGAAAATAAATAAAGCATTCATTGTGACTTTTATTTGTGTTCAACACAGCATGGGTCGTAGGTGGCCAAGCTGAGGATGATGGGAAGTGATAGTTTAAAGGTCAGGTGCTCGGAAGATGAAGAATTGGATAACAGGGTTGACCTCCCCAAGGACGTATTTGCATGACAAAATCTACGTCCGTTGACCTTTCATTGTCCGTATGGATTCTTATTTTAAAATGTGTGGAAATAAATAGAGACCTCGAGTGAAAATGTTACGATGGTAACAATGTACAGCCCGTTGTCAATCAGCCGCTGAATGAAGACGTCCTCGTGACGCGTCTGTGTTGTTTGTTGTTGTCCCGGTCTGACCTGCCCCTCCCCGCTGGACATCTGGGGAACAAAAGAGTTTCACAGCTCATCGGATTCCTCCACCAGTATCAATACAAATTGTGATTCCGTTGTTGAGCGTGCTGGTCAGTGAGCGTTACATGCAGGGGATGGGCGCCCTTGACAGATTCAGATATCACTTGCCACTGATGTTGACCGTGGCTGGGAATAGAACGCGCGACACTGAGTTGGCAGTGCTGCGTGTTAACCACTGCACCTTGGATGCCCCCCCCCCCCCATCAACGCCCCCAGGATGTTTATCTGCAGATAAATAAACAACCTTTAATACAATCGTGTCCGAGGTGCGTCAATGTGGCGCTCGCAGAATGGTAAAACATAACTACAACATCACACGGCTGACGCGTCGCATATTCTCCATGACCAATTCACCGCCCAGACCCAGTGCAGTGTTGACGCAATGTCCTATAGATACTCTTTGGTTCTTTCGGTAAAGTCACGTAGATAGAACATTAATAGATCACGACGTTCCGATCACAACACAGGCGACGTCTTCAGGTGTATGGATTCCTGCAGTCACGAAAACTTCAAAGCAAGATATCCTTTAGATGTTCACATATCCGATCTTTAAAAAAACACGCACATACCGTATTTTCCCGCATATAGCCCGCATACGCATATCACCCGCAGACGCATATACCCCGCAAAAATTGCGTTTTGTGTAAAACAAATTTCAGATAGCCCGCACCTCCATATACCTCGCATGCATTCATATATTTAACATCGTTACTGCAGCTTAATTCCATCATATTAATACAAAGTTTACATTTGTAATGCATTCCACTATCAATTGTTAACATTAAAATCATAACGTGCACAAAGAAAACAAACTAACCGGAAACGAGTGAACTTAAAACAGTAAATACGTAACAAAAGTAAATATACAATAAGTAAGTAACACATAACTGGTAGATAAGTAAGTAAGCGTACTGTTAGGCTTACCAGCATTCGACCTTATCATATTACAGCTACTGGACCTGTAGTTACCCCTGTGCAGTTTTAGCACTGGTAGATTGCGCGCTGCGCAGACAATAGCGGCACTACGGTAAGGCCGTTGCCTCCTGGCAACAAAGCCATTGGAAGTTTGATACAAAGCTCGTGGTCGTGACTGTATCGTGCTCAGCCAGTAGCAGCGGCCTAAGGGACTCGGCAATTATGATTCCGCGTCTGGTAGACGCTTGTTAAGGCCCTTCCCGTTGTGCAATCCATAGCCTCAGCTGGAACTTTCGCACCCCCCTACAGCCACTGAAAGTATTATGGTAAACAAAGTGCACTCACTTCAAACATTGTCGTTTCATTGTACAAACAATTCGAATAATTTAAAACGTGATAACATGCGCAATTTTAGTGTGAGTGGTTTATTCAGCAGTGCTTTAGTCAAAGGTAAGTGTTGCATAGTGGATAGTCCTAACATGAAAAAATTAAACGAGTTATGACATGTCACACGTGTGAAATATTTTTGGGATAGCCCGCACCTCCATACACCCCGCAGGGCCTTGTTTTGTTTGAAAAAAGTGGGAAACCCCGCGGGTTATATACGGGAAAATACGGTAAATATCTTAGTCCAAAGCATGTCGGATATGCGACGTTGACATGAAAATACACTTATACAATGATATACCGTATACAAACCACTGTTGTATATACACACACATATACGTGTGTGCATTTATGTACATTAGATTCATTTCACAATGTATCCCGACAGAGCAGCCGAGACGTTGAAGCAATAAGTGGAGAGAAAACAAGGGAAGCGTCTCTGGTACCGCGATGGGATGCGGTTCCGTGTGATTTATGGCTTCATCCCCCCCCCTCCTCTCTTGTGCCCTCTCCTCCCCACCCAGCGCCCGCTCTCTCCAAGCCCTGGCTGATGGAATTCCCGGGCGAGGCAACTTTGACCGCAGTGCGAGGCAGCTTCTCCATTCGTACGCTCGGTCTTTTGCAAAAAGGCGTCCTTGAATTCAAATGATCGTATGCCATGCATGAGACTGGCGCTTGCCATGCTGCTGTAGAATTGTCAAATCTAGATATTTACACTCCTCTAGATTCGCAACATCACCATTGCCACTCGTGACCTTTCCTTGAAGAAGCTTCCAGATTTCAAGTTGAACAACACGCGGTACAACGTGAAAACACTTCTGAGAGCTTTCTCTCCAAGTTTATTCACAGACAGAGCACAAAGAACGTCATGTTTCAAATGTAATTAGCCAAGCATCCCAATGCCGAACCTTCATTTCATTTTTTTTTTCAAGTCTAGAGACGTCAAGATGAATGCCACTCCAATATTCATCTGAGCAGGGAATACACAATTCAGAGCATTCAGCGGGAGCTGTTCCAAAAAGTATTTCTTAAGCAGACTCTGAACCACTTTTGCAAATAAATCTTAAGCGGGCACAGTTGCCAACAGCGGGTCAATCGGGCGTTTACCTGCCTTGTCAACATGAGTGCCCGGATGAAATGTGTGGCACCACGCGATTTCCCGAACATTCAAGAACACTTCGGCGTTTTAGCCCATCCAGAAACGCCACTCCATTGTCGACCGAGCGTGGAAGACGGTCTCCGATCGACTCGCAAGGCTGAGTTAGCGCATGCACGCCGGCCGTGGTAACGCATACTCCGTCCTATGTGTGTGTGTGTACTGAGCATGACGCTCTGCCATGCTGAGCCAGTGAAGCTTGACAAATGCGTAGGCCATTGGCTTTGATTCATTGCGCCAGTCTATTAAGGTATCAATCAAGTATATGCGGCTTTGTTTTTTACATTTCTGCTGGGCCAATGTCTGACATGCTGAGGCGTCCAGGTTTCACGATTGAGTGAGGGTCAGGTATTTGAATGTTTATTACAGAGAGCGCTCGTCATGGGTTCTTACTCAGCAGAAGACTTTGTGAGATTGACACACAACATATGGAGCCGGGGGGGGGGGCGACGGGGCATGATGAAAAAAAAGATGGCCGCCTGAGGCACGTGCTCCCAGTGGCTGGGCAAGAGGCACGAGCAATGGGAGCCGACACTAAACTCACTCACACATCATACACTCACTCACACTACCACTGACTCACACATCATACACTCACTCACACTACCACTGACTCACACATCATACACTCACTCACACTACCACTGACTCACACATCATACACTCACTCACACTACCACTGACTCACACATCATACACTCACTCACACTACCACTGACTCACACATCATACACTCACTCACACTACCACTGACTCACTCACACATCATACACTCACTCACACTATCACTGACTCACTCACACATCATACACTCACTCACACTACCACTGACTCACTCACACATCATACACTCACTCACACTACCACTGACTCACTCACACATCATACACTCACTCACGCTACCACTGACTCACTCACACATCATACACTCACTCACACTACCACTGACTCACTCACACATTATACACTCACTCACACTACCACTGACTCACTCACACATCATACACTCACTCACACTACCACTGACTCACTCACACATCATACACTCACTCACACTACCACTGACTCACTCACACATCATACACTCACTCACACATCATACACTCATCATACATCATACACTCACTCACACTACCACTGACTCACTCACACATCATACACTCACTCACACATCATACACTCATCATACATCATACACTCACTCACACTACCACTGACTCACTCACACATCATACACTCACTCACACATCATACACTCACTCACACTACCACTGACTCACTCACATCATCATACACTGACTCACTCACACATCATACACTCACTCACACTGCCACTGACTCACACATCATACACTCACTCACACTACCACTGACTCACACATCATACACTCACTCACACTACCACTGACTCACACATCAAACACTCACTCACACTACCACTGACTCACACATCATACACTCACTCACACTACAACTGACTCACTCACACATCATACACTCACTCACTCATCATACACTCACTCACACTACCACTGACTCACTCACACATCATACACTCACTCACACTACCACTGACTCACTCACACATCATACACTCACTCACTCATCATACACTCACTCACACTACCACTGAACTCACTCACACATCATACACTCACTCACACATCATACACTCACTCACACATCATACACTCACTCACACATCATACACTCACTCACACTACCACTGACTCACTCACACATCATACACTCACTCACACTACCACTGACTCACTCACACATCATACACTCACTCACACATCATGCACTCACTCACATCATACACTCACTCACACTACCACTGACTCACTCACACATCATACACTCACTCACACTACCACTGACTCACTCACACATAATACACTCACTCACACATCATGCACTCACTCACATCATACACTCACTCACACTACCACTGACTCACTCACACATCATACACTGACTCACACGACCACTGACTCACACATCATACACTCACTCACACTACCACTGACTCACTCACACATCATACACTCACTCACACATCATGCACTCACTCACATCATACACTCACTCACACTACCACTGACTCACTCACACATCATACACTAACTCACACATCATACACTCACTCACATCATACACTCACTCACACTACCACTGACTCACTCACACATCATACACTCACTCACACATCATGCACTCACTCACATCATACACTCACTCACACTACCACTGACCCCCTCACACATCATACACTGACTCACTCATCATACACTCACTCACATCATACACTCACTCACACTACCACTGACTCACTCACACATCATACACTGGGAGTGTCATGTGCTGCCAGCTAAGGCTGCAAGTTTGGTCGTACGTGCTATGTATATCGTTTATTGTTAAATTCTGAATTACAGTTCCTATGATTACTGTTGTTACATTGTTTTTATAGCTTTATTTTGGTGATTCGAAAACATACGGTTAACCTAAATTGTATCATGGTTGTTATTGTTGACTTGCACCACATTGGGATTTTTGCACACAGCGTTTTAATATTTTTTTTTTCATATTTGCTGGTTTATTCCAGGATGTTTCTGTTACGCGTCGTCGCTTTAAGATGTTCTGTGTTCATATTTTGTTTGTTGTGGTTGCACCCGACTTAAGAGCCGCATGGCTCACAGGGCTCTACCTAATAAATGAACTTGAACTTGACACTGCAAGCGTCAGAGTCGGAGCCCAGTGTCTCGCTACCCGGCCAAGTGTTGGACGATGTTCAACTCTAGGAGTGTAAGCATTCTTGCCTCTCTCACCCCCCAAAACACTCATTGATTCAGTGATTTGTCACGAATTCTATTCGATTTACTTTGCGCCATCTCGATTGCATTATCTGTCGTTTATTCTGCCTCGTTGGTAGAAGCTTGTGCTGTGCGGATAGCCTGAATACATTGTAATTTATTCTGATGCCAGCCATTCGTCGCAAGCATCGTTGAGCATTAGAATAAATTCAGTCGACTCTTTGATTAATTGTTAAGTGATCACTGAGCAGTGGTGAACATAGTTTTGTCCCCGTGGTCTAAAACTAGCTTCTCGGGAGTACGGCAAAGTGGTTCCTAATTTGACTTCGATCTTTCCGTGCACACCGTTCCATGATGTTGGGTACATGTTTTACTTGTAGGATTCTGTACAGAAACGGGCCACCCAATATTTTCCTCCCTCGTCCCCGCCTCCCCTTCACTCTCTCTCTATATACACACACACGTGAGTTGCTTATGACGTCTGACGTGACGTCTGGCCACGGGGCATCGTTGTGAGTTCGTGTCTAATTTAGCCTGCAATTATTTTTTTTTATACTTTTTGTATCGCAGGTCCGTTGTGGAACTGTCAATATAATTCACGATTGCGCCATTTCGTACAAACACCGTATCGGGGGCTCAAGATAATAAATTAATTTTTCGGTCAGAGCAACCACGCCATCACCCTCCCGTATTCACGCGGTGAGATTTTGGAGCCCCATCGATCAAGTAACAACGCACAGGGAGGCATTCCCCATTTCGCTCCATGGATTCGCGGCGCTGGCTCAGTGTGAAGCGGACTATGTACACGTGCTATTTGTATATTGCTGATATGTTTTGGATGCTCCCGTGGATGCGCATGTATCCCCAAGGTCGCCGGTTCCATTCGATCTCTGGGTGCAGCAGTTGAATCGAAGGTGGCATGTTTATTAAAATCCCCCCACCCTCTGTACGACCACCAGTTGTACAGTCAAATCGTGCACACGGCAAGATTGGCGGGTGTAAAGTGCGGGTAGCCACCACCTTTTTCCATGACGTCCGGCCAATGTGGAAGAGTAGACCAAAGTAGCCTCTGGAGGGGCTCTCGAGCTGCCTGTTGTGGAGGCTGTTTCGCTATGTACGTACATACGTTACACTTCTTGCTCACCGTACGTAACCAACCCTGCTAATCGGAGGCGCTCGCTGTGGCTCGAGCAAGCAATTGCAGGGCTGCGCCTTTGCCAAATAATTAGTTTGCTTCATTTAACGTGACCAGGTGGTGCTGGGGCAAGACAGCCGGAAGGTTTGCGAGGTCAATTCTCGGTTGGGGAGAGGGGGGGTCAAATCTACTCATCGCCTTTCCAAGGTTGATGACTGTGCATCGTTGTAGGGAAATGAACGGTGGTTGACATGTGGACATGCCACTACGAACACAACACATTCTGTTCATTTGCTCATACACTGCTGGATGAAGGCCTCCCCTGTGCATTGCTTATCATGACCGCACTCCGCCACGCCGATCAGTGCGCGTTGCTAACAGCAATGAGCAAAGATGTGGGGAGCGTAGATGTACAGTATAACAGCGGATTGTTCTGCATCGCCACGTGCTTCCCACGACATAGGCCCACACAGCCTCGCACACCTGTTAAGCACCTTGGTCACCCTTCCAAGCACCATCCCGGCTCAAACCTGCTTGCCTTCTACAATCTGATAAGGTTCGGTACATTATTAGATGATTTTGTAGCATATAGCACGAAGTAATGCGTTCATTAACAGTACGTAATGTTGACGATCGCAGATAATCTTGGGTGGTCTGAAGGAGGGGACGTTGGGTCGTGACTTGTGCCAGATGATGGACTCAAAGAGGCGCAATTAGTAATCATCATTCGACTTCAGGACTGCCGCTCCAGGAGTCAAATTGCTAATTGTCCGACGTCGGTGGTGAGCAACACAATGGGAGCAACACAATGGGAGTGACACAAAGGGAGTGACACAATGGGAGTGACACAATGGGAGTAACACAATGTGAGTGACACAATGGGAGTGACACAATGTGAGTGACACAATGGGAGTGACACAATGGGAGTAACACAATGGGAGTGACACAAAGGGAGTGACACAAAGGGAGTGACACAATGGGAGCAACACAATGGGAGTGACACAATGGGAGCAACACAATGGGAGTGACACAATGGGAGCGACACAATGGGAGTGATACAATGGGAGTAACACAATGGGAGTGACACAATGGGAGTGACACAATGGGAGTGACACAATGGGAGTGACACAATGGGAGTGACACATTGGGAGTTACACAATGGGAGTGACACAAAGGGAGTGACACAATGGGATCAACACAATGGGAGTGACACAATGGGAGTGACACAATGGGAGTGACACAAAGGGAGTGACACAATGGGAGTGACACAATGGGAGTGACACAATGGGAGTGACACAAAGGGAGTGACACATTGGGAGTGACACAATGGGAGTGACACAATGGGAGCAACACAATGGGAGTGACACAATGGGAGTGACACAATGGGAGTGACACAATGGGAGTGACACAATGGGAGTGACACAAAGGGAGTGACACAAAGGGAGTGACACAATGGGAGTGACACAATGGGAGCAACACAATGGGAGTGACACAATGGGAGTGACACAATGGGAGTGACACATTGGGGGTGACACAATGGGAGTGACACAATGGGAGTAACAAAACTGGGAACGTTATTTGTGTTGTCGCTTCTCGTTCTGGGAAAAGGCCACGCCGCGAGGAGCATGTTTAACGGTTGGACCAAAAGTGGTGTGTTTTATTGGACCCCCCCCCCCCTGTTGTCGCGATGAACAAGCAGTGCGAATGCGAACGGGCAATTTTCGAAAATAAAAGATGAGTGGGAAGCTCCCCCCTCGCCCCCTGAGTGTCCCGGCGTGCGCGCACGTGGGGGGGGGGGGGGGCTGTGTGCGAGAGGGCTGTTTGGAGAATATTGCTGCGTGCCGTGGCGCAGGATCATACGTGTGCACAACCCCATCCCCCTCCAAAACACACGGTGTGTTTATTTACACGTTTCGTGCGTGTTTACACACCGTGTGTTTTACACGATTTGTCTGTGTTTTATTTTGTGTTATTTATACACTTTGTGTGTTCTACACACTTTGTGTTATTTACACACTTTGTGTGTTCTACACACGTTGTGTTATTTACACACTTTGGCTATGTGTTCTACACACTCTGTGTTATTTACACACTTTGTGCTATTTCGTCTGAGCATAAGCAAGGCCCCCCCTCCCACCCCGCCATGGTTTATTTGCGGAGAGCTCTTCGCGTTCTAATGACTGGCAACCCCAGCAGCAATTGTTTAACAAGCAACCTGATTCTGCTGATGAGACCCCGGAGGTCAAAACCGAACAACAGAATATACCCCCCCCCCCGCTTCAACAAATGATGCTGCAAAAAACATTGGTGTGGAAGGCCTAGAGGGCGATGAGTAAAACATAAAATGTAATGTTCGTGTTGACACCGGTCGTCTCGACTCTCCATTATTTACTTCCTGCCTTATTATATGTAAAATTCACTTGTTGATTCATTATACGGGGTGGCCATGGATGTGTAGTGTCAATGATTCAGAGACAGAGTTTCTAGGAGGAATCTAGATTTGAAGTTTTCGTGACTGCAGGGATCTATACTCTTTGGTTTCTAGGAGGCACTTTCTTCATTAACAACTTTCACGGTCTCGTCCGCAAACTCTCCACAGTAGCTCAGCCTCGCCTGTACACAACACTAGCCGTCTAACACTGACGGTGCTGCCCGAGAGAGCCAACTACTCTCTTTCGTAGCGCAACGTCTAGCGGAGACGTCTAGCGAAGACGGCGACGAGACGACAGCGACGACGAGACGAGTCCACTCCCAGAACCGGCAGCCCCGAGCCCCCCGCTCTCAGCTCCTTTTATGCTCCCAGCGCGGCCTGGCTCCGCCCTGACCGCGCCTCCCTTCTCGAACCCGCCAGCAGGTTCCAGGGGCCTCCAGACGGGGTCCACCGTGACCCTTGCCCTGGTTCCTCCCCTCTGCCCACACCACGTGCACAGCCTCACCGGCGTGTGTGCTGCCTGTCCACCACAGTTGCCACTGCAGTCCACCAGCTGGCACTTTTACACTACACATACATACAGAAACCTCAGCGCTTCTATTAAAGATATTCATGTTCACGGTATGTTTCTATGCCAATGCATAACGCATACTCTATTAATATGTACTTTTATAATGCATAAGCATAATTGTTCACTTGGTCATAGTGAGGTGCCATGGTGGCGAGGTGTTAACTACCTCGCCAGGTATACAGGAGGTCGTGGTTTTGTTTCTGACCGTATATTTGGAGTTTACATATTCTCCCCGTGGTCGAATGGATTTTTTCTGGGTCCTCCAGTTTTCCTCTACCATATTTAGAAACATGCGTTTAGAGTATTTGGTTATAAATTGTCACGTAATAAGCCACTTTGTTGAGCTATAATTTGTGTCCAGGTCGCTTCTGAAAAAGAGCTATATAGCTTAGTCGGCCTTATGTGGTTAAATAAAAATAGTTAAACAAAAAATGTTTAATTACCTGAGTCAATCGTTACCTCATAGTGGTGGTTCTTTTGACTGGTTCCTGTCATGTGAATGTGGAATTTCCACAAATGGTTCAGCACCACCAATGGAGATTGATGCGTACCCGCACTCTTATTTAAAAAAAGGAGACATTCGCAATTACTATATATTTGTGTGTGCGTGTGTGCACTTTAATACCCTTTGGCATTCTGAAATGCTGATTTAATTAAGACATTTCCCAAGTAGAATTTCAGAACAGCCAGAACTGTGGCAATTAAGCCCAGGAATAAGAGGGATTACCATGCAATTGAGCCGCAGGTGTCGTCCCTGATATTGTTTTCGTAATCCCAGGCACAAGCGCTTTAATTATATCACTACATTTTAATGGCAGGCTCCAAACTTTTCTGACGTGTTTTACTTCCCAACGTTTATTTATTTCACAATACCGTGATGTTGTGTCGTACTACCCGCACATATCGTATACATGTGGTGCTACGCTGGTGCCGTTTTGTCAATCCACTGCTGTATGAGGATCTCCCCACTACCGTGCCGGTCATGGGCGTTACTTGAACGTACAAGCTGGCCAGTGTGGTTCGGTGTAAATGTGGGGAGCGTTGATGTAGAACCACCAAAGTAGAGTAACACAAGTTATTTTGCTACTCTACCCTCTACTGATCACCACAGAGCGCAATCCACGTGATGTGATGATATACCCGTGGGGCAAGCTTATGGTGCAATCGAAATCCTACGTGAATTCTGAATTCCAAATTGCACGTGTTTAAGTAGTCAAATTATTGTAACGGCCTTAGGGAACTGTGTGCCAGCAAATGTCTTATCATTCCATGTTCAGTACCATTAATCATATGTATACATACATTACATATTCGTGCATGTTTACATATATACATATTTGGTGAATAACACTTAAATATGTACTCATCTCCATGAAAGGTGCAGAGACAGTGCCGTGTGAGGGGTGGTGCTGTAAGGACGGAGCACGGGTGTCGCTGAGAAGGGGGTCGCACCAGGACGTGACCGCGAGGTGAACCCGGGAGGACACGTGACCCGACGAGAGGGGGCAGGGGGGCCCCAGTCGGGGGTGAGAGGATCACGTGATGAGGATCCACAGTCCCCACGAGGGTTCTGGAAGGGGGGCGTGGCCAGGGGCGTGGCCAGCCAGGCCAGGGGAGTTATAAGCGGGGTCCCGAGAGAGATCAGGGCTCAACTCTGGGAATGAAGTCGCGGTCCTCGATCCTCGGTCCTCGGTCTCCGGTCTGGACCAGGCAGCCCGTTAGCTGTCTGGGTCCGGCTACAGAATCGTCTGCGAGTGTCAGTCTAGTTAGCCTGTGGTGATCATCACCCTATGCTGTTATCCTGTTAGAGTTACCCGTTGTGTTAAATAAACGTGTTGATTCCAAGTACAAGTCTGCGCCTAAGTTACACACTACAGAATGTTAACCGCCCGTGCCATTTTCTCCACCATGCACAAACTGTGGGGTGGATTCATATGTCACCTGAGTTAAATTCCCAGCCACGGCTAACATCTTTTGGCAAATGATAACCGACTCTGTTCTGGCCAGCACTTGCTCTCTATATGTGACGTGCATATGTAGTGGTGGTACGTGCTGACAAAAGGGGCGGCGTGCGTATGAGCGCGCCGGGCGTGGCTACGTCAAGAGGGGTGGTGTTGACACGCGCCGACAGTGATGGATCACGGGGCGGCGCGAGGTGCGTGGTTGTGCGCGCTGACATCATGTGGGAAAGAGGATCGTAGGGAGCACGCAGTGATTGGCCAACTGGGGTGGGTGCTCTCAACGACGTCCGCATTTAGGGCTATAAAGGAGGACGCGAGGGAGCACTCGGGGAGTTGATAACCAGTTGAAGATCGAAGACGAAGCTGAAGAGATAGGGCCCCGAAACCCCTGGTCCCGCGGTCCTTATAAGGGCCAGGACGCTGTGTGGTTCGGAGGCGAGGCTGTGGGACCCGTGGTCTGACGTCCATGTGGGACAAGGCCGTGGGACCCAGAGTCGAGACGGATACCCCGGTTAGGTGGGTTCCGAGAGCTACGGGGCGTAAGAGCCCGTGAGGGTGTAGCCTAGGGAGCTCTGTGTGTCAGGCTGTATTTAGCTACCCGAGTAAGGAGAAGTTAGGGAGCCTTGTGTGTCAGGCTGTACTTAGCCACCCGTGTAAAGAGAAGTTGACGTTAATAAAAAGGTGTGCAACCCGCGAAGTCGTCTCCCGCCAAGTTCATACTTTACACATACATATCACGTGCAGTTCTGTCCCCCCCCCCACTACACACGCAGTGTCCTTCTGGTCAAGATAACATCGCGCAGTATTCATTTCCATTATTGGCCCTGGGCCAGGAGTGAAATATCGAAAACTCTGCAATGAGCACCAGTCTCAACTTTTTTCACTCGGTGGCATTCATTTCTTTTTATTTTCGCCCCAAAGGCGATGACGGCGGTGATGACCGGGCTTAGTCGATTCCGGCCAGGATGTCAACTCATAACCTCGCAACCCGGAGCCCTGCTACCCAACGATATTAACCTTAACGTCACATACACACATTCGCAAGAATACGAAGCCAAATATCAAAAATTTTCCTTTCATAAACTGTTGGAACAAGTACTGTTTGTGAGCACCTATTAACGAACAGAACCTACAACATCTAGCGAAGCAATGCCCGATCCACAAATACGAAGGAGACATCGTGGCGATACACTCCGCTGCTACTCCTGACGCGGTTGTCCGGCTTGAGCACCTGAGTGACAAATTGTGGTTGTTTCGATTTAAAGCTTTCGTGACTGCAGAGATTCATCTTCTTGGTTCTTTCGGTAAAGTCACGTAGAAGCAAAATAATAAAATAATAAAAATAAAACATTAAAATAATTCTCACGACGTTTCGGCCACAACGCAAGCAGCCGTCTTCAGGTGGAGAACAGGTCTGTCGAGGAGACAGATTAGACTTGTTCTCCACTTGAAGACGGCTGCTTGCGTTGTGGCCGAAACGTCAAGAGAATTATTTTATTGTTTTATTTTTATTATTTAATTATTTTCCTTCTACGTGACTTTACCGAAAGAACCAAGAAGATTGTTGTAGTTGTTTTGCATCTACATCAGCCAAACGAAGGAAGAAGAGAGAACGCTGCCACTGCGTACAAGGGTGCGGTGTGACCAGCACCATGTACGGTTGTCTTTGCCTTCCCTCTAATGACGTTCAATGCTGGGTTGATCTAGAAGGGGCCAAAAACAGGTTCAGACACTGCTGGAGACTGACATTGTTCGTGGCTGACAATAACACCGAGGCTGCCGGGGTTCATAGCACAGTGCACGACCGATCTCTGTATACACACACCTAGACACGCACAAATGGACTATTTATATCTGGAAAAAATACATTTCCCGGAAATGTAAAAAATCCTTGCTTGCAATTTTGAAGATAGAGAAAATTGAACAAACTAAAACGACACCTAAAAAGGAAAATCACTGAAATTGGTATACACCATTAGGGTGTATTGTGGGTTATAAATGAGCTGAAACGTGCTTTGTAAAACATTGTTTTAGGCTAATGGATGAAACATGTAAAACATATACACGTGACACGTTCGTATTTGCGGCCAGTATTATGATTCGAATTAATTTTCGGGTTAAATGCTTGTACACGTGACAATGTGTTTGGCAGCATTGGGTAGAAGTGGAGGTATCTGACTGACACGGATTTGTTCAGACCATGACCGTGGCCTTACATAGCGAGACATACTCTTGCTGGTTCATTTATTAATTCGTAAACAACATCAGCGTCTTACAAAGCAAGAGACTGGGCCATTTCTATTTGGCGGTGGCAGGCGGGCGAAATGTGCATATTCTGTTCTCGGCAGCTCTCCTTAATTACAGCACCGCTCAGCAGCAGCTCAATCCTCTCATCTTGTGACACGTGGGAGGTCGGAAGAAGATCCTACAATTGTGTCCGCCCCGTGTGCTCTTTATTAAATCCAATTACCGGGGCTCTCACTGGCCCTTCCCCAAGGGCGCACGTCAGGGCAAGAGGACACCGTCTTTTATGAGTTCTGTTGCCCGAGTCCCTAAACCACCTTCTATTTCCAACTCTGTATTCGTGCGATGGCATTTGACGTCGTCTCGCCGTCATCATCATCAGCCATGTTAACCTCCTGCTTGATGAAGGCTCCCCAAGCTGTCACCATCCCCCCCACCAATGCTGCAATGCAACAATTCACTTGGCGCTTACACAAGTGCTGAGTTTATTGCTCCATCTCCACGATGGGCGTTGCTTTCGGGTGCGTTTAAACCCTTGGCCGCCCCACTGTCATTATTCTTGACCGTCGGCCATCATTCTAACTAGAAGTTTGTCAAGATGCTTTTAGAAGAGATGTTAACTACCTCGCTTGGTATGCAGGACGTCGTGAGTTCGATCCTGACCCTGATGCCTGCTGCATATTTGGAGTTTGCATGCTCTCCCCGTGGGCATGTGGAATTTTTTCCGGACCCTCCGGTTTTCCCCTCCACATTTATAAACGTGCGTTTAGAGTGTTTGGCTGCTATACATTTCCACATGATAAGCCACTTCGTTGAGATTTCATTTGTGGCCAGGTTGCTTCTGCAAAAGAGCGATATAAACTCAGTGGGCCTTATGTAGTGAATAAAAATGGTTTAGTTTGAAATGTGGCTATCACTGCCATCGTAATGGTATCGTCATTATCATCATCATCCATCAGTATGTTGCCGTGGTATAATGGGTGAGCTCGCCAGGGCTTGCAATCCAGAGGCCGCCAACTAGATCTCCCCGGCACGACAGTTGAAACAATGGTTCAAGATTATAAGACCCCCCCCCCAACCCCCCTCCAGCTGTACACGCAGCAATATAAATGGTCCATCCACAGTCAGCTGAGTGGCAGGTCATGCGTGGTGGGGTGCAGTGTGGGTAATCGCACCTTCTTCAGGACTTCCGGCAAGCGTGGGTCACTCCAGAGCTGCCTCCACTAGAGGCCCTTCTTTCAGCAGTGGCGAAAGCAACCAATTGCTCCTTTACCCATCACGATCTTCATCGTCTATTCTCAGTCGACCCCTGGATTAATATATCGCCCGGACGGTTGCATTGGCAACTGCACTGCACAGCCCTAATCCATCTTGCTGTCAAGCGTGTCTTGATTTTTATCCGTGCTGCATCGTATTTTTCTGTCAGTCCTCTTTCGTGTCACTCTCGCTCGCTCTCCCGCCTGCCAACCCATCCACGCGTTCTGTGCGTTTGGTCCAGTAAGCTGTCTCTCAAGTCCACATGTTTCCCGTCTCTTCACCGTGACCGTGATGTGTCGGAATATTGTCTGCTGGCCATTCGCTGCGTTGATGTTTTCTCAATGCTGGACGGGGAGAAAAGAAAAATCGTCACGCGTTTGAAATTGAAATGTTATGAGCAATCATATTTACATGTGTATATTTGTGTATAACACCTTTAATAAATGAGAATCAGAATATATTAATTTATCCTGGAGGGATCCAATGAGCTCTAAAGCTCTATGTTTCATAAGATGCCCAGTCGGGGTGGGTCAAAACGTTGCAACAACAAACAATGGCAGCATCAGTTTAACACGTAGGCTTTCGCGACCAATATCATCCGTAATATAGTTTTTTTATTGGTTAAATCGCGAAAATATGAATGTGTCGTTAAACCCGCCACCACCCGACACAGACAATTCATAAGGGTTGTCACGTAAACAGAACATGTCAGTTCGTTACCATTACAGCACACTTCTCTGTTGGAGAGCAAATCCACAACATTTACAATCTGAGTACGACGTTTCGCCAGTAATTACAACTAGCTGCATCAGGCGACAGACAAATTTGGCTGCAACATATTGGCATAATGACGCATTTATATTCAGGCGATCTAACAAAAAAAACTATATTATGCATAATAACACATTCCTGCGGAGGGAGCTGGTAGGAACGTTGGGTTGCTCGGTCAATGGCCAGGGTGAACGGCGGCGTGGTGTATTCCGCAAATATGCCCGACTGTGAGGGCGGGCACAAGCCGGCGTGAGTAGGTTAAACGTTGAGTTTTATAAGGGCACCACGGGGTGACCAGCCCCTCTCCACCAAGCCCCACCCCTTCCACCCCCACCCAGCCCCACCCTCCCCACCCAGCCCCGCCCCACCCTCCCCACCCAGCCCCTCTCCACCCTCCCCACCCAGCCCCTCCCCACCCTCCCCACCCAGTCCCTCCCTGCACGACGGACGGACACAATAATCCCGTGTGGGCTGGTGTAACCAGGAGGTTCATACCAGTACCAGCACCCATATATAATACGTGTAGGCAGCATTGTTCCTTGAAGCGCACTCGCAGAATTTGTTTTGAACGAGAGCTCAGGCTGTCTAACCTGCGTAAATGTAATATTGTAAATATTCTACATTTGGTGAAGAGTGCAAAGGAACCTTTTGGATTGATAGGGTTCGTTGTGAGTCTCTGAGATCCAGACTGTCATCCTAAACGTTCTTAGGATTGGCTGTGAATACCTGACGCTTTGAAGGCCACTTTTAAAGAGTGGTTTAGGTGTTGGGTAACCAGCGAGTTACAGTATTTACTTTTTATTCACGAACTTGCTATCCGCGAAAGTCACGACAGATAAAGTGACGAGAGATAAAGTGACGAGAGATAAAGCGGTGAGAGATAAAGTGATGAGAGATAAAGTAACGAGAGATAAAGTGACGAGAGATAAAGTAACGAGAGATAAAATGACAAGAGATAAAGTGATGAGAGATAAAGTAACGAGAGATACAGTTACGAGAGAGAAAGTGATGAGAGATAAATTGATGAGAGATAGAGTGACGAGAGATAAAGTGACGAGAGATAAAGTGATGAGAGATAAAGTGATGAGAGATAAAGTGATGAGACAATGTGATGCGAGAAAGTTATGATATTAAAAAAATCATTTTCATATATTTAATAGCTTATTTACGTGTTTATTTAAGGTAATTCATAAATATATATATATATAGGTTTCCCTAGGCCAATATCATTATCCGTGAAATGTTCTATTTACGAGCATCTCCGGAACGTGCCCCTCGCGAATAACGAGGGAATCCTGTATAAGTAAAAATACTATGAGACGACACACGGACTTTTAATGAAGACAGAACGAGTGAGCACATACTAATTTGCATGAAGCTGAATTATTTAGTGCAATTAAACTTTAACGGCATGGTTATTTTAGTTTAAATTCACACTTAAGGCTCAATATTAATACCTAATGGGAGCTTACTTTTTTGTGCTAAGATCAGCCTAACATTTTAACAGGCATCGTCCATATACGCGCGAGATCGTGGTCACCATTTGTAAACCAAATCTGGAGCAAACACCTGACGCCTGTTTTGCTTCCCAGGAAGAATCCAACAGTCCACTTTAGCCAACTGATTTTCCTTTACTTTCGTGAAAGGTAAAACGACCTCATAATGACTTGCTCATGCCACTGCTGACGGAAACGCCTCTAGCAATCTTTAGAGAAGCCCCTATACAGAGAGTATTTGGCCTACTTTTCCACACTGGCCACACTTCTTCGAAGAGATGGGAGTACAGTACCCACGCTTGATTGCATTCCAAAAAGAATCAACGATTTTTTTTATTTGACTCACAGATAGACCCTTAGACAAACGGAGAGACCCATAGACACGCACAGACACCCACAGACACACTCAGAGACCAACAGACACGGCTCAGAGACACACAGACACCCACAGACACGCACAAAGACCAACAGACACACTCAGAGACCAACAGACACGCACAGACACCCACAGACACACTCAGAGACCAACAGACACGCTCAGAGACACACAGAAACCCACAGACACGCACAGAGACCCACAGATACTCACAGACACCCACAGACACTCACAGACACCCACAGACACGCACAGAGACCCACATACACGCTCAGATACCTACAGACACTCACAGACATCCACAGACACGCTAAAAGATCCGCGCACAGAGACCCACAGACACACACACAGACCCTTAGACGAACATAAAGACCCACAGACACCCACAGCCACGCTCCGAGACGACCCACAGACGCAAAGACAAAGATCCCCCACATAGCCGAACAAACTGTTGGGGCAGCTGCTATTAGCAAGTAGCACCTATGAAAGCCAGCACGGCACACGAGGGGGCTGGGTGGTTAATATCACGCACGGCCGCCTTTGTCTCCCTAGGCTGAGTCGACCTAGGAGAGTCCCAGGACCAGTTGAAATATGACCCACAGACACTTTGAGAGACTCACACGCGGAGCCAAGCTCCTACTCCCCCTCCTCCTCAGATCTAGCGGGGGGTGGATGGGGGAAATCATTTATTAGTGTCCCCAATAATAACATTGTCATTTAAAGTTCGCTTAAACAATCGTTCTCAGGGCGCTATGCATGGGAAGGCGGAAAATAGTTAACAAGAACCGAGTAAAGAAAAAAAAGTGAGCAAGACGGTTGAAAATAACTATAGAGAGAAAGCGATTTTAAACATGGGTTTTTTTTTTGTCGAGATGTATAAGTGTCTCGGAAGCCGTGACCTCGAAAGGCAACGAGTTCCAGAGTTCAGGTGCCGCAATTGCAAAGGCAACGATCATCACCCCACGTGTGAAGCCTCGACCGTGGGACGGTGAGTAATGCACAATCTGAATATCTGAATAATCTTGATGGAATATGTGGCTGAAGGAGGCCTTGAATGTAGGAAGGAGCGAGTCCATTTAAGGCCCTGGATACCAGCAAGAGAATCTTAAAATCAATACGGGTACGGACAGGGAGGCAGTGAAGGGACAGGAGCACAGTCGTGTGATGTGATCTTTAAAGGGATGTAGCTAGTTAGCACCCTGGCGGCAGCATGTTGAGCATACTGCAGCCTGTTTAGGGGTTTGCTCAGGGTTCCAAAAAGCAGGGCATTACATTAGTCCATGCGGGAGAAAACAAATTCGTGGATTGGCCGTTCAGTGTCTGCGGTGTTAAGGATGTGATGGAGCCGAGATGTGTTTCTCACGTGGAAAAAAATTGGTTCTCCCGATTCTATTGACATGGGACTGAAAGGATAACGTTTGATCTCGGACACCAAGATTGTTGATCTCGTGTTTCGTGGATAGATGTTCCAACCATCAAGAACCAAGTTGAGGGATTGAATTGGATAGCTGATGGGGTGTACCCGATTATCTTCTTCCCATCTCCAGCCCTGACTTCACCCACTAATCGACGGTGTTGTACTGTACCCATGTATCATTCTTACAGAGGCGTGGGCATCCGATAAACTTTTCCACCGTTTCAACTGCTGCACCTGCTGATTCAATCGCGATTCGTGACCTCTTCACTGCAAGTCGAGAGTGAAGACCATTACACCACGGCGCCATCACTCGTACTTTGCGCAATGCAGTGGTTAATATGCGACAATAATTTACATGTGCACGGCGCATTTCATCCGTGGATGCCAATGTGTGATAATGTGTTTACCGTTGCGAGCGTGCGATATCACCTTGGCATTGCTCTCGCAGTGCGTTGGCATGATGCACCCTTCTGTCCAATCCTCTTGATGTGAAAGCCCTTTTGAGTCATCCTCTAAACCTCCCCCCCTCCCCATCATACATCTGGCTATTTTTAATCCTTTATTTACAGAAAGAGTAAAATCCCCTGAAATTACACCATCTAAAATTCACCAAGTTGAAACTGCAACGCAAATTGAGCCCAGAGAAAATATGACAAGGGCCTCGGTGGCGTGCGTACTTCCACCGCGGAACCTTGAAACGGAAAGGCGCCGTTGCCATTCAAAGGTTGCAAGTACATGTTCTGGTCGGGTCATCATGCCTCTCATGAAAGTAATAAACATACAGGACCACCTCGTGGACAGTCTACTGTGGTTTTCCAATGTTTGCTCCCTTGGTGGAATGGTGAGTTATAGTTTAACTTTCAATCCAGTGGTCGCCAGATTCAATTAGATCTCCCGGTTCCGCGGTTGAAACTACGCACGTGTGTATGTCGAACTTGCCAGGGAAGGACAACAAACTGAAGCCAAAAAGCGGTTTTAAATAAATTAGTTTTCAATGTAGAAATTAGTTTTTAATTTATGGGCAACTCTTTGAAGTCCCCGTCACCTCTGTTCACAAATCAGTGTAAATGGGCATCCCACAGCGAGTCAATCAGTAGGTAGAATGTGGTGGGGTAAAGTTTGATCAGATCCACGTCTTCTCAGATGTCTGGCCAGTGTGGAAGAGGAGGCCAAATACCCTCTGGGAAGCGAGGGGCTTTAATTGAGGTTCCTCAAGTGAAGGTGCTTACGCCAGCAGTTGTTAATTGCAGGGAAGCACCTTTCCTTTTTTGAACCTTAGGTTGACTCTGGAATATGCAAGTTTATCAATTGTATCGGGCTTGCCTCGGGGGGTGGGCTTCGCACCCTGATTATTCATTCAGGGAGACGCTTTGGGCCACCATCCGTTAGCGCGTTGTGTCTTCGATTTGGGAGGTGGTAGTGCAGTGGTAGGCACAATGCACTCCGATTCATGGAAGTCCGAATTCGAATTCCTAACGTACACGTGGTGATGATTATCCGAACTGCTCGGGACCTCCATAGGTCGACTCCGCATTGAATGACTGCCTCGTGCCGTTGTCTCAACACAAGCACTGGGGAGACAAAGGCGGACAGATGTGGCACGGGTCACATCACCCCCTCGTGCGCCGTGCCGGTATCCTCCAGATGGTTGATTCAGGCCCAATCACCGTAAAAATAAAAAAACGCTCACCACAGGAGGGCATGTTAATCCAACCACCTCATCAGTATGCAGATGTAAATAACTTAGAGTCCAATGTGCAGCACAAATCCCAGACTTACTGAGTATTTAATAAGCGGTATAATGCCAGCTACTTATAAGTATTTTAATTCACTTGCAATGTCAAATAAATATTGTTTGATTTATTTTCCTCCTTAGACCTCACCGATTTTGCGAAATGCTTTCACGTGATGTCATCGGTGGTTGTTCTCTGGGGTTGGCGGGTCGTCTGCGCCATAGGAATGTGGAATGTCCACCACGAGTGGAAAAGGACCACGGGTGAGAAGGAGCCTCATCCAGTCTGGCCTATTTATACGGCAAGATGATGCGCACTCTATGCCGTGCGACGGCTTCTGTGTTGTGCATCAGTGCTAATCTGAAATCTCCACCCACCCCCCCGACCACTACTTGAAGATTTGGGCTTGCGCTTTGATTTGGGTAAAACAATGAGCGCTTTACACTGCGTGTTAAATATTAAGCTCTGCCACGAAATTGACTGGCACCCCTGATAAAGGCGATGCCTCTGAAGGGCAAGGATCATAGACAAACAAAAGCTCAGCAGTAGCGCAGTCAGCTTGAGAAGACGAAACCCGGCAAGTCGCCAACGACTGCAGCGACGGTGAAATGGGCCAGGGACACATCGCCCACGATATAGTGGAGCGTGACAAATTGGAGTGCGATATATTGCACAATATACGATTGATGATGAACGTGTCGTCCCTTTTGCGGAATAATATATCGTGATTATCACTGGCCACGGCGTTTTATTCTATCTTATAGTTTCACGACAAATACATTTTTGGAAATAAAATTCCGTAATTTAAGTTCTGATTAAAGGGGCTATAATCCATGCAACTTTGTAAACTGTTTTGCCTGGAGTAATTGTTACCGTGTCGATTGTAACATATCATTTTGGTACCCTAATTAATTTAAATTATGTTGGTATAACTGAAAGAATGTGCACAATTGCACATGCTGATGAGCCGGGCAGTGTTGGCCACGTGGCACTGTGGAGGCAGCAAGGGTTGGTGGAATCCTGTGGACGTCGAGGTGCCATACTCTGGCTTGCCAGGAGGTGGCGGTACAGCAAGTGGACTAATCGCCATCTGTTTCCAACTGCAGAGGGATAGAGCGTTGTCTCCTCGCATGCGTGGGTTCTCTCCGCGTGCTCCGGTTTCCTCCCCCACGTGTATAAACACACGTAAGTTGAACCCCAATGTAGCAGGACCCTGCTGAAATAGAGTTACATGAATGAGTATGGCTTTCTTGGATAAACAAATAAATAAATGGGTAAACGAAATACACAATACGCACTGTGGGTTTGTAATGAATAAGCATGACTTTTGGACGCACACAAAAGCACAAAAAGGAGAATGCGGTATGATGGTAAAGTTATGGGCAAACTGATATCGAGAAAATGGCCACGTCGTGAAAGATGATTAATGTATCACGCCGTGAAAATTATACCATGGAAACTTCAAAGCTACACCCCCTCCCCCCTCCGCAATGAAAAACAAAATAATTCACGGAAGGTTTGTCATAGAAGTGCAAACAACGTGAACAAAAAGTTACCCAACAATCCGAGGGCTATTATTAGCACGGGACGTCTCGTGTCGGTGAACCTTGGAAGAGGACCGCTCTTTACTCGCTCGCCCCCCCTCGCGAGAGTCACGAAGAGCTGTTTGTACATTCGTTCTTTGTTGTTGGTGGGTTTTGGGGAGGGGCCCCGCTACCGACGGTTGTGCCACGCGGGTTTGCCGGGACAATATACATATGAAATTTGACGGCATTATTGGCTTCACACCTCCTCCCACACGAGAGGCTTACCGGTGCCCAAAATCGCCCGCCACTCATTCTGAGTGGCGGTTTCAATATTAGATGATTTCTGCCGGGGGTTTTCTTTCTTGCCACCCCCTCCCAATTTTTTGTCTGGTGGATTTTTCTCTCTCCTCCTCTTTTTCTTCTTCTTCTCTCCCCTCCAAGCCACGCATCGCGTGGTTTCACGGCAGCGGCCCGCATTGAAATATCGGCCCTACGCAGCTTTAATATTTCACTTGACGCAATATGAGCATTCGTGGCGAAGGCGTGATTTACACACGTCGTGGGTATTCTTAAGGGCGGTGCACGCACTATATATATAGCCTGTGGATTACACCGTGTTTGTGGTTCTTTATTATGTTTAACACATATTGCAATTTGCTTTAACTCCCAAAAATGAATTATGAATCCGGTATACAATATAGAGTTTAACACGTACTCAAATTGTAAATGTTGTGGCTTCAACACACCGGTGGGCTAAAGC
This sequence comes from Lethenteron reissneri, assembly GCF_015708825.2. NCBI lineage: Eukaryota > Metazoa > Chordata > Hyperoartia > Petromyzontiformes > Petromyzontidae > Lethenteron > Lethenteron reissneri. Next base: position 8,860,745 of record NC_083826.1, on the reverse strand, counting down.
AGTGAACTATTTGTCTTTGTCAACGTGACACATTTTTACTGATTGGCCTTGTCGGGTGGTGGAGGGTTACGACACATTTAAAATAACGCGATCTAAACCCAAAAACGTTGATTATGAATACAATATAGAGTTGGAGCCAGTGACAGGTTGGGAAGCACATTGACCTGTGAACCTGGTGAACCGAGTTTGATTCTCGGCTACCGCGAATGATATCCGCTCCACTCCTGGCCACCTTCCCTCCGCCCCCTTTCCCCAACGTCCCAAAGCACACAATGCGGTGAAGTATGGACACACAATCCCCGTGACTGACACGGTGTGCGGCGGCTTCATCCCACGGTGGATTGACACAGAGTGGTACATTACTGTTTATTATTATTATTAGACAATACTGTACACGGCACATTGTAATGCCATGTTCATATTGCACTATTATAGGGCCTCATGCTTTGCTGGAAAAATATATGATGAATATCAATATCCTCTTGCCTGGGAAAAAAGCAGATGTCGATTTATGATATGATTTTGCAATCACTATCAATGCACGTGTGCGCGCATAATGAGTTAAGAATTAAGCTTTTTACATCGCAAGAGGGGCAGATTCTAAAAATCTGACCTTTAATGTGAGCTTATGTACACATTCGTGTGGGTGTGTGTGCACGTTGTACATTTGTGTGTGCGTAGGGAGGCGCGTTAGCGCAGTGCTTGGCACACTGCGATGTGAACCCGGTGACCTGAGTTCGATTCTCACCCACGAGTAACATTTTTGTGAATGCTTGAACCTGTTGTGAGCCTCCCGTCGGTTGATTATGAGTCGGCGGTGAGGTGTGTACACATCAGCACTGGGGAGACAAAGGTGGACCTGTGTTTTTCTCACCACACAACTCCCTAGTGCAGTATCCCGGCCTTACTAGATGCTCAATAACAGCACTTGTCCCAACAGTCTGTTCACTCCACACGAGGGATCTTTGTTACTGTCTGTTCTTTGCTGTGTGTTTGTGTGTGGGAAGCGGTAGGGTGACAGTTCGCGCTATGCGCTAGAGCCCGGCGACCCAAGTTTGATTCCCGCTCACAACCACCACCAGTGACGATTGTCTCAACCGGTTCTGGGCCTCACCTAGGTCGACTCAGCCTCAAATGAGTACCTAGCTATGTGTGTAAACATCGGCACTGGGGAGACAAAGGCGGCCGGGCGTGGTGCTGGCCACCCACCCCCTCGTGTGCCGTGCCGGCCTTCATCGGTGATTGCTAAAAGCACTTTCCACAACAGCCTGCTACGGCTCTACGGGGTATCTTGTCTGTGTTGTGTGTGCGCGTACGTGAGTTCTGCACTGTTTTTCCGTGGCAGGAGTAGCTCTCTCGCTATAGTTCTTCCTGCCTCAGCAGTCCGCCTGCTGTACTTTTTCACTTGAAGACGATTTGCTTGTGTTGAGATCGAAACGTCGTGATTTTTAGTTATTATTTTATGATTTTTCCATCTACGTGACTTTACCGAAAGACCCAACGAGTACTGGCATATCCATAGCCAGCTTTAATCCATCGTGTTAATTGTATAGCCTCTTGAAAAGGTCTTGAACCTCTCCATTGCCGTTCCACCAAAGGAGAAGCACTTTGTTTACAAGGCACACGCCATCAATGCGCCACGGCCAACCCTAGCCTTGAGGTCGTCCTGCCACTCGAGATGCCCCCACAAGATGTTGATATGCTCTGGGAGACTTGTGCACACTTGACTCAATTCGTACCGCACTCCGCAGCGTGGCGTCGCTCTTCAATAATGGATACGATGTTCACTTGATGTTGAAAAGAGTTAGAGTCATCCGTACGCCTCCTCGCTTCGTCATGAACCGTGCATAATGCATACGTGCACGGCAATTAAATATTTGCGCTTAGGAACGAATATAAGCGAACTGTGAGTTTACCCATGGCCATGCATTATTGAACACCTGGAGCAAATGACAGTTATAAATAAATTGTACAGCACACCAAGCACTATAATTTAACAATCAACTACATTACTGGTGATGTCATTACGTAATGCATTTTTTGGCTCCGTTTGTAATTTTTACTGACTAGTTTAAATCCAGACCCACGTTTATAGTGATACCAATAAAGGCTGGCTTCCAGATTGAAAATTCTTTAGAACCGCTTCTTGTGTTTAGATTGTTGTCCCCCGCACCTTCGATTGGCACGGTTGGCTGTGTACAATGTGAAAGAAGTTCAACATACATACACGCTAGGAGGAAATATATACTAATTAAAGATTGTTTAGAAAAGTCAGTGTCCTCGGGTAGGACAGGACAGGCCACTCGAAGGGAGGATGGCTGATGGTCAAAAATAAAAGCGGAGCGGCAGCCAAGGTGTGGCAAGCGGCTGAGAGGACATCCACCGAGAAGATGCAGTGATGAATTCAGATCATGTGGAGGTGCTCGATAGTTTTTTGTTTGTTGTCTTGTAGGGTCGTAAGAGGTAGTAGCGGCTTGGAGAGGCCTTCATTAGAAGTCAAATGACCATGCCTGACAATGAATATGATGATGAATATTTGCATCAATTTGTGTATCCAGAGTTGGCGAAGGTGGATGGGAGAAGTTGGAGGCATGGGCGAGAGATGGGAGATCTCCAAGACCAGTTCAGATATTACTCACCTTTAATGTTAGGCGTGGCCAGGAATGCTGACACTATGGCTCGGGAGCTTAGCTCAACATCTATTCAAATCCAGTATGAGCGTTCAATAAAATGCACACCACTTCATGGGACTCCAGAGGGCTCTCATGGGACTCCAGAGGGCTCTCATGAGCTCCCTGTAGTGGAGGCCCGTTCACCAGCAGTGTCACAAGTAAGACATTTCAGGGCTGTACCTTTACTTTGTGTGGGGCATCAACAATTGCTGTGCTAATGAGATGAATGTCTCATCGCCATAGGAATGTGGAATTTCCACCACTGTCTCAGTGCCACCAATGGATATTAGTGTCACCCGATGCTAATTCGCCAAGGGTGATGCGATGATTGTTTACGATGGATTACATCTGGGTGTCAGAGCCTTTATCTAACACATCCAGAGTTCGTAATAGGCAGCTGTTGTGTGGGGGTTAAGGCTTCTACGTTGATGCCCATACAATCCATATTACTATTCAATACCAGTCAGCATTCTACTGCCGCTGGACAGACAAGTCACGGGGGATTGGAGGATGCCCTGTTTCTAAAACCTAGAGATGCCCTCAAAATGGCATGCTGATCCAATGCACCACTTCACATTCACAGCTTTAAGACGTCCGGGGTGTGTGTTTGCACACTTTGACAAATCATTGCTGAAGCTATGAGCCAAGCCGTTAGAATGCAGCAATTAATACGCAACATAATGGGACAACGAGATCGATAAAGTCTGGCCACTTCACGTTGCCTTTGTAATGAGGCTGGCTGGTGTGCATGTGTATCGTTAAATAGGGGCAGTATTTAGCACGCAGTAAAGCGTGACTCTGCTGTCTTTAACAATTATACTGCACTGTGTAACGTGGCACACTGCCGTGGTACAATGGTTCACGCACTGAACTTGCAATCCGGAGGTCGTCGGTTCGATTTGATATCCTGGCACGACAGTCGAAACAACGGGGCCCTTTTCTTGAATCCTCACACTCTCCATCCACTCAGTGGATCTGCCGGTCCTGTGTTGTGCGGTGAAGTGTTGGATACTCCCACCTCTTTACTTCGTGTAAACTATCCGGCTGGTGTTGTGCTGTGCTCAACTCTGATTTGGAAAGTTCGTAGTTTCCACGAATTTCATATGCCCGAGCCGATTTGCGTTGTCAGGGAATTTCGTATTACATTATTTTTATTAAATGTTGGTTTCGTGCAATTTTGGTTTCGATTTCTCATATGATACGATTGTTTTTTTTTTCCGATTCCTGTTGCCTTCAATGCTGCACTTTGTTTTGTTTGTTTTAGATTGTTTTTGCCATTTCGGTGGTCCAGGCCTCTCTTGCAAACGAGGCTTCCTCTTAGTTTCATGATTTCTCACTTGATTAAACAAAATAAACCTGAAACTTTATATTGAAACCAATCCAAGTCAGGGTTTTACACTGCCCATCATCTATTCAGTATTTGTCTTTTTATTTAGTACAATCATATTATTATTATTACCACACAAGTGCCTTAGAGAAATTCAAAGCCAGAATGTAATGGTTGGGTGTAATAGATAAGAGTTGATGCATTTGTTTATATCTTTATTTATGTATTGATCTTTAACTTTTTGATTTGCTAAGTAAGTGGAGGTTTTTGTTTTAGTAAAATCTGTGTAAGGGACCGGCTCATTAATGTTGCAGCGTTGTGGGATGCAATTGCATGAATGACGCTCTATAAAATGAAATCGTAATTATTATTTGTTATACAACAAAATATTGTCTGGCTGCTGATGTTGTACGGATGGCAGTTTTATAAATGCGTTTGGTGTTTAGAGTCTTCGCAATCTGTCTCATTCACGGTCATGCAATCTTATCTCCACTCTTGTCAGGGGTCTTAAACCAACCTCACGCATAGATAACGTCAGCATGACTGTGCCTTGCTGGACGCATGCATTTGTCTCCACGTGGAAGGGAAGTTTGCCCACTCAACACTACATTTTCTGGCCCTCGTGCCGAATGAGTTGTGGTTAGGCTATAGTGAAATATATGCCCTGCATCCATTATGCGGTCTTTACGCAGCATCTGGCCTCAGCGTTAACTCGGCACATCCCACCACGTCGCTAACACGCGAGACTTGCGTGACACGACAGTCCTGTCACGGCGCCACGAGGAGCACTCTCCCGCAGTCGGACCCGTTGTCTCCGTGCCACCATCGTCCGTTCAAGACGTCTCCGTCTGTGTGGCCGCGTTGCAATAGTGGAGAATTTTTGCACACAGCGTTTTTTTTGTTTGGGAAGATTTTCTGGTTTATCCAGGATTTTTCTGTTGCGCGTCGTCGCTTTAAGATGTTCTCCGTTCATATTTTGTTTGTTGCGGTTGCACTCGACTTAAGAGCCGCATGGCTCACAGGGCTATACCAAATAAATTAAAACTTGAAATGAAAACTTGAAACTTGGAGCTTTCCGCACACCGTGCCCCGGGCTTCGGTCGCCCCGGGCGGGGAGAGCGGATCGCGAACCGTCCCCATCACGGAATCGGTCGTTCGAGAGACTCGTGGGTTCAGAATCAAAATCTCTTTTTTTAATAGACATACTGAAGGAATCCGATGAGCTGTAATGCTTTTTTTTCACAGGTGTTCAGTTGGAGCGGGTCAGAAGTTAGAAAAAAAAACCAAGACGAAAACACGATAGGAGTGCAAAGTATAGAAAATGTAAGCAAATTACTAAAAACGTAAACTATTTTTTTATTTTACCAGGTAAAGTCCACTGAGCGATTAGCTTATTTTTCAGAAGCGACCTGGCCACAAATGATAGCTCAACGAAGTGGCTTATCACGTGGAAACGTTCAGCAGCCAAATAAATCTAAACACTCTCAACGCATGTTTCTAAATGTGGAGGAAAAACACCGGGGGACCCAGAGGTAAAATCCACTCGGGCATGGAGAGGAGATGCAAACTCCAATTATACAGCAGCAGGCGCCAGGGTCGGGACTGAACCCCCAACCTCCTGCATACCAGGCGAGGAAGGTAATATCACGCCACTATTTTCCGACTCATTTATAGTCGTGACGCTGGCCCTGCCCTTGCAGGAGGCCATCGACTACACGGTGACACGTGGACACTCTGGTGGACACAACCGGCCTTCGTCGCCAACGCGTTCCTGATGATGATGATGAACCAGTGGTGGGAATTCCACATTCCCTTTGCAAGGGCAAATCTAACGGTACACCTTCTGCGAATCAACGTGACCACATAATGGGCTATTCTATCCAATAATGTGATAACAGTCATCTTTGTTGGATATGTACAGTATGTCGGTAGGGAGGTGCAAAGGTAGATCAGGCAGGTGGGTGCATATTTAGGTAGGTGGGTCGGTCAGCAGTTGTCCTTAGATCCAGGTGGGAGCGCACCGAGACAAGTCCCTCTCACAAGGAATAAATACAAGGATAAAAAAAACACAGATATATTACACAGCGTACAACAACTCAGTCTTTAATATCCTCTTTAATATCCTTTATAAAGCACACATCATACTTTGATAATGCCACCGTGGTTTTATAAAGGAGGGAGGTGGGGAAAGAAGCCACCTGGACCGAGTTTCCTGCTCTCTCTCTCTCTCTCTCGCTCTCTTGCTCTGAAGCTCCCAGCAAGCGGGGGCCTGTCCAACCCACCGGACATTTCCAAATGCCATCTCTCTGTATTTTCGCTATTGCCTCGCGTCGGTAACATTTGCCGGGCTTTTGCGCGATCCGCGCCCTGCACGTTCCGTGCCGCAAAGGTTTGCATTCCCGGCGGGAGCCGCAGTCACAACGAACCGTTGTGTGTTCACGTGGTTTCTTTTTTTTGTTTGTTGCGCGGCGCGCATACGGCGCGCATAATAAATTCACGAGCGATCAAGTGATCAAAGTGGCCAGTAACTAATGCAACTGCTGTAGCGCTAAGAATGATTGAGGCGCAGGTGAGGCTCTGTACAGATGAGCCGGTGTTCTGCCTCGTGTATTGGCCGCCGTAAATTGATGCTCTCCATCATGCTTTAGCGTTGCTTGGCACTTTTCGATAACCCTTTCCTGCCAGGACGATGCCTCCAAAATGAGAGCTCATCCGCCTGATGAGACCCACGCGGTTGTGCACGCGTTTCGTGATACGCGGTCCCGCCAAAAACTTGAATTTTTTTTTTAATATAGAAAAATATTAAATATCTATACGAACGGCAATCCACTGCTAGGTGCTCCATTTACTGAAGACGCCTTGAAGTCGATTGTGTCTGTAAAAGCGTGACATTACATTTGAAGGAGAACACTGCAAACCGTTTCCGTCACTGGTTTTTTTAAAGCCTCTTCACATGTGTGCAGTTAGTTCCCTCGGAACATATGGCATAACACATTTCAGTGACTTAGTTTCATATGACCATAGCCATGCATTGCACTTCTTCACCGTTGTGGTGATAGTGCAGTATTTGGCAAGCTGGATTAATCATTACATTTCTAAGTTTGCTTGTAGTGCATTCGTATGTCTCGACATATAAACCATCATTGCTGTTCATTCTAGATTTGAAGTTTTCGTGACTGCAAGGATCCATACTCTTTGGTTTTGTCGGTAAAGTCACGTAGGTAAAAAATAATAAAAATGAAAACAACTAAATTGAATCACAAATTAAATAAATTAAATAAAACATTTGAACAATTTAGTTGTTCTTATTTTTATTTTATTTATGATTCAATCAGAGCAATTTAGTTCTAATTTTTTATTTCTTTAATTTGTGATTGAATTTAGTTGCTTTCATTTTTATTATTTTTTACCTACGTGACTTTACCGAAAAAACCAAAGAGTATGCATCATTGCTGTTTTCTTGGTTCTTTCGGTAAAGTCACGTAGAAAGGAAGTAATAAAATAATAAAAATAAAACATAATAAAATAATTCTCACGACGTTCGGAAGAAGTCCTCAGCCTGATGACGGCTGCGTGCGTTTGTGGCCGAAACGTCGTGAGATTATTTTATTATGTTTTTATTTTTATTATTTTATTACTTCCTTTCTACGTGACTTTACCGAAGAACCAAGGAAACAGCAATGATGCATACTCTTTGGTTTTTTCGGTAAAGTCACGTAGGTAAAAAATAATAAAAATGAAAGCAACTAAATTCAATCACAAATTAAAGAAATAAAAAATTAGAACTAAATTGCTCTGATTGAATCATAAATAAAATAAAAATAAGAACAACTAAATTGTTCAAATGTTTTATTTAATTTATTTAATTTGTGATTCAATTTAGTTGTTTTCATTTTTATTATTTTTTACCTACGTGACTTTACCGACAAAACCAAAGAGTATGGATCCTTGCAGTCACGAAAACTTCAAATCTAGAATGAACAGCAATGATGGTTTATATGTCGAGACATACGAATGCACTACAAGCAAACTTAGAAATGTAATGATTAATCCAGCTTGCCAAATACTGCACTATCACCACAACGGTGAAGAAGTGCAATGCATGGCTATGGTCATATGAAACTAAGTCACTGAAATGTGTTATGCCATATGTTCCGAGGGAACTAACTGCACACATGTGAAGAGGCTTTAAAAAAACCAGTGACGGAAACGGTTTGCAGTGTTCTCCTTCAAATGTAATGTCACGCTTTTACAGACACAATCGACTTCAAGGCGTCTTCAGTAAATGGAGCACCTAGCAGTGGATTGCCGTTCGTATAGATATTTAATATTTTTCTATATTAAAAAAAAAATTCAAGTTTTTGGCGGGACCGCGTATCACGAAACGCGTGCACAACCGCGTGGGTCTCATCAGGCGGATGAGCTCTCATTTTGGAGGCATCGTCCTGGCAGGAAAGGGTTATCGAAAAGTGCCAAGCAACGCTAAAGCATGATGGAGAGCATCAATTTACGGCGGCCAATACACGAGGCAGAACACCGGCTCATCTGTACAGAGCCTCACCTGCGCCTCAATCATTCTTAGCGCTACAGCAGTTGCATTAGTTACTGGCCACTTTGATCACTTGATCGCTCGTGAATTTATTATGCGCGCCGTATGCGCGCGCGCAACAAACAAAAAAAAGAAACACGTGAACACACAACGTTCGTTGTGACTGCGGCTCCCGCCGGGAATGCAAACCTTTGCGGCACGGAACGTGCAGGGCGCGGAGTCGCGCAAAAGCCCGGCAAATGTTACCGACGCGAGGCAATAGCGAAAATACAGAGAGATGGCATTTGGAAATGTCCGGTGGGTTGGACAGGCCCCCCGCTTGCTGGGAGCTTCAGAGCAAGAGAGCGAGGAGAGATGAGAGAGAGAGAGGCAGGCAACTCGGTCCAGGTGGCTTCTTTCCCACCTCCCTCCTTTATAAAACACGGTGGCATTATCAAAGTATGATGTGTGCTTTATAAAGGATATTAAAGAGGATATTAAAGACTGAGTTGTTGTACGCTGTGTAATATATCTGTGTTTTTTTTATCCTTGTATTTATTCCTTGTGAGAGGGACTGGTCTCGGTGCGCTCCCACCTGGATCTAAGGACAACTGCTGACCGACCCACCTACCTAAATATGCACCCACCTGCCTGATCTACCTTTGCACCTCCCTACCGACATACTGTACATATCCAACAAAGATGACTGTTATCACATTATTGGATAGAATAGCCCATTATGTGGTCACGTGATTCGCAGAAGGTGTACCGTTAGATTTGCCCTTGCAAGGGAATGTGGAATTCCCACCACTGGTTCATCATCATCATCAGGAACGCGTTGGCGACGAAGGCCGGTTGTGTCCACCAGAGTGCTCCACGTGTCACCGTGTAGTCCGATGGCCTCCTGCAAGGGAGGGCCAGCGTCACGACTATAAATGAGTCGGAAAATAGTGGCGTGATATTACCTTCCTCGCCTGGTATGCAGGAGGTTGGGGGTTCAGTCCCGACCCTGCGCCTGCTGCTGTATAATTGGAGTTTGCATCTCCTCTCCATGCCCGAGTGGATTTTATCTCTGGGTCCCCGGTGTTTTTCCTCCACATTTAGAAACATGCGTTGAGAGTGTTAGATTTATTGGCTGCTGAACGTTTCCACGTGATAAGCCACTTCGTTGAGCTATCATTTGTGGCCAGGTCGCTTCTGAAAAATATGCTAAACGCTCAGTGGGCTTTACCTGGTAAAATAAAAAAATAGTTTACGTTTTTAGTAATTTGCTTACATTTTCTATACTTTGCAATCCTATCGTGTTTTCGTCTTGCTTTTTTTTCTAACTTCCTGACCCGCTCCAACTGAACACCTGTGGAAAAAAAGCATTACAGCTCATCGGATTCCTTCAGTATGTATATTAAAAAAAGAGATTTTGATTCTGAACCCACGAGTCTCTCGAACGACCGATTCCGTGATGGGGACGGTTCGCGATCCGCTCTCCCCGCCCGGGGCGACCGAAGCCCGGGGCACGGTGTGCGGAAACTCCAAGTTTCAAGTTTTCATTTCAAGTTTTAATTTATTTGGTATAGCCCTGTGAGCCATGCGGCTCTTCAGTCGAGTGCAACCGCAACAAACAAAATATGAACGGAGAACATCTTAAAGCGACGACGCGCACAGAAAAATCCTGGATAAACCAGAAAATCTTCCCAAACAAAAAAAACGCTGTGTGCAAAAATTCCTCCACTATTGCAACGCGGCCACACAGACGGAGACGTCTTGAACGGACGATGGTTGGCACGAGACAACGGGTCGACTGCGGGAGAGTGCTCCTCGTGGCGCCGTGACAGGACTGTCGTGTCACGCAAGTCTCGCGGTTTAGCGACGTGGTGGGATGTGCCGAGTTAACGCTGAGGCCAGATGCTGCGTAAGACCGCATAATGGATGCAGGGCATATATTTCACTATAGCCTAACCACAACTCATTCGGCACGAGGGCCAGAAAATGTAGTGTTGAGTGGGCAAACTTCCCTTCCACGTGGAGACAAATGCATGCGTCCAGCAAGGCACAGTCATGCTGACGTTATCTATGCGTGAGGTTGGTTTAAGACCCTGACAAGAGTGGAGATAAGATTGCATGACCGTGAATGAGACAGATTGCGAAGACTCTAAACACCAAACGCATTATAAAACTGCCATCCGTACAACATCAGCAGCCAGACAATATTTTGTTTATAACAAATATAATTACGATTTCATTTTATAGAGCGTCATTCATGCAATTGCATCCCACAACGCTGCCAGACATTAATGAGCGGTCCCTTACACAGATTTTACTAAACAAAAACCTCCACTTACTTAGCAAATCAAAAAGTTAAAGATCATACATAATAAAGATATAAACAATGCATCAACTCTTATCTATTACACCCAACCATTACATTCTGGCTTTGAATTTCTCTAGGCACTTGTGTGGTAATAATAATATATGATTGTACTAAATAAAAAGACAATACTGATAGATGATGGGCAGTGTAAAACCCTGACTTGGATTGGTTCAATATAAAGTTTCAGGTTTATTTTGTTTAATCAGTGAGAAATCATGAAACTAAGGAAGCCGTTTGCAAGAGAGGCCTGGACCACGAAATGGCAAAAAACAATCTAAAACAAACAAAACAAAGTGCAGCATTGAAGGCAACATGAATCGGAAAAAAAAACATCGTATCATATGAGAAATCGAAACCAAAATTGCACGAAACCAACATTTAATAAAAATAATGTAATACGAAATTCCCTGACAATGCAAATCGGCTCGGGCATATGAAATTCGTGGAAACTACGAACTTTCCAAATCAGAGTTGAGCACAGCACAACACCAGCCGGATAGTTTACACGAAGTAAAGAGGTGGGAGTATCCAACACTTCACCGCACAACACAGGACCGGCAGATCCGCTGGGTGGATGGAGAGTGTGAGGATTCAAGAAAAGGGCCCCGTTGTTTCGACTGTCGTGCCAGGATACCAAATCGAACCGACGACCTCCGGATTGCAAGTTCAGTGCGTGCACCATTGTACCACGGCAGTGTGCCACGTTACACAGTGCAGTATAATTGTTAAAGTACAGCAGAGGTCACGCTTACTGCGTGCTAAATACTGCCCCTATTTAACGATACACATGCACACCAGCCAGCCTCATTACAAAGGCAACGTGAAGTGGCCAGACTTTATCGATCTCATTGTCCCATTATGTTGCGTATTAATTTCTGCATTCTAACGGCTTGGCTCATAGCTTCTGCAATGATTAGTCAAAGTGTGCAAACACACACCCCGGACGTCTTAAAGCTGTGAATGTGAAGTGGTGCATTGGATCAGCATGCCATTTTGAGGGCATCTCTAGGTTTTAGAAACAGGGCATCCTCCAATCCCCCGTGACTTGTCTGTCCAGCGGCAGTAGAATGCTGACTGGTAGTGAATAGTAATATGGATTGTATGGGCATCAACGTAGAAGCTTACCCCCACACAACAGCTGCCTATTACGAACTCTGGTGTGTTAGATAAGGCTCTGACACCCAGATGTAATCCATCGTAAACAATCATCGCATCACCTTGGCGAATTAGCTCGGGTGACACTAATTCCATTGGTGGCACTGAGACAGTGGTGGAAATTCCACATTCCTATGGCGATGAGACATTCATCTCATTAGCACCAGCAATTGTTGATGCCCCACACAAAGTAAAGGTACAGCCCTGAAATGTCTTACTTGTGACACTGCTGGGTGAACGGGCTCCACTACAGGGGAGCTCATGAGAGCCCTCTGGAGTCCCATGAAGTGGTGTGCATTTTATTCAACGCTCAAATGGATTGAATAGATGTTGAGCTAGCTCCCGAGCCATAGTGTCAGCATTCCTGGCCACGCCTAACATTAAGGTGAGTAATATCTGAACTGGTCTTGGAGATCTCCCATCTCTCGCCCATGCCTCCAACTTCTCCCATCCACCTTCGCCAACTCTGGATACACAAATTGATGCAAATATTCATCATCATATTCATTGTCAGGCATGGTCATTTGACTTCTAATGAAGGCCTCTCCAAGCCGCTACTACCTCTTACATCCCTACAAGATAACAAACAAAAAACTATCGAGCACCTCCACATGATCTGATTTCATCACTGCATCTTCTCGGTGGATGTCCTCTCAGCTGCTTCCCACACCTTGACTGCCGCTCCACTATTATTTGTGACCATCAGCCATCCTCCCTTCGAGTGGCCTGTCCTACCCGAGGACACTGACTTTTCTAAACAGTCTTTAATTAGTATATATTTCCTCCTAGCGTGTATGTATGTTGAACTTCTTTCGCATTGTACACAGCCAACCGTGCCAATCGAAGGTGCGGGGGGGACATCTAAACACAAGAAGCGTTCTAAAGAATTTTCAATCTGGAAGCCAGCCTTTATTGGTATCACTATAAACGTGGGTCTGGATTTAAACTAGTCAGTAAAAATTACAAACGGAGCCAAAAAATGCATTACGTAATGACATCACCAGTAATGTAGTTGATTGTTAAATTATAGTGCTTGGTGTGCTGTACAATTTATTTATAACTGTCATTTGCTCCAGCTGTTCAATAATGCATGGCCATGGGTAAACTCACAGTTCGCTTATATTCGTTCCTAAGCGCAAATATTTAATTGCCGTGCACGTTGCATTATGCACGGTTCATGACGAAGCGAGGAGGCGTACGGATGACTCTAACTCTTTTCAACATCAAGTGAACATCGTATCCATTATTGAAGAGCGACGCCACGCTGCGGAGTGCGGTACGAATTGAGTCAAGTGTGCACACTCTCCCAGAGCATATCAACATCTTGTGGGGGCATCTCGAGTGGCAGGACGACCTCAAGGCTAGGGTTGGCCGTGGCGCATTGATGGCGTGTGCCTTGTAAACAAAGTGCT